>NC_133450.1:118183060-118830203 GCF_048565385.1 Saimiri boliviensis | reverse complement strand
AGTAAAGTTCTAAAGCTGCAGACAAGCCTTAAGAAGGTCCAACTTGGCCTGGCACAGTGGCTTACGCCTATAATCCCAGGACTTTGGGAGGCCAAGGTGGGTGGATCACCTGAGGTCTGGAGTTCAAGACCATTCTTACCAACACGGAGAAACCCCATCTCTACTAAAAACACAAAATTAGCTGGGCATGGTGGTGCATGCCAGTAATCCCAGCTACCTGGGAGGAGGCTGAGGCAGGAGAATCGCTTGAACCCAGGTGGCAGGGGTTGTGATCAGCCGAGATCACACCATTGCACTCCAGCCTGGGCAGTAAGAGTGAAACTCCGCCTCAAAAAAAATAAAAAAAAAAAAAAAGAAAAGAAAAGAAAAGAAAAAAAAGTAAGGTTCGGTAACTTACAAATCTATCTAATCAAATCTGAAATTAAAAAAAAAAAAAAAAGCAGCAAAACACAAAAAGTCTATGATTTGCATTAAATATAAGCCATACTATTTAAATGATCCTGATATTGAGAGTAAAAAAAATTTTCTATATGGTTGGCGTATGTCTGACATCAGTGCTGGGGAGCACTCTCCTTTCTACTCTGCGCTAATCAGCTTTTCTAACAACTTTCCACCAAATGAACCTTCTAATCATAATCACATCTTTATAACTTATGACCACTCTTTGTGTGGGGAGCATACCTTATCATTTATTAGCATTCTTTTGTTAGAAAATGTTTTACTGAAGTTCTGCGTAATTTCTGTAATCCACTACCAAAGAATAACTAGATTTTAAAATTAAATTTGGTATGGTTATTATCCTACAGAAGTGGTTCTCTTATTTCCTAGTAAAATAATGTAAGCTGCTATGTTAAACCAAAACATTACCATAAAAAAAACTAATATATTCAAGAGGAGACTTGCTAAAATCTAGATGTACCCAGTGATATTTTTAATACACATAAAATATTTCTATTACATTCATTCATTCAGTCAGTTCTTCGACAAATACTTTTTGAGTAATAATTATTAGCCAGGCCTCGCTAGATGATGAATATCCAAAAGTAAACAAGATATCCTTGGTCTCTTGAAGCTTACCAAATATACTGCACTCTATTTTAACATCGCACACTAATGACACAACAGTGATGTTGCCTCTATAAGTGAATATACACAATCTCTTCTCCCTTTCCATTACTGATTCACCAGTATTGACATATAGGCTCCAAGTCAAGAAATCTGGATAAAAAACCCAGTGGTCTCTATGGCTGAGGAACCAAGAAGTAGGATGACTGAATCCTTATGATATCTTTTGTGGCCTCTCTAAACTTTACTAGATTCAAACTCTAACAGACGTAAATACTCAGAGAAAAATTCACCTTTATGGGATTACTTTTAGCTGGCTCGAAGGCCCTTTGATATCTTGAGAGAACCTTCTCAAGAAGTAAAGTCCTGTCAGCCACTTTCTTTAAAGAATCTGCTAAGACACAGCACCCTGTTAAAAATCATAATCTTTGTAGCACAAAAGCACGATGTATGCATGTGATAGAAAGACCAGTTTAGGTAAGTGAAACATCCAGATGTGCACATTCCAGAGACTTATTTATGGTCTACAACGTTTCCATTTACCTTTCTAAAAGTTAGTGTTACTAACATTTACACTGTTCATAGAAAATAGCAACTTCATTCCTGATATGTCTTAGATCTGCCTCTGGCTTCTACTCAAAATTGGGACTATAAACAGTAATATATAATGTAGCATATAGCCAGCACTTAATCACTCCAAATGTAATTTTTGCCCTTCTCTTTGATAAGTTTCTCTATCAGTATCATTGTAATAAAAAATACTAAGTCATTAACAGATTGTTGAAAAGTTTAATTTCTCAAAGAATTTTCATGATTCTTTTCATAATTCAAGTACATAAAAATAACAAACTATATTGAAAATACATAGTTCTCATACCACCTATTCTTTCACTAAGTTATTGTTATATGGATGTATTTGAAGCCATGACATTTGATAAGTTCACTAAGAAAAGTATAGAGAGAACTTCAGGGCCAAGGCCAGGAACTAGATGCTAATAGCCTTCTCAGTGATGACAATCAAAAATGTCAGCAGACATTGCCAGATGTCATTTGTGGGGGGAGGGGAGAGGGAAACCCCAGCTAATCAGGAGGCCAAGGCACAGAGAATTGCTTGAACCCGGGAGGCAGAGGTTGCAGTGAGCTGAGATTGCAACATTGCACTCCAGCCTGGGCAACAAGAGCGAAACTCTGTCTCAAAAAAACAAATAAATAAGTAAAAAATAAAAATAAAAAAATCACTACTCACTGAGAATCACTGGCACAGCTGTTATCATCTCTATGCTTGAAGAAATGAGGAGAAGGAACAGTTAACAGAATCTAGGAGAGAGAAATGGAGAGAGGACCACCTTGAGAGAAACTATGACCTCCAACAGAAAGGTACGGCAAACTCAAGGGGACCCCATTGGGAGGGAGCCAGGGGAAAAAACACCCTCACTTCACTTTCCTTCTTCTCTCTAGTCCTCTTGTGAGAGTCCCCACTGGTCATACCCAGCTGGGATCCAAAAGACATGTGGACCCCATGATCTCTTTAGAGTCCACACAAGAAAGTCGAGCACAGGTAAAATAATCTGCAATGAGTCCTGGTCCTCCAATAGGATTCTGGTAATGGGAGCATTATATTTGGATCCCAAGTTCACGGCTTTATTGCTATGACACAGGGAAAGTTATTAAATAACTTCATGTTTCAGTTGCCTCACATATAAAATGAGGACATTTTTACATCCCCTTCACAGTCTCCTTGTGTTGTGGGGACTAACAACATCGTAGGCACAGAGCAGGCACGTATTACTGTTTTCCCTATCTGGCTCCCCAGGTTACTACAAATTCCTGTACCCATGGCTCTTTTTATCTATGAATCAAAAATACTCTACTTCTCATTTTCAAGTTTGTAGATGAAATATTGAAATTATTTTTTATATCACCAAAATCATATTGTATAAAAAAAGAAAAGAGAGAGATCCCTCTTTTTTTTTTTTTTTTTGGATCTTAAAACTTTCTGAGTAGTACAAGACAATAACCCACACATTTTACTCTGGGGGTACAAGCAAGCAGTTATATTCTGAGAGCAGTTTATCTTCTCAAGGCATTGTTACATTCTTTCTTGTGTTTCCATCAGTTATCCTAAAAGGTAGGACTTCTCTCCGTATCACAAGTGGGGAAACTGGGGCTCAGTTTCTAAGATTTCTAAGATTTCTTTTTTATTGTTTTTCAGCTGGTCTGTTTGTTTTTTATTTGTTTGGATTTTTTTTCTCATGATTAAATGTCACATATTTTTACTTTTTGACATTTAAAAAATAATTTATGGTAGATATTAAATAAAAGTGAAAATAGAGACTGAAGTAAATATCTACCCTGGACACAGGGACACAGGGAGGGAAACATCACATACTGGGGTCTGTCGGGGGTTGGGGGGCAAGGGAAGGGATAGCATTAGGAGAAATACCTAATGTAGATGATGGGGTGATGGATGCAGCCAACCACCATGGCATGTGTATACCTATGTAACAAACCTGTATGTTCTGTACATATACGCCAGAACTTAAAGTATAATAATAATAAAAAAAGGCTATATTATTTCTTTAAAAATTTATTTTATAGTTTTCATTAGTATAAAAGTATGCTTATTGTTTCACATATATCTAAACTGTGCTGTGTTCTTTTTTAGAGAAGGTGAAAATTGGGTTGCTATTTAATTACCATTGGAGTAAGCTTTTTAAAAACATTTGAACAGATGTGGCTAACTTGGGTCATTTCATGGTTTGTAAGAATGCCTTGGAGTCTCAGCATTTTAAAAATGAATTACTAGTAAATTAAAAAGAAATTACTTACATGAACCTATTTTTTTCTGGTACAATTATTTGTATAGATAAATATTCACATTCATAATAGCTCCATTGGAATACTGCTGATTACTGTACTCAACAGTTAAGAGCATCATGATTTCCCTAAGATTGCAATAATCATAGTTATTGAATTCCTTATTAAATAAAACATTTTCTTATTTTAAATTAGTCTCATTTATCTGTTAGCAATTTTTAAATGAAAAAAAAAAAAAAAAAAAAAAAAAAGCCACTCATACTTCTTCACCTTCTACACCCACCTAGAGGAAACAATGAGGTTTACAAAAATCACCGCAATTTCATTTTATAAATTGTATTCTCAACATAGAAGATAATTCATTCACAACACTTATTAAGGACGTACTCATTGAATATCTACTATAGGTTTGGTATTGTTTTATGTACTAGGGATAAAAGTGGGAGCAGCTATGTATCCTGCATAAAACAGCTCATTGTCTTGTATAGACAAAGTCAAATAAGCTATTACAATATAGGGTAATGATTATTTTGGCAGATGCATGAAATGTTATGACAGTATAAAGCAGGGTACCTAACTAAAAGGAACCTAAAAGGCTTCTCAAAGTAAATAAAACTTAAGCTGAGTTCTAAAGGACTAAGCTAACCAGGAAAGGTGGAAGGGGGAAGAGAGGTGCAAGAGAGAAGGAACAAATATTCCAGAAGAAACTGCATGTGTTAAATCCCAGAGCACGATAGGTACTAGAAATTTAAATGAGTTTGGCATAGCTGGAGCATAACTGGATGAGTAATGGCCATGAGACAAGGCTGAAAAGCTAGATAGAGGACATGTCAACACAGCTTCATAAGCCATACTAAGTCTTTATCCTAAGATGAGAACTTATGGAGAAGTTTTAAGCAAAAAACTGACCTGATTGCATCTGTATTTTGGAAACATCATTTTGACTGAATGATCGAAAATGGGCCCAGTAAGTCCAGTAGCAAAAAGAACTGAGGAGTTGCTGGAGGAATCTAGGCAGGAGGTGAAAGTTTCCCAAGTTGGCAAGTAGTAGTGGGGATGGAGAGAAAAGAGTAGACATTTTGAGATGTTTTTCTTGAGGGCTAAAACTGTAGGAGAGAAAATGTAGTATCTTTTCCTCTTCTATCACAAGGTTCATGGTTGAGGACCTTATGACAAAAGATGAATTAGAAAAGAAAAGCAGAATAGCATACAAATTTATTTAATAAATTCTATGTGACATGGGAAGATTTCCTAACGGGTGAAGATCCAAAGAAACAGAGAACTTTTTTTTTTTTTTTTGAGAGTTGGGCAGAAGTACGAATGAAGGGCAAAAGGGTATGATCTAATGATAATAAACTGGGGTGGAACTTAGCAAGACCAATTTGTTCAGATTCTTTTCTGTAACCCTGTGTGACATTCCTTTCCACTGGGTGTGGAGAGGATGGCTCTGGAATGAAGGTCTTATGACTTTAGTGGAAGGTCAAAGAATTCTTTTATGGCCCCCTTCAGGGCCATACAATGAATGGAGGGAGGTCAGAAAGTGAGTTTTCTGCTTCTGGTGTTTCCTCAGATGTCAAGATGGCATATTTGGGGGTGGTATGTCCTGAACTCCATCAAAATTAATGATAAATTCAATGGAGGATTGAGGAACGTTAAAAAAGAAATTTAGGGAAATTCCTAGCTTTTAGCATTTGGGAAGTAGATAGATGGTAGTTCTGTTTACTGGTATAGAGATCTTCGTATGAGAAGCAGTTATCCTTTTCCAATTTATGTGGCATGTAATACCACTCATCTCTCAAATCTTTCTGAGTATTGTGCTCAAGCTTCCACATTACTAAATTTCCTAAGTTACTGTTATGCTTCTCTGATTCCTTTCCCTCCTGCTGTTTCTAAGTTCTAAATATCCCTCACAGTTTTCTCTAGAATATATTCTTCTCTCTTAGTATGTTCCCCATAATAGCACCATGCACTCCATGGCTTCAACCATCACCTTTATGCTATTCCGTTGCTGCTAATTCTAATATTATAACTACTAATTAAAGACTATTTGGTTTATGCCTTAAGGTTAAGATAATGATATTACCATCTTATTTAATAGTCAAAATAACTTTAAAAAATAAAAAAGAGCACAGGCTTGAAATCAGATAAACTTAAACATAAATTCCAGTTTTGCTGCTTCCCAGCTGAGCAATAGAAATACTCAACCTATGAGTGATTCCTCGTCATAAATAATTATACCGATCTCATAGATGATTAAATAAAATAATGCATAAAAAGCACTTAGAACAGTGTACAGCACTTAGTAAGCACTTAATAAAAACACAACGTAACTCTAAGAGTGGGTAAAGTGCATGTTGTAGTGAGGCACAGTGAAAGCAGCACTGCATAATCGGTTAACAGCATTGGCTTTGGAGACAGACAATTCTTGGTTCAAATCCTGGCTGTCACTTTCTTGTGACATGATCCTAAGTTACGTAAGTGCTTTCTCTGAGTCTTGAACTTGTGATCTGTAAAATGGAGATGACAATAGTACCTACCTCACAGAAGAGTTGTTTTCAGGAATAAAATCACATAAATGGAATGCCTAAAGTTCCGTTCAGCACATAACATATACTCAATAAAGGGGCTGCTAATTTTATTTTTTACTCTTTTCCAGAGGTAAATACTTGATTTGCAAAAGTTATCAGCTTAGAACAAACAAAACTAGGATTTAAAGTCATGTTTGACTCTTTATAATATCTTGATAGATAACAAACCTTAGTCTTTAGCCTGAACATGTCAACTGTGCTCCAATCTCATAGGTTCAAAGATACATGCCTTTGGTTTATATGTTATAATCTAAAATTAAATATACCTAAGATCAAGCTTATCATGTTCTTTCTCAACCCTGTTCTCTGCAGAAATAAATGTTTCCAGTTTTCCCAATCATTATGTGTGGATAATCTTCCTTTTCTAGCTTCTGGCAATTTGGTGCTAATTTCTTTTTCAATATTCCATTAAAAATTTTTCTTTCAGCTTTGTTCCATCTCTCTATCCCTACTATCAGTGGTTACAGACTGTGAGTCCTCACACCTGTTTCCCATAACTCCTAATCCATGAATACTGCAGCCAGACTAAATCTCCTGAGATTTCTTTTAATAATATAAATCTCAGTTGTAGAGACTTCTAAATCTTATTTCTTACCCCAAATCACCTGGCCCATCTCTGAAGGCTCTTCACGAATTGGTCTTACATTCCAACCTAACCTATTCTTACTGATTTACCAACACCAGCTCTTAGTTTCATTTAGACCAATTTCTTTGTTGTCCTCGAATGCCTTCTTGCCAAAGAGTCTTCATTCATATTGATTCACTTTGTTACCACCACCCATGTAGATTTCACCCCATCCTTCAAATCAGTCCTAACCCTTCCATCAGCTACTTGAAGTCATGTGGTATCTTCCATCTTTTAGCTCCCAAGTGCACTTACAGTAAGTATCAGTTTGACTATACCTAGTTCAATTTATTAGGGATTCCCTCCCTCACTTTCTATACTCTACATTCCATGGAAAACGCCACACCTTTGATTTATTTGGTAGTTCTTACAGCGGTTAGCATGGAACTGGACAGAGACGTCCTTACACATATATGAGTAAGTATCAGTACCGCATGACATGATCAACTAACAGCTCAACTACAACATGCTTCAGATAAATGTGAGGGTCATATTGGAATAGCCACCAACTGCAGAGGAGCTGCACCTCTTTTTGTTAAATACTATAATAAAAAGACACTACTGCCAGTTATGCCACTTAAAACACACCTTTAAGAAACCCACTCTTTCTTTAAAACCTTCAGTTATTCCTCATTCTTTACATAATTGAATCCTCCTTCAGTATTCAAAATCTCTCACAATGTGGCTTCAAATTCCTATGTCAGTTTTATCAATGTATATACACTTAATGCAAGAATTCCTCTGGCTGCTCCTACCATCATGACCTCTAGCCAAAATATGATTTATCACCACACTAGCAGAAACTAACCAAGTCCCATTCGACCTAACAGATGGGGAAGCAGAGTTAGTCTCAGGCTTTAACGTAGAATATGCCACAGCCCCATTTGTCCTTCGATACTCAAAATATATTGCAAATAAATGAGACTAACTTCTGAAAATACACTGTGATTCTCTTTCCTCATGTGTTGGTACAAATTGTTCTCTTACCTGTAACAACTCAGCCAGTCAAAAATCCTATCTATCCTTCAAGCTCATTAGGATGATTAATTCATCTCTGAAGTTACTCTGAATCACCTCACAACAAGTAATTTTTCCTTGAAATTCTGTGATACATGTTTTTTACTCTCTTAGAGTACACTTTAGTACACCTTATAATTTTCATTTATAATAGCCATTGGATGTCTCAGTCAAAAAGTTCTATATATCCTTCCAACTAGGTTATGTTCGAAATTCAAAATCTTTTCTCAAAGATGTTCCAACCCCTTTTGAATTCCAAGGTCAGTTAAAGGCATTCTTTTCCATAAAGTCACCACTGCAGGGAAAAAGTCTTAAAATTTCTGTCTTTCTCACCCACAACATCAAATCAAGTTTTGTGAACTTTTCTTTCCCTTTTGTCTTTTAAGTAATAGATAACTATTATTGCAAATTGTGCTTTGGTCAAACCCATAAGGAAGACAAGTTAACTTTTATTAAGAGATAAAAAATGTGTTAATTAGCTAGAACTGGATCTAATATTTTATGAGTTAGGAAATAATTTAGGAAAGGAAGTTTGCATTTTTATGTGTCTTTCTTGAGTTACAAATGAATACATCTCTTAACAATCTTTAAGCTTGAAATCTAAGTTTTATTTATGCAGGTTTAGCTCTTATAGCACCCAGCAGAATGGTATGCTTCTTAAGTAGCCTTTGACTCAAGGCTAGAGGCCAGATTTCCCAATTCTTCTGGCTTAGAAAAAGCAACTAAACCTATATACTCACAATTTTGAAAAACGTAATTTCGCTCTTCCATCTAGCACACGACTTTTACTTAGATGTTCATAAGAAATCTCAAAGAATAACTGCTACTGATAAAGATGGTAGATTGAATCCATGCATCTACTCTCACTCTCTTTTAAAATGTTACCAGAAAATATTTCATATAATGGCATATACCCACAGAGATGGAGACAGAGGAGAAGAGGTGACAGCATTAACGAATTTATCAGAACCAAGAATACTGAGCCTGTGGCCAACAGTGGGGAATGCCGAAGACCAGTGTGATTCATACAACAGAATAACCAAAAGGGTAAGAAGTTGGTGACACCAGGTACCTCTAGAAGTGAGAGGCAAAGAAAAAGGGCACTAATTAACAAGCAGTCAGATTCTTAGGTCCCTCTCTAGGCTGGCTACTGCTTCACTTCTACCCTGGTAGAATGCTGGAGGTTTATTCCTTACAACAGATAAACAGAGGAACTGGCTTTGGAGAAGTAAGACATAGTTAAGGACAGAGGCATATAATAAAAATAGATAAAATCAATTAATGTATATACACAAGATTCTGAGACCTCTAGCTATTTTTCCCACTCAACTCCCAGAAAAAAGCAAATTACAGCATGCTATCACCTTCAAAACAGGAGAAGGGAGAATCCGTTGCTTTGGAATATAAACAGCTCAGATTAAGTAGTCTTGCTATACTTTCTGTGATACTGTGAAATAGTAAGAAATAAATATCTGTTCTCTGCCTCTGGTTCCCAAGATGGAGCTCCTAATACTCTTGTAAATAGAAGTGCCAGGATAATCTTTTGTTCTGACATTTGGTCTTTGACCCCAGTTCTGGAGACAGAGCTCCTAAGATGTTTGTAATTTCCTGAGTGATACAAACATCTTTTGTTCTAATGAGATGACCTTTGGTGGGCTCCTGGATAGCCTCAGGATGGGGGATGGTTGCCAGGGAAACCAACCCTGTAATTAGAGAGGTGGAACTTACAGCCCTATCCCCTAGCTACCTGGAAATGGAAAAGTGCTGAAAGTTTAGTTGCTCACCAACGGCCAATGACATAATCAATCACGCCTACATAATGAAGCCTCCATGAAAATTCAAAAGGAGACGGTTCAGGAAGCTTCCAAATCGTGATCACATGGAGCTGCCTGGAGGTGGTGCTCTAAGAGACAGCCTGGAAGCTCCATGCCCCTTCCCACATACACTGCCCTATGTATCTCTGCCTTTGGCTGTTCATCTGTATCCTAAATAATATCCTTCATGAAGAAACCAGTAAATGTAAGTAAAGTATTTCCCAGGGTCTATGATCTGCTCTAGCAAATTAATAGAACACAGGAAAAAGGTCACGGGAATGACTACTATGGCTAGTTAGTCAAAAGTATAGGTAATGACCTGCTACTTGTGATTGGCATCTGAAGTGGTGGCAGTCTTGTGGGACTGAGCCTTTAACCTGTAGTATCAGAAATGAATTGAATTGTAACAAAGACAGTTGGTGTCTGCTGGAGAATTGCTTGATGTGTGGGAAAAACCTGATACATCTAGTGTCACAAGGGTTGTATTAAGCGGTGTGCAAGCAAAGAGAAAAAAATAAATAGTTTGTTTTTTCTTCAGATTCTCCTATAGCAAATTTAACTCACAGTCAAAAAGCCCCATCTACATACCTAGTGCTTACAATCAAATTCTTAGGCTCCTGCTCTTAAATACTGGCATAATAACACAGATTACAAGAAAGGAATACTTCTAAATGAAAGGAACACTTTCAAAATGAAAGTTAGAGACCAAAGCAAACAGTGAGAAAAACAGACTCATGGGAGAAGAAAATGAAAACAAACAAAAGCTATCAATATTATTAGGGAGATTAGAGAATATATTACAGTAAGGATGAGATATTACAGATTTAAATAAAAAGAACATTTAAAGAACAAAGAATGTTTTTAAAAATTAAAAATAACATAAAAACAAGATTAGAAGACAAAGTTGAGAAATTCAAGAAAGGCAAAATGAATTAGATAAAAATTAGGAGAAAAAAGTTAAAAGTTAAAGAACAACTAAGTAACAGAAATAAAGGATAATTTATAGACTAATAGAAATTCTAAAAGCAAAGCCAGAGGGGAGGTACATTAAGAAAATAATTCCAGAAAACTTCCCACAACTCAAATTTCTAAACTGAAAATTATTCCTGTTGCACTGCAGTGGATAAAAACATACACACCCAAGATACACCTAAGAGTCACAATTCTAGGGGCAAAGAAATATCCTATACACTTCCAAAGAAAAAATGAACAGAAATGGAGAAGGTCATCACATACATTTAGTCAGGAATCAGAATGGCTTTGGGCTTTTCAACAGTACACCAAGCAACAAGGCAATGAATTAATACTATCAACATCCAGAAGAAAATCATTCCCAAAACAGATTTCTATGACCTGTTACAGAATCAAGCAAATGCGAGGAAAGATTGAAGACATTTTAAGGTATGTACAGTCTTCAAAAATTTACTCCCATGGGTTCTTTCTTAGAAATCTCTTGGAGAATGTGCTTCACAAAAATAAGAGTAAACAAAGACAAACACTGGATCCAGGCAACACGGACTCCAACAAAGAAACAAGTTTAAAGGGAACCCTAGTATTATAAGGACATGCTTGAATGTTAGCCTTGTAAGAGGCATAGCGAGAACCTGGTTCATATTAGATCAAGTCAGAAGTCTCTGGAAAAGACTTCCTCAGGAAGAAGCTGAAAAAATACTTCATATGTCTGAACATCTGGTTAAAAGATTAGAACATTGGCAATGAGTGTAGCACTAGATTTGTGATAAGTAGAGACTACTAAATAAATTAAACAAGACAATTATTCACTCAAGATAAAAAATTAAAAGTTGTACAGAAAAGAAAATGGTTTATTACCAGAGTTTATTACCTGACTCAGCTGTGTATTGGGTTTTTATATTTATTAAAATATAAACACTGGATATTGATCCAATCAGAATTGCAATATAACAAGATGGGAAGATGGATGGAGGGAAAGAGAAAACATACGTAATGGAAGGAAAGGGAATAAACACAGTGAAATCTGCATATTCCAGAGTGGGAAGCCAATAAATAACACTAATATTAGTTGTGGTGGTGTAGAATCATGAAGTAGTAATGCACACATACAATTCAGAATCATAGAGGTAAATATCAAAAACAACATGGAAGGTTGTTTCTATATCAAAGACTGAAGAACCATTTGAGAATATAAACCTTGACTAACATTTAAAAATATGACAAAACTAGCCTTTCTGCCCGTGGAAGCAGCCAAGGAAGCACTGTTAAAGTCTCTCTTCCCCCTGACAACACGTCTAAGTCAGAGACTCCTAAGGAGCCAGAACAGCTGAGGAAGCTCTTCACTGGAGGGCTGAGCTTTGAAACAACTGATGAGAGCCCGAGGAGCCATTTTGAGCAATGGGGAATGCTCATGGACTGCATGGTAATGAGAGATCCAAACACCAAGTGCTCTAGGAGCTGTGAGTTTGTCACCTATGACACCCTGGAGGATGTGAATGCAACCATGAGTGCATGGCCACACAAGGTGGATGGAAGATTTGTGGAACAAAAGAGAGCTAAGAGAAGATTCTCAAACACCAGATGACCACTTAATTATGAAGATATTTGTTGATGGCATTCAAGAAGACACTGAAGAACGTTACCTAAGAGATTGCTTTGAACGGTATGGAAAAACTGAAGTGACTGAAATCATGACTGACCAAAGCAGTGGCAAGAAAAGGGGCTTTGCATTTGTAACCTTTGACGACCCTGATCCCATGGATAAGACTGTCATTCAGAAACACCATACTGTGAATCGTCACAACTGTAACGTTAGGAAAGCCCTGTCAAAGCAAGAGATGGTTAGTGCTTCATCCAGCCGAAGAGGACAAAGTGATTCTGGAAATTTGGTGGTGGTCACGGAGACAGTTTCAGTGGGAATGACAACTTTGGTAGCGGAGGAAGCTTCAGTGGTTGTGGTTGTGGTGGCTGTGGTGGCAGCTGTGCAGGTGCTTTTGGATATGGTGGTAGTGGGGATGACTATAATGGATTTAATAATGATAGTGGTTACGGAGGAAGTGGCCCTGGTTACTGTGGAGGAAACAGAGGCTATGGAAGTGATGGGCAGGATTACAGAAATCAGGGCAGTGGCTATGGCATAAGTGGCAGCTATAACAATGGAGGCAGAATGGCTTTCGAGGTGGTAGTGGAAGCAATTTTGGAGGTGGTGGAAACTACAATCACTTTGGTAATTACAACATTCAGTCTTCAAATTTCGGACCCATGAAGGTAGGAAACTTTGGAGGCAGAAACTCTTGGCTCCTATGGTGGTGGAGGCCAACACTGCCAAACCATGAAACTAAGGTAGCTATGGTGGTTCCGGTAGCAGCAGCAGCTATGATAGTGGCAGAAGATTTTAATTACTGCCAGGAAACAAAGCTTAAGAAGAGAAGAGAACCAGAGAAGTCACATGGAAACTACATGTTACAAGAGGTTTGTGAACTTAGCCAAGCACAGTGGTAGCAGGGCCTAGCTGCTACAAAGACTTGTTGTAGACAAATACTCATGTGTATGGGCAAAAAACTCGAGGACTGTATTTGTGACGAGTTGTATAACAGGTTTACAGTATGGAAAGTGTAAAGCATTCCAATAAAGGGTTTTAATGTAGATTTTTATTTTTTTGTACCCACGCTGTTGATTGCTAAATAGTCTGATCATGACGCTGAATAAATGTGTCTTTTTAAAAAATGTGCTGTGTATAGTCGGTCTACTCTGAGGCCAACTTGGTAAATTTCCCCAACAGTGTGAAGTTAGAATTCCTTCAGGGTGATGCCAGGTTCTATCTGGAATTTATATACAACCTGATTGGGTAGAGAAGCCATTGTCTTCAAAAACCTTTGTGTAGTTGAATTGATAGTTACTGTTGCGACCTGAAGTTCACCATTAAAAGGGATTACCGAAGCAAAATCATGGAATGTTTGGTTATAAAAATGATTGCTGGCATATCTTCTGCAATATATCTAAACTGAATAATGGTACCAGATAAAATTATAGATTGGACTGAAGCTTGTGTATCATCCATTACTGTGTGTAATCAATAAACTAATTTTCTTTAAAAAATTATAAAATTAGAATACTACTAATAAACAACAAAACTGTTTAAATAATAGTTCTAAATCTTTAATAATGCAATTTGTATCAAAATTCACCTTTTTGGAAAATGAGAAAATGGTCTTAAAACAAAAAACCCACAAAAAATAAAACCATTATGTAATCCATTATTCACCTATAAGTTGATAATTTTAAAAATCTGCAGAAGTTTAACAATGGCTAAAATTATTTCAGAGATTAAGTAATGTATAAGCCTTAAAGCTTTTGTATTCTTTAACCCAGAAATTACATTCCTAAGAACTTAAGAAAACAATAACCGGAAATGTGCATGAAGATTAGAAAACATGATAATCATAACATTGTTTTTAATGATTTAGAAAAACCAAACTTTCCAACAACAGATAACTTATAATTTCTTATATATTTATTTCATTATGCATGTCTTAAGTAAATAATTATACATTCATATATAAAATACAAATATGATTAAAATCTACCCAGCCATTAATGTATTTTCAAAGTATACTTAGGTGAGAAAATGAACATAGCATGTTAGAAGAGAAGCAAAACTGTATGTACAGTTGAATCCCATTATGTAAATAAAATCTATACAAGTGCTTAATAACATATAACCTTAAATATAAAACAAACTCTCAGGTAATAAATCATGAGGAAATATACCAATATGTGGATCGTGTATACCATGAAGTAAAAAAGGTATGGTTTTTGTTTGCTTTTCTACACTTTATTGTATTTCGAGTTTTCAGCAATAGGTATTTTTATTACTCTAGTGTTTTGTTTTTAAAATTTCCATTAAAAATTGTTTAGTTTTATGGGTACATAGTAGGTATATATACATTTATGGAGTACATGAGATATTTTGGTACAGATACTTTGATACAGATATTTTGATATTTTGTAATAATCACATCACAGGAAGTTTGGCATCTATCTGCTCAAGCATTTATCCTTTGTATTAGAATCAATCCAATTACACTCTTAGTTATTAAAAAACGTTAAATTATTATCGACTATAGGCCCCTGCTGTGCCATCAAATAATAGGTCTTATTCATCCTTTCTTTATTTTTATTTTTTTGAGAGAGGGTCTTACTCTGTCACCCAAGGAGGACTGTAGTGACACAATCATGGCTCATGGCACCCTTGACTTCCTGGACTCAGGTGATCCTCCCACCTTAGCCTCCCAAGTAGCTGGGATAGGCAACTGTCACCATGCCTGGCTAGTGTTCACCTTTTTTTGTGGAGTCACTATTTTGCCATATTGCCCAAGCTGGTCTTAAACTCCTGGACTGAAGCAATCCACTCACTTTGGCCTCTCAAAGTGCTGAGATTAAAGGCATAAGCCATCATGCACAGCTTATTCATTCTTTCTACTTTTTTTTTGTACCCATTAACCATCTCCACTTCCCTGGTGGTTCCCCACTACCATTTTAAGCCTCTGGTAACCATCCTTTTAGTTTCTATCTCGACGAACTCAGTTGTTTTGATTTTTAGATTCCACAAATAAGGAGAATGTGTGATGTTTGTATTTTTGTGCCTGGCTTATTTCACTTAACATCATGCCCTCCAGGTCCATCCATGTTGTTGCAAATGATAGAATCTAATTTTTTAAAATGGCTGAATAGTACTCCATTGTGTATAAGTGGCACATTTACAACATTCATATGTTGACAAATGATTTGGTTGCTTCCAAATCTTGTCTATTGTGAACAATGCTGCAACAAACATGGGAGTGCATATATACCTTTGAAATACTGATTTCCTTTATTCTGGGTATATATATAGCAGTGGGATTGCTGGATCATACAGTAGCTCTATGTTTTAGTTTACTGAGGAGCCTACAAACTGTTCTCCATAGTGGTTATAGTAATTTATATTCCCACAGACAGCATATGAGGGTGCCCTTTTCTCCACATCTTCATCAGTATTTATTACCTATCTTTTGGATGAAAGCCATTTTAACCAGTGTGAAATGATACATCACTGTAGTTTTGATTTGCATTTCTCTGGTGATCAATGATGTTGAATACATTTTCCTATGTCTTAGTTATCTGTATGTCTTCTTCTGAGAAATGTCTATTCAATTCTTTTGCCCATTTTTTAAAATTTTTAAAAATTTATTTATTTTACTTGAGATGCATACTATATCTGGCATTTCTCCCCATGTTATCCCTCCCCAACCGCCACCGTCTCTCCCCAACCCCCCCAACTGCCCCCAGTGTGTGATGCTCCTCTCCTTGAGTCCACCTGTTCTCATTCAACACCCACCTATGAGTCAGAACATATGGTGCTTGGCTTTCTGTTCTTGCGTCAGTTTGCTGAGAATGATGGTTTCCAGATTCATTCAAGTTCCTACAAAGGACACAAACTCATCGTTTTTTACAGCTGTGTAGTATTCTATGGTATATATGTACCATATTTTCTTTGTCCAGTCTATCATTGATGGGTATTTGGGTTGGTTCCAGGTCTTTGCTAGTGTACACAGGGCTACAATGAACATACGTGTGCATGTATCTTTATAACAGAATGATTTATAGTTCTTTGGGTATATACTCAGTAATGGGATTGCTGGGTCAAATGGAATTTCTATTTCTAGATCCTTGAGAAAACACCACATTGTCTTCCACAATGTTTCAACTAATTTACACTCCCACCAACAGTGTAAGAGTGTTCCTATTTCTCCACATCCTCTCCAGCATCTGTTGTCTCCAGATTTTTTAATGATTGCCATTCTAACTGGCGTGACATGATATCTCAGTGTGGTTTTGATTTGCATTTCCCTAATGGCAAGTGATGATGAGCATTTTTTCATATGTTTGTTGGCTTATATATGTCTTCTTTTGAAAAGTGTCTCTTCATATCCTTCACCCACTTTTGAATGGGGTTGTTTGTTTTTTTCTTGTATATCTGTTTCAGTTCTTTGTAGATTCTGGATATTAGCCCTTTGTCAGATGGGTAGATTGCAAGAGTTTTTTCCCATTCAGTTGGTTGCTGATTCGCTCTAAAGATGGTTTCTTTTGCTGTACAGAAGCTCTGAATTTTAATTAGATCCCATTTGTCTATCTTGGCTTTTACTGCCATTGCTTTTGGTGTTTTAGTCATGAAGTCCATTTTTTAATTGGATCATTAGATTTTTTTTCCCTTACAGAGTTGTTTAAACTCCTTCTATATTCTAGCTATTCACCTTTTATCAGATGGGTAGTTTGCAAATATTTTGTCCCATTCTGTGGGTTGTCTCTGCACTTCATTGAGTGTTTCCTTCACTGTGCAGCTTTTTAACCTGATGCAATCCCATTTGTCCACTTTTGCTTTTGGTTGAGGGGTAGTATCCTTGAGAGGTCTTTGCCCAGTCCCATGTCCTGGAGAAGTTCCCCAATGTTTTCTTGTAGTAATTTCATCATTTCAGGTGTTAGATTTAAGTCTTTAATCCATTTTGATTTGACTGTTGTATAAGGTGAGAGGGATCAAGTGTTATTCTTCTGCATACAGATATCTAGTTTTCCCTATATAATTTATTAAAGAGATTGTTTTCCTCCAATGTATGTTCTTGGCATCTTTGTAAAAAATGAATTGGCTATAGGTGTATGGATTTGTTCCTGAATTCTATATCCCATTCCATTGGTCTGTGTGTCTGTTTTTGTGCCAGTACTATGCATTTTGGTTACTTTAGCTCTGTAGCAGAGTTTGAAGTCAGGTAACGTGATTCCTCCAGTTTTGTTCTTTTTGCTATACTGGGTCTTCTGGGATTCCATATAAATTTTAGAATATTTTTTACTATTTCTGTGAAAGGTGTCATTGATATTTTGATAGACAATGCAGTAAATCTGTGGATTGCTTTAGGCAGTAATGGAGATTTTAACATTGCTTCTTCCAATCCATGAACATGGAATGTCTTTCCATTTTTTCATGTCCGCTTCAATTTTCTCATCAGTGTTTTATTGTTTACATTGTAGAGATCTTTGATTTCTTTGGTCAAATTCCTAGGTATTTAATTTTATTTGTGGCTACTGTAAATGCAATTATTTTTTCAGATTGTTCACTGTTGGCATATAGAAATGCTATTGATTTTTGTACGTTGATTTTCTGTCCTGCAACTTTACTGAACTTGTTTATCAGTTCTAACAGTTTTTGTTGGGATCTTTAGGTTTTTTGAAACATAAAATCACATTAAATGCAAGCAAGGATAATTTGACTTCTTTCTTTCCAATTTGGATACTCTTAGTATCTTTGTATTGTCTGATTGCTCTAGCTAAGAATAACAGTGGTGAAAGTGGGCATCTTTGTCATGTTTCAGATCTAAGAGGAAAAGCTTTCAGTTTTTCCCCATTCAGTGTAATACTCGCTGTGGATCTATCATATAAGGCTTTTATTACGTTGAGGTATGTTTTTTCTATATCCAGTTTTTATCATAAAGGGATGATGAACTTTAGCAAATGCTTTTTTAGCATCAACTGAAATGACAGTAAGGTTTTTGTCTTTCATTCTGCTGATACAATGTGCACACTGATTGATTTGTGTATACTGAACCATCCTTGTATTGATGGGATAAATTCTTCTTGGACAGATGAATAATCTTTTTAATATATTGTTGAATTCAGTTTGCTGGTATTTTGTTGAGGACTTTTGCACCAATATTTATCAAAAATACTAGCCTGTAGTGTTCTTTTTTGATGTTTGTTTGTCTGGTTTTGGTACAGGAGTAATACTGACCTGATAGGATTAGTATGAAAATTTTGGTCTTCCTCTAATTTTTTGGAAACAGTTTGAGTAGGATTGGTATTCTTTAAATGTTTGGTAGAACTTAGCAGTGACACTATTGGGTACTGGGCTTTTCTTTACTGGGAGACTTTTTGTTAGAGCTCTGATCTCATTTCTTGTTATTGGTCTGCTCACGTTTTGGATTACTTCATGGGTCAATCTTGGTAAACTGTCTGTGTTTAGGAACTTATCCATTTCTTCCAGATTTTCCAAGTTATTGGCTTGTAGCTATTCATAGCAGCCACTAATGGTCCTTTGAATTTCTGCAGTCTATCAGTTGTAATATTTCCTTTTATTCATCTCTCATTTTATTTACTTGGGTTTTATCTTTCTTTGCTTTAGTCTGGCCAAATTTTTGTCATTTCAAAAATCTTTTCAAATAACCAATTTTTTGTTTTATTGATCTCTCGTATTGTTTCTTCATTTCAAATTCATTTATTTCTGCACTGATCTTTATTATTTCTTTTCTTCCATTAATTTTGGGTTCCGTTCACTCTTGCTTTTCTAATTCTTTAAGATACATTGTTAGGTTGTTTATATTTAAAGTTTTTCTTCTTTGTTTTTAGACTGATTTTGTGATCTAACATATGGTTTATCCTTGAGAATGATCCATTTGCTGAGGAAAAGAATGTGGATTCTGGAACCATTAGACAAAATGTTCTGTAAAAATCCATTAGATCCATTTTGTCTATAGTACAGACTAAGTGTGATGTTTCTTGTTCACGCTCTGTCTAGGAGATCTGTCCAATGCTGAAAATGAGGTGCTGACATCTCCAGTTATTACTGTATTCAGGTCTATCTCTCTCTTCAGCTCTAATAATATTTGCTTTATGTATCTGGGTACTCCAGGATTGGGTGCACATATATTTACAACTGTTATATCCTCTTGCTGAACTGACCCCTTTTTAATTATATAATAACCTTCTTTGTCTCTTACCGTTTTTGTCTTGAAATCTATGTTGTCTGGTATTCCTACTCTGTTTTGGTTTCAATTGGCATGGATTGTCTTTTTCCATCCCTTTATTTTCAGTGTATGTGTACATTTAAAGATGAAGTATATGTCTATGAATATAGCAAAGACAGGCTGGGCGCGGTGGCTCAAGCCTGTAATCCCAGCACTTTGGGAGGCTGAGGCGGGTGGATCACGAGGTCAAGAGATTGAGACCATCCTGGTCAACATGGTGAAACCCCGTCTCTACTAAAAAAAAATACAAAAAATTAGCTGGGCATGGTGGCACGTGCTTGTAATCTCAGCTACTCAGGAGGCTGAGGCAGGAGAATTGCCTAAACCCAGGAGGCGGAGGTTGCGGTGAGCCGAGATCGCGCCATTGCACTCCAGCCTGGGTAACAAAAGTGAAACTCCGTCTCAAAAAACAAAAACAAAAACAAACAAAGAAACAAACAAACAAACAAAAATATATATATAGCAAAGTGTGTTTCTTGTAGGCAATGTATCATTGAGTCTTTTTTTTCACTCATTCAGCCACTCTATGTCTTTTGATTAGACAGTATAGTCTATTTACATTCAATGTTATTACTGACAATCAAGGACTGACTTCTGCCATATTGTTATTTGTTTTTTGGTTGTTTTGTGGTCTTCGCTTCCTTCTTGTCTTCCTTTTAGTGAAAGTGACTTTCACTGGTGATATGCTTTAATTTCTTGCTTGCTTTTTTTGTGTATTCATTGTATGTTTTTCAATTTGAGGTTACAATGAGGCTTGAAAATAACCTTACAACAATAAATGTTGCTAACATTTACTGAGCACCTAGAATGCAACAGATACTGAGCTAAGCTTCTTATATACCATTTCATTGTTATTACTCCCATTTTTCATATGGGAAGCTAACTATATTAACATTTCAGGTAAGCAATAGATGCAGAACTCATACCTGGGCACCTGGGTAGAGTGGTGTCATGCTGATCAGTTTCCCACACTGCCTCGTGTTCCATGTGATCTGGATGAACTAAGAAAAGGACTCTTGCACAAAAGTATCATCTTATCTCTATCACCTCTGCCACAAACCTGTCTGCATTTCTCACAAATAACAATTTGTGTCAGGGAAACCATTACAACATGTACAACTCCTCTTAATTAAGAAATAGTAACTCTCAAATATAGTAATATATTAAAGCATTCATATATTAGCTAACAAGTCATGTCCATCCACATTACACGTACACAAGAGGTCTCTCAAATGCACTGACGCAGGTGAATAAAATGGATTCTCATCTACCAATCCCTTTCTCTCCAAACTCTCCAAGTTTAAAGGTTGTCTGTTTTCTCTCCTGCTTTTGGATTCCTTAACTATTCATGAGAATTGTGTCAACGAGTTGAAAAATGAGTATGTAGTTTATCTTTTATTTTACTTAATAAGATTAATCACATTATTCATGAAGATAAGGAGATACAGGCATTCCTTAATATATGATTATGATGCAAAAGATAAGAGTCAGAGGTAGTAAGTTAAACAAATAATACTTTCTAGGTGCAGAAGGGAGATAAAGCTTTACAGATGAATTATTCTGCTTTAATGTTAGAATCATTGTGTTCTAGCTATATCAGACAATTGACTGAGGCTCCTTTATGCACATATGCAAAAATGAAACTTTAAAAAAAAGAGGTGGGGGAAAAACCTACGGAGTCAGAATTAAAACCTAGGCTGTGTGAGATAAGTGCTGTGAATAAGATAAAAAACAAAACTGATACATGTGTAAACCTTTATTAAGCACTTACGTTATGGAGACCTCATGTACACACAGATTAATCTACGCAGAAGTCACAGAAAAGTTAGAAGAAAAAGACTTTTATTACTTTACATAATTTTCAATAACTATCAAGAAAAAATTCCTGGGGAAAATATATAATTATCTATTAATATCTTTCCCTCTCATTTAGGGCAATTGTTATCATCCTGAGAAGCTGCTTGTCAAAATTAGCAATGATATCCACAAGTAGACCCTGTAGTAGACATTGCTTCTGTTCTATCCTCTTTCCACCATTCCTATAACTTTAATTATATATACAATAAACACCTCTCCTTTATATCTCTTATATATATTTTTTTGTTTTCCATCCAGTTTTCTCTGTGCTTTAGTCTGGATATTTTATATCATCCTATCTTAACTGTTCATTAATTGTCTAAACAGCTGTATCTACTAGTAAATCCACATATTATGTTCTTAATTTCAGGTATTGTATTTTTAAGTTCTAGAATTCCATCAGATTATGTCATATAGGCTCCAATTCTGCCCTAAAATACTTCCTCTTCTCATCCATTTACTACATGCATTTACACTTACTGAGCAGTTAGCCATTTTCATTTTAAAGTTTAAATATGATCATTCAATTACATGGATATCCACTGGGACTATTTTTATTATCCACTTTTCTCTTAGTTTTCAGTTATTTCATCAGGTCCGCTGATATGCTTGGTAATTATTGATTGCTGGGGAGAATTGTAAGCCAAATATTTTAGACATAATTTTAGGCTCTGAATCATGCTACCCTTCTCCAGAGAAAAACAGATATAAGAGTAGAATCATATTACTTTAATTCATTCTAGAATTAATATGACTCAAAACTGGATATAAGTATTTGCAAGCTCTGGACTATTTTTAGTTTACCTTTACTCCTAAGGTATAGTCCATTCAGGAGTCCCAACTAAAAACTTAGAGGGTTAACCAGGACCACTCCAGTTTGGTTTTCCCTGAATGCCCGTTGTTGTCTCCCTAGTCCTGTGAAGCTACTGAAATCCCTCATCAGCTTCTCAGCTACAGTTTTCTCCTCAGCTTTTGACATCTCTGCATCATTTTTCGCATCAGAAAAAATATCTTAAAGAGGAAATGTTAGGGCTTTTATTCTCTCGGGAATTCTGGTCCCTCAACTTACTGCAGATTTGAAAATTTTCTAATGCTTTCACTTATTATTTGTTTCAATTTCATATGCCTTTTCTGGTTGTTTGTATTTAGAAAGTTCATCTGATATAACTTATTCCTCCAGCAGAAATGACTATCTTCAAATATCTATTAAGTTTTAAAACATAAATATGCACTCTGACCCAGCATTCTTTTAGTATTTTATCCTACAGATCGATTAATACATGGCCCCAAAATATTTGTACAACAATGTTCACTCCAGTATTGTTTATAATAGCAAAAGACATGAAAAAATCAATAAAGAATAAAGTATGTCAATACATTATAGCATGGCTATGTAATGAAACACAATATATTGTGGAAACAAATGGCCTAGACCTGTATGTGCTAAAATGTAAATGATATGTATATGGAATATACAGAATCATATGTATGTGAAAGTAATATGTACAACATGTACCAATTTAGATAAAAATGAATAAACACATGCATATATATTTTTATATGCAAAATAATGTTTCTGAAGAGATATATTAGAACAGAAAAGAGTGATCGTTCTGGGGAAAAAACAGAAATACTAGGGGCTTGGTGTCACTGGAAGATTTTTCATTATTTTATTGTGTTGAATTTATTTTTCACATATTATATGTTTTAATTTTATATTTAATAAACACTATTTAAAAAAGTAATATAAAAACATTATATGTCATAAGGAAGAGAAAAATGGCAGTTCAAAG
The DNA here is from genome assembly GCF_048565385.1 of Saimiri boliviensis. Lineage (NCBI taxonomy): Eukaryota > Metazoa > Chordata > Mammalia > Primates > Cebidae > Saimiri > Saimiri boliviensis. The sequence goes on along the minus strand of NC_133450.1, from coordinate 118,806,824 downwards.
AAAGGTTATTTAAGCAAGAAAACCTCACAGCAGTGACTTTGAACTGAGATTTTAAAGAGAGATTTAGCTGAGTGATAGAGGGATAATGTATGTAGAGAACGAAGGAAAACATGGAGTTAGGAGGGGATACTCACTCTAGGGAAACACTCAGCAGTTCAAAATTGATGAAGTATAGAAAGTATGCCATTGACTACTTATCTTACCAGCCTCATTTTACCCCAAGGATAGACTGTGTCAGGGTAAGGAGTTTAAATTTTATTTTGGAGCAATGGGGAGCAACTCAAAAGTTTATAATGAAAGTGTAGTATGATCAGATTTGCATTTCATATATGTTGTGATGGTACTGGGGACTACTGACTGACAAGGGGCAAGACAGGGAGGAGATACTTGTGCCAGACGACTGCCGCAATCATCTATAGGATATGCTAATATGGTTACTGTGAGGATAAAAAGGAGCAAATGATAAGATATTAAGAAGGTCGAACTAAAAGGACTCAGGCTCTTAGGAACAAAGTAGTATAAGACATTATTTATTTGCTTTTTTGGCTTGAACAACTGAGTAGACAATGGGGCCAGCCCTTCAGTGTCAGGAAACATAAAAATGGCATAGATAGAAAACAAAGGTTTAGTTCTGCTGTTGGGGTTGAGGGGCCTGGTGATAGTTAATAGATGACGGTGTGGAGGTATAGCTGAATACATATACATGTCTGAAACACAGGAAGATGTTAGAGAAACAGACTTTGTTACAAGAATAAAACTGGTAGTTGAAGTCAAGGGACTCTCAGATCATCACAGGAGGAAGGCTATGGAGAGAACCACAATGTATAAAAGGTAGAGTATGTATGGAAAGCCCCAAAAGAAAGCTAAGGAAGTACTCAGAAAGATTTCAGGAGTGAAAGATTTCAGGAGTGAATAGCCTCACAGAAGCCAATGGATGACAGTTTGAAGAAGGAGCATACTCTTTCAGAGAAATCTAGAAAGACAGGACTTGAAATGTATCAGTGATACTGATAAATTAGAAGACTATAGACTTTATCAATGTGACAAAATTACCTAGTGCCTGTTTAAAGGTCAGATTTCTGGTCTCTAGTCCCTCTGAGCAGAAATATCTGGGGATGGAAACAGAATTTGTACATTTTTAAGAAGGTCCCCAGTGAATTACCCACAGGTCTGAAAACAACTATAGCAAATTGTAAACTCTTCAAGAACAAGTATCTTGTTTGTTTAATTCATCATGTATGTTTACTGTTCACCATAGCATCTGTTACATAATAGACCCTCAACAAATGTTAAATAAAAATGAGATGAATAAATGGATGGAGAGATGAACAAGCTACTGAATGAAAGAATTAAATCACTTATGTCTGCCAAAATCTTGGTGAAATTATTGAAGCTTACATTCTAATGGTACAGGGCAAATAATATGCACGTAAACAGATAAACAAAATAATTCGCAGGGATCTCTTTTAGCTAGGGTAGTCAGGGAAAGCTTTGAGGAGGTGGCATTTGAGCTATCATTTAAATAATGAGAAGGTGTTAACCCCCAGTGACAGTCTCTGGACAAAACATTTCAGGCAGGGGTAAGTCCTAATGAGAAAGAGGGTGAATAAAGTGTGTTTAAGTAATAAAGAGACCTATGTGGCTACCGCTAAGGCAAAGAGACAGAGAATGGTAGAACAGTCTGAATAGATGGATAGGACGCTGATCCTATAGGGTCTCACAAGTTGTGACTGCATAGCAGTTTGGATATTATTCTAATTGCAGTGAGAAGCCACTTAAATTTTAAACAAAGTAGGGATATGATTTGATTTACACTTTAAAAATATCATTCTGACATACATATAAATAATAGATCACAGCAGGGCAATGGTAGAAGTAAGCAGACCAGTTAGGGGTTGTGGTAGTATTCCAGACAGGAGGTGATTATGGTATGGTAGTAGCAGTAGAGACAGTGAGAAGCGCTTGGATTTATAATAAAATATATTCTGGAAATAGAGCAGACAAGATCATATTAAAGCGAGGGAAAGAGGAGTCTAAAGAATTTGGATTTTTGCCTGTAGGCAATGAGGACTCATTTAAAGTTTTGACTGAGTGACACAATTACAGTAGAATATATTAGAATGATTATCTTGAGGCAAGAAGCAAAGGAATTCTTTCAGAAATAAAATAGAAGGTAGAGGCAAATTTGGAGGTGTCAGTAATATTCTAAACCCGAAGTAACAGGCATCTGAATAAAGGTGATGACAAAGGGAATGGCAAAAAGCAATGAATAAAAAGGCCACCATCAAGTATGTAAAGAATGAATTTGTGTTATCTGTGGGTATTGAAGACTAGCAGATAAGTTTGGACCAGAAAGTCTTGGGAGTCATCAGAATATAGCTAACAGTTAAAGTCAAGTGAGCTACTGAGATTATCTACAAAAAGTTTGTAGAGGAAAAATGGAACCTAGACTAGAAAACAGTAAAAGAGCAGGACTATTCAGAATGAAAGGAGAAAAACTAGGAAAGTGTGGTATCGTGAATGCAAGTTGAAGCATTTCAAGAAGATGTGCTTGTAACTGGTAAATAAGGACTAAGAAGTATCTATTGTGTTTGGTAAAATGGGTATCGTGAGTGATTTTGGTCAGAGCAGTATTTGTTTAAAGGCACAATGAAAAGATAGATTCCAGGTACTTGAGGCATCTCAGAAATGAAGAACTACTCACAATGAATACAGACAACACTTCTAAATATCTTGGTTTTGAAGCAAAAAAGAAAGAGTGGTAGTCAGAGAAAAACTAGGGTGAAGAAAAGGATCTTTAGGATAGGAGAGTCTGTATCATGTTTCAATATTGATGTGAAGGAGACAATAAAGAGAGCAAGAATGAAGTCAGTTGGGGGATGGGTTGACTGCAGGGTCTCTGAGAAGGGAGGTGTGAATGAGATCCAAGCACAGGTAGGGTCTTAGCCATATAAAGAAGGAAGAACACTTCTCCCAGCTACAGTAAGCAAGGATAGGTGTAGGTAAACGGAAATTGGTAGTGGTGATGCTGGGGTTGGAAGAGAGTTTGGGGATTTCCTATAACATGGCTTCTATTTCGTCTGTGAAGAAAGATATCTCATCCACTCAAAGTAAGGGGAAAGGTGAAGGAATTTTAAACTTAAGGAGAAATGGAGGAGGAATAAAATAGCCATTATGTAAAATGGGTAGAAAATAATTCTAAGGAAATGTAAGATTGCCAGACCAAGTTGAGGAACTTGTAGAAGAATCATTGAATAAAATGATTTAGAGAGAGCGGACTGGATCCAAGATGGCCGAACAGGAACAGCTCTGAAGTGCAGTTCCCAGCAAGAACAATGCAGAGGGTGAGTGCCCACTGCATTTCCAAAGAAATTTTCACTGTCCACAGACCAGGAGATTCCTGGGCCAAAAAGCGCCATGAGTTTTCAGCATGGCCAGTACCGGTGCCAGGTTGGCCCACAGAAACTCACACAAATCTGGACAGCCATTTCAACTGGTGCCTGGAACACCTGGAGACAGAGCCGACTGTTCAATTGAAAGGGAGGGGGCAGACAGGAAGCCAGGTGATCGGCTCAGTGGGTACCACCCCAACAAAACAAGCAATCTGAAACGCTGTGGAATGAGAGTTTCTGCAGCAAGCACAGCAGGACCCAGGATGGTCCAGCTCAGTGGGGGGAAGGGCGACCACCACTACTGAGGCAGTCGGCAACTACCGAGGCAGTTCACAAAGCAGCTGGACAGAGCCTGCAGCAGCTCAGCAATGCCTCTGCTGGGAGACCGTGACTATACTACTCTGTGCAGGGCAGGGCATCTATGAAAAAAGGCCGCAGCATGACAAGAACTTAAAAATAAAGCTGATCTTCCTAGGACAGAGCACCTGGGAAAAGAGGTAGTTAAGAGTTCCGCTGCAGCAGACTTAAAAGTACTTTCCCAGCAGCACTGCATGGAACATCGGAGCTCCCAGCACAGCACTTGAGCTCTGATAAGGGACAGATTATCTCCTCGAGCATCTCCCTGACCCCTGTATACCCAAAGAGTCACCTCATAAAGGAGAGCTCAGGCCAACATCTGGCAGGTACCCTTCTGGGACTAAGATAACAGAAAAAGAAATTGGCAGCAACCCTTACTGTTATGCAGCCCCCGTGGGTGATCCCCAGGCAAGCAGAATCTGGAGTGGACCTCTAGCAGTCCTGCAGCAGAGGGGCCTGATTTTTAGAAGGAAAACTAAAAAACAGAAAGAAGTAACTTCATCATGAAAAAAAAGGATGTCCACTCAGAGACCCCATCTGAAAAGTCACCAACTAAAAGACCCCAGGTAGATAAAGCCACTAAGATGGGAAGAAACAACGCAAAAAGGATGAAAACACAAAAAACCAGAACACCTCTCCTCCTCCAAGGGATCACAACTCCTCACAAGCTAGGGATCAAAGATGGATGGAGAATGAATCTGATGAATTTACAGAAACAGGCTTCAGAAGGTGGGTAATAACAAACGTCTCTGAAGTAAAAGAACAAGTGCTAATGCAATGCAAAGGAACTAAGAACCCAGAAAAAAGGCTGGATGAGATGCCAACTAGAATAAATAGCTTAGAGAAGAATATAAATGACTTGATAGAGCTGAAAAACACAGCACGAGAACTTTGTGAAGCATACACAAGTTTCAATAGCTGAATCGACCAAGTAGAAGAATATCAGAGACTGAAGATCAACTCAATGAAATAAAATGAGAAGGTAAGAATAGAGAAAAAAGAGTAAAAGTAAATGAACAAAGCCTCCAAGAAATATGGGATTATGTGAAAAGATCTAATCTATGTTTGATAGGTGGACCTGAATGTAAATGAATGAATTCAAGTTTGAAAACACTCTTCAGGATATTATCCAGGAAAACTCCTCAACCTAGCAACCCAGGCCACCATTCAAGTCCAGGAAATACCAAGAACACCACAAAGATATTCCTCAAGAAGAGCAACCCCAAGGCACATAATTGTCAGATTCACCAGGGTTGAAACGAAGGAAAAAATGCTAAGGGCAGCAAGAGAAAAAGGTTGGGTTACCCAATAAGGGAAGCCCATCAGACTCACAGCTGATCTCTCGGTAGAAACCCAACAAGCCAGAAGAGAGCGAGGGCCAATATTCAACATCCTTAAAGAAAAGAACTTTCAACCTAGAATTTCATGTCCAGCCAAACTAAGCTTCATAAGTGAATGAGAAAGAAAATCCTTTACAAACAAGCAATTGCTCAGAGACTTTGTCACCATCAGGCCTGCCTTACAAGTGCTCCTGGAAGAAGCACTAAACATAGAAAGGAACAACCAGTACCAGCCACTCCAAAGATGTACCAAATGGTAAAGAGCGTCGAGACAATGAAAAAAATGCATCAACCAATGGGCAAAACATCCAGCTAACATCAAAATGGCAGGATCAAATTCACACATAAGAATATTAACCTTAAATGTAAATGGGCTAAATGCCCCAATCAAAAGACACAGATTGGCAAATTGGATAAAAAGCCAAGACCCCATCAGTGTGCTGTATTCAGGAAACACATCTCAGGTGTGAGCACACATATAGGCTGAAAATAAAGGGATGGAGGAAGCTTTATCAAGCAAATGGAGAGTAAAAAAAAGCAGGAGTTACATTCCTTGTCTCTGATGAAATGGACTTTAAACCAACAAAGATCAAAAGAGACAAAGAAGGGCATTACATAATGGTAAAAGGATCAAAGCATCAAGAAGAGCAAATGGTCCTAAATATATACACACCCAATATAGGAGCGCCCAGGTATATAAAGCAAGTTCTTGATGGCCTACAAAGAGACTTAGACTCCCACACAATAATAGTGGGAGACTTCAACACTCCACTGTCACTGTTAGATAGATCAATGAGACAGAAAAGTAACAAGGTTATCCAGGACTTGAACTCAGATCTGGACCAAGCAAAACTAACAGACATCGACAGAATTCTCCACCCCAAGTCCACAGAATATACATTCTTCTCAGCACTACATTGCACCTACTCTAAACTTGACCACATAACTGGAAGTAAATCACTCCTCAGCAAATGCAACGAAGAGAAATCGTAACAGTCTCTCAATCACAGTGCAATCATATTAGAACTCAGGAAAAGAAACTAACTGAGAACTACACAATTTCAGGGAAATTGAACAACTGGCTCCCGAATGTTGACTGGATAAACAATGAAATGAAGGCAAATAAACATGTTCTTTGAAACCAGTGAAAATAAAGACACAACGTACCAGAATCTCTGGAACACATTTAAATCAGTGTCTAGAGGGAAATTTATAGCAATAAATGCCCATATGAGAAGCAAGGAAAGATCTAAAACTGACACCCTATCATCAAAATTGAAAAAGCTAGAGGAGCAAGATCAAAAAAACTCAAAAGCTAGCAGAAGACAAGAAATAACTAAGATCAGAGCAGAATGGAAGGAGACAGAGACACAAAAAACGCTTCAAAGAATTAATAAATCCAGGAGCTGGTAGTTTGAAAAAAATCAACAAAATAGACTGCTAGCCAGATTAATAAAAAAGAAAAAGGAGAATCAAATAGATGTAATGAAAGACGATAAAGGGGATATCATCACTGATTCAACAGAAATACAGACTACAATCAGAGATTACTACAAACAACCTATGCACATAAACCAGTAAACCTGGAAGAAATGGATAAATTCCTGGACACTTGTACCCTCCCAAGCCTAAACCAGGAAGAAGTTGAAACCCTGAATAGACCAATAACAAGGGCTGAAGTTTGGGTAGCAATGAATAGCCTACTAACCAAAAAATGTCCAGGCCGAGATGGGTTCACAGCTGAATTCTACCAGACATACAAAGAGGAGCTGGTACCATTCCTTTGGAAACTATTCCAAACAATACAAAAAAAAGGAATCCTTCCCAAATCATTTTAAGAAACTAACATCATCCTGTTACCAAAACCTGGCAGAAACTCAACAAGAAAAGAAACTTCAGGCCAATATCCATGATGAACATAGATGCAAAAATCTTCAATAAAATACTGGCAAACTGACTGCAAGAGCACATCAAAAAGCTTATCCATCATGATCAAGCAGGCTTCATTCTAGGGATGCAAGGCTGGTACAACATACTCAAGTCTATAAATGTAATCCACCATATAAACAGAACCAAAGTCAAAAACACATGATTATCTCAATAGATGCAGAGAAGGCCTTCGACAAAATTCAACAGCCCTTTATGCTAAAAACTCTCAATAAACTAGGTATTGAAGGAACATAAAACAATAAAAGCTATTTATGACAAACCTACAGCCAATACCATACTGAATGGACAAAAACTGACAGAATTCCCTTTGAAATCTGGCACTAGACAAGGATGCCATCTCTCACCACTCCTATTCAATATAGTATTGGAAGGTCTAGCCAGAGAAATTAGGCAAGAAAAAAAAATAAAGAGTATTCAATTAGGAAAAGAGGGAGTCAAATTGTCTCTATTTGCAATGTGACTGTATATTTAGAAGACCCTATCAGCTCAGTCCAAAATCTCCTTAAAGTGATAAGCAACTTCAGCAAAGTCTGAGGATATAAAATTAATGTGCAGAAATCACAAGCACTTCTGTACACCAAGAAGAGACTAACAAAGAGCCAAATGATGAGAAAACTCCCGTTCACAATTGCTACAAAGAGAATAAAATAGGAATAAAACTAACAAAAAATGTAAAGGACCTCTTTAAGGAAAACTACAAACCACTGCTCAGGGAAGTAAGAGAGGACACAAACAGATGCAGAAACATTCCATGCTCAAGATTAGGAAGAATCAATATCGTAAAAATGGCCATACTGCCCAAAGTAATTTACAGATTCAACTCTGTGTCCATCAAGCTACCAATGACCTTCTTCACAGAAATGGAAAAAAAAAAAAACACCTTAAACTTCATATGGAACCAAAAGGGAGTCCAAACAGCCAAGACAATCCTAAGCAAAAAGAACAAAGCTGGAGGCATCATGCTACATGATTTCAAACTGTACTACAAGGCTACAGTAATCAAAACAGCATGGTACTGGTACCAAAACATAGATACAGACCAATGGAACAGAACAGAGGCCCTGGAGGCAATGCCACACATCTACAACCACCTGATCTTTGACAAACCTGACACAAACACGCAATGTTCCAGAAAAGGATTCCCTGTTTAATAAATGGTGTTGGGAAAACTGGCTAGCCACGTGCAGAAAACAGAAACTGGACCCCTTCCTGATACCTTACACTAAAATTAACTCTAGATCAGGCGTCCCCAAACTTTTTACACAGGGGGCCAGTTCACTGTCCCTCAGACGATTGGAGGGCTGCCACATACTGTGCTCCTCTCACTGACCACCAATGAAAGAGGTGCCCCTTCCTGAAGTGCGGTGGGGGGCCGAATAAATGGCCTCAGGGGGCTGCATGCGGCCCGCGGGCCGTAGTTTGGGGATGCCTGCTCTAGATGGATTAAAGACTTTAACATAAGACCTAACACCATAGAAACCCCAGAAGAAAACCTAGGCAAAACCATTCAGGACATGGGCATATGCAGGAACTTCATGACTATAACACCAAAAGCACTGGCAACAAAAGCCAAAATAGACAAATGGGATCTAATTAAACTTCAGAGCTTCTGTACAGCAAAAGGAACAATTATTAGAGTCAACCGGCAACCAACAGAATGGGAAAAAATTTTTGCAACTTACCCATGTGACAAAAGGCTAATAGCCAGAATCTACAAAGAACTAAAGCAGAACTATGAGAAAAGAACAAACAAACCCATTGAAAAGTGGGCAAAGGATATGGACAGACACTTTTCAAATGAAGGCATATATGAGGCCAATAAACATATGAAAACATGCTCAACATCACTGGTCATTAGACAAATGCAAATCAAAACCACATTGAGATACCATCTCATGCCAGTTAGAATGGCAATCATTAAAAAATCTGGAGACAACAGATGCTGGAGAGGATGTGGCAAAATAGGAACACTTTTACACTGTTGGTGGAAGTGTGAGTTAGTTCGGCCATTGTGGAAGACAGTGTGGCAATTCCTCAAGGACCTGGAAATAGAAATTCCATTAGACCCAGCAATCCCATTACTGTGTATATATCCAAAGGATCACAAGTAATTATCTTATAAAGACACATACACACGTATGTTCACTGTGGCACTGTTTACAATAGCAAAGACCTGGAACCAACGCAAATGCCCATCTATGATAGACTGGACAAGGAAAATGTCGCACATATACACATGGAATACTATGCAGCCATAAAAAACAATGAGTTCATGTCCTTTGTAGGGACATGGATGAATCTGGAAACCATCATTCTCAGCAAACTGACACAAGAACAGAAAAACACTGCATGTTCTCACTCATAGATGGGTGTTGAACAATGAGAACACATGGACACAGGGAGGGGAGCATCACACATTGGGGTCTGTTGTGGGTGGGGCAAGGGAAGGACAGCAGAGGTGGGGTGGGGAGGTCAGGGAGGAATAACATGGGGAGAAATGCCAGATGTAGGTGATGGGGGAATGGAGGCAGCAAACCACATTGCCATGTGTGTACCTATGCAAAAATCCTGCATGATCTGCACATGTACCCCAGAACCTAAAGCACAATTAAAAAAAAAAAAACAAAATAAAAAAAAAATGATTTCTACATTTTGTGTTTAAATATCCTATGATAATATCCAGGTTAACTCATAATCAACATCTCAATTCTTCTCAAAATCTTATTTGCCTTTATACAAATATTATCAACATACTTAAAATCTAATCTTACGACTCCAAATTTTGGAAATAGGTCTGCTGGCCAATAACTATGGCTAATACCACAGTCTCTCACTTCTGAATTTCTCTTTCATTTCTATAAATTTATATAATGTTTCGGTAAAAGCTGAATTTAGTCTAATGGCAGTAAACAGATGTAAACATGATATAAATGGAACTATAGAACAAATTGCTGTGAGAAGAGTCCTATCAGATAAGCATAGAAAGCAACCATGTTCCACAAATTGACTTAAATAAATGACACCAAATTATCTAGAAACCAAACATAATTTGTCATATTATATAATAATTTCCTTTTTCATTTAATTTTTACTATCTGCCTGGCATATATTAGATGCTTAATAGTAATTATCAAGGAATTAACACTATGAAGGAAATAATGTTTCAGAGACTTCTAGGCATTTGGTACATATTGATTGATAAACCATAAAATAATCAGTTACAAATAACTTTCAAAAAAAAAAAATTAAAACCCATGAAGTTATTGAAAAGTGTAACTGCTAACAGTTCATATCATAGCAATGGTATTAACAAAGCCCAGAGACAATATGGATGAATTAAGAGCATGGGACAAGAAAAGGACTTGTTAAAAGGGATTGGTTCTTTCAAAGAAGAGAGATTTTCTTTTTTCCATCATCACGGTAGAATATAAATACTCGACACAATGTAATAATCAAGCAGTCTAGTTAATGATGCCTTGTCATACTAATCATAACATTTGCTCTAAAACTCTAATAAAATACAGTACATTTATTAAAGAGCAAATAAAAACAACTGAATATTTAATGTTTAGGGCATGTTTAGGATTTCACAATGAGAAGTAATTTGAAATCTTGAGATAATTTTTTTTAACCATGCTGCAAATTAACTTCCTAATTGATAAAAGAGAAGAGGTTACATTAATCTCTAAAGAAAGTTTCTACTCCTGTTTCTGATGGCAAAGTATGTGATCACAAAGACTATCAGATACTTTAATAGTATAGCAAAATTTATATAGAATACAGCGTTCTTTTTAATAAAAATAAACTTTCTGACAGAGCAACTTCTTTTTAGGTATAACTTCATCTTATAGTTGGGTTAACAAGTTGTAATTAATTTTTATAATTTTAAACATTTTCATTTCCATTTGAAGTTTAATTTTTTCACAAAAATATGGATCTATTTGATTTTTTCTAAAATAAAATAAATTTTGTAATCATTGTATCATGACATTATTATTATTATTATTATTTTCTGCTTTAGAGGGCTATATTTTGAGAACTAGTATAAATTCTTACCTCTACAAGGTAAGGCTCCATTTGATCCAGGGTTTTCCCAAGATGCTTATCAGGATCTAAGCCTGCCAAGAAAGGTTAAATTTTTTAAAGATAACTATCACATGGGAACTTTAAAGACACATTCCCCTTCCCTTGGCCCCTCCTCGCCTAAGAAAGCAGTGTGTATATATTTTGAATTGCTTTGATCATAAAGTTAAATGTACTTTGCTAGTATTTACTTTTCTATTCCCCTTGGGTAACTGTTTTTGTTGCTTCTGAGAAGTAAGTTTTCATTTATTTCAAATGCACTGTGTCAACTATCAGATGCACTGTTTCAATTCCTTTATCCATTTTGTAAAACTGTAATTAGGATAGAAAAAAGCAGTATCATTTTAAATACATAAAATTGTAATTCTTTATATTTTAGTGGTTATGATTTATTTTAGTGATGGACAACAGCATTAATTTTCTGATTTGCCCCTATATTATTTAAACTTCAAACTTCTCACTTAGGAAGAGTAGAAAATAGCAGTAGATGTTATGCTTATTTTATTAATTCACTTAAGAGTAGCATATGGGCACAAATAATTACATTATTAAATTAAATGACATTTCACTTCAACTCCTTTGCAACAATGTATTTTTCAAGTAAAGACAGAGACAATGCTGAAAAATCATTATTGTGCCAATAACGTGTGCATAACCTTTAATAAAAAGATATTAAACTGACATAATAGTAGAGTAATATAGGTGATGGAGTGCTAGACACAAGAGTGAGCAATATGAATGCTTTCCATGCACCAAGACTAACCTACCAGGAAAAAATCATGTCACAAGCTGGCTACAAAATAAATTCATTTTGTATATTCACATTCATATTTACATATATTGGCATAGCTTCATTTACATAAGTTAATGTAATGAAAGACAATAGTATGAGGAAAGACAGTTTTGTCAACAAATGGTGTGAAGCAATTGGATATCCACTTGCAAAAAAAAAAAAGAATCTAGACACAGACTTTACATTCTTCACAAAACTAACTCAAAATAGATTGTAGACATAAAGGTAAAATGCAAAATTATAAAACCCCTATAATAGAAGAAAAAATCTAGATGCCTTGGGTAGGGTGATGACTTTTAAGATAGACCACCAAAAGCATGATCCATTAAGGAAACAATTAATAAGCTGACTTCATTAAAAATTAAAAACCCTCTGTTCTGTGAAAGCAATATAAAGAGAAGAAGAAGAAAAGCCACAAACTGGGAGAAAATATGTACAAAGAACATCCGATAAAGGACTATAATCCAATATATACAAAGAACTCCTAAAACTCAACAATAAGCAAAGATCAATCCAGTTTAAAAATGGGCAAAAGACCATACAGACACCTCACTAAAGATATATCGATGGTAAATAAGCATATGAAAAGATCCTGCACATCATATGTCACTAGAGAAATACAAACAAAACAAGAAGATACCACTACACCCCTATTATAGTGGCCAAAATCTGGAAAACTTACACCACCAAAGGCTGGCAAGGATGTAGAGCAATACTATTGCTGATTGGAATACAAAATGGTACAGTCACTTTGTAAGACAGTTGGGCAGTTTCTCACAAAACTGAACATATTCTTACTATATGATCTAACTGTGGTGTTCCTTGGTGTTTACCCAAAGGTATTAAAAACTTCTGTCTTCACAAAAACCTGCACATGGATGTTTATAGCAGCTTCAATCATAACCGTCAAAATCTAGAGCGACCAAAATGTCTTTCAGTGGGTGAATGACTAAATAAATTGTGTACATCCAGACAGTAAAATATTATTCAGTGCTAAAAAAAAAAAAAATCAGCTCTCAAGCCATAAATATACACAGAGGAAATGTAAATGCATATTACTAAGTGAAAAAGGTCAATTTGAAAAAGGCCCATACTGTATGATTCGAACTATATGACATTCTGGAAAAGAAAAACGATGAAGATAGTAGAAAGATCAGTGATTACCAGGGGTTTTGGGCAGACGGCAGATAAGGTTAAACAGGCAGAACGAAGAGAATTTGTAGGGTAGAAAAATACTCTGTATGATACTATAGTGATGAATACATGCTATTATACATTTGTCTAAACACACAGAATGCACATCACCAGCAGTGAACCCTAATGTAAACTATGAACTTTGGGTGATTATGATGTGTCATTGTAAGTTCATTAATTTTAACAAATGTACCACTCTAGCAGAAGAGGTTGATACCGGGTGAGACCAAGCGGTATGGCATCAGGGTGTATGAAAAATCTCTGTACATTTCTGTTAATTTGCTGTGAACCTAAAACTGCTCTAACAAAATAAAAAAAATTTGTAAAGTTTCCTTGTGGTCTAGAACATGATCAAATTTCAGGGTTTATGAAAAATCTCTGTACATTTCTGTTAATTTGCTATGAACCTAAAACTGCTCTAACAAAATAAAAAAAATTTGTAAAGTTTCCTTGTGGTCTAGAACATGATCAAATTTTATAAATGCTCCACTTGCGTTTCAATGAAAGTATGTATTTTATCTGTTGAAAGCAATATTCTGTACCCAAACATGCAAAATCATGATCATACTTGTTAATTTTGATGTTCAAATCTTTCATGTCCTTAAAAATTTGTGATCTCCATGAACCATCAGTTTCCAATAAGGTAAAAAAGATCTCCTATTATGATTTTGGATGTAATAATCTCTTCTTATAATTCTGTCAATTTTTTCCTTAATATATTTAAGAGCTATGTTTTTATATGTACACAAACGCATAATTTCTAAACTTTTTGATGGAATTATTCCATTTATCAAGAAGTAGTGACTTTTTCATTGATTTTTGTCTTGTAAACTATGTGTCATCTGTGAACACTGTGACACCACCTTTCTTTTGTTAATATATTTCATACATAGTTATTTCCATTATTTGTTCACAGATTTTTGGTTTTGTTTTTGTTTTAGATGCCTACATGTAATTAGATTTTTTTCTTGTTTCACCTGGTCTTATAAATATGACTCTAAAGAATTGAGTTTAAACATTTTACATTATATGGCTGGACCTGTTTCTATCATCTTAGTATAAATTTCCTGTTACATTAAGCTTTATATATTTTTCTTTTTTTTCTGTCTCATACTGAATTGAAATTATTTGAATATTTCACTCTGCTGATTAGAATGTTGTAGAATGAATTCCTACTTTTCAGATAATCTGTGATTTTTTACACACATTCAAAACCACATTTTAAAAGTCTTAATGTATTAAGTATCCTTAGCATCTTTTAGACCAGAATTTAGTATGGTATTTTTTTTTAATTGTACTTTAAGTTCTGGTGTACATGTGCAGATCTTGCAGGATTGCTGCATAGCACACACATGCCATGGTGGTTTGCTGTCTCCATCCACCAGTCACCTACATCAGTCATTTCTCCCAATGTTATCCCTCCCCAACCTCCCCACACCCCACTGTCCCTTCCCTAGCCCCCAACCCCCAACAGACCCTAATGTGTGATGTTCCCCTCCCTGGGCCCATGTGTTCCCATTGTTCAAAACCCGCCTATGAGTGAGAACATGCAGTGTTCCATTTTTAATTCTTGTGTTACTTTGCTGAGAATTATGGTTTCCAGATTTATCCATGTCCCTAGAAAGGACGTAAACTCAACCTTTTTTATGGCTGCCTAGTATTCCATGGTATATATGTGCCAAATTTTTTTTGTTCATTCTATCACTGATGGGCATGTGAGTTGGTTCCAGGTCTTTGCTATTGTCAACAGTGTCACAATGAACATACGTGTGCACATATGCCTTTGTAACAGAACAATTTATAACCCTTTGGGTATGTATCTAGTAATGGGATTGATGGGTCAAATGGAATTTCTATTTATAGATCCTTGAGGAATTGCCACACTGTCTTCCACAATGGCTGAACTAATTTACATTCCCACCAACAGCATAAAAGTGTTCCTGTTTCTCCATATATTCTCCAGCATCTCGTTTCCAGATTTTTTTTAATGATCATCATTCTAACTGGCATGAGATGGTATCTCAATGTGGTTTTGATGTGCATTTCTCTAATGATCAGAGATGATGAGCATTTTTTCATGTTTACTGGCCTCATAAATGTCTTCTTTTGAAAAGTATCTGTTCATATCCTTTGCCCACTTTTGAATGGGTTTGTTTTTTTCTCATAGATCTGCTTTAGTTCTTTGTAGATTCTGGATATTAGCCCTGTAGATTCTGGATATTAGCCAGATGGGTAGATTGCAAAATTTTTTTTCCGTTGTTGGCTGCCAGTTCATTCTGATCTCTGTTTATTTTGCTGTGCAGAAATTCTTAAATTTAATTAGATCCCATTTGTGTATTTTGGCTTTTGTTGCCACTGCTTTTGGTGTTTTCAGTCATGAAATCCCTGCCTATGCCTATTTCCTGAATGTTTTTGCCTACGTTTTCTTCTAGGGTTTTTATTGTGTCAGGACTTGTGTTTAAATCTTTAATCCACTGGGAGTTAATTTCAGTGTAAGGTTAAGGAAGGTGTCCAGTTTCTGCTTTCTGCACATGGCTAGCCAGTTGTCCCAACACCTAAAGAAGGAATCTTTTCCCCATTGCTTACTTTTGTCAGGTTTGTCAAAGATCCAGTGGTTGTAGATGTGTGGCATTACTTCTGAGGCTGCTGTTCTGTTTCATTGGTCTATATCTCTGTTTTGGTATCAGTATCATGCTGTTTTGATTACTATAGCCTTGTAGTATAGTTTGAAGTGAGGCAGCGTGATGCCTCCAGCTTTGTTCTTTTTGTTTAGGATGGTCTTGGCTATGAGGGCTCTCTTTTGGTTCCATATTAAGTTTAAGGTGGTTTTTCCATTTCTGTGAAGAAGGTCAGTGGTAGCTTGATGGGGATACAGTTGAATCTATAAATTACTTTGGGCAGTATGGCCATTTTGATGATATCGATTCTTCCTAACCAGGAGCATGGAATGTTTTTCCATCTGTTTGTTCTCTCTTCCTTCCTTGAGCAGTTGTTTGTAGTTTTCCTTTAAGAGGTCCTTCACATCCTTTGTTAGTTGTATTCCTAGGTATTTTCTCCTCTTTGTAGCAATTGTGAATAGGAGTTTGCTCATGATTTGGCTCTGTTTGTCTGTTATTGGTTTATAGGAATGCCTGTGATTTCTGCACATTGATTTTGTATCCTGAGACTTTGCTGAAGTTGCTTATCAGCTTGAGATTTTGGGCTGAGATTTTGGGATCTTCTAAATATACAATCATATCATCTGCAAATAGAGACAATATGACTTTCTCTTTTCCTAACTGAATACACTTTATTTCTTTTTCTTGCCTGATTGCTCTGGCTAGAACTTCCAATACTATACTGCATAGGAATGGTGACAGAGGGCATCCTTGTCTACTGCCAAATTTCAGAGAAAATGCTTCTAGTTTTTGCCCATTCAGTATGATATTGGCTGCGGGTTTGTCATAAATGGTTTTTATTATTTTGAGATATGTTCCATCAATACCTAGTTTATTTAGAGTTTTTAGCATTAAGTGCTGTTGAATTTTGTTGAAGGCCTTCTCTGCATCTATTGAGATGATCATGCGGTTTTTGTCTTTGGTTCTGTCTATATGATGGATTACATTTAGAGACTTGCGTATGTTGAACCAGCCTTGCATCCTGGGATGAAGCCTACTTGATTGTGATGGATAAGCTTTTTTATGTCCCATCTGGACCTGGACTTTTTTTGGTTGATAGGATATTAGTTGCTGCCTCAACTTCAGTCCTTGTTACTGGTTTATTCAGGGATTCAACTTCTTCCCAGTTTAGTCTTGGAAGGGTGTAAATGTCCAGGAATTTATGCATTTCTTCCAAGTTTACTGGTTTATGTGCAAAGAGTTATTTGTAGTAATCTCTGATGGTAGTTTGTATTTCCATGGAATTGGTGGTGATCTCCCCTTTTATCATTTTTTATTGCCATCTATTCAATTCTTCTCTCTGTTCTTTTTTATTAGTCTGGCTAGTGGTCTGTATATTGTGTTGATCTTTTTAAAAAAACCAGCTCCTGGATTCACAGATTTTTTGAAGGTTTTTTTTTGTGTGTGTGTGTGTGTCTCTATCTCTTTCACTTCTGCTTCCACTTTAGTTATTTCTTGTCTTCTGTTGGTTTTTGAGTTGTTCTTATTTTGTTCCTCTAGCTCTTTCAATTTTGACAATAGGGTGTTGATTTTAGATCTTTCCTCCTTCCTCATGTAGGCATTTATTGCTATAATTTCCCTCTAGACACTGCTTTAAATGTGTCCCAGAGATTCTGGTACATTGTGTCTTCGTTGTCATTGGTTTGAAGAACATCTTTCTTTCTGCCTTCATTTCACTCTTTATCCATTCGTTGTTCAGTTTCCATGTAGTTATGCGGTTTTGGGTGAGTTTCTTAATCCTGACTTCTAATTTGATTATACTGTGGTCTGAGAGTCTGTTATTATTTCAATTATTATTTTTTTTTTTTGAGACAGTGTCTCGCTATGCTGCCCAGGCTGGAGTGCAGTGGCTACTCACAGGCACTATCCCACTACTGATCAGCATGTGAGTTTTGACCTGCTCCGTTTCTGACCTGGGCTGGTTCACCTCCCTAGGCAACCTGATGGTCCCCTGCTCCCAGGAGATCACCATATTGATGCTGAACTTAGTATGGACACCAGATCGGCATAGCACACTACAGCCCAGAACTCCTGGGCTCAAGCGATACTCCCACCTCATCCTCCCAAGTAGCTGGGACTACAGGCACACACCACCATGCCCGGAGATTTCCGTTCTTTTGCATTTGCTGAGGAGTGATTTACTTCCAACTATGTGGTCAATTTCAGAGTAAATGCAATGTGGTGCTGAGAAGAATGTATATTCTGTGGATTTGGGGTGAAGAGTTCTGTAGATGTCTATTAGGTCCACATGGTCCAGATCTGCATTCAAGTCCTGGATATCCTTGTTGATTTTCTGTCTTGTTGATCTGTCTGATGTTGACAGTGGAGTGTTAAAATCTCCCACTATTACTGTGTGGGAGTCTAAGTCTCTTTGTAGGTCATTAAGAACTTGCTTTATGTATCTGGCTGCTTCTATATTGAGTGCATATATATTTAGGATAGTTAGCTCTTCTTGTTGCATTGATCCTTTTATCATTATGCAATGTCCCTCTTTGCCTCTTTTGATCTTTATTGGTTTAAAGTCCATTTTATCAGGGACTAGGATTGCAACCTTGCTTTTATTTTGCTCTCCATTTGCTTGGTAAATCTTCCTCCATCCCTTTATTTTGAATCTATGTGTGTCTTTGCACATGAGATAGGTCTCCTGAATACGGCACACCAATGGGTCTTAACTTTTTATCCAGTCTGCCAGTATGTGTCTTTCAAACGGGACATTTAGGCCATTTACATTTAACGTTAATATTGTTATGTGTGACTTTGATCCTGCTATTTTCTTACTGGCTGGTTGCTTTGCCCATTATTTGAAGCAGTTTCTTCATTGCCTCATTGGTCTTTACCATTTGGTATGTTTTTACAGTGGCTGGTACTGGTTGTTCCTTTCCATGTTTACTGTTTTCTTCCGAAGCTCTTGTAAGGCAGGTCTGTAGTGACAAAACCTCTCAGCAATTGCCTGTCCATAAAAGATTTTATTTCTCCTTCACTTATGAAGCTTAGTTTGGCTGGACATGAAATTCTGGGTTGAAAGTTCTTTTCTTTAAGGATATTGAATATTGGCTCCCACTTTCTTCTGGTTTGTAGGGTTTCTGCTGAGAGATCTGCTGTAAGTCTGATGGGCTTCCCTTTGTGGGTAACAGAGGTCTGCTGTGAGTCTGATGCGCTTCCTTTGTGGGTGACCTGATCTTTCTCTCTGGTTGCCCTTAGAATTTTTTTTCCTTCATTTCAACCCTGGTGAATCTGACAATTACATGCCTTGAGGTTGCTCTTCTTGAAAAACATCTTCGTGGTGTTCACAAAGATATTGAATGTTGGCCTACCTCGCTAGGTTGGGGAAGTTCTCCTGGATAATATCCTGAAGAGTATTTTCCAGCTTGTGTTCATTCTCCCTGTCACATTCATGTACCCCGATCAAGTGTAAATTAGGTCTTTTTACAGATTCCCATATTTCTTGGAGGCTTTGTTCATTTCTTTTCAATCTTATTTTCTCTAATCTTGTCTTCTCATTTTATTTTGTGGAGTTGATCTTCGATCTCTGATATCCTTTCTTCTGCTTGATTGATTTGGCTATTGAAACTTATGTATGCTTCAGTAAGTTCTCATGCTGTGTTTTTCAGCTCCATCTAGTCATTTATGTTCTTCTCCAAGTTGGTTATTCTAGTTAACATTTTGTCTAACCTTTTTTTTTTAAGGTTATTAGTTTCTTTGCATTGAGTTAGAACATGTTCCTTTAGCTCAGAGAAGTTTGTTATTATCCACCTTCTGAAGCCTGCTTCTGTCAATTCATCAAACTCGTTCTCCATCCTGTTTTGTTCTCTTACCTGTGAGGAGTTGTGATCCCTTGGAGGAGGAGAGGTTTTCTGGTCTTTGATGATTTCATCCTTTTTGTGCTAGTTTCTTCCCATTTTCATGGATTTATCTACCTTTGATCTTTGAAGTTGGTGACTTTGGATGGGGTCTCTGAGTTGATGTCCTTTCTGTTGATGTTGAAGTTATTTTTGTTTTTTAGTTTTCCTTCTAACAGTCAGGTCCCTCTGCTGTAGGACTGTGGTAGGTCCACTCCAGAACTTGCTTGCCTGGAAATCACCTGAAGGGGTTGCAAAACAGCAAGGATTGCTGCCTGATCTTTCCTCTGGTTGCTTTGTCCCAGAAGGGTACCCGCCAGATGTCTGCCAGAGCTCTCCTGTATGAGGCATTTTTTTGGTTATGCAGAGGTCAGGAAACCACTTGAGGAGGCAATCTGTCCCTTGTCTGCCTGCAGAGGTGCTGCCGGGCTGTCATGGATTCAGTGCAGCTGTTGTGCAAGCTTCCTCTGGCTTTTGTTTACACAGCCAGGTCAGACCCACCTCACCAATGGTGGATGCCCTTCCCCGCACCGAGCTTGATCATCCTGGGCTGAGGTCGAACTGATGTGCTGGCTGCAAAACTTTCAAGACATAGGGCTTCAGTTTGCTGGTCTTTGTATGGGTGGGACCTACCCTCGTCTCTGTAGGGATGGGACCTGCCCAGCCATATCACCTGTCTCCCTGCTTTCAGTTCTCCCTCTTTCTGCGGAGTGGGTAGCTCCAACCCACAGGCGTTCTCAGTGCTAGTGAAAACATCCACCCACATCTGTGCCAACAACACGGGGCACCGGCCGGAGCTGCCGCTGAGATCTGTGCTGGTAACTCACAGTGCTTTTCAGTCCGGGCAGGGATCTCCTGGTCTGTGTGTTGCAGAGGCCATGGGAGAAGCACAGTATCCTCCGAGGTTGGGGGGAAGTCCCTGATCTTCCGGTCAGTTGCACTTCCCTGGGTGGGTAAGGCAGTGCCCAGCCCTGTGTTGGTTTGGCCTCCTTGGGCTACACCCACTGTCCAACCAGTCCCATTGAAATGAACTTAGTACCTGGGTTGGAAATGCGGAGATCACTTGCCTTCCACGTCTCTCTTGCTGGGAACTGTGCTCCAGAGCTGTTCCTATTTGGTCATCTTGGTGGATTCCCCTAATATGTTTTAACTAGGTACTAAACAGGTTTCACCATTTCAGTTACTGTGTTGACTTTCTGGTCCATTATTTTCAGCAAGAAAAGTTAAGGTTATCAACATATTTTACAATGTTTATGCTCACTACTGTTTCTCATTTGTTTTTCCTTGAATCAATCTATTTCTAACTAATGTCTGATCTTTACTGTTTAACAGAAGATTTGTGGGTGGTATACTCTCCTAGTTTTTACAGGTCTCATAATGTCTCTATGTTACTCTCATAATAGTTTGGTTGCAATATATTACTTCTGGCATTTGTTGTTCCAAATGAAAATTATGCTGTCAGTCTGATAGTGGCTCCCATTGAATGAATCTTTTATTTTCTATATGCTGGATTATACAAATTTCAACATACCTATGACAAAATTTTCAAAATACTTATTACATTTTGCAATCTTATTTCAATGTGTCTAGGCATACATTTATTTTAATTAGTAATGAACAACACCTAATAAGTACTTTTAATCCAAAAACTCATGTCTTTCTTCAAATACAGAGCATTTTCAACTATTGTATCTGTTTGTCTGCCTTCTATTTTTTCCTTGAAACACCTATTATACAATATTGCAAATTCAATCTAGCCTCCATATTTTAAAATTATTTTTTCTATTTTTTTCCCTCTCTCTGTGGCTTCTTCTATTGTTTTCCTCTGTATGCCTTCTTGGTGAATTACTTTTACTCTTCTTTCTTCTGTACTCTTTTTCTCTTTGACTTGGCTACCATTTATTTTGCCCACTGAGGTTTTTTTGTTTTTATGACCATGTTTCATATCTAAAATTTTTAATTGGTTTTGATATCATTTGTTACTGTTTCCTTCTGGGCAGTTTATTTTTCTAATAATTGCTTTTTTAAACAAATGGATTTTATGTTTTTCTTGATCTCTTTGAGGTTCTCCCTCATGTAGGAGAACCTACATGATGCACCTCTCATTTCTGTTTCCCCACAGAACATGATCTCCCAACTGCTTTTGCCTGCCTCCTTGATCCCTACATTACAGCATACAACTTCAGTCGTCTTCACTATTTTTTATCTTTTCATTTCTAGCGAACAGAGATGTTTACAGTGTTTTCCAGCACAATTATGTTTTTCACATTTTTCCTTCTTATATTCATCTATGACTGCCATGGGTTTGGGATGGAAATTTGTTTAACTCCAAAGCATGAGTATACAAGGTCAGCATGGCTGGAAGTTTTTAGCCTTCCCTCCAATTGTGTGTGTACGTGTGTGTGCACGCGGGCACAACACATACATAAATCATAGTCAGCACTAGGGCATCATTTAAAAAGTATCCCATGATTGGATTTGAGAATTTATGATTTGCATTGTACATATGAATCTGGAAGTAAATATATGCCTATCATACATGAAAGGGAATTTAAGAGCGCACTGTTTCACCCCGGTAGACACCATAACATCTCATTTTTTAGCAGTCTTTTAATTCATTGTAGAGTATCAAGCCCCAAACTGCAGTTATATCTCATATCAGAGAGATAGTTGCATTCCACAGGGAATAAAATAATTTGTATTGCCTTTAAATATGAGTCAGTAAATAATATAAACATAAAACACACCAGGCACACTTTCCACGTGAATCTGTGATCATCACACAGGTACACCATGGTAAAAATTAATTGGCATTGAAAGACTTTTCTGTACTCATGAAAATATTTACAATTTAGTTATTGGGTTAGACACTAAAAATTCTATGAAGCTAAAATCATGAAAATAATAAAATTTAAAACATTAAAGAAAAATTTTTAAATATCTTCCTGAGATGTACTAGAGATCATTTCACTAGAAAAGGAGATCATTGTAAAGCTAGAAAGTAGCTAAAATATTTAAGAGCCAGATTTCTTTTCTCTCAGAGTTTATAATAAAATAAGCTTCATATGCATCTACAGGTTTGGTAAAAGAGTCTGTACAAAGTTTAGTGAGGGTGTATATGCTGCTATGATTCATGGGCCTGATGTTTTAGTCTATGGGTGTCCAATCTTTTGGCTCCCCTGGGCCACACTGGAAGAACTGTCACGGGCCACATATGAAATATACTGACTCTAATGACAGATGATGAGCTGGAAAAAAAATCACAAAAAAATCTCAGTGTTAGAGAGTTTACAAATTTGCATTGGGCCACATTCACAGCCGTCCTCAGCCATGGGTTGAATAAGCTTCTTTTGGACATTTAACACAGGACAGAACAATAGTAACAACATTTCACATACATGAAAGATGGTTTCAAAGGACATCTAAAACAAAAGGACTAGCAGGATGTAAGAAATAAACAATTTTAAAATATATTTTTCAGAGGTTATGTCAGGTGATTTAGGAAGGCTTTTTTGGCATGAACAGTGATTTAGGTGTTCCTATATCATGAAGTGATGCTATTTAAACAGACTATAATTCTTTTCTATAAAATGCCTAGGTTTCAGTAATAAAACTACTTGTTTAAATTCAATATGATAGCCTGCATACCATTCTGAATGGATTTTTACACTTTAATTCAACATAGCATATGTTCCACTGTACTTGATTATAATAACTACTTAGGTCTTTTTCTCTTGATGCCTTGCTGGTTACTTTATCTGAGCACAATCTGCATTTGCTTACATTTTTCTATTCATTAGAAAGTGACAAATCCTTGGGGACCTCATGATCACTGTCCATATGACATGTATTGCAGACTGTTTATAGAATATATTTTCTTGGATAAGATCCAGAGATTCCTAGCAATTCCAGCTACTGTCCTTGCAAAAGCAATGGCCTGAAGCCACCATGATCTTTGAGATCTTTTCTAAATCAGCTGAAACTATTATGCATCAGATATTAGTCAGAGATGTAGACAGACTATTCATCTCACCCCAGAATATATCTGAATACAGAACTTTTCTCAAGAAATTCATGCTTAGCACACCAATGATTCCATAAATATCAAACTATTAATACATAAAAACAAAAACTCACAGTAATTGTTTTCATAAGTATAAAGATTGAGTACTTAATTTTCGTACACTTCTACATATTCCACAAGTTCCTTCACTTACCAACATCTAAGCATTATATGCAGTGTTTATAATACTTACTTTCATTTCCCTCAATGGAATAAGACAATTATTAAAATAATTTTTTTTTAAAAATCTGAAACAACAGATCTTTTTAATGTGAAAAATTGTTAGCTTATCTATAATTATGAAGCTCTAAGATTTTAGATTTTATTTTAGGTATTTTGGTTTTGGTATTTTCTAACCAGATGATATGCACAGAGGATTCTAAATTATACTTCTTAATTCAGAATGGAAGGCCAGGGTCATATTAGCATCAGTAACATATTTCTCAATAGACTGATTTTTAGATTTTTGTTTTAAATGGTTCAGAGACAAACATTTTAAATAATGAAGTCAATGTCTGAGTTAAATTTTAACACAAAAGCTAGACATCACAAAGTCTGTTTACTTCACCAACAAGAACCCACTTACATTTCTAAGTACAACTGAAGAATGATGCTAATACACCAGTATATTTGCACTCAAATAATTCTACCACATAAAATCATTTAAAGTATATGAATATATAACAAGATCTTAGTAAATTTAAAATCCATCTTACACATCCATTCCATTTTCAATTTTTAAGCAGTAGCCATTTAACTGGTAAATGCAGCTGGTCCAAAAGGCACAATTTCCTTTTTCTCTAAATAAATCCTAGTTTCTAGACCCAATATAATTTCAGTATACTTTAAAAATCTCTCTCTTAATCTTTGTAATATCATCATTCTCATTTTATTTTACATAAAACTACATTATATTAAAATCTTTGGAGGAGCTATGAAAAGCCTCTGAAAAAAGCCACAACAGCTCATGGGCTTTTTCAATGCAATTCAACTTTATCTAAAAGCTTCAAATTACCTCAGTCCTTGGAAAAGATTTTTCTTTTTAAAATTCATTCAATTTAGGTGTCTCTTTTCTCGTGAAGCTTGGGTCATGAACAGACACAAACTGTGCTTCACCACAACCTCAACAGTCAGTACAATTTACCTTTTGAGCTAGTAAATTACACAATGTGAGTCTTTATGTATTTATCTTCCTATAAAAACCTTTATGATCACTGAGACAATTATATTTGTTAATGTTGACATAAATATCAATATCAAAAAACATCAATATTAATGAAGATTACAATCCATAAGATCTAGGATGATGTTATATTTAAGGTACATTTTAACTCTAATACATAAATATGTTACTTTGAGTTATTAATAATATTTTTGCCAAGGTGTAGAAAAAATTTACTGTAAACCCTGATAGCTTACCATTTCACCATGTCATAAAGACATTCCTTGATGGAAGCTGGGTGGATGAAAAAACCCACAACAAGACCTAGGCACCGATAACTCCATGCAGAATTAAGAAATTAATTAGGAGGAAGAACCATAATTTGCAGAGCTGACATCTATTTTATTTTACTTGCATGTATCAATGAGAAGCAATTACAATTCAATTAAAATGTTCAATTTTATTACTTTACTTACTGACCTTGAAGTTAATGCCTGTTTTATTTAATTGCATCATCTATGAATAAATGTTAACCCTACAATGTTATGCCCAATTATTTTCAATGCATTTTTCAACTTCTCAGCTGAATTATATCAATTTATTATCTACTGTCATGAAAGCAAGTAGAAGCTTATCTCTTCAGTACAGCCCAATAAATGAAGAGAGAAGCATCACAAAATGGTTGACAATGCTACTTCTAAGAGTCAAGTAAAATGAACTGTGTTCTCATCTCAACCTTTGTAGCCTAGAGTTTTACTATAAAATCAGTAGGTGATATTAGAAAAGGCACAATCACTCTAAGAAACAGTTTCTAATCTGTCTTTAATTCTTGATAAATCCATTGCATACAAGAACTGAATAACTCGTTTATCTTCCAAACTAAAATGGGCGTGTGTGCACGCGCTCGTGCGCTCTCTCTCTCTCTCTCTCTCTCTCTCTCTCTCTCTCTCTCCTTCTCCCTCCCTTGAAATCTCTTCCTATCTCTACCAGGCTTACTGACCACCAGAACAAGTAAAAAACATTTTTTTTTTAAATTGCATTTTAGGTTTTGGGGTACATGTGATGAACATGCAAGATTGTTGCATAGGTACACACATGGCAGTGTGCTTTGCTGCCTTCCGTCCCCTCACCTGTATCTTTAAAACTCCAATTGTTTTGCTGGTAAATATAATTTTTATTTGTTCCCAGACTCATGCTGAACACACCATTATTCTATAATTATTTTTAGAAATAAAATGGCAGAATTTTTATTTAAAAGAACAGGTAAGAAGACTGATTATATAATCTCTAAAAAATGAGCTTACATATACAAAAGTGACTATCTCAGGAAGGACCTTATTTCAATTTTTCACATTTTCCATTTCTACCATTAAACTTAAATGTTTACAGCTCTTAGAGGTTGTGTTAAGAGTTATCTCAATATGTGACTTCTTTGCTTCGAATGTAAATGTTTTAAATTCTCCAGTCAAAAACAGAGGGGCAGAATGGATGAAATGTGAGTGTCAACTATATGATGCCTATAGGAGACTCACTGCACCTTTAAAAACCCTCAAAGACAAAAGGTAAAGGAATGGAAAAAAGGGATTTCATGCAAATAGAACAAAAAGAGAACAAAGACATCTACACTTATCTTAGATAGAACAGGTCTTAGGTCAAAAAACTAAAAAGGACAATAAAGATCATAATAGAGTGATTAAGGATTTGATTCATCAAGAGGATATAACAACTGTAAATATATATGCACCTAACACTGGAGCACAAACTATATAAAGCAAACATTAACAAGTCTGAAGAGGGACATAGACTGTAACGCAATAATAGTAGGAGATTCAATACCCAACTATCAACAATGGATAACACTTCCAGACAAAATCAGTAAGGAAATATTGGGCTTGAACTACTTTAGGCCAAAGGAACCTACCAGATATTTACAGAACATTCCTTCCAACAGCAACAGAATAGAAATTTTTCTCAAGTGCACGCAAAATATTCTCCAGATCATACATTTGGCTACAAAACAGTCTTAACACATTTAAGGTTAAAATCATGTCAAGTATCTTTTTAAACTATTGATTTCTTTTTTTTTTTTTTTTTTTTGAGATGGAGTTTCGCTCTTGTTACCCAGGCTGGAGTGCAATGGTGCGATCTCGGCTCACCGCAACCTCTGCCTCCTGGCTTCAGGCAACTCTCCTGCCTTCAGGCAACTCTCCTGCCTCAGTCTCCTGAGTAGCTGGGATTACAGGCACGTGCCACCATGCCCAGCTAATTTTTTGTATTTTTAGTAGAGACGGGGTTTCACCATGTTGATCAGGATGGTCTTGATCTTTTGACCTCATGATCCACCCGCCTCGGCCTCCCAAAGTGCTGGGATTACAGGCTTGAGCCACCGCGCCCGGCCTAAACCATTGATTTCTAATATGAAACTAGAAATCAATAAAAGAAAGAATCACAGAAAATTAAGAAATGCATGAAAATTAAATGCATATATGACTCTATTTTCCTGGGTCAAAGAAGAAATTAAAGGAGAAATTAAAAAACTTATCGAGATAAACACAAATGGAAACAAAATATGCCAAAATGTATGGGATGCAGCAAAAGCAGTTCTAAGAGGGAAGTTTGTAGCAATAAATGCCTACATCAAAAAGGAAGAAGGATCTCAAATAAACAATCTAACATTATAGCTCAAAGGATTAGTAAAAGAAGACAAGCCCAAAGATAGCAGAATAAAGGTCATCAAAGACTAGGGCACAAATAAGTAAAACTGAAACTGAAAAAAACAATGGAAAAATCAATAAAACTGAGTTTTTTGTGTTTTGTTTTGTTTTTTTTTTTTTTTTTTTTTTGAGATGGAGTCTCGCTTTGTTGCTCAGGCTAGAAGTGCAGTGGCACAATCTTGGCTCACTGCAACCTCTGCCTTCTGGGTTCAAGCTATTCTCCGGCCTCAGCCTCCTGATTAGCTGGGACTACAGGCGCACATCACCACACCTGGCTAATTTTTGTATTTTTTAGTAGAGACAAGGTTTCACCATATTGGCCAGGCTGGTCTCAAACTCCTGACATCATGATCTGCCTGCTTCGGCCTCCCAAAGTGCTAGGTTACACGCATAAGCCACCACACCCAGCCTTAAACTGAGTTGTTTTTGAAAAGCTAAATAAAACTGACAAGCCCTTAGTCAGCCTAAGAAAAACAATAGGAGGACTCAAATAAACAAAATCAGAAATGGAAAAGTAGACATTACAACTGGTAACATGAAAATAGAAAGAATCATAAGACACTACTAAAAACAACGATATACCAACAAATAGGGAAATCTAGACAAAATGGATACATTTCTAGAAACTTATAACCTACCAAAACTGAATCACAAAGAAATTGAAAATCTGAACAGACCAATAATAAGTATGGGGATTGAATCAGTCATTAAGTCTCCCATCAAACAAAAGCCCAGGATCAGATAGCTTCATGGCTGAATTCTACCAAAAATTCAAAGAGATAATACCAATCCTACTCAAACTCTTTCAAGTAAACAAATAAACACTGAAGAAGAGGGAATACTTCCAAACTAATTTTACAAGGCCAGAAATACTTGAAAATCTATGAGCTGATATTTTACTTTTGTGTAACACAAGTAGACTTAGATATTTTATACATTCACTTTTAAGATCAATGGCAAACATGAAATAAATGACCAACAAATGATATTAAGTATAATTATGCAGTTACTGATAATAACTGTTAGTGATAGCTCAAATGACCCTTTTTTGTACATTAAAGTTCTTGGGATGCACAGAATAAATAATAAGTGAAAGACGTGTGAAACAGTTTTTTTTTTAAGAAGGGATTTGAAATATTTATTCTTAAAACATTTTCTTGTTAGTTTTCAAGATAATGAGTACTAGAAACTTAAAGAAGCTCAACATGAGTAGAGAGTTTCTGAAGTTGGGAGAGTGGAAGCTAAAAATGTAGACAAAAGCCAGGTCCTACCTGGCCTTCTGCTTCATTTTGAGGAGTTTATGCTTGAAAATCAGGTTACAAGGAAGACTGAGAAATTCAAGCCAAAAAATGATACAATCCAATTTGACTTTTGAAAAGATCATTCTAGCTTCAGTCAAGTTCCTTGGTACAAAGTAAGATCGATGGTAAGAAGGCAAATAAAAGAGGTGTTACAATAGACTAGGTGAGAGAGGATGTAATAGACAAAGCATTAGTATAGAAGGAAGAGAACATATTTGAGAGCAGCATATGGTAGATAAGATACATAATACCCATGAACTGCATGTGGGAAATACAGGAGACAGAAAAGGAAAGAATGAGTCTCAGATTTTTGGCTTTCAGCAAATTAAAAGATGGTGGCACCAAGTGTTATGCCTTCAAATATACATAAACCAAATAAAGGAAGGTTTGGGAAGGACGATAAAGGGTGAATGCAACATTAATTTTGTTAACATTGACATGTATTTAAGTTTTCTATGACTCATCAGAGAAGAGTTATCTAATTAGATTTTGGTATACAGAAACAGAAGCCACCAGGTGCAGTGGTTCATGCCTGTAATCTCAGTACTTTGAGGGACCAAGGAAGGCGGATCACAAGGTGAGGAGTTCAAGACCCACCTGGCCGATATGATGACACCCTGCCTCTACCAAAAATACAAAACTTAGCTGGGCATAATGGCGTGTGCCTGTAGTCCCAGCTACTTAGAAGGCTGAGGCAGGAGAATCGCTTGAACCCAGGAGGTGGAAGTTGAAGTGAGCCGAGATTGCATCACTGCACTCCAGCGTGGGTGACAGGATGAGAATCTGTCTCAAAAAAACAAAAAACAGAAACCATGAAATGTCACCTCAAGGAGGATATATGCAGTGAGAAGATACAGGAAAAAGCCTTGAGCAATACCAAATTCTAATGAACTTACAGTAAGAATGAAATATTCAAAATGCAAATCTGGTGTAGTAATTATCTTTCCCCTAACAGCTTTATTGAGATATAGTTGACAATTAGAAACTGTATATATTTAAGGTGTATAACTTTATGATTTATGCATACATTGTAAAATATTCACCACAATTAAGCAAATTAACATATCCACCCCCTTACACAGTTACCATTTGTATGTGTGTGTGGTGAGAACATTTAAGATTTATCCTCTTTGCAAATTTCAAGTATACAACACAATACTGTTAACTATAGACACACTGTTGTACATTAGATCTCCAGAACTTGTTTATCTTCCATAACAAGCTCTGTACCCCTTAATCAACATCTTCCCAAATCCTTCTCATCTCCACCCTCTGATAACTACCATTCTATTCTTTATTTCTATGAGTTTGACATTTTTAGATTACATGTATAAGTGATACGATGCAGTATTTGTCTTTCTGCATCTGGCCTGTTTTACTTAGTATAAGGTTTTCCAGGGTTCATCCTTGTTGTTGCAAATGGCTAGATCTCCTTTTTAAAGGTTGAATAATACTCCATTATATGAATATACCACATTTTCTTTAGCCATTCATCTACTGATATACATTTAGGCTGTTTTTGTATCTTAGTGATTGTGAATAATGCTAAAATAAATATGGGAGTGCAGATATCTCTTGATATTGATTTCATTTCCTTTGAATATATACTCACAAGTGTGACTGCTGGATCATACAGTATTACATTTTTAAAATTTTGAGGAATCTACATACTGTTTTCTATAATGGCGGTACCAATTTACATCCCCACCAATATACAACGTTTCCTTTTCTCCAACACTTATTTTTCACCTTTCTGATACTCATTCTAACAGGTGTGATATGATACCCCATTGTGGTTTTGATTGGCATTTCCCTGATGATTAGTGAAATTTAGTACTTTTTCTTATACCTGTTTGTCATTTGTATGTCTCTTTTGGAGAAATGTCCATTCAAGTCCTTTGCCCTTTTTTAAAACAAAGTTATTTGCCTTTTTGCTATGAAGTTGCAGGAGTTCCTTATATATTTTAAATGTTAACCCCTTATCAGATATAGGATTTGCAAATATTGTTTTGTACTCCCTAGGTTGCCTTTTCATTCTCCTCTTTCCTTTGCTGTGCAGAACCTTTTTAGTTTGATGCAGTCCTATATGTCTATTTTTGCTTTTCTTGCCTGTGTTTTTGATGTCATATCAAAACAAAACAGTGTCCAGTCCAATTACATTTTTTCCTTTGTTTTCTTCAAGTAGTTTTACAGTTTTGGACCTTGCATTAAAGTTTTAAATCTATTTTGAGTTGAATGTGGTGTGAGATAAGGGTTTTAAATCCATTTTGAGTTCTATATAGTGTCAGGTAAGAATTCACTTCTTCTACATGTAGATATGGATAGTTTCCCTGGCACCATTTATTGAAAAGACCATCCATTTCCATTGTATATTTGGCACCCCTGTGAAAGATCAGTTGACCATAGATGTGTAAATTTATTTCTAGAGCTACTATTCTATTCCACTGGTCTCTATATTTTTTATGCCAATACCATTCTGTTTTTATTGACGTAGATTTACAATATGTTTAGAAATCAGATATTGTGATTCCTCTGTTTTTCCTCCTGAAGATTGATTTGGCTATTTGTGGTATTTTGTAGTTCCATATGAGTTTTGAAATTGTTTTTTCTATTTCTGTAAGGAATGCCATTGAGAATTTGATAAGAATTACATTTAAACTGTAGCTCACTTGGTAATACGAATCTTTTTAAAAAAAAAATTTTTTTTTTTTGAGATGACATCTCATTGTGTCACCCAGGCAACAATGGCATGATCTCAGCTTACTGCAACCTCCACCTCCTGGGTTCAAGTGATTCTCCTGCCTCAGCCTCCTAAGTAGCTGGGATTACAGGCACACACCACCATGCCCAGCTAATTCTTATAATTTTAGTAGAGATGGGGTTTCACCATGTTGGTCAGGATTTTCTTGAACTCCTAACCTTGTGATCTGCCCACTTCAGCCCTCCAGAGTGCCGGGATTACGGGCATGAGCCACTGCATCCAGCCTGAACATTTTAACATATTAATTCTTCCAATCCAAGAATATAGTTGTATTTCCATTAATCTTTAACTTTTTAAGTTTCCTTCAGCAATATTTTCCAATTTTCAGTGTACAAGACTTCCACTTCTTGGTTAAGATTATTCCTAATTATTTTATTATTCCTGCTGCTATTGTGAATGTGACCGTTTTACTGATTTCCTTTTTAGACAGTTTGTTATCTGCATATAAAATGCTACTGATTTTTGTATGCTGATTTTGTATACTCCATCTTTACTGAATTTATATATTAGTTCTTAAAGGATTTCTTTTTTTTTTTTTTTGCCAAGTCTTTAGGATTTTCTATATGAATGATATTATCTATAACAGTAATAATTTTGCTTTCTCCTTTCTGCCTTGAATGCCTTTTATTTCTTTTTCTTGCTTAATTTCTCTGGCTAAGATTTTTAGTACTAACTTAAGTGGCAAGAGTTGGCATCCTTACCTTGTACTGTAATCTAATAATTTTCTTTTGAATTTTTATTATTAAAAAAATTTTTTTAAATATATATTTTTTGCAATTTAGGTTCTGGAGTACATGTGCAAAACATGCAGGATTGCTGCACAGGTACATACATGGCAATGTGGTTTGCTGCCTCCATCCCGTCATCACCAAATCTGCCATTTTTCCCCAAGTTATCCCTCCTCAACCTTCCTACCCCCCACTGTCCCTCCCCTTTCCCCTCCCAACAGCCCCCAGTGTGTGATGCTACCCTCTCTGTGTCCATGTTTTCTCATTGTTCAACACCTGCCTATGAGTGAGAACATGCAGTGCTCCATTTTCTGTTCTTGTGTCAGTTTGCTGAGAATGATGGTTTCCAGATTCATCCATGTCCCTGTCCTTTGCAAGCTGATAATTTTGTATTTCAAAATCCTTCAATAATACTTCTGGGCAAGAAAATTATGTAAGCACTGGCATCTAATTCTTTCCTTTTCTTCTTTTGCCCAGTGAAAACACCACTGAAAAGATTACTGAACAAATTAGAAGAAAGTATCAGGACTGAATAACTGGGAAAGAATACTATTCATATATCTAGGAGTCGAACTTAATTCCAAGCAGAATTAAGTTAAACTCCTAGGTATATGAATAGCATGGAATCAGATTCGTAGAAAAAGTTGTCGTATGGCTTCTCCAATACAAAAATAACTTGCTAGAAAATAAAGTACAGGAAACTGTGGAGAACATTGATTACAACCTCATTCAGACCTTGAATTGTGAGATCCAATTCCTCATCTGGCTCTCACGTAAGATTAAACTGAATGTGACCCATGTACATTTATGCAAATTTATTCACATACAGTTCAGACAGCAACCAATACAAGTAGTACTTTCTGTAAGAAAATTCACTGGAGGACAAGCCCTGCAAATGTTGTAACATACCCTTGCTCCAAGAAGTTTTAATAGATAAATGATGGGCTCTCAGCTAAGATAGTATGTCTTACTTTCCAACCATGCCAAATAAGAAATGGTATTTGTATTAAAGTACAAATATCCTCCTGGACAGTACAGCCATTAAATAATCTGACTACTACATAGAGAAATAGAAAAACACTTGCTGACTTATGTTTGCAGAGGAGTTTTTAATTAACTGTTACATATTATCATGAAAGCTATTTTAGTGTAAGCTGCCTGACAGAGCCATATGTTTTACTACAAAGGGTTAACTTTCATACTAGCATTCATTAAAATAGGATCGTCTCCTATTTATGTAAATATTACAATTAATATGTTTTTAATTTTTAAAGATTAGAAGGAATTGGAGCCATTGGTTGAGATGTAGGTAGAAAGACAAATTTTAGAATATAGCACGCATTTCTTGACACGTAATATATATGTATATGAACATACCTATATACATATCTACATGTATATACATATCCATATATATGTATATACATGTATATATATGGAGGGGTGTGGGTGTGTGTGTGTGTGTGCGCGTGCGCGTGTATGAGTGTATGGGGGGTGTGTGTACAAAGTAGCTTTGGGATGGATAGACTCAATCTATTCCAAAATTCAAGAAACATATCCATACCAGCACGAAAAAGTTATATGCCTAAGTTATTTTTAAAACAGCCTGCCCTACCTAGTGTAGAAAATGATATGCTAGCAATAAAATAAGCAAAAAAATCAGCATTTCCTTCCTCTGCTGTTAAT
Organism: Saimiri boliviensis; assembly: GCF_048565385.1. Taxonomy (NCBI): domain Eukaryota; kingdom Metazoa; phylum Chordata; class Mammalia; order Primates; family Cebidae; genus Saimiri; species Saimiri boliviensis. Next base: position 118,772,804 of record NC_133450.1, on the reverse strand, counting down.
ATATGTTATTCCCCTTTAAAAACTGAGCAAATAGAGACTCTTCAGGGATGGGTGGCTGTGTGACTGGTGGTATCTGTATTTGAAACTTAAGTAAAGACTGTATTACACATACAGTACTTGGAATTTAATATTTAACCTTTTTTTCCTAAATTGAAAATAGTAGGTAATTTACAACACATTTTAGAAGTTTTGAAAGTTTCAATTTTTGATGTTTCAATACTTCAGTTATAAAATTAAAAAATTCTGTGCTAAAGTACTTTGCATAAAGATAGAAATATATTCAAATCACTATTAACTATACTTGAAAGCACATTAAGTAATCTTTTTTAAACAAAATAATTATTTGAACAAAGTTCAGGTATAAAATTGTTATGTTAACTATAGAATATAAAAGAATAATACAAAGTGCTTTTAACCTTCACTGTTCAACATTCTTTTCTAAGAAGGTTACTGCAATGAATGATTTTAATTACGTCCATTATTAGCCAAACGAATGACAGGAGAACATAATGTGTAGAAGCATTAATTAACATACCTTATCCTGGCTTATTTGGGCAGGTATCAAAGAGGAATCAGATTAATGTAATATATAGGAATTACCACAGGTGAGTATGTGTAGGAGTAGAACTCAGAAATCAGGACGGCTGCACAATTAAAGCTCATATTGTAATTTGTATGGGCATCTCTTAATGTTAACCCAAAAGGTGAGACTTCAAAAAGTATATCTTAAAAATCTGAAGAAAAAATCTGGTTAGTAGCCCTCTGAGAGAAAAAAACTTTAAAAACCATCCAGGTTTCTAGGAAGACATATAAGAACACTGGCCATGAGAGATATATGTACTGTGACATTATCTGAAAGGTCAAAAGAGAAATCTGTGGATAGTTTAAAAAAAACCTGGAAACAATTCCATAGAGACATTTATGAACACCTTGAAAGTAAAACATCTTAATATGACATTTTTCCCCTGAGTTAAATGCCAAAAATGTACTGTCAGAGGAAGGAAGAATCTAAAAGAAAAAAAGATTAAAAAAAAAAGACAAAAGGTAACACAACTAAATGGCTAACGTGAGTGGTGGGACTAACTGCTGAGCTTCTCATCTGGTAATGAGGACAGCGTTAAGAGGAAGTGAAGTAGCAGAGAAGTTTAGTTTAGTTTTATTTTGCATTGACCTCTGCTGAACAGGATAGTGAGGAAACGACTATTCCAAGGTCAATTTCTGAGAAAAACAGTGGGGTAGTAGTAGAGAGCAATCTCCTAGGAGGAAATAGAGCAACTTGAGAAATTCCACGGCAATAAATCACCATGGCCAGATGGTATGCAACTGAGAGTTTCTGAAGGAAATAAAGTGTGAAATGGTTGAGCTACAGATGAGGATATGCAATGTATCTGAAAAACAAGCATCTATTTCCAAATACTGCAATTTTGCTAATATGAAGCTTTTTTGTGGGGGGAGGAAAAAAAAGTTGAATTAAGATTTACGGAATTACAGACTAGAGGCTCTCTTGGTGATAATGGAGAAACTGATAGAGTCTAATTAAGAATAGCTTCCTTCAACATCAGGATAAGGTTAACCTGCTAAGGTCAAATTGCCCACTGAGTCTATAAAGAGAACAGTGTTTCTCTCCATCCTATTAAACTTATCTGGAAATGTCAATAAAATACTAGATAGAAGTAAACCAGCAAATGTAATTTATTTGGGAATTACATGAAGCTTTTAACAAGGTCACATGAGACTACTGGGGAAAATAAATAAGCACAGTCTTTGGAAGGAAAGGCCACAAGAGAAACTTCTGTCATTAACTGTAAAACTTGCTAAGTTAATGAAAAGAAACTTCCAGGGACAATCTCTTTTTCTTTTCTTCCCTAAAATAGGATTACCTCTTCCAGAAGTATAGATCACTTTTAAATTAAAAAAGAAAAAACAAACAAAAAAGAATTTCACTACAGACAAGAGGCACCCTAATAGTACAGAAGGGAAGATGAGCTCCCAAACCAATAAGGAAAACAGACCAGGAGGCACCGGCATAATAAGCATGCAAGATTTTTACGTATCAAATAGAATCTGAAAGCCACACATGAGTTTAAGTTTCTTATCATTGTGTCTGTGTAAGCATCAAATTTTAATGAAAACTAACAAGTGATAAAGTAATAAGAGATTTTTTATGTATTCTAATGAGGGCTGTCTCCTTCGAAGTTGTCGCCTTTAAATACTATATGCGTATCCAATAGTATAACACTTATCCAATAGTTTGATGCCCTGGATCAAACTACTTCTAAAAATTTTTCTATAAAACTGCCTTCATAGCCAGTTGCATATTGTTTTGAAATTATCTTATGGAGGCAAATCTTCATCCTTTAAGAGTGGAGTCAGAAGTCATCAAGGAAGAATGGAATTTGTCTCCAAAAAGCAAATTTAGTACGCAGCTAACACAGTTCTACACCCTCCAATTATCGCTTCTGTCAAAGAAGCAGTATTATATGGAAAAAAGCAAGGGAACATGCAGTAGAATCTTGAAGAAACATACCCATGGGCCTGGGGCAATCTCCTATACCACTATTTGGGAGCTCCAAATGTTAGAAAGTTCCTATGCCACACACACTAAGATGTTTCCTTGTATAACTTCCACTTGCTCTTTGAATTGTCTTCTGAAGCCAAAGAAAGTACTAGTGGACTTTCAAACATTGTGAATTGCTATAAAAATCCCCATTCTCTTTGGCCCAGTAACCTGCTGCCTGTACTTCAGGCTAAATATATAGCTCCTTTAAATAGTCCTCATATGGCACCACTGCTTGTCCTTCCATTGTTCTGGTCACTCTGTGAATTACATTGGTTTCTGTGTCCCATTTTTATGCAATCTTTCCCCTATTTACAAAAACAATTTCTGTTTATTATACAACACATAGAAAAACATAAAAAAGAAAATTTAAGTTTTTCTTATTAAAAAATTTCTGGAGCTATGTTGCTAATACATTGTCATTTTAGTTTTCAGGGTTTTTTCTATGAATGCCTTTTGCACAGAATTGAGATTCAATTGTTTATAGAATGCTGCCTTTTCCAAAAATTACTACAGCCACAACCTTCTTAAATGAAGGTACTGATAACAAAATACATTGTTCCACATGAACACTGTGAATAGAACCCCTCAGATCTCCTTAGCTGCTTTGGCAGCCACAATGTATCACTGAAACATACTAAGCATATTGTCATAAAACCTCTAAGACTTTTCTCTCCAATGCTATTGTTTAGTAATATCTCTCCCATCCAATTTTATGATGTTAGTTTTATAATCTGAAATTCAGAACTGTTTATATTTACTCCTATTTTGTTTTACCAGGTCATATTTCGTCCCTAATTCCAATCATTTAATATGAAAATGATTTTGGATTCTATCATTCAAAGTATTAGTTATCTCAAAAACAACTGTGTCATCTGCAAATTATACCAGCATGCCTTTCAAGTGCTCATTCAAATAGCTGTTTAAAACAGTAAAAACTGTTGAATAAAGAAATAACAATATCATACCTAAATAGGGTCCTTTCTCCATGTTGATACTGACCTATTATCAGTTTCATATTAGGTCATTTGTTTAAGTAATTATGGGTTAATTGTTAAGTCATTTGTTTTATCTTACCTCCCTTACACACACACATTTTTATAGACACATCGAAAATGTTATCTTTCCTCAAGAGATGTATCTCTGAAAAACCATATAAGTGAATTAAATTACATTTTAAATATCAATAGAATTCAATATTGAAAGGATATCTGTAATGAAAAAAATCTGTTCCTAATATAAATAATACTTTGTTAATGCTGTTTTATCTTAACTGTTACTTTGGTGTATAATATTTATGAGTTAAGAGTTGCAAAATCAAAACACTGATTGAAAGGAGCTGGATCCTTGATTATGGATAGAAGACCAAAACCAAGTCTATAGTTGGGGGAGGGGGAGAATGAAAAATTAATTTGTTAATTGGATCTAGATCTTGGAGTAAGCTAATCTTGTTAATTTATTTTTAAAGGCGGAATTTAAAAAGAAACAATCAAAAATGATACTGACCTGCTCAAGTATATGTTAAGTGAACCTTAAAGTTTTCCAGTGAAAGTAAATTAAATGAAAGGGAAAAAGGACAGAAGCAGTTTGGAGTCATGTGAATCCTAATGAAGGAGGGACACAGGAATAATCATTGCACACCAGTAGTAGCATTTTCTTCTCCTTACTAGAGTCTATTATTTGTTAATGCATTCATTGCTGCGCGGTTTATAAAGTACCTGTGGTTATTTACCTAAAAGATAAATAGGCAACTTGTACTTTAACTTTTTTTTTTTTTGGCCACATGATATGTTAAACAACCTTCATAATGAAAAAAAAATGTAATTATTGAAGCACAGCTGAATCGCCCCAGAGCACACAGGCTCCATTAAATTTGTTTACATCTAATGACTCCTGCCCAAGGCAGGTGAGAAATTTATTCTGATAAGATCTTTTCTTTATCCTGTAGCCAAAAAAAAAAAAAAAAAAAAAAAAAAAAAACAACTAAAATGAAATAAAATCAGTGATTTTCAATCTAATTACTATCTAAAACTATTTGTGGTACTTGCTCTTTAAGACCCTATAAAGCTGGGCTTTGTGCAATAAACATTATAATTATGTTTTCAACTTCTTAATACAAACATTTCCTTTTAGAAAAATTAGTGTAAGTCATCATCAATGTCAACTATAAATGCATTTCTTGTAACTTTCAAGTTAAACATTTTAAGGTCAGTTAAAAAATTATTATATAGAAATTAGATACTGCTTTAGTTTCCTAAAACCCATAGCTATATCTGATCTGAAATGTCTTTAACAAAGCAAATAAAAATGTGATATTAACAAGTACAGTATAGGAAGCCAAAAGCCCCAAGTAAAATTTAACAGGTTTAGACAGTAACTTTTATGAGCCTATCAAAAAACAAAAACAACCAAAAAATCTCCTACTTCCTGTTCCATTGAAAATCACAGACTTGACTTTTCTTGCCTATATTCCATCTGTTATGTGAAAAACTCTCAATAATTTTTAAAGGTGGAGAAAAGAAAGAGAGGTAACTGAATTTATGTTGCAGCACAGTTATATAACACCCAAGATTCTTCTTTGCCAAACAGAAAAACAAAGCAGCAAATGAAGGATATGAAAAAAGCTTAACCAATCAGTTCACTTGTTCACATATGTCAAAAGTCACTCATAATTACCCCTATACCTATCTAGCAGTAATAATGTGTGACTGTTAAGAAATATGTTAAACTGTTAAACTGTTAAGAATATGTTAAACTGTTAAGAAACTTTTGTACATACGGCCCATTTTAGTAGTAAATGTTTAGGATAAATGGTAAAACAACTGTTTTACTGATAAAATCAAAGTTATGAAAATGGAGGCTCTGAGGTGAAGTGAATTTTCCAGGTTGCAAGGTTAAGGAGTGATGAAATCAGGAAAAAAAAAAAAAGTGCAGATTTTGACTTTGAGTACAGTACTTTTTCCTGAAAATCAAGTTAAGCCATAATCAAAGAAAGAAGTCCTTCTTAAGCTAAGGTACATAAACAGCAGGGTGCCAGAGGCTATAAAGTCCCACATTAACTATGTATACTTTGCTGGAACAACAATTTTATTATAAGAATTATAGAAAAAAATCCGTAAGAAAGGAATCCACAAGAAAGACATATAATGGGACAAGCATTTGATGTTAGCCATATATTGAAAAGCCTAAGAAGGAACCACAGTTAATTATCATAAAAAGCAGAGAGTAGTCTTAAACCTTGGGTGACCCCTAGAATCCAGCATTTTGCAAACTTTTAACAAATACCAATCAATACTTATTATGCCTCATCCCAGAATAACCAAATCCAACTATCTGGGAGTGGAGGCTGCATATAATAAATATGTATTCAAAGGCTCCTCAGGAGATTCTACTGTGCAGCCATTGAAGAGAACCACTGATGTAATGCTATAAAGGCAGATGAAGAAAATATAGAGAAGAGTCTTCCAGACAAACATAAAGTGTAGAGGTATATGAAAGTTAGAGAACTATAAAAGGAGGGAAAAAAACTATATGATGTTTGAAATAAGTAAAAATGAAAAATATTTCATAGAAGAGTACATTACTGCTTTATACTCTGGAAAGAGGTGCCAGTCTTCCTCTTTGGTAGTGTTTGCTGCATGGGGTTTTCTGCCATCATTCACTATCCTCCTGGATAGTTTTTTTAGGCTCACATCTGTAACAGAGCTCTTAGCATGCACAGTTCCTACCAGAAATTAACTCAATGAGCACAACCAGAAAAAGGAAAAAAAGATCCTTATTATGGCAGTTGGGATGGCAGAAATTGTTGTATCAAACTGAAAGCATTTCCTACATTCCAGGGAGGGCAGAAACAGGTATATCCATAGAAAACAGAATTACCAAATTATCAACAACAAAAAAATACACACACAAGACAAAGAAACAAGTTTTCAGGCACGTTAATTACAAAAGGAGAAAACTCAAATTATCTATCAATGTGTTAGCTTTCTTATGTTAACACAAAAGAAAGATAATTGGGGATGAGGGGAAGAAATGAAAATATATATAATTATTGAGAAAGGTACTGAAGACATATTCCACCTGAATAAATTCAGAAGAAAATAAAGGGTCCAAGAATAGGGGATTTGTGTTGAGTACACATGGACACAAAGAGGGGAACAACAGAAACTGAAGCCTACTTGAGGGTAGAAGTTAGGAGGAGGGTGAGGGTTGAAAAACTGTCAAGTATAAATGACTAATGACTAGACCATTTAAACACCAAACCCCAGTGACATAAAATTTACCCATGTCACAAACAGGCACATGTACCCACTAAACCTAAAAGTTGGGGGGAAAAAAAAAAGAACAGGGAAGTTGTGACATAGTGGCAAATGCCAAAACCCAGTCACATGTATAATTGTGCCAAAGAAGTTTGCAAATCACACTATTAAATGTGAATATCGAATTCACTGCTTAAAGAGAAGCAATATATATAACTAATAATAATTAACCATAAAATCAGCAATTAAATGGGTTCAAAGTTAAGGAACGAAAAAAGGTGGAAAAAATGGATTGGAAAAATTAAAGGATGATAGCAATTGACATCAACAGGTTTAAGGAAGGACACAAACTTGTTTTTGTTTATCAGAATAAACAAAAACTTAACTTGATGAAGATAGCTTTTCAAAGCAAGAGACGTAGTGGTATTCTCTCAGCGGAAGGGCAGGACTCCAAGCCTTAAAATTCCCCTGAAGACACCTGGCTAACAATAAAACTGCAGGGTTGTAGGGAAAATCCCTTTGAGTTCCTCTACATTGGGGTTGGCAAATATGTTCCATAAAAGGTAAATATTTTAGGTTTTGTGGGCAAAATTGGTTCTTTCACAATTACTACATTCTTCCATTTAGCATAGAAACAGTAATAGACAATAAGTAAATAAACACATTTGTAGGATTCCTATAAAACTCTACTTCCAATTCAGGCGATGAATCAGATTTAACCCTGGTTTGACAAATTCTGAACTAATATAAATTCCTTGGATTCATATTAAAATCAATTATTGGCCAGACGCGGTGGCTCAAGCCTGTAATCCCAGCACTTTGGGAGGCCGAGGCGGGTGGATCATGAGGTCGAGAGATCGAGACCATCCTGGTCAACATGGTGAAACCCCGTCTCTACTAAAAATACAAAACATTAGCTGGGCATGGTGGTGCGTGTCTGTAATCCCAGCTACTCAGGAAGCTGAGGCAGGAGAACTGCCTGAACCCAGGAGGCGGAGGTTGTGGCGAGCCGAGATCGCGCCATTGCACTCCAGCCTGGGTAACAAGAGCAAAACTCTGCCTCGGAAAAAAAAAAAAAAAATCAATTATTATTAGAGTGCTACAAAATTACATGTACCTGAGTCCCATCCCCAGGTATTTTGATTTAATTGGTCAAGTGCAGTTTGGTCACTGGGATGTTTAAAAGCTCATCAGATGACTCTGATGTGCAGCCACAGTTGAAAACCATTGTTCTAAGAACTTGACTTGGGCCCTTAGTATATGTGTTTGTGGAAGAGAAAAGAGAAGGCCAGGTGGAGATGACTTTATGTAGCTGTGACATCCCCAAATGTACTGTACAGGGCTACCCCATACAATACATAAATCAACTGTCAGAGTACCAAAGCATCTTGCCATGAAAATGTTTATATTCATCTCTATTATAAGCTTATAAACTAGTACAAATCAAACCCAAAATAGCAGATGCATTTATGAAAAACAAAAAAACAAAAAACAGCAGGCCCATTTGAGTCAAAGGTCAGTTGTTTCTATCTCTGGGAGGTAAGGATCCCAAATACAACTAGGTCTCTGGTCCACTTATAGGCCTAGTCTCTTAAATTACTTATATTGATTAAGAAAGACTAAAAAGGGACTATTGCAATTTTGATGTTGATATTTTAAAAATTATAATTTAAAGAATACCTTTGAAAAGATTAAAGCTAATTATTAATAGGATGCATGACTGCCAAAACAACAGAGGGCACTGAAATATTCCATATAGCAAAAGGTAGAAAATAAAGAGCAGTAAAACAAAAAACTGCTGACATAAAATGAATAAAATAAGTAGAAAAATTAATAAATAATTGATTATATCAGTAAAAACAGTAGGTTAAGTTTTTTAAGACAAAGATTGGGTCAACAATAAAATCTAATGATATGCCAATTATACACTGCATATCTAAAAGCAAATGCACACACACAGAGAGAGAGAAAGAGAAAGGTTAAAATGAAAGACTAGGCAACAACATATCAGGCAAATACAAAGAAAGGTTACGGTGGTCCTATCCTTAATATCAAAGCAAAATTCAAAGCAATAAAGATGAAAAAGGATATAATTAGGAAAGATAAATTACTATTAAGGTTTTTTTTGGTTTGTTTTATTTTTTCTTTTTGAGACAGGGTCTCACTCTGTTGCCCAAGCTGGAGTGCAGGTCTCAAGCAATCCTCCAACCTCAGCCTCCCAAGTAGCTGGGACTACAGGGATGTGCCACCATACCCAGATTGTGTGTGTGTGTGTGTGTGTGTGTGTGTGTGGGGGGGTGTGTGTGTGTGTGTGTGTGTGTGTGTGGTGTGTGTGTGTGTGTGTGTGGTGTGTGTGTGTGTGTGTGTGTGTGTATGTATAATATAGACAGGGTTTCACCAAGCTGGTCTTGAACTCCTGAGTTCAAGCCATCTGCCCACATGAGCCTCCCAAAGATCTGCGATTACAGGTGTGAGTCACCATGCCTTGTCACTAATGTGAGTTTTGATAAGTTAAGTAATACTGTATTGTTAGAAATAAAGTAAAAAACTTCCTTTCCCAGTAGAATGGTCAATTATCTACATGACCCTTCCACAAAAATATACCTGTGGAGTGCCAAAAATTAAATCAAGTTTAGCCTAAAGCTGCCTCCTTACATATTTTAAGTTTGGTCTAAAGATTTGTCTGTGCATCGTGAACTATAACAAGTGGAGGTGTAAACAAACCATAGACTACATTTGTGACAATTATTGAGTTTTGGCCAATCAAATAGAGCCAACTGTTCCAACCATGTTCAAAAAAGGCAAATGTTGAGCTGTAACTGATAGATGCAGGAGGCAGAAAAAGGTAACCTAGGCATGCCTGTAACAGACTGGGGGTCTGCATGTGCACTGGGATAATGGGGTACACCCCCAGGAATTCGTGCGTTTTGCTGGGGGAGGAGGCAGGCATCTTCAGCTCATGTGTGGTGGCCTGGTATTCAATCCGTGAGGTGGGAGTTGGCAGGGCCCCCTCCTTCTTTGCTGAGAGCTTTCTTTTTGCTTACTAAATGTGCCTTCCTCACCCTTCCATGTGTCTATGTGCCTAATTTTTCTTGGTTGTGAGACAAGAACTCAGATTTTAGCTGAACTAAGGAGCAAAAAATCCTGCATCATTTTGGTGGTCCACACAGGGACACGAGAAGGTTTGAGTAAAATGTGGACCAAAAAGCTCTTTCCCTTTTGTTTCTGAGCCTTGTTGTATTTGGACTTCAGAGGATAAAGGAAACTGTAGTCCCTTTCATCGCTCTCAGGGTTTGAGAATGCCAGCCTCAGTACAAACCAGCCTTTTCTATGGGGTTTTCCTTCTTTTTTCAGGACTGTAATGGTACGTAACTTTTAGCAGTAGTGTTCCACCCCACCCTAATGCTTGTAGGTGCATGCAGGCCATTGCTGCTGCCTGGTCCCCAGGGCAGTCTTAGGGGCCAGAGGCCCTGCTCAGCCAGCTGGCCAGCATTCCTCGCCACACCTCCACGGAGTCTCCCCATCCTCTGGCCAAAGGGTCCAGTTCAGTCTGACAGCAATTAAAAGCCCGTCTCCCTGTTCATCACTGCACGCGAGCCTGAGTGAGAGAGAGAGACTTCATCTCAAGAAAGAAAAAGTTTCTCTCCCTGTTGGAGAAATCTATTTGCATAAGAATAAGAGGTTTCTTGCCCAGACACCTTTTTCTTTCCACCACCCTGTCATTTGCTAGGAAGAAGAGGGAACCAGGAACACCTCGCTCCCCTCTTTCTAGATGAGCAGCCATTCATCTTCACTCTGAAATTCTTTTGAAAGCATCCTGAGTCCTGGGGCTCCTTTGAAAAAATGTCTTCTTTTTCTATTTTCCTCCTCTGTCTTCTCTTCACAGGTGGGTAATTGTGTCCTCCTACAGAAAGTCCTCTCGGATGTGTGCTCCAAACTGTGAGAAGTTAATTTCCCAAACCTTAAACTGGTGGGCTTGGGATTGAGCTTGGTGGAAGAGAACCCGAAAGCCTGACATGTGGGCAAAAGAGTAAAAGTATTTTTTTACCAGTTGGGCTTTTGGCCTCCCTCTCCCAATGTAAACCAGTAAAGGGAATGACAAGGATCACTGTTTATATTCTGTTTAAAAAGTCATTAAATTCTAGACTCATTAGTTGTTTTTAAAGTTCTTGGCTACATTTTAGGCTAACAGTGCTTATTCCTGTGAACCAACCAGCAATCTCTGGCTGCAGCTCAGAAGGAACAAAAGGGATGGGTAATGTAAAAATCTGGCTCAATATTTTAATTCTGAGCAATTATCCTGCAAATCCTGCCATAACCTAGATGTTTCCTTTTTAAGAAAATAAAACAAAGAGGGTTAACCAAAGCCCCATCCACTCAAATCTTAGCAAGTCTAATTATAGCCACCAATTATCTAGACATGTCAACAGCCTTGGGATTTTAGAACTGTCCTTACCCAGCCCTTTTTTGTTATATTTTTACACGTTTTCTAATAACCATATATGTCTCTTCTTGCCTTCAGGCCATTGAACTTCAAACAGCCATGCAACTAGAGCCTCAAACAATGGCCCCCTTTTACTGGGGACCCTTACACAGGCCTCTGAGGGAGCTCTGACTGCCATTTTCCCAAAACAGTGCCTCCTGTCAGCAGGAAGTAGTGAAGATCAGTCTATATCCTTATCCTATCCTTATTCTAACAGCAATTGTATGTACTTTTTTAGAGTGGGGAATGATAGGTGCAGGAGGCAGATAAGGAAGCCTTCACAGGGTCTTGCCTGGGCATGCCTGCAACAGACTGGGGGTCTGCATGTACACTGGAAGAATGGGGTGGAGTCACCAGGAATTCGTGCCTTAGGAAGGGGGAGAATCTGGGCCTTTTCAGCTCATGTGTGGTGGCTTGGTATACAATCTGTGAGGTGGGTGTCTGCTGGTAAGAACCTCTCTTTCACTGCTGAGAGCTTTCTTTTAATAAATCTATCTACCATTCAGTGTATCAGTGTGCCTAATTTTTCCTGATTGTGAGAATAACCCAGATTTTAGCTGAACTATGATGTAAACATTCCTGCATAATAACCAACCCAGCTCTTTCTGTACCTCACTTCCATTTTCTATGCATCGTTTTCCTTTTTTTCAGGCCATAAATCTTCTTCCACTGTGTAGCTGTGCTGGAGTCTCAGAGCCTACTCTGGCTTGGGAGGCTGCCCAATTCACAAATCGTTCACTGCTCAAATAAACTCTTTTAAATTTAATTAAGCTGAAGTTTTTCTTTTGTCTATATATATATATATATATATATATATATATATATATATTTTTTTTTTTTTTTTTTTTTTTTTTTGAGACGGAGTTTTGCTCTTGTTACCCAGGCTGGAGTGCAATGGCACAATCTCGGCTCACTGCAACCTCTGCCTCCTGGGTTCAAGCAATTCTCCTGCCTCAGCCTCCTGAGTAGCTGGGATTACAGGCAAGCACCACCATGCCCAGCTAATGTTTTGTATTTTTAGTAGAGACGGGGTTTCACCATGTTGACCAGGATGGTCTCGATCTCTCGACCTCTTGATCTACCCGCCTCGGCCTCCCAAAGTGCTGGGATTACAGGCTTGAGCCACCGCGCCCGGCTTGTCAATATATTAAACCAAACATTATTTTTTAAATGTATTGCTGGGCTCACAAGAAAGGAAAGAAAATGTCCAAGGAATTAAAAGAAAACGAAAAGATAAGCTAACATTTGAAAATGAGAAATAAAGTGAACATGAAAGCCAGAATCGCCTTGGGTAAAAAAACTAATACCGTCAGTAGAATCAGAAGATTCATTGTGGGATCTACCTAAGGTGGGGGAACTACACTGAGACTACTTTATAAACCAGAACCCTCAAAGGCAGCTAAAATGTTCCTAGGTCTGTGGCATCCCCTGCCTCCCCATATATAAAGTAAAAAAGAAAAATCTCATGAGGCCAACAAACATATGAAACAATGCTCATTATCACTGGTCATTAGAGAAATGCAAATCAAAACCACATTGAGATACCATCTCACGCCAGTTAGAATGGCGATCTTTAAAAAATCCGGAGACAACAGTTGCTGGAGAGGATGTGGAGAAATAGGAACACTTTTACACTGTTGGTGGGAGTGTAAATTAGTTCAACCATTGTGGAAGACAGTGTGGCGATTCCTCAAGGAACTAGAAGTAGAAATTCCATTTGACCCAGCAACCCCATTACTGGGTATACATCCAAAGGATTATAAATCGTTCTACAATAAGGACACATGCACACAAATGTTCACTGCAGCACAGTTTACAACAGCAAAGACCTGGAACCAACCCAAATGCCCACTGATGATAGACTGGACAGGGAAAATGTGGCACATATACACCATGGAATATTACGCAGCCATCAAAAACGATGAGTTCGTGTCCTTTGTAGGGACACGGATGAACCTGGAAGCCATCATTCTCAGCAAACTGACACAAGAGCAGAAAATCAAACACCGCATGTTCTCACTCATAGGCAGGTGTTGAACAATGAGAACACATGGACACAGAGAGGGGAGCACTACATACGGGGGTCTGTTGGAGGGAAATAAGGGAGGGACAGCGGGGGGTGGGGATTTGGGGGGGATGGCATGGGGAGAAATGCCAGATATAGGTGAAGGAGAGGAAGACAGCAAATCACACTGCCACATATGTACCTATGTAACAATCTTGCACGTTCTTCATATGTACCCCAAAACCTAAAATGCAATTTAAAAAATATACATATATATATATATAAAATTCCTACCCATAGAATAATTTCAGCTAGAAACACAGATGTAATTGTTTGAATTAAATTATCCTTATAAATTAATTGTAACTTCACTACAGATTTTTTTCATTATATGCATGTAACAATAAATGTTTATTCTTAAGAAAAAAAAAGAAAAAGAAAAAGAAAAATCCCACATATACATAAGTCTTTCCCAAAGGACTGAGACAGATTATGCTTAATCACATAACTAAAATAACCAAACAAGGAAATAAATCAGAGTAATCTACATACAAGTACATATACACACAAGAGGTTTAGACCACTGAGTATTTCAGATATTTACATAGTCCTTTTAAGAATAGACTATGTCTTAAATGTTTTAAAAAATTTTTAATCAACAAAAGACAGTAAGAAAACAGGCAGTTACATCAAATACAAAAAACAAAGAAAGAGAAAAGAAAACAGAATTTCCATGTATGCCTGTGAAAGAGTAACACCCGGGACTTGTCCTCCTCCCACAACCAACCAGAAACAGGACAAATTATATCAAACAAAGGGTTTCAGACAAGAAACATGATGTAACAGAACTGTGATCTTTCAGAGAACGTAAAGAAATGAGGTGAATATTAGCATCATACCTGGTTTCTGCCTGAAGGCAGTTTTCAAAATTAGGTGTATGCAAGGGGACTCTAAAGCGAGTCGAGTGGTTTTTCTAAGTTAAAGAGCTAAAGATCAGAGTTGAAGGAAGCTGAGGTGTCTAGAATTTGTGCAGCAGAATAACAGAGAGAGAAAAGTTATAGAATCTACAAGGAACTTAAACAAATTTACAAGAAAAAAACAAACAACCCCATCAAAAGTGGGCGAAGGATATGAGCACATACGTCTCAAAAGAAGACATTTATGTGGCCCACAAACTTATAAAAAAAAGCTCATCATCACTGACCATTAGTGAAATGCAAATCAAAACCACGATTAAGTACCTTCTCACACCAGTTAGAATGGTGATCATTATAAAGTCAGGAAACAACAGATGCTGGACAGGATGTGGAGAAACAGGACACTTTTACACTGTTGGTAAGTGTTTACAACCATTGTGGAAGAAAGTGTGCTGATTCCTCAAGTATATAGAACCAGAAATACTACTTGACCCAGCAATCCTATTACTGGGTACATACTCAAAGGTTTATAAATCATTCTACTATAAAGACATATGCACACATATGTTTACTGCAGCACTAATCACAATAGCAAAGATTTGGAACCAACCCAAATGCCCACCAATGATAGACTGGATCAAAAGAATATGGCACATAGACACCATGGAATATTATGCAGCCATAAAAAGGGATGAGTTCATGTCCTTTGCAGGGACATGGACGAAGCTGGAAACCATCATGCTAAGCAAACTAACACAGGAACAGAAAACCAAACACCACATGTTCTCATTCATAAGTGGAAGTTGCACAATGAGAACACATGGACATAGGGAGGGGAACATCACACACCGGGGCCTGTAGGGGAGTGGGAGGCTAGGGGAGGGATAGCATTAGGAGAAATGCCTAATGCAGATGACAGGTTGCATGAAAAAAAAAAAAAGTGGGAAAAAGACAGAACCAGGAAATCACATACCTAAATCTAAGAGCTAAAAGTATAAAACTTTTTGAAGAAAACAGAGGAGTAAATCTCATGACATCAAGTTAGACAATAATTTCTTAGAAATAACATCAAAAGAGCAAGTAACCAAAATAAAAAATGATAAACTGAACTATGTCAAAACTAAAAATGTTTATGCTTCAAAGAACACTATCCAGAAGTAAAGAAAAAACTCACAAAATGGGAGAAAATAGTTGAGACTCACACATTTGATAAGAAACTTATACTCAGAATATATATTAAAGAATACCTACAACTCAATAAAGACAAATATGTCAATTAAAATATAGGCAAAGGACTTTAATTGACATTTCTCCAAAGAAGATAGACAAATGGCCAATAAATGCATGAGAAGATGTTCAATATCATTAGACATTAGAGAAATGCAAAATAAAATACAATGAGATACAACTTTATATTCACCAGGATAGCCATAAGAAAGACAGAAATAATAAGATGTTGGTTAGGTGTGAAAAACTGGAACCCTCATTCATTGTTAGTGGGAATCTAAAGTGGTACAACCACTTTAGAAATTAGTTTGGCGGTTGCTTAAAATGTTAAACATAGAATTATCACGTAACACAGGAATTCCACTCCTAGGTATACAACCAAGAGAAATGAAAACATATGTCCAAAGAAAAACTTGTACACAAATGTACATAGAAGGATTATTCATAATAAACAAAAAATGGAAATGACTCAAATGTCCATGGACTGATGAATGGCTAATTAAAATGTGGTATATCTTTGAAACATAATATTATATGGCAATAAAAAACTCAATTATACATGCTATAATTTGGATGAATTTTGAAAACATTATTCAAAGTGAAAGAAGCCAGTCACAGAAACCACATATTGTAGGATTCCACTTATATGAAATATCCAGAATAGGCAAATCTATAAAGATATGAAGACACAAAGTCCTCATGATGCCTAGGACTAGGAGATGGGGAGCAGGGGTTGAAGGTAAGTTGGGAATGATTACTAATGAGCATGAGATTCCTTTTAGGGGAACACAAATTCTAAAACTAAACTGTGGCAATAATTGCACAACCTGTGAATACACTAAAAAAAATGAATTGTACACTTTAAATGGGTGAAGTGCACAGTGTGTTAATTACATTTCCATAAAACTTAAAAATAAAGAATGTATAATATATAGTAGCTATGCTCAGATAGTATAGATAAAAAGATCTCTTAAAAATCAGAGGAGAAATTCAGAAAAGCACATACAAAAAATTCTTTTTAACTGTTCTCAGAAATTACAACAGCAGTGGTGGCATTAGCATTGTTATTCTGAAATTGTTTCATATAATGTTAACATTTTAACATTATATCTATATCTATTGGTACGCTGAATGCCAACATGAGTTTCCTGGAGTAGAACACTTTATTACTTTTATTAGTTACAAAGAATAAGTAAATTACACTGTTCTGACTTTTTTCTGTCCAGCTCTTATTCCAGAAGCAAAGTGATGAGAATGTGATATAATCTTGCAAGTAATTTCATCTACCATAGGTAAGGAGTCCTGGAAAAATAAATCCAAGTATTGATTTAGGAAAAAAGAGGCAGCTGTTCCCCATTCCCTTCTGAGAGAGTTTCCTTGGAAAAGTAAAGGGAAGGATATAAGCTTTCACACTTTAGAATGTAAATAAATCTTTCTGGGGTGAAAAACTAATGTCACCAGCTTTACAAACCAAGAAATGTCTCCAAGGTCCTGGTCTCAATCCTTCCTTAGAAATGAAAACAGAAGCCTCTAGAAAGGTAAGTCTCTCTGGAGTTTTCACTATCTACTCAGTAATAAATAAAGTTCTAAAGCTCATCTTTTAGCCTAGGTCTCAAGTTTCTGTAAAATTTGCTCAGAAAAATTGTGCAGAAACATAAAAATATGTTCTCTACAGCCCCACATACAATGTAATATTTATTTTGTAGTATAATATAAATTGGAGACCTTACCCAGTTTCAACCTTTTCTGATAATTTCAAGAAGAGAAGTAATTAAGCAACCTAAGGCTTAAGGTAGCGTGCCAAGACCATCAGAATAGTTATCCATGTCCTTCACCACTATACTCTGGCCCAGATTAACACACAAGGTCAATGAGAATTACAGTACCATTCTCTTGTTTCTTCCCAACAAAAACAACTTTTCTCATGCACAGTCATAGTCACAGGGACTAGGTTAATGACTAGAGATGACTGTTCAATAAATTTGGGATTCTATTCGGCTTGAGGATATATCGGTGATAGTACAGTATAGGTTTTAACAGCCATTGGGTTCCAGATGTCATTATGCAACAAGCTCCCTTCAAGATAACACAACGTTGTTTCTTTACCCTTCCAATTCTAATCAATGTATCATCAGAAAGACAAATTCCCTTTTTATCTGTGATACTTGGGCCACTGGAGAACAAATATAAAGGCCACACTGTTCAGTAATGATCTATAATTTAGGCTAACCATGATGTTCCCATAAGTGGGCATCGTTGGCTTGGCTACTAGAACTGCTGGCCATTGATCTTTAAAAACAACAACTTCCATAGCAATGGGAATATTCAAGAGTCTTTCCTGTATAAGAGTATAAGTCCTCCTTTTGCACAGTTGACCAATATGATGTTCCACTGAATACTCTATTAGTCCAGTCATTTAAAGCCTTCTTGTCCCTCTAGGGCCATTTCCAGATGCAGCCAGTCTCCTGGAAGAGAGCTCCCTCTAGTGTCTCTATTTGGATTAGCAAATCCTTTTAGTCACGCGCTTTAAGGAACATTATTTTTGTTTGATACAGTACCTCAAGACCATTACTAAAAATGCCTTCAGAACATCAAGACAACAGAGACAACACTCATCAAGCAACAACATGGGTTATTACTATAGTACACTCATAAAATTTGTACAATTCAGAAAAATAGTTTGCACACACACAAAAATGTCCCATGATACTGTCATTTGGTATATTATATACCAAATACAGCTCTCTCTGGGTGTGTCACAGGCTTCTCAGAAACATACTCTGCATAACTCCAGAGAGGAGTTGTTAGCAATATTCATTACATTACATTCAAATCCAACTCCTATAAGGTGGTCTTCCAATTCCCTTAAATGTATTCCATTCACATTCACACATTCTATATCAGAAGGAAACAAAGCTATTACAGGCAGTAGAACTCCTCTCTCCATTACACCGAGGTAGTTATTATAGCAACATATCACTTTGATTTATGTCCACAAGGAGTGCAAAAGCCCTACTGTTCTGAAACCTTCACCTATGTACTTGATTAGTACACAATCATCGTAATAGTCAAATCATCAAATTAAAAAAAAAAAGAGAGATCAGAATGGTAAATATAGTTGACCCCTGACCATCACAAATATGAACTGCCTGGGTCCACTTACATATGGAATTTTTTTCAGTAAGTATATTTGGAGAAACTAGTGACAATTTGAAAAAAACTCAACATATGAACCATGCAACCTAAAATACTGAAAAAATTAAGAGAAAGCTATATCATGAAAGCATGAAATACATGTAGATGTTCATAATTTTATCATTTACTACCATAAAATACATACAAATCTATTAGAAAAGGTTAAAATTTATCAAAATATGCACATATCATTCACAGGTGAGAGAAATGTAAACAAAAAGATGCAGCATTAAATCATAACTGCATAAAATTAACTATTATGGTCCATTGTTACTAATGTATTAATTTTGTAGTCGCCTCATTTTGCAATTGCAGTGAGCTCAAGTGTTGCTAGTGTCTGCTTAAAATACTATGTGATGGTAATCATCTCTGCATGAGCAGTTTCTCTCTCTAGTAAGTTGTATATTATAGTAAAAAGTGATCTCTTGTAGTTCCTGCATATATTTCATTGTGTTTAGTGCAATACTGTAAACCTCAAGTAACCTCATGGGACCCATATAAACTGCCACTAGTGATGCTGGATGTGTTTTGAAGAAGCAGAGAAAAGTCCTGACATTATATGAAAAAGTTGAATTGCTTGATATGTATCGTAGATTGAGATCTGTTAGCCATGGTTGCCTGCAACTTTTGGACAGGTGATTTATCTTGTAAACAGATGGCATAAACTTACAGTATAAATGTATTTTGTCTTCCTTATGTTTTCTTTCTTTCTTCTTTTTTTTTTTTTTTTGAGACAGGGTCTTGCCGTCTCACCCAGGTTGGAGTGCAGAGGTACAAAGACAGCTCACTGAGGCCTTGACTTGCCACGCTCCAGCAATTCTCCTGCCTCAGCCTCCTGAGTAGCTGGGATTACAGGCACACACCAAAATGCCCAACTAATTTTTTTAACTTTTTATAGGGATGGGTCTCCCCATGTTGCCCAGGCTGGTCTCAAACTCCTGACTCAAGCGATCCTTTCACCTCGGGCTCCCAAAGTGCTGGGGATACAGGCATGAGCCACTGTGCCCAGCGTCTCTTATAATTTTCTTAGTAACGTTTTTCTTTTATCCTGCTAATTTTATTGTAAGAATACAGTATGTAATACATCTAACATGCAAAATGTGTTAATTGACTGTTATGTTGTTGAGAAGGCTTCTAGTCAACAGTAGGCTATCAGTAGTTAAGTTTTTGGGGTGTCAAAAGTTGTAAGTGGCTTTTCAACTGTGCAGGGGGTCAGTGCTTCTAACCACCTTGTTGTTCAAGGGACAAATAAATAGCCTATACACCAAGAAATGAGTGGTAACTGTAGTGAACTGATCCTACATTGAATCAAGTGGCATCACTTTGACATTTTATTGCTGCAGATTACACAGGTGGAATCTTTAAGTAGAGCTGTACATCACCAATTTCCCTTCTCTCCAGAAAACACATCCAGAGTACTCTCTCAACATTAATTAGGTTAGCAGCAAATTTGAGAGAGATATCCAAGACAACTCAACGTCAGCAAGAATAGAGTAGTTTGTAGTTTGGTATTTACCAAGGAGGGGTACCAAATACATTACTATTTTCTAGCTCTAAGGCTCCACCACGGAAGGTACATGGTTGTATCCCTCCACAGAATTTTAATTCACTTATAAGTCCCTTTCCATCTCCCCATTTCCATCTTTTACCTGTTTTGACCCATACCCTCTTCCCTATGATTGGGCTTACTGGCTCAATGGTTGTATTATAAACCCACAGGGACAGTAAAACAGCAGCCTTGTTAGCACTTCTCCTTGGCAGATATTACAGGATTTGACAGATAAGAATCACAAGACACTTGGCTTGTGTTTACAGACAGCCCTTAATTTGCCTACACAGAGTGAAGTGATTCATTTCCCTAAAGGCCTTTAAGAATATGCACTGTCAAATGTAATGGTACTAATATTGTGTTTTATGCATTGACTACACTTTCCTTTGGTATATGCAACTTTAAATTTGGGCCTAGGACCATTAGATCAGGCAAAACTAACAAAAATTGTATGAAATGGGAAAGATATATAGTTGCGTACTTGTACCCTTCCCATCGCCTCATTCCTATCTCCCAATCCTAGAAATCTTGTAAATAGAGTCCTAGTATTATTTCCTTTCATAGTCAATGTTACTACATCATCATTTAACTGAATAACCCTTAAACTCATAGTTTTTCTAGTGATCAGTTTAGTTACTTTGCAAACAAATGTATCTTTCAAGAAACAGGAGGTTTTCTGGCGATAGGTAAAAGTGGTCTCACACATTTTTCCTTTATAATTTCTCTTTCTTTTTTAGCAACTAGATACATCCTGCTAAAAGCAGTCCAAAGACACTCTTCCCCTCTAGTAAATACCACTGGTTATTTTTTGTTTGGATGTGTGTATGCTTTTTTTTTTCCCATGAGGTCTGTAATTATACGTTTATAGGAAGATTACATAAGTTCTTCCTTCTTTCTTTCCAGGGAGCCTACCCCAGTTGCTGGAAAGAATGGATAATAGATCTGCTATTTGGCCTTTTTGTTCCCAGAAATTATGGGATTTTCTAATAAATACTATCTCCTGTGATCCTGATAATCAAGATTTGCTGTGGAAGAAAGAAGGCAGTGATGGAATACAGAATTATTATAATCCTTACGTAGTTTTGAATTTGATTTTGAAATATCATTAACTGATGAGTTATTGGATATACACATACAGACATATACCACTTAAAATTCAAAGAAACTAGGGCTTTTTGAAAAAAAGGATGTTCTAGGTCTGGAATAGAAAGTGTGTAAGATGACCCTTCATGGCAGCACTGTTTATCATAGTGCCAAACTGGATACTATCTAAATGTCATCAATAATAGAACGGACAATTAAATCATGATGTGATAATTTAACTTGAAATTTCACACAAGGAAACACTAAACTACAATAACAATGAACAGACTATTGTTTCATTCAATAAAATGGATGAGTCTCTTAAAACATTACAATGAGAGAGTCGGCGATCCAAGATGGCTGAATAGGAACAGCTCTGGATAGTTCCCAGCTATCACCACATTTACAAATGAGGTAACAGGTGCATCTCAACGGGACTGTTTGTACAGTGGGTGTAGCACAAGAAGGGTGAGCAGAGGCAGGATAGGGCACTGCCTCATCAAGGAAGTGTAATCCCAGAGGACCCCCTACCTACTCAACAGAGGCCATTGGGGGCTTTTCCATCCACTCCAGCACTCTGGTTCAGATATTGCTGCTTCTCCAGGAGTTTTTACTGCCCATAGGTCAGGAGATTCCCAGGCTGAAAAGCGCCACAAGTTTCCAGCACAGCTGTTTCAGCCAGCACCATGGGTTTCTGCACAAAAACTCTCACAAATCTGGGTGGCCATTTCAACTGGTGCCTGGAACGCCTGGGAGACAGAGCTGCCCATTCAACTGAAAAGGAGGGGGCTGATAGCAGGGAGCAAGGTGATACAGTTGAGTGGGTCCCACCCCAACGAAGACCAGCAATCTGAAACGCTCTGGATTCAGAGTTTTGAAGCAAGCGCAGCCAGACCTGGGATGGTCCAGCTCTGTGGGGGAAAGGGCATCCGCCATTACTGAGGCAGTCCACCACTACTGAGGCAGTAGAGGTGGACTACCATTAGGTAGTTTGCCGTTACCGAGGCAGTCCACCGCTACCAAGGTAGTCCACCACTACCAGCTGGGCAGAGCCTGCAGCAGCTCAGCAATGCTCCTGCTGTCATACTGTGACTAGGCTACCTCCTTGCTGGGCAGGACATCTCTGAAAAACGGCAGCAGCACGTTAGGAACTTATAAATAAAGCCCCACCATCCCAGTACAGAGCACCTGGGAAAAGAGGTGATTATAGAGTTCCATGGCAGCAGACTTAAACATACCTGCCTAGCAGCTCTGAATGGAATAACAGAGCTCCCAGCACAGCACGTGAGCTCTGACAAGGGATGGATTGTCTCCTCAAGGGGCTCCCTGACCCCGCAGATACAAAGAGGCACCTCATAAAGGATGGCTCTAGCTGATATCTGGCGGGCACACTTCTGAGACGAACACAACAGAAGAAGAAACTGACAGCAATCTTTACTGTTATGCAGCCCCTGCAGATGATTCCTAGGCAAGCAGGGTCTGGAGTAAACCTCAAGAAGTCCTGCAGCAGAGGAGTTTGACTGTTAGAAGAAAAACTAAAAAAAGAGAAAGAAGTAATTTCAACATCAACAAAAAGGATATCCACCCAGAGACACCATCCAAAAGTCACCAGCTACAACGATGACAGGTAGATAAATCCACGAAGATGGGAAGAAACCAGTGCCAAAAGGATGAAAACACCAAAAACCAGAACGCCTCTCTTCCTCCAAGTGATCACAACTCCTCACCAGCAAGGAAACAAAGCTAGATGAAGAATGAGTCTGATGAATTGACAGAAACAGGCTTCAGAAGCTGGGTAATAACAAACTTCTCTGAGCTAAAAGAGCATGTTCTAACCCAATGCAAAGACACTAAGAACCGTGAGAAGAGGTTAGACAAAATGCTAACGAGAATAACCAATGCAGAGAAGAACATAAACAACTTGATGGAGATGAAAAATACAGCATGAAAACTGTACGAAGCATACACAAGTTTCAACAGCTGAATTGATCAAGCAGAAGAAAGGATATCAGAGATTGAAGATCAACTCAATGAAATAAAATGAGAAGGCAAGATTAGAGAAAAAGGAGTGAAAAGAAATGAACAAGGCCTCCAAGAAATATGGGATTATGTGAAAAGACCTAATCTACATTTAATAGATGTACCTGAATGTGACGGAGACAACGAATCCAAGCTGGAAAACTATCTTCAAGATATTATCCAGGAGAACTTCCCCAGCCTAGCAACCCAAGCCACCATTCAAGTCCAGGAAATACAGATAATACCACAAAGATATTCCTCAAGAAGAGCAACCCCAAGGCACATAATCATCAGATTCACCAGGGTTGAAATGCAGAAAAAAATGCTAAGGGCAGCCAGAGAGAAAGGTCAGTACCCACAAAGGGAAGCCCATCAGACACGTAGCGGATTTTTCAGCAGAAGCTCTACAAGATAGAAGAGAGTGGGGGCCAATATTCAACATCCTTAAAGAAAGGAACTTTCAACCTAGAATTTCATATACAGCCAAATTAACCTTCATAAACAAAGGAGAAAGAAAATCCTTCATGGACAAGGAATTGCTCAGAGATTTCATCACCATCAGGCCTGCCTTACAAGAACTCCTGAAAGAAGCACTACACATAGAAAGAAACAACCAGTACCAGCCACTCCACAAATGTACCAAATGGTAAAGGGCATCAACACAATGAAGAAACTGCATCAACTAATGGGCAAAACAACCAGCTAGCATCAAAATGGCAGGATCAAATTCACACATAACAATATTAACCTTATATGTAAACGGGATAAATGCCCCAATCAAAAGACACAGACTGGCAAATTAGATAAAAAATCAAGACTCATTGGTGTGCTGTATTCAGGAAACCCATCTTCCATGCAAGGAAACACACAGGTTCAAAATAAAGGGATGAGGGAAGATCTACCAAGCAAATGGGAGAGCAAAAGAAAGCAAGAGTAGCATTCCTAGTCTCTGATAAAATGGACTTTAAACCAACAAGGATCAAAAGAGACAAAGAAGGGTATTACACAATGGTAAAAGGATCATTGCAACAAGAAGAACTAATGATCCTAAATATATACACACCCAATACAGGAGCACCCAGATACATAAAGCAAGTTCTTAATGACCTACAAAGAGACTTAGACTGCCACATAGTAATAGTGGGAGACTTTAAAACTCCACTGTCCATATTAGATCAACGAGATGGAAAATCAACAAGGATGTCTAGGACCTGAACTCAGATCTGGACCATGCGGACCTAATAGAAATCTACAGAACTCTCCAACTCAAATACACAGAATATACATTCTTCTCAGCACATTGTCCTTACTCTAAAATTGATCACATAATTGGAAGTAAATTATTCCTTGGCAAATGCAAAAGAATGGAAATCATAACAACAAGGCTCTCAGACTACATTGCAATCAAATTAGAACTCAGGATTAAGAAACTAACTCAGAACCGCATAACTTCATGGAAACGGAACAACTGGCTCCTGAATATCGACTGGATAAAAAATGAAATGAAGGATCCAAGATGGCCGAATAGGAACAGCTCTGAATTGCAGTTCCCAGCAAAAAGGCAGGGGGTGAGTGATCACCGCATTTCCAAACAAATTTTTACTGCCCACAGACAAGGAGATTCCTGGGCAAAAAAACGCCACGAGTCTCCAGTGCGGTTGTTTCAGCCAATGCAGCCAGTCTCCACACAAAAACTCACACAAATCAGGGCACCGTTTCAACTGGTAAGTGGAACGCGTGGGAGACAGAGTCGTCCATTCAACTGAAAAAAAAAGGGGGCTGAAACAGTGAGCCAGGTGATCTGGCTCAGCTGGTCCCACCCCAACAAAGACCAGCAGGCTGAAATGCTCTGGATTGAGAGTTTCACAGCAAGCACAGCTGGAACCGGGATGGTCCAGCTCTGTGGGGGAAGGGTGTCCACCATTACCAAGGCAGTCTGCCATTACCAAGGCATTCTGTCATTACCGAGGCAGTCCACCACTACCTACGCAGTCTACCTTTCCTGAGGTGGACCGCCATTACCAAGGCAGTCCAACACTACCGAGGCAGTCCACCACTACCAAGGCAGTCCAACACTACCGAGGCAGTCCACCACTACCAAGGCAGTCTGACATTACCGAGGCAGTCTGCCATTACCTAGGCAGTCTGCCATTACTGAGGCAGTCTGCCATTACTGAGGCAGTCTGCCATTACTGAGGCAGTCTGCCATTACTGAGGCAGTTATAAGTACATCCCTGTAAACTAAACTGCAAGGAAGCTCACACAGCAGCTGGGCAGAGCCCACGGCAGCTCGGCAACACCTCTGCTGGCAGACTGTGACTAGGCTACCTACTCGCTGGGTAGGGCATCTCTGAAAAAAGGCAGAAGCACTTCAGAAACTTATAAATAAAGCTCCACCTTCCCAGGAGAGAGTACTTGGGAAAAAAAGTCGGTTATGAGTTCTGCTGCAGCAGACTTAAATGTACCTGCCCAGGAGCTCTGTACAGAACAATGGAGCTCACAACTGAGCACTTGAGCTCCTATAAAAGATAGACCGTCTCCTCAAGCAGCCCTCAGACCCCTGTATAACTAGACACACCTCATAAAGGAGAGCTCAGGCTGATACTTGGCAGGTATCCTTCCGTGATGAAGATAACAGAAGAAGAAACTGGTAGCAACCTTTACTGTTCTGCAGCCCCTGCAGGTGATCCTCAGGCAAGCAGGGTCTGGAGTAGACCTCCAGCAGTCCTAAAGCAGAGGGGCCTGACTGTTAGAAGGGAAACTAAGAAACAGAAAAAAATAACTTCATCATCAACAAACTGGATGTCCAGTCAGAGACCCCATCTGAAAGTCACCAACTACAAAGACCACAGGTAAATAAATCCACAAAGATGGGAAGAAACTAGTGCAAAAAGGATTAAAACACCCAAAACCAGAATGCCTCTCCTCTTCCAAGGGATCACAACTCCTCACCAGCAAGGGAACAAGGCTGCATGGAGAATGAGTCTGATGAATTGACAGAAACAGGCTTCAGAAGGTGGGTAATAACAAATTTCTCTGAGATAAAAGAACATGTTCTAACCCAATGCAAAGAAACAAAGAACGCTGAAAAAAGGTTTGATGAAATACTAACGAGAATAAACAGCTTAGAGACAAATATAAACAAAATGATGGAGGTGAAAAACACAACAATAGAACTTCGCGAAGCATACACAAGTTTCAACAGCGGAATCGACCAAGCATAAGAAAGGATATCAGAGACTGAAGATCAACTCAATGAAATAAAATGAGAAGGCAAGATTAGAGAAAAAGGAGTGAAAAGAAATGAACAAAGCTTCGAAGAAATATGGGATTATGTGAAAAGACCTTATCTACGTTTGATAGGTGTATCTGATGTGACAGAGAAAATGAATCAAAGCTGGAAAACACTCTTCAGGAAGTTTTATTATCCAGGATAACTTCCCCAACCTAGCAACCCAGGACAACATTCAAGTCAAGGAAAAACAAAGAACACCAAAAAGATATTTCTCAAGAAGAGCAACCCCAAGGCACATAATTGTCAGATTCACCAGGGTTGAAATGCAGGAAAAAATGCTAAGGACAGCCAGAGAGAAAAGTTGGGTTACCCACAAAGGGAAGCCCATCAGACTCACAGTGGATCTCTCAGCAGAAACCCTATAGGCCAGAAGAGAGTGGGGGCAAATATTCAACATCCTTAAGAAAAAGAACTTTCAAACTAGAATTTCATATCCAGCCAAACTAAGCTTCATAAGCGAAGGAAAAAGAAAATACTTAAAAAAAAAAAGCAATTGCTCAGATATTTCATCAACACAAAGCCTGCTTTCCAAGAACTCCTGAAAGAAGCACTACACATAGAAAGGAGCAACCAGTACCAGCTACTTCAAAAATGTACCAAATGGTAAAGAGCATCGACACAATGAAGAAACTGCATCAACTAATAGGCAAAACAACCAGCTAGCATCAAAATGGCAGGATCAAATTCACACATAACAATATTAACGTTAAATGTAAACGGGCTAAATGCCCTAATCAAAAGACACAGACTGGAAATTGGATAAAAAGTCAAAAACAATCGGTGTGCTGTATTCAGGAAACCGTCTCACATGCAAAGATACACATAGGCTCAAAATAAAGGCATGGAGGAAGACTTACCAGGCAAATGGGAGAGCAAAATAAAGCAGGACTTGCAATTCTAGTCTCTGAAAAATAGACTTTAAACAAACAAAGATCAAAAGAGACAAAGAAGGGCATTACATAACAGTAAAAGAATCAATGCAACAAGAAGAGCTAACGATCCTAAATATGTATACACACACAACACAGGAGCACTCAGGTACATAAAGCAAGTTCTTAGTGATGTACAAAGAGACTTAGACTCCCATACGGTAATAGTGGAAGACTTTAACAATCCACTGTTAATATTAGACAGATCAATGGACAGAAAATTAACAAGGATATCCAAGACTTGAACTAAGACCTGGACAAAACAAACCTAATAGACATTTACAGAACACTCCACCCCAAATCCATAGAATATACATTCTTCTCAGCACCACATCACACCTACTCTAAAATTGACCACATAATTGGAAGTAAATCACTCCTCAGAAAATGCAAAAGAACAGAAATCATAACAAACACTATCTCAGACCACAGTGCAATCAAATTAGAATTTAGAATTCAGAAACTAACTCAGAAGCACACAACTTCATGGAAACTGAACAACTTGCTCTTGAATGTTGACTGGATAAACAATGAAATGAAGGCAGAAATAAAGATGTTCTTCAAAACCAACAAAAATGAAGACATAACATACCAGAATCTCTGGGACACATTTAAAGCAGTGTCTAGAGGAAAACGTATAGCTATAAATACCCACAATAAAAGCGAGGAAAGATCTAAAATCTACACCCTATCATCAAAATTGGAATTAGAGGAGCAAGATCAAAAAAACTCAAAAGGTAGCAGAAGATAAGAAATAACTAAGATGAGAGCAGAACTGAAGGAGATAGAGACAAAAAAACCCTTTAAAAAATCAATAAATCCAGGAGCTGGTTTTATGAAAAGATCAACAAAATAGACTGCTAGCCAGATTAATAAAAAAGAAAAGAGAGAATAATCAAATACATGCAATAAAAATCAATAAAGGGGATATCACCATCGATTCCACAGAAATACAAACTGCCATCAGAGATTACTACAAACAACTCTGTGCACATAAACCAGTAAGTTTGGAAGAAATGGATAAATACCTGGACACCTGTATCCTCCCGAGCCTAAATCAGGTAGAAGTCAAAAGCCTGAATAGACTAATGACAAGGGCTGAAGTTGAGGCAGCAATTAATAGCCTACCAACCAAAAACAGCCCAGGTCCAGATGGGTTTACACCAAATTCTACCAGACATACAAAGAGGAGCTGGTTGCACTCCTTCTGAAACTATTCCAATTAATCCAAAAAGAGGGAACCCTTCCCAAATCATTTTATGAGACAAACATCACCCTGATACCAAAACCTGGCAGAGACTCAACAAGAAAAGAAAACATCAGGCCAATATGCATGATGAACATAGATTCAAAAGTCTTCCAATAAAATACTGGCAAACTGATTGCAACAGCACATCAAAAAGCTTATCCATCACAATCAGATAGGCTTTATCCCAGGGATGCAAGGCTGGTTTAACATATGCAAATCTATAAACCTAATTCACCACATAAACAGAACCAAAGACAAAAGCCACATGATTATCTCAATAAATGCAGAGAAAGCCTTCGACAAAATTGAACAGCCCTTTATGCTAAAAACTCTCAGTAAACTAGGTATCAATGGAACAGATCTCAAAATAATAAAAGCTATTTATGACAAACTCACAGCCAATATCATACTCAATGAGCAAAAACTGGAAGCATTCTGTTTGAAATCTGGCACTACACAAGGATGCCCTCTCACCAGTCTTATTCAATATAGTATTGGAAGTTCTAGCCAGAGCAATCGGGCAAGAAAAAAAAACACAGGATACTCAAGTAGAAAAGGAGGAAGTCAAATTGACATGATTGTATATTTAGAACACCCCACTGTCTCAGCCCAAAATCTCCTGAAACTGATAAGCAACTTCAGCAAAATCTCAGGATACAAAATCAATGTGCAGAAATCACAAGCATTCCTATACACCAATAATAGACTAACAGCCAAATCAAGAGCAAACTCCCATTCACAATTACTACAAAGAGAATAAAATACCTAGGAATACAACTAAAAAAGAACATGAACGACCTCTTTAAGGAAAACTACAAACCACTGCTCAAGGAAATAAGAGGGGACACAAACAGATGGAAAAACATTCCATGCTCATGGTTAGGAAGAAACAGTATCGTGAAAATGGCCATACTGCTCAAAGTAATTTATAGATTCAATGCTGTCCCCATCAAGCTACCACTAACCTTCTTCACAGAAATGGAAAAAACCACCTTAAACTTCATATGGAACCAAAAGAGAGCCAAAATAGCCAAGACAATCCTAAGCAAAAAGAACAAAGCTGGAAGCATCACACTACCTGACTTCAAACTATACTACAAGGCTACAGTAATCAAAACAGCATGATACTGGTACCAAAACAGAGATATAGACCAATGGAACAGAACAGAGGCCTTGCAGGCAATCCCACATATCTACAACCATCAGATCTTTGACAGACCTGACAAAAACAAGGAAAGGGGAAAGGATTCCCTGTTTAATAAGTGGTGATGGGAAAACTGGCTAGCCATGTGCAAAAAGCAGAAACTGGACCCCTTCCTGACACCTTACACTAAAATTAACTCTAGATGGATTAAACACTTAAACATAAGACCTAACACATAAAAACTCTAGAAGAAAACCTAGGCAAAACCATTCAGGACATAGGCATAGACATGGAATTGGTGACTAAAACACCAAAAGCATTGGCAACAAAAGCCAAAGTAGACAAACGGGATCTAATTAAACTTCAGAGCTTCTGTACAGCAAAAGAAACAATAATTAGAGAGAACCGGCAACCAACAGAATGGGAAAGAATTTGTGCAATCTACCCGTCTGACAAAGGACTAATATCCAGAATCTACAAAGAACTAAAGCAGAACTATGAGAAAACATATAAACAAACCCATTGAAAAGTGGGCAAAGGATATGGACAGACACTTTTCAAAACAAGACATATATGAGGCCAACAAACATAAGAAAACATGCTCATCATCACTGGTCATTAGAGAAATACAAATCAAAACCACATTGAGATACCATCTCATGCCAGTTAGAATGGCGATCATTAAAAAATCTGGAGACAACAGATGCTGCAGAGGATGTGGAGAAATAGGAACACTTTTACACTGTTGGTGGGAGTCTAAATTACTTCAGCCATTTTGGAAGACAGTGTGGCAATTCCTCAAGGACCTAGAAGTAGAAACTCCATCTGACCCAGCAACCTCATTACTGGGTATATATCCAAAGGATTATAAATAATTCTGTTATAAAGACACATGCACACGTATGTTCATTTTGGCACTGTCTACAATAGCATAGACCTGGAACCAACCCAAATGTACATCTATGATAGACTGGACAAGGAAAATGTGGCACATATACAGCATGGAATACTATGCAGCCATAAAAAATGATGAGTTCATGTCCTTTGTAGGGACATGGATGAATCTGGAAACCATCATTCTCAGCAAACTGACACAAGAACAGAAAAACACTGCATGTTCTCACTCATAGGTGGTGTTCAACAATGAGAACACATGGACACAGGGAGGGGAGCATCACACACTGGGGTCTTGGTGGGAGCCAGGGGACGGATGTTGGGTGGTAGGGAGTTTGAGGAGAGATAACATAGGGAGAAATGCCAGATATAGGTGCCAGGAAGATGTAGACAGCAAACCACCTTGCCATGTATGTACCTAT
The DNA here is from genome assembly GCF_048565385.1 of Saimiri boliviensis. Taxonomy (NCBI): domain Eukaryota; kingdom Metazoa; phylum Chordata; class Mammalia; order Primates; family Cebidae; genus Saimiri; species Saimiri boliviensis. Next base: position 118,741,577 of record NC_133450.1, on the reverse strand, counting down.
GCAACAATCCTTCACGATTTACAGTTGTACCCTAGAACCTAAAGTATAATTAAAAAAAAAAAATGACAAGAGCAATGGTTCACAGAGTTCTCAGTTGAGAAGAGAAAATAGTTCCAGAAACCAGTGGTGTTAATGGTTACACAATGTGAATGTAGTTAATGCTACTGACCTGTATGCTTGAAAATGATTATGATGGTAAATTTTGTGTTATGTATGTTTTACTACAATAAAAAAAAAATGTTTTTAAGGTTATTTAAAAAACCCAAAATATTATAATGAAACAAGCCAGAAAACTTATGAGTTCATTGGTGCCTATAAGACATAAAGGTTATGTAATATAATTATTAAAATATATTTGTATATATTCATGTAGAACTGATCCTTTTCTGTTATAAGACCATTTCATAGAAAAATGGTCCACAAAATTTTACTGATCCCTCTCCCCCACAAAAAGGGATATATATATATATATATACATATACATATATATATATATATATATATATATATATATATATATATATAAAATTTTTTGGCTTAAATCCTGTTCTGTCAATTTTAAATGGAAGGAAAAACGCTAGAAACCTATATTGCATCATTTATATTTTTCTATGTCATTAGAAGTACTATGCCATGTAATAAACCTTTCTTTAACACTATTCTAAAGAATGATTTTCATCTTTGCAAACCTATAGGTAGTCAGTAGAAACCATGTGCTGTAAATGTTAAAAACAGATCTATACTTTTGTAACCGAGATGCCAAAGACAAATAAATTTTATCCAACAGCTTGATAAAGCTAATTCTCCATCTCTAATCTCTACAGAGAGGCACATACAGCAATGAAAGAACACAGAATATTGGTCATATACTACTATAAAGATGGCAATAAGGTCAAATTCTTTGACTATCTTTTCAATAAGGGAGGTCTCTCTGGGTGCTAATCCAGCCTTTTATCTGATAGTAAAAGGAATAATATGCGTACCTTTCAGTGAGATGTCACGTCAACCTCATTATGGGACTATGTAGTCTTAGAAAATTCAAAGAGAAAGCAAGAGACAAAGAAAAATCAAGAGGGAATACTCTGTACAGAGTCACACAGAAATTCATTTGACAAATATATTTATAATGAGAACGTTAATCATGAGAGCTGCTTGGCAACCTTTTCTCAGAAATAAAAACATAATACCACTTAATCTTTCTAGTTTTAACAGCTAAGAAGATCATCTACAGGTTCTCTAAATAAAGCTTTCAATGCCAGACAAGACCTCAACTTTAGCAAGAATACAGTAGCTTGGTATTTATCAAAGAGAGATATTATGCGGTCTGTATGCTTTCTCTTTTTCTTAATTTTATTTAAAAAGTGAATGTATCTACAAAATCTTCTATAGCTTGAGACCTCATTATTTCAGAGATCAGCAAGTTAAACACTCTTAAAAGAGATAAATGATTTAAGCTTTGGGAACTCCCAAGCTCCAAGCATTTTCTATTATAGATTCATGAAATGAACATATTTGGCTCAAGCCTTATGGTTTCTCAAAAATAAATATAATTATAGAAATTCAAAATAAATTAAATGTGTTCATATGTAATGTCCATACTTGAATCAGATTACCACCTGCCTGCTATGTCTATGCTAACTAATCAGATAACATTTTCTCAAAGATGATTTTCTCACCATCCCCAATAAAAAGCAGTACGCTATTTATTGTTTATAACAAAAACAAAACCATCATTCTGTTTCAGCATCATTCAAAACACGTTAAAAAATCACGTTTTGTGTCAATTATACATATTAAGAAGCTTCTAAAAAACCCCAAAATAAACAAGACAAAAGTAACTCTTATATTTCCTGTTTCTTACAAGCCTAAATTCCAAACTCCCCCAAAAAACAAAAAAACAAAAACAAAAACAAAAGACCTTAAATTGAAGGACTATAATGCAGTTTTAGAACCAATAATATATTTTAAAAAAAAAAAAGCAGCTTACTAGAAATCACTTTGGCAAACGGTCAAAAGCACATTTTAAAACTTCCCTTTATGCAAGGTGCTTACTCAATTTCTTCAGCCTGCGACTACATATTTTTATATTTGAAATCAGTTTTCTTTGTTCATTGTAACTACTTATTAGTGAACTAAGATTATCTACCTGGCAACAAACAGTTCCCTTGAGAGTTTGGATACATACCCAAAGCTGCTACTTTGATGATCACTGCTTGAATGTTAGATGATATCATTTCTCTGAGCAAATCTTCCTGGTTTCTCTGCCAAAGGTAGGCTAAAGGCTGGAGATTAAGCCTTTTACACCTACAAAATTAAAAGAAAAAGAAAATCAGATGTTATCTAAATGTTCTATACTTGGATCCATAGCAATCACTTTGATTTGAAACATAACGCTTCTTTCAAGGATTTTAGCATTGAAAATGCTTTTAAAAACGTATTTTGCATAATGAAGTTTAAATATACAACATAAACATATTTAATTTCCATGGGCTATGCATAAACTGATAAAAATGAAATTTCCAGACACACTAGAAATATTAATTTAGTAAGGCTCTAAGTTTAGAAATCTATGTAAAAGAGTTTACAAATGCCAGTATGTTCTCATTTTCTGTCGGTATCAAAATTTTGAAGCATCTGCAAAGTGGGCAAATGATTTATCCTAATAATATAACCAAATATTGATTAAATTAAAAATAACCATGGTTATGTGGACTATTCTTAATCTACTAACTTTAATTTTTTTTTTTGAGATGGAGTCTCACTCTGTTGCTGGAGTCCAGTGGCGCAACCTGGGCTCACTGCAACCTCCACCCCCGGTTCAAGTGATTCTCCTGCCTCAGCCTCCCAAGTAGCTGGGACTACAGCTGCATGCCTCCATGTTCAGCTAATTTTTATATTTTTAGTAGAGATGGGGTTTCACTATGTTGGCCAGGATGGTGTCAATCTCCTGACCTTGTGATCCTCCCACCTCGGCCTCCCAAAGTGCTGGGATTACAGGCGTGAGCCACTGTGCCTGGCCATGAATTTTTTTTTTTGAGAATTTGACTCTGAGTAAAAAGAAAATACTAAGAACAAAAAGTACAATTTATTTAGTTTCTAATATGCTTCAGGCATTGTACTAGATATTTTCCATTATTGGCACAGTAGAAAAAATATAGGTTTTGGAGTGAAGACACATATGGATTTGAAACCTCATTTTGTATTCTACCTGCATGGCTTTTGAAGTCAAGTAAAATCTAAGTCTTTGTGCTTAGTTTACTAGTTAACAAATAGGGGCAAAAATACTTCTTCTCCAAGTTCTTGAGAAGATTAAAAAATAAGAAAATGAAATAATCCTTTCCTTTCCTTCACACTCCACATCCAATCTACCACAATGCAGAATGTAATCATTCCTCATCATTACCACTGCTAACAACCTGGTCTGAGCCACCATTCTCTCTCATGTCAACATCCTTATTTCCTTCCCTGTTTCCACTGTCATCCTTTTAAAATCAATTTTCAATGAATTTTGGAGAGCAGCCAATATGATCCTTTCAAGACGTAAAAGAGATCATAGGATTCCTCTGCTCAAAACCCTCCAGTGGCTCCCCATCACTCCATGAATCTCACCCTGATTAGTTCATGCACTTTATCTCCTACTACTTACTCTCTTCTCACTCCATCCTATCACCTGCTGCCAGCTTACTCTGGTCTGTTGTTAGATTAGTTGTGTTCTCCCTTCCTTCATGCCTTTGCTTAAATGTCACTTTCTCAGAGAGGACTATAATTGTTTAATCGATTAAAGGTAATATAGATAAATAATATAGCACAATGCCTGGATAAAATAGGTATTCAATAAATGATAGTCAAAGCCAAATGACTTGCCCAAGTCATACAGTAATTGGCTGGGATCAGATTTCAAACCAAAAATATAGCTCTAAAACCCAGAGTCTATAAGTGTTTACAAATAAAACCCATTGTTCCTAGCATCTGTAAGGTTGCTTGTCCAAACTACTCTGACCTATACTGATCTCTCTCTCAGAGATCCCAATACTTACTAAATGTACCACATTTGGTCATTTACTCATACATGGCCTTAGAAATATCACTATTTTTTTTTTCATTTACATATACCCTGACTTTCAAAAAACCAAAACCTTCCTCATTGCAGAGACTGTTGCATGTAATTTTTCCTTTTTAAAATGTCTCAGAGCATCTAAAGCAATGCTGAGGCAGTTGATAAATACAAAAATAACAAAACGTGAACTACCCATGTAATACAAACACTAGTTCCTGCTGTCCTCTCATCCAGTGTTTAAAAGATTTACTTTTTATTAACAAAAAAGTTTTTCTTCCTGTTCTTATTGCAAAACTTGAGGTTGTTACTTTGAAATTCCTCAAAATCTCTGGATTATATGTAGACTTAAGTAAAATTTTTCAACCTATTTAAATTCTTTAACAGTTCAAAATATCATGGCTCAAATAAACTTACTCTGTAAATCACTGCTGAATTTGCACTTGTGACATCTATTAAACACTTTACATTCTGAAATTATAATAATACAACACAAACTACAAATTGGGCATAAGCTAATTCAAAATTGAGTTTGTAGACAATGGACTTCCAGTAACATTACTTTTGAAATTTCAGGAATAAAATTACTGCAGATATGCTTTATAATATAAAATTTGTTCATCTGTTCAACCATGTGTTGAAGTGTACCTGAGACTGTGTTTTGAGAAAGTCTCTACCCATGGGCATGACATGTGCCCTTCTTCCATACATATACATGTAATGGGCAGCCTCTTAATCAGGAGCACATTTTTACTTGGCTTTTTAACTTCCATAAATAGATGTCATCCCTATCTCCAGTTTGGCTACCCATTAAATCATGTGGGTTTGACTTATTAAAAGACACTAATTTTAAACTAAATAATTCTCAGAGAAAATGATCTAAAACTTGATGAAAATACTATTATTTCTAATATATTGCTTAATATGCAATCCATCTCCATCTGTAGATCAGCTCTTCTCAAATGCAGATCTAGGTTGAATGCAAGGAAAACTTTCTCAAAATACACATGCTTGACCTTCTTCCCCACTCCACCATCATCATCCATTGTCCAGAAATTCTAACACACCTCTAAAATGTAAGATCATATTTCTCTTCATTTAACTATGCTTTACTCTGTTTTCCCTTCATTCACTCTTAAAATTCTATACATTTTTTTAACTGCTTGAAATCCACCATGGAATTAGAGAGAAAATAAATAAAATAAAAATAAAACTTAAGTTTTCAAATCGATTAATATGTAGGTTATAAATGAGATAGTCAATAGGAATGTTATTTATCAAGAATATAAAAATACTATATAAATACAGCCATTATCTAATTCAATTTACCCTTTCAACTAGCAAAATAATTTATTTGCTGGTCAAATTGTACTTAAGAAAAATACTGGAGTCCCGTTTTCTTTGTTAATATAATTATGCCCGGAATCTCTATACAATGTTGTATTTATCTAAATAAATTAAAAATGAAACATAAATTCATTCAGCTGGTATCTTGCCAGGCCGATATTAAATAACCAATATTATCATTTAACCTCATGATTTTTGAATAGATCAATAGAACTGACTGTTTTGCTATGTGCAGCTACAGACTTCACTAGTGCTCCCTTCCTTAGGAGAGTGGAGAGGGGCTAGGAGGAGGGGAGCAACATCCTAAACTTCCCTGAAAGTTAAATGGCTAATATATGAAAATATTTCAATCACATTAAGTATTTTTGGACAAGAATTGAATTATATGAAGCAAAGAGGAGATGACTCCTTAGTAAGCATTTTTTCCTCTAAAATACTACTGTATTCTTATCTCTTGATTTTTATTACAAATGATGAGTTAAAACAGTAACAGGATATACTAAATCAAATAAGTTAAAAATAATACTTCTCACTAAAAACTGTCTCAACTATATTATAGATTATTTTCGTTACAGTAAATAAGTTTTCTCATATGTGATATAAGGATAGAAAAAAGTAAAAGCATGACTTTTGTTATTTAGGTGAATATATACATTTAGTTCCATGGAGCACGTAGAATACCATACCTATTTATTATTTAAATATAATTACTGATTTTCCATTTATTTATATTCTTAAAATACATACACTTTTAAAATTAGCAAATTAATGTTTTCTTACACATTTTCCACTCGAACACGCTGATAATCAGAAAGTATAGCACCTACTGATATCCCCTCTACTTCTTCTTTTTCCTGAAAATAAAGAAAAACAGCCATAACTTTAAAAATAAAGTAACAAATGGCTCCACATCATGCTCTGAAAATTATAAATGAACTGTGTCTCATTTAGAAGACTACCTCAAAGAAGAGTAATTTACTGAAAATATAATCGACATTCAGAAAAAATTTACATATATTTAAATCATTCTCTCAACTGTGAGAAAAATAATTATGGTTTTACTTAAAATTTAAATAACGAGAGATCCCTTTTCATGGAGAAAGCAAAGACTTAGGCAGCACTTCCAAATTGTTTCACACTTAACATATTTTTAAAGACTCCCTGATGTTCGATGGAAACTTTTGAGAAATTTCTATTTAAGGACAATATTTTCCCAGATTGAGTAACTTCTTTTAATTGAAAATTTAAAATTTTTTAAGTTAAAAAAATTAAAAATTAAGCAATGGTATAAATATTTAAGGGAGCACAATAATTTCTATCTAAATCTTAGACAAAAATATTTGAAATCGGAGTATCCAGAAAGCAGAAATAGTAGTATCCAGAGTAGCGGCATTGCCTGGATAACAATATAGCACAGTTGATAAAGAATTCTAACATGCGAAGGAAGCAGTGAGTTATTGTCAACATGGTTGCAACTGAGAGCATCCAGCAGTATATCCAGCATGGTCCCACAGGAATGACAACTATTCTGTCTAGCATACTCATTAACGAGCTAGAGGGGAAATGTAAATTCAAGTATGATCAAGTTTGCAGATGATACAAAGCTAGAATGGATTAAAAAGAAAAGAAAAGAAGATTAATCAAGTACATGGATGGATTATGGACAACTTGGGGATTTGAAAGGACGGTCCAAGATGAGATTTAGTGTAAAAAAGTATAAGATAATACACTTAGGGAAGAATAATACACAATAGGGGAATAAACTGGGGAACTGTTATCTAGAGAACAGATAAGAAGAAAGTGATTAGGAAGTAATTACTAATAAAAAACTGAATAGAAATTCTCTGAATAGGTGTAAAAGAAAATCCATCCTAGCCTATGGATGTACAAAAGAAACTACTTCTGAGAGATCACTTCATTATGAATACTCTGGCTTTACCAAACTTGGACAATGAGAAAAAAGTGTTTCACAGAAAACAAACGTTAGTATTTCAAGATATACTAAAAAAACCCCTGTGTACCCTAAAAGAATGCCATAATAAATAAACAAAAACATGCAAAAGGAATTTTTCATGTCTTTAAAGCCTATTCAAAATTTGCCCTCCAAAATGATAGAGGGCAAATCACCCCAAAATAAAACAATTATTTTTATCAGATAAGGTTTCAGGAAAAGAGCTATTTCTTTTACTTTCTTATTTCAGCAACTTTGTGAGAACATTTGCTTATAACCTTTCCCTAACCTTCCTAGTATTTTTTCTTTTTCATAAAGTCATTGTACTCATTAGAAAAAATCATGGCATAGAGTTCTTTATTAAATGCACATACAGCATAGATCAGAGTTGTTGACTAATGTTATCAAAAGACGTTACCAAATTTTAGTTATATCCCTGTATCATACAGATGTTTATCTGAAGTTCTGTTATAAAAATAATGAAAGACTAAATACTATAGATTTATATGAGTGGATATATATTTCTCTAGAGATCATGGAAACAAAGAAAAGAGCCATTGGTATATCCTTCCTTAAGTCAAAGCACTATTAAAATAATAATTGGAATTTATTATCCATTTGCCATGCACTAATGTGATATGATTTTTATTTAATGCTTACCACAACCCTAAAACAATTTCTTCTTTGTATACATGCATTCTGTGGAATTCTCTTCTACTCCTATCTATTTTATTTTTTTATTTTTGTTTTTATTTGTTTATTTTGAGACAGAGTCTCACTCGCTGTTGCCCAGGCTGGAGTGCAGTGGTGAGATGTCAGTTCTGGGTTCAAGTGATTCTTGTGTGTCAGCCTCCAGAGTATCTGGGACTACAGACATGTGCCACCATGCCCGGCTATTTTTTTTTCTATTTTTAGTAGAGATGGGGTTTCACCGTGTTGCCCAGGCTGATCTTGAACTCCTGGATTCAACTGATCTGCCTGCCTTGGCCTCCGAAAGTGCTGGGATTACAGGTTTGAGCCACCACACCTGGCTCCATCTACTTTATTTTTTATTTGATAACACTTAACTATTCAGCACTAAGTAAATTCTGACTATTCTTCAACACTGAACCTACATATAGATCATTAGTTGTATTTGTTCAATATTTTTTTTTTAAGGCCTTCTGGGTTCAAGTGATTCTTGTACCTCAGCCTCCTGAGGAGCTGGGATTACAGGTGTGCGTTGTGTCACCAATTCCAGCTAATTTTTGTATTTTAGTAGAGACAGGGTTTTTCCATGTTGCCTAGGCTGGTCTCAAACTCCCAACCTCAACTGATCTGCCTGCCTTGGCCTCCCAAAGTGCTGGGATTATAGGTGTGAGCCACAGCACCTGGCCCAATAATTATACTTACTACTGTCTGATAGAAATCCAGCCCTCTTACTTACTAGCTCTGTGATTTTGAATGCTACTGAATTTCTCTGTGTCTGTTTCCTTATCTATAACGTCAGGATAAAAAAATATCAGTTCCTGTTTTCTAAGGTTATTGTGGAGATTAAATAAAATAATTCAGGCAAGCAACACAGTATCCAGCACCTATTAAACATTCAGCAGATATTTTCTCCTTTCATTATTATGATATTTACCATTCCTATTATTTCTGTAACTACCTGTGTTACTACTTCTACTATTATCACTGCTGACTATTACTACAGTCATCCCTCAATGTCAGCAGGGGACTGTTTCCAGGAATCCCCTCTGCAAATCAAAATCCACAGATTCTCAGGTCCACTACATAAAACAGTGCAGTATTTGCATACAACCAAGGCATGTCCTTACATAAACTTTAAAGTCTCCAGATTATCTATAATATCTAGTACAATGTAAATGCTACATAAATAGTTGCTATACCGGCCGGGCGCGGTGGCTCAAGTCTGTAATCCCAGCACTGTGGGAGGCCGAGGCGGGTGGATCACGAGGTCGAGAGATGGAGACCATCCTGGTCAACATGGTGAAACCCCGTCTCCACTAAAAATACAAAAAAATTAGCTGGGCATGGTGGTGCGTGCCTGTAATCCCAGCTACTCAGGAGGCTGAGGCAGGAGAATTGCCTGAACCCAGGAGGCGGAGGTTGCGGTGAGCCGAGATCGTGCCATTGCACTCCAGCCTGGGTAACAAGAGCGAAACTCCATCTCAAAAAAAAAAAAAAAAATAGTTGCTATACTGTATTTTTAAATTTTTATTTTTATTTTTTATTAGATTTTCCTCATAATATTTTTGATCTACAGTTGGTTGAATCCATGGATGTGGAATCCGTGGATACAGAGGGCTGACTGTACTGCTTTCCAGCAGAGTCAGACCTGAATAATCCAGGGATAAGAAAGATTTCTGCTGATTCCTTAATCATTACAAATGCAACTACAAACTTCAAATAAAGAGCCAAATACATATTTAAAAGATAAAGATCTACCACACAGTCAATCTGCTCCTTAGAAAAAACATAGCTAGGCTCAGGTTCTGATTCCTAAACCACCTCATTTGGGAGAAAAAGTCAGTAAATAAACAATAGCAATGGAAGTGTCAGCAGAGAAAGAAAGAGAATGGCTACTAACAAAAAAGATACACTGAGACAGCATAAAGACAGCCAAATGAATCACCTGTGTCATAGTCAAAATAAAAATAAATATGCTACAGGAAATTAGTCATATAGACTCTGGGACCCTATCCTTACTCATTTTTTAAACCAACTCAACTGAGGTATAATCATGTACAATAAACTGTATACAGTTAAAATGCACAATTCAATGATTTTGGATTGAAACCAGCTAAAGTGGTACCATAATCAAGATAGAGATAATTTCAGTTATTCCCAAACACTTCTTTGTGCCCTTTGCAGCCCAACTCTCCGTTCAACCCTGGACAGAGATAACGAGAAGGCTGTTGCATAGGTACGTACATGGCAATGTGGTTTGCTGCCTCCATCCCCCTGTCACCTGTATCTGGCATTTCTCCCATGTTATCCCTCCCCAACCTCCCTAACCCCACTGTCCCTCCTTATTCCCCTACAACAGACCCCAGTGTGTGATGTTCTCCTCCCTGTGTCCATGTGTTCATATTGATCAACACCTGTCTATGAATGAGAACATGCAGTGTTTGCTTTTCTGTTCTTGTGTCAGTTTGCTGCGAATGATGGTTTCCAGATTCATCCATGTCCCTACAAAGGACACAAACTCATTGTTTTTTATGGCTGCATAGTATTCGATGGTGTGTTATGTGCCACATTTACCTTGTCTAGTCTATCACTGATGGACATTTGGGTTGGTTCCAGGTCTTTGCTATTGTAAACAGTGCCGAAATGAATATAGGTGTGCATGTATCTTTATAACAGAATTATTTATAATCTTTGGATATATACCCAGTAATGAGGTTGCTGGGTCAAAAGGAATTTCTAATTCTAGGTCCTTGAGGAATTGCCACACTGTCTTCCAAAATGGCTGAACTAACTTAGACTCCCACCAACAGTCTAAAGTGTTCCTATTTCTCCACATCCTCTCCAGCATCTGTTGTCTCCAGATTTTTTAATGATCGCCATTCTAACTGGCATGAGATGGTATCTCAATGTGGTTTTGATTTGCAGTTCTCTAATGACCAGTGATGATGAGCATGTTTTCTTATGTTTGTTGGCCTCATATATGCCTTCATTTGAAAAGTGCCTGTCCATATCCTTTGCCCACTTTTGAATGGGTTTGTTTTTTTCTCATAGTTCTCCTTTAGTTCTTTGCAGATTTTGGATATTAGCCCTTTGTCAGACGGGTAGATTGCACAATTTTTTTTCCCATTCTCTTGGTTGCCAGTTCACTCTAATGATTGTTTCTTTTGCTGTACAGAAGATCTGGAGTTTAATTAGATCCCATTTATCTATTTTGGCTTTTGTTGCCAATGCTTTTGGTGTTTTAGTCACCAATTCCTTGCCTATGCCTATGTCCTGAATGGTTTTGCCTAGGTTTTCTTCTAGGGTTTTTATGGTGTAAGTCTTATGTTTAGGTCTTTAATCCATCTGAAGTTAATTTTAGTGTAAGGTGTAAGGAAGGGGTCTAGTGTCTGCTTTTTGCACATGGCTAGCCAGTTTTCCCAACACCATTTATTAAACAGAGAATCCTTTCCCCATTGCTTGTTTTTGTCAGGTTCGTCAAAGACCAAATGGTTGTAGATGTGTGTGGTTTCCTCCGAGGCCTCTGTTCTGTTCCACTGGTCTATATATCTGTTTTGGTACCAGTATCATGCTGTTTTGATTACTGTAGCCTTGTAGTATATTTTGAAGTTAGGTAGCTTGATGCCTCCAGCTTTTTTCTTTTTGCTTAGAATTGTCTTGACTATTCAGGCTCTCTTTTGGTTCCATACGAAGTTTAAAGTGGTTTTTACCAGTTCTGTGAAGAGGGTTCATAGGTAGCTTGATGGGAACAGCGCTGAATGTATAAATTACTTTGGGCAGTATAGCCATTTTCACAATATTGATTCTTCCTAACCATGAGCACAGAATGTTTTTCCATCTGTTTGTGTCCTCTCTTATTTCCTTGGACAGTGGTTTGTAATTCTCCTTCAAGAGTTCCTTTAAATCCTTTGTTAGTTGTATTCCTAGGAATTTAAAAACAGGTTTTCTTCTTCAATGTAGTAGAAATGCCCAGAGCCTAGTCATGGCGATGCCTGCCTAGCACAGGTGCAGAACAGCTTTATTTATCTCTGGGTTTGTCCAGTCATTCCGAATGTCATTCAGCTGGTTATCAAGATCCACAAGCATCTGGTAGTACCAGCTGTCCAGGAGCGATGCTGAGATCCTCTGTGCCTGTGGACAGTCTTCACAGTAGTCATGGTGTGGGTCTTTGCATTGCCATCGGTTCTCATGGTGCTCGTATACATGGATTGTAGGCACTATGAAGTACATCGTAAACTTGGTGTTGTCTACCATGATGAAGTGCAGTGTCACTGAAGCCCTCGGCAATTCTGAGGGCCACTTTCTCTGCAACCTGGTTTGGACTGGCATTCTTTACTTGCTCATTAGCAAGGTAATAACCGGAAATCACATAGTTATGATCTTTGCACCATGAATCAATCAGGGTAAGGGCCACCTCCAGCATGGGGGCGAGGGCCAGGTGCCGTGGAAGAGGAGGATGTAGTCCACGAAAAGGGTACGGTATGCGCCTGGGCCACCCAGGGGGACGTGCTCCTTATGCGGCTTCTGCTTCTCTGCCACCAGGAGCCTGCTGACGGTGCAATGCAGGTACTTGGCACCGTGCAGCACCATCTTGCAGTAGACCTGGGTGGTTGGCTTCGCTCTAAGCATGCTGACCCAGGAGGGCCTGGGAGGGCCCTGAGCACACGGCTTAGGCCTGGACCTGCTGCCTTGCCGCACGGTGCCTCAGCAGAGAAGCGGGACAAGGTGGCGGTCAGTGATGGCACGGCAGCAGACTGGTGGGGACCCGAGGCCCGGCCCTGCTCGGGTCTTGGTTCCTCAAAAAGCGCAGGGCTAATGTTTCTAATTTAAATGACTATTAAGTGAGAAAGAAAATATATTAATATTTTAAAAGAAAATACTCCGTTTATTTAGTTTGGCATCAATTTGTTTGCTAGGTATCTTTGTGTGGCTCATACTGTCACAACAAAATACCATGTAGACTGGGTTGCTTAAACAACAGAAATTTACTTTCGTACAGTTATGGAGGGCAGAAGTCCAAGTTCAAGGTGCCAGCATGAATTCTCTTGGACTCTGTTAAGGCTTCTCTTCCTGGCTTATACATCATCTTGCTGTGTTTTCACAGGGTTCCAGGGGTGGCAGAGCAATCTCCTTTCTGGTGTCTTTTCTTACAAGGATACTAATTCTATCACTGAGGGCCTCACTTTCATAAGCTCATCTAAACCTAACTATCTCCCAAAGGAGATCCAAATACCGTCCAAGTACATCTCCAAATATTTGAGGTTAGGGCTTCAATATATGAATTTGGGGTAGGGGGCATAATTTAAGTTTATAGCACTATCCAAAATAAATAAGACTGTTAGGTACACTGAATACAACTCTGGAGCTCAAGAGAGTACAGGAATATATGTGGGTATTGTCAGCTTATACTTGAAGCCATGGGAGCAAAGAAGAATCTCAAGAGGTAGGATATAGGGTGAGAAGAGGGCTGAGTAGAAGACCCTGGGGGTACACCAACATTTAAGGAGGAGGAGGAGAAGGAAAATCCAGTGAAGATGTTGGAAAAAGAGTAGTCATAATGACGGATGACATAACCAGGATAAAATAATGGTGTGTGCACAAACGTACAGAAAATTTTGATGAAAAGGCAAGGATAAAGTACAATATTAGCAAGTACCCAGCATGCACTAAGATTTATGTTAGGTACTTTGTATATCTTATTTCAGTTATTCCTCATAACAATCCAAAACACTATTAAACTGATTTTATATGTGAAAAAAACAAGGTGCTTAATTCATTCAAGTTGACAAAGCTGGTAGATAAAATACCAAGCCTTCAAATTAAGGACTGTGTACCAAGGACAGCTGTGATCTTTCTTACTGACATAGTACTACATGCCATAGAAAGGTCAACAAAACCATTGTATTTTACCATTAGGAGGTTGACTGTGACCATTTAGGAGAAAGCTGCAGTCACGATTCACAGGAAAAATAAACATCTGAAGGAAAGCCACATATGCTGCCAGTTCTTCAAAGAATGAATTTCAGATCCTCAGACGAAAAAAAGTGTATAATTAATCAATGAATGATTATCTATTACTAAATTTAATAGAATTTGGAGATTTTAATTTATAATAAATTACATTTTTGTCATCAAGACAACCAAAAGCTAATCAAGTAGTAGAGACCAAAGGGGAAGAAAATAGAAATTAAAGATAATAATGTTAGTAACTGAGAAGCTAGAGACAAAGACTGGACCCTAAATAGGCTGGCACATTGCTTAACCACAGGAGCTCTCTGACACAAGTGAAACTACATTCAGCTTAGGCCATTATCACTATTAATGATGATACGTAAGTTCAACTCAGGAAATAAAGTCAGCAATAGCATTACTGAGTGTTAGAAATAGTAGTGTATAATGTCATTAAATATTTATATTAGTTATTGCTCTCAACAACACTCAGAGGTAGATTATCATTACCATCCTAATTTTGGAAATATGGGACATTAACTGATTCTTACAAAGTCAACTATGACTAAATTAGAAAAGCAAGCATCACATGCCAATTTGCTGCTTAGAATACTTTTCCTCCCCAATCTTTGTCAATATAAATCACACCTGCAAGACTGCCAAGAAGCTAATCCAGGCAGCTGTCTGACCTATGTCAACAATTTTAACAATAGAGAGGGCATTTCCTAAAGCAAACAGATACTCACAAACTGGTTAAAAAAAACAGGTTCATTACTAGAACAATTTCTATACCTATCTGTAGGCAAAAGGATAGTTATATCAATAATTTATTCAGAAAGAGCCAATAAATATATCAACACTATGTTTAAGAATCCAAGAGCTGAAACTATATCATCAATCATGATTCTCAGAATATGTTTTTTTTTTTTTTTTTTTTTTTTTTTTTTTGAGGAGTCTCACTCTGTTGTTCAGACTGGAGTGCAGTGGCATCATCTCGGCTCACTGCACTCTCCTGGGTTCAAGCAATTCTCCTGCCTCAGCCTCCAGAGTAGCTGGGACTACAGGCATGTGCCACCATGTCAGGCTAATTTTTTGTATTGTTTGTAGAGACAGGGTTTCACCAGGCTGGCCAGGCTGGTCTCGAACTCCTGACCTCGTGATCTGCCACCTCACTCCCCCGCAAAGTGTTGGGATTACAGGTATAAGCTATTGTGCCCTACAGGAGTGAGCCACAGTGCCCAGCCAGAATATATTTTTAATTGTTAATGTGCAAAGAAAAGTCACTGCAATCTCCAAGTTCCTCCACCAAGGGTGTGAAGCACTATGTAGGAAAGATTTTTGCAACTAGAAATGCACGGAAGTATGCATCCACATGTACATACATGCTGTACATGTCTAAGTCAAGTGCAGCCTTTGGTCTTCTAAATAAAATGAAAGAAATTATTACTTGTGGTCAGTTTTTGTTTCTGTTTGTTTGTTCTTTGGGAAAGAAAGATCAAGTCTTCTTTTGGATATATATGTGGCAAACTAACAATGATAAACCCTGGACAGTGGGAGTAGATGGAGAATGAGGGAAAGGGGTATGGACTTGTACTTTTTACTACATATCCTCTTGTATTTCTCAAACATTTTTTAAAAGAATATGTAAAAGGAAACTTTAAAAAATTCACATTGAAAAAGGAAAAACAGGGTAATGTTCTTCAAAGAACCACTCTGTTCTATACAGAAGGAAAGCTATATTTCTTTCCTAAACTTCCAGCATTTGGATATCCTAGGTAAAACACTCTTGAACTCTTGAGTTAGGTTATAGATTCAACAAAGCTCCTGATCCAGCACATATATCCATCCCACACAGAAATCCTTCCATATTGCTCCTCATTTTAGGAAATGGCACAATATGTATATTGTTATTCAGGCCCAAAACTTTAGATTCATTCATGATTTATCTTTTACTTATGACAAGCATTCTATCAATCAGTAGTTCTGTTAGCTTCACCTTCCAAAAATATCCAGATTCCAACCACTCTCATCACCTTCACTACTACCACTCTAGTCCTAATAACCACCACCCCTTAATTTGACTATCAACATAGCTTCCTAACTAGCCTCCGTAAGTCCACCCTTTCTCCCTACAGTCTATCTCCATAAAGAAACAGAGTGATCTTTCAGAATACAAGCCTCAGCATGTAGCTTCCCCAATTCAAATTCTCCAGTGATTTCCCATTCTACTTAAGAGTAAAATCCAAGCTCCTTGCAGATAGCCTTAAAGGTATGATATGCCTGGACCCTGCCAACCTCTCTGATATCACCACAGACTACTGCTTTCCTGAGTATACTCCACTGATCCACACTGGAGTCCTTACTGCTCCTCAAACACCTATGCTTGTTTCCATCTCAAGGTCTCTGGGCTTACCTTCCCCTGTGCCTATAAGACACCTCCCCTAGAATTTATCTCACATGTTCCCTCACTTCTTCCAGGTCTCTGTGAAAATATCTCAGACAGAACTTCTCTAACTTCCCTTTCTAAAATATCCCTCCTATCCTTTCACCAACACTTTCTATGTCCTTGCCCTGGCTTTATTTTCTTCACAGTACTACCTAAAATTCTATCATTTTTAAAAAAATTAAATATTTATTTTTAAAATGTCTGTCTCAGCTCCATGATGGTACTTGGTCCTGTTCCCACTGTAATCTCAGCTCTGGAAAAGTACCTGGTATAATACTGAATAAATATTTATAACTGAACGATGTTGACTACATAAAATTACAGTGTTTCTGTACTTAATCACCTAAATCAAAGACAATAAATAAAAATAACATTACCATTTGGTAATATACATAGCAAAGGGTATCTGTCTTTCAAATCAATATGGGATGAATTAACACAATAAGAGTAAAAATGAGGAAAGGATATTATTAGGTAATTTTTAAGGGAATAAACACAAATAATTAATTTCAACCTCTTTAAAAAACAAAGAAAATATAAAGTAAAATTAGGTATTTTTTGTCAAACAGATATATATGAGTGTGTTTGCATGTGTGTGTGTGCATGTGTGTGTGTGTGTAAAATCTGATTAATACTAAGACTGAAGGTTGATAAGTGTATGGGGAATTGCATAATCTCATATGGCACCGATAGGGCTGTTATTAGTCCATCCTTTCTGAAAAACAATTTTGTAGTATATATCATTAACCTTTATAATGTTTATTCTCTTAGACCAGAAATTTCAAATGTATATTCAGAAATGTAGTCTATAAAAATAATTGTAAATGTGAACAAGTTTATATATAAAAATACTTATCATATTTGTATTCTACATGTAAGTGGAACAAAAATTAGAAAACCCTAAAATCCTAAACAATAGAATGGTTCAGCGAACTGTGGTACATTTAGAAGAGGGAAAACAAGGCAGCCATTAAGATATATTTTCTTTTTTGTTTTTTTTTGTTTTTTGTTTTTTGTTTTTGAGACGGAGTTTCGCTCTTGTTACCCAGGCTGGAGTGCAATGGCGCGATCTCGGCTCACTGCAACCTCCGCCTCCTGGGTTCAGGCAATTCTCCTGCCTCAGCCTCCTGAGTAGCTGGGATTACAGGCAAGTGCCACCATGCCCAGCTAATTTTTTGTATTTTTGGTAGAGACGGGGTTTCACCATGTTGACCAGGATGGTCTCGATCTCTTTACCTCATGATCCACCCGCCTCGGCCTCCCAAAGTGCTGGGATTACAGGCTTGAGCCATCGTGCCCAGCTAAGATATATTTGCGAAGGATATGTAATATAAGGAACTACTAATGACATACAGCTAAGTGTAGCATATGCACATAAAGTACATACTAAAATGTTTTTTTTTTTTTTTTTTTTGAGACAGTCGTGCTCTGTGGCCAAGCTGGAGTGCAGTGGCACAATCTCAGCTCACTGCAACCTCTGACTCCCTGGTTCAAGCTATTCTCCTGCCTCAGTCTCCCAAGTAGCTGGGATTACAGGCATATGCCACCATGCCCAACTAATATTTGTATTTTTAGTAGAGACAGAGTTTCACCATGTTGGCCAAAATGGTATTGATCTCCTGACCTAATGATCTGCCTGCCTCGGCCTCCTAAAGTGTTGGGGTTACAGGCATGAGCCACCGTGCCCATCCTAAAATATGTACTTTTTGAAATAGTCATAAGTGTAGAAAGAGAACCAGAAATAGACCAAAGTATAGTAATTCTTATTTCTCAATATTATTTCATTTTTGCTATTTCCAACTTTGTATTTTAAATATTTTTATAACCCATGTATTACTTTCTTAACTAGAGGGAAATGATATTAAAAATACATTATCTCTTATCCCATATACTGGTAAGCTGTCAGACACAATCATTCATATATTTATCAAACAGTAATTTTTAAAGTCCCACTCTCTGACAGGTCCTATACTAAGAAAGTTAAACACATTAAAAAACAGCACAGTTGATGTTCTTAAAAAGTTAAAATCTAGTGATAAGAAATATAGAGGAATGGACATATGAAGAAGTAAGTCAAATATGTGACATAAGTCTATATATATTACTTTAGACCACAAGGGAGACAATTATTGCCTATAGGATAACACTAGGAAATATTTTCTTAAAAAAATTACACTCCGCCCCAAATCCACAGAATATACATTGTGAAGAGTGTAATTTTTTTAAGAAAATATTTCCTAGTGTTATCCTATAGGCAAAAAAAAAAAATATATATATATATATATACTCCAGACATGAAATAGTCAGAAATGTTGATTCTTTGTCTTTCTAGATTATAAGAAAATAGATTTATAACAGATAACAGCTCCTACTGATGTCTTCCTACATCTTCCTTAACATAGAATTTATGTACAAAATTAGACAATTTATTTTTCAAAAAAACAAATCAGGTTCTAAAAAGAAATGAAAATAATTTATCTGCCTACAAATTCTCACAATCCTAACTCTTGGTCTCCATTTGGTACTGATGGCGTGCTTGAATATTCTATTAAAAACCAATCAATAAGAGCCTAATACATCATTAGTACTATGCTAATCACCAAAACATGCACCTGTCTATAAGAGTTTATAACCTAGTCCTAGAGACTTGTTAATCACTACTCTCAAAACCAGTGGATTAGACTGTCAAGAACATACACACGAGGATAGAAATGGATTTCTATTATAAAATGTACCCAATGTTGTGCTATTCATATGCAAAGTGTTACCATATTGCAGCTAAAAGGCAACCAATACTGAGTTCGAGATGATGAAAGCAATCAGCCATATGGTCATAGTGATGATTACAAGTTTAGAAGAAGGGATTAAAGGTAGAAATCTAGACCCAAATTAGACTGTTGACTCAATATCCACTTGTCTCAATATAGAAATGTTGGCTCACAGAGCCAACAGGTAAGCTGAAAACAAGCTGTCCTTTCTTACAAATGAAAACAAGATCTACTTATTCCAAAGATAACAAGATATGCAGATTGCATTTATCGGGGATATTATTTTCTTTAAAAAATGCCTCAGTTACCAGTATTATTCTGTTAATGAAAAAAAAATGATCTTCTGAATTCAAAGTGTTTTTCATCTGAAAGGCATTCTAACATTTTTAATATGAACCATTCATTTAAAAACCACACTTGCATTATAGATATGAGGGAAGTATTTGGACTTCTGGTAACATGACATTATTAAATAAACAATTGTGAATGCCAACAATGTTCTAGGGCCTGGAAAACTAAGCGAGGAATGTACATGGCAAGTATAGCATTAGATGCTTTTTCCTTAAACCTCCAATTTATCACTTTGGTAGAATTACACAAGTCTAGGCTAATAAAAATAACCAAAGAAATGAATATTATCTTAAATAATTCTAAAAGTGACACTTAGAATTTCAAGTAATATATTCAGGCATCTAATTAAAATATTGCTAGACTAGTTAAAAAAATCTTTTGTTTTTTTCTTAAAATCATCAATATAAAAAATTTGTAAAATGAAAAATGATCACCATCTGGAACTCTCCCATTAAACAGTGAGCTCATGACACTAATTTGTAGCATTATTATCTCCCATCGTGGGCTTTCATTAAAAAGGGGAAAAAGTTTTTATGGCTGAAAATAAAATAACAAAGAAATTGCAGAAGGGCATAATAATTTGTCAGTTATTTCCATTTAAAACAATTGTTATTTTACTTCTAAGTCTCCATGATAGTTGCAACAGTCTGAAGTCATTCCAGATTAAATTCAACCTACGTATGAAAATAAATCGAAGTCTGCACTAAAGTTGTTTATTTTCCTTGAGTTTCTGAAGCAACCATTTTGCTAAAAAGATAAGGTGGGGCCAGGCATGGTGGCTCACACCTTTACACCCAGCTACTATGGAGGCTGTGGTGGTAGGACTGCCTGAGCCTGGGAGATTGAGCTATGCGGTGATCCTGCCACTGGACCTCCAACCTAGGCAGCAGAGCAAGGTTCTGTCTCAAAAACTTAACAATTAAATTTAAAAAATTAAATAAATAAGAGGTGATATTTTGAGGACTTCTGGGAAATGCCTAAACAGCAAGCAACAAAAATTAAGAAAGAATTAGATGGTTCGATCCCTTATTCACCTAATTGCTTATTAGGAATATAAAGTAACACTCAAGAAGTATTCCTTTCTAAGCACCTCAGTTTGGTAATGTTCAACCTGTTTAGAAGCTGCTTTCTGAACTCATTTTCTAAGCTGCTAAGGAAATGTCCTTTGATTGTTTGAGATAACTTTAAAATGCAACTTATATTAACAGGACTATAAATATTCAAAAATCTATACTTAAGCTACCACTACCAAGAAAAAAATCATTTACGTAAAATTTCATTTGCAATCGTAGGACCATATTGAAATGCATACGGTTTTAAGATATTTAACAATGGGCATACATTCTAAGAAATGAGTCATTATGCTGTTTCATCATGTGAACATCACAGAGTGTATTTATATAAATCTAGATGGTAAAGCCTACTACACACCTCAGCTATATGGTATAGCCTATTACTCCTAGGCTATAAACTTGTACAGCATATTACTGTACTGAATACCAAAGGGAACTGTAACAATGGTAAATATTTGGGTATCTAAACTTATCTAAACATAGAAAAAGAACAGTTTTTATAGAAAAATACAATTAAAAAGATAAAAATGATACACCTTTATATGGCACTTACCATGACTGGAACTTACAGGACTGGAAGTTGTTTTGGGTTAATCAGTGAGTGAATTATGAGTGAATACAAAGACCATGGACATTACTGTATACTACTGTAGACTTTTAGCTTAAGCTGCACTAAATTTTCAAAAAAACTTCTTCCTTAAATAATAAATTAACCTCAGCTTATTTTAACTTTATTTTATTATTAATTAACTTTTTAATCTGTTTAACTTTTTTACATTTTGTAGTAACATTTGGAATAAAAAACACAAATAAATTGTATAAAGTATTTTTACAAAATACTTTAAGTCCTTATTCTATAAAGTTTTTTTCTATTTTAAAACATTTTATTTTTTACTCTTTAAACTTTTTTGTTTAAAACTAAGACACAAGGCCAGGTGTGGTAGTTCATGCCTGTAATTCCAGCACTTTGGGAGGCCAAGGCAGGTGGATCATTTGAGGTCAGGAGTTTGAGACTAGCCTGGCTAACATGGTAAAACCCTGTCTCTACCAAAAATACAAAAATTAGCTGGGTGTGGTGGCACGTACCTATAATCTTAGCTACTCAGGAGGCTGAGGCAGGGCAATCACTTGAACCCGGGAAGCAGAGGTTGCAGTGAGCTGAGATCATGCTACTGCACTTCAGCCTAGGTGACACAGTGAGACTTCATTTCAAACAAATAAACAAAACAAACAAAAAAACTAAGACGCAAGTACATGCAGTAGCCTAAGAGGGTTCAACATTATCAGTAATACTGTCTTCTTCCTCCACACTGGAAGGTCTTCAGGAGTAATGACTGGCATGCAGCTGTCTTTCCTACAATAAGGCCTTCTTGTGGAATACTTCAGAAGGACCGGCCTCAGGCTGTTTCACAGTTAATTTTTTTTTATAAGTAGGAGTACACTAAAAAATAACAACAAACACTCGATGTAGCAGATTTATTTACACCAGTATCACCACAAACGCATGAGTAAAATGTTGTGCTATGAAATTAAGATGGCTGTAATGTCAACAGGAGACAAGAATTTTTCAGCTCCATTATCTATGGAACCAACACCGTTTATGTGGTCCTTTGTTAACCAAAACATTGTTAAGTGGCACGGGCTATTTAAATAAATTTCATAGTCCATTAAACTCAATTTCTTGAATTGTATTTCACTGGATATAAATAAGGCTATTTCTCAAATTTCACTTTGCTTCAACAGTCACTCACCCAAACTGAATTTATCAAGAAACTATCTGCAAAGCATTGTACTTATCACTTTATTCTATGCATTATCTCATTTTATCATCCTAACAATTCTTCAAGAGAGTTTTTATTAACTTCACTTTACAGAAGAGAAAGATGAGGTCAAGAAGAGCTGTGTAACTTGTGCCTGATTTCTCAATAATAAATGAGATACAGAATTAAACAGCAGTTGAGTATCTGTGCGTAGAACAATCATCCCAAGTGAGTCACAGATCATCCTAGCCCCTGCCTTTTTCCTGCTGAAAACCCTTCAACAGTTAGATCTCACTCAAAATAAGACAGATCCCCCATTACCTCTCTACCTTCATCTACCATTCTCCCTTTCACAGTAGGAACAAGGGAAGTCTCTGGGGTGGGGGTCAAGACTAAGGAGCTAATGCTTGAACACAGTCATGAAGAAAGAGACTTAAGGGACCAAATCTGTAACCCCAATGGACAGGATTAACAGAGGTTATGGGGCACTGACAAAAACAGCAAAAGAGGGGGAAAAAACTGTTAAGAATGCTGGAAAGGTTAAGGCTGTTGAAAAGTGGGGAGTTACCAGAAGATGAGACTAAAAAGGCCAGGCAGAGGCTGGGCACGGCGACTCATGCCTGTAATCCTAGCACTTTGGGAAGTAAAGGCAGGTGGATCACCTGTTGTTAGAGGAGTTCAAGACCAGCCTGGCCAACAAGGTGAAATCCTGTCTCTGCTAAAAGTACAAAAATTAGCTGGGCATGGTGGCAGGTGCCTGTAATCCCAGCTACTTGAGAGGCAGAGGCAGGAGAATTGCTTGAACCCGGAGGCAGAGGTTGCAGTGAGCCGAGACCACGCCATTGCACTCCAGCCTGGGCAACGAGAGCAAAACTCTGTCTGAAATAAAACAAAACAAAACAATAAAAGGGGAGGCAGAAACCACAGCATGAACAGCATTATGTACCATACTTTGTAGGCCACAATAAAGAATTTAGATTACATTCTGACAAGAAAGGAAAGTAAGATTTACTGAGACAAGCATGATAACATAAATATTGGATTTACTTTTCTTACTATGGTCAAATACATATAACATTTACCATTTTAACCATTTTTAAGTGTAAAGTTAAATGGCATTAAGTATATAGAAGTATTGATCAGAAAAGTCTAAGGTTAAAAGCAGGGAACCCTAAAGGAATCTAAGTAAGAAATGATAAAGGTCTAAACTAAGGCAGAAGTTATGACAAGAGGGCAGATTCATGATATGTTGATAAGGAATGATTAATAGATTTTGGTGGTATATGGCTGAGAAAGGAACCCAGAATGCACCCAAGTGTTTGGCTCGGTCACTTGATAGAGAGCATTCACACTGATCGATAGGAAATATACAAATTTGGGGAAGATGTTGAGTACCATTTGGACACTGAATCTTATGTGCCTTTAGGTTATTCACTGAGAGGCATCCAGTAGACAGTTGGGTACAGAGCTCAAAAAACAGGTATAATCAGGTAATATAAATGTGTATACCAATGACAGTTAAAGCCATGTCAAAAGATATGATAAAACGGTGAAAACATATAGACTGAAAGAAGAGGGTGAAGAATGAAGCCCTGAGCAGCTACATTTATAAAGTAGGCAAGGAAAAAAGAGTCCTTAAAAGAAAACTAGGCCGAGCATAAAACTAGGCTGATGACTGTAATCTCAGCACTTTGGGAGGCTGAGGAGGGCAGATTGCCCAAGGTCAGGAGTTCGAGACCCACCTGCCCAACATGGAGAAACCCTGTCTTTACTAAAAATACAAAAATTAGCCAGGCATGGTAGTGCACACCTGTAGTCCCAGCTACTTGGGAGGCTGAGACAGAAGAATTGCTTGAATCTAGGAGGCAGAGATTGCAGTGAGCCAAGATCTCACCACTGCACTCCAGGCTGGGCAACAAAGCAAGACTATGTCTCAAAAAAATTAATTAAATAAATAAAAAAAAACAACTAAGAACAGAGGTACAGATGAAAAACTAGGAGAGAATACTACCACAGATGCCAAGGTCAAAGAGGTTTGAAAGGGGAGAGTCTATCGTGCCTAGTATCACAAAGAGGTCAAGGAATGAAAAAAACAGGGATTTAAAAAAAGAATAAAAAATGTTCACTGGATTTGGTTATTACTGACCTTGACAAGAGAAGTCTTAATAAACTGATGTTTATAGGAACTAAACTGAAAAGGTGACATGAGAAGGAAAATAAGTATTTCAAAAAGACTTGTGAAGAGATGGTGCAAGTGCTAGAGGAGAATGTAGGATCAAAGAGAAAAGTAACATATTTAGTAATAAGTCAAAAGCAAGTAGACTGACTTACACAGGTTCACAAAACATGTTGGCAGTACCACTATGGAAAGAAAGTGATAGACCATTTCCCAATTCAGTCTTAATTCTGCTAACAAAAAGAAACATTATCTACTTGAAGAATAACAAAGCCATGAGAAAATGTATTTAGCTTTACAGTCTTTAAAAGTGCGGCATGAACCTAGAACAAAACAAAACAAAAACTCTTATCTTTTATCATACACACTAACTGTACTTTTTAAAGAAAAACTTTTTAAAGTTTAAAAACTGTAACATTTCTTCAATAATATCTCCAAAACTAAATTTATCTTAATTACTACAGGAGATGTAATTTGTGGTCACAAGAATACATAAAGTGAATTATTGAAAAAAAGAGAAATGGAAGAGCTGAGTTAAAAAGCTCAGCCTTACAACATACACATTAACAATTATCTTGTATAGATTTAACCCTCATCAAATCAATTCCCTCATAAAATACAGAAAATACCTATTCATAGGGTTCTGTAAGGCAACTAATGTAACATGTGAAGGTGTTCAATCATAAAGAGCAATACAAATACTACCTATTTCTCCCTTAACCTTCTGTGCTTCCTCATTTCTCTGTCACTAGCATCAACCAAGCTTAAGATGTACAAGTAACATAAGATTCTCTCCATCCAATCTGGGTGCTTATCTGATGTCAGATAGATGTTGAAACTACATATTCCCCCATCTAGTCACAAAGTACTAAAAATCAAGCATTTTTACTGCAGTGCTCCTAAATCAGATCCCCTCAGCTCTCTCTAGAATAGTATCAATGAAGTCATCACTGCTCTCTCTACTACTAATTACTTCTCCCTCCTATTGATACAACTATTAGATTTATCTTCTTAAAATCAATCCCCCCACACCTTCCTACCTGCCAAATAAATTTTTCTCTCTAATCTACTTTTATTTTCATTAAATCTTTTTCATTACTATCTACTATTTCGCTGAATACACTAATTTCTTACTTTGTTCTTACTCTTTGTTTATGCCTTTGTTCTTACTCTTTTCTCCATTGGAATTTTCTTTCCATCCTCTGCAACCAACTTCCACCTACTCTAATCCCACTCATTCTTCACAACCCACGAAATCACATTTGATCTTCCTGATCAGAAGCTCTCTCATTTAAATCCTTTATATCTCTTACTCAGTAAATTTCTTGAGATAGTTTACACATGTTATTTTCTATACATGTTCTGAGTTCTATTAGATTGTTAGCATCCACATAACATGCAGTGTAATGCCTTATATTCAATCAAAAAAGTGCTTGAGAATAATTCAGTCATTTGTGTGGGTCCCACAATAATCAATATAAAGAATGACCGTTTTTAAAAATCATTTTGTGATAGTAATGTTGTGGTTTAGCTGTACTGTGCTACAATCATGTCCATGAATAGCCACTGCACTACAGCCTGGACAACATAGCGAGTCCTCATCTCTAAAAAACAGATAAATAAAAATATATAAATAAAGTTGAACTTTATAAGATTAGGACTTCAATGACTATATCAGTCAGGGTCCAACAGAAAAGTAAAACACTCCAAATATTTTTTTAAATGCCAGGGAATTGATTACACAGGTAACAGAACTGAGAAACCAAATAGAGACAGTGAAGGAACCTGGGGATTAACAATAGCAGAAGCAGTTATTATCCTTAGCCTGCTGGGACAAAAAGGAGTTTACCAGAACCCAGGAACCATGTACCCTTATAGAATAAAACTCAGTGGACCTGTCCAATAGGAGCTGAAGAAAGTAGCAAGTCAGCAACAGCAGTGACTCTACCCAAGCAGAGTGAGAGGGAAGAACAAGTTTTCCTTTCCTCATTCCCTCCAATCTCCCCAGTGCCTCCAACTGGCCAAATCCATAGCCAGCGAATGAGAGTATGGACACTTAATCCCACTAAGCTTCCTGGACACCAAACAGTACCCACAAGGGGCTAAGAATGAGTATGAAGCCAAAAAGGCCCAAGATGAGCATAAAACGTTAATAGTATGTAATCATTTAAGGAAAATTGAAAAACAAAAGAGACAAAATTATCCAAAGTACAATGTCTAAAAATCAGCAAGAGACAAGTCCCAACAGACTATTTTCTTTCAGTTAGCAAATTAATTATTCAACAAATATTTGAGTTCCTATATGCTCTGCATCCCAGATAGAGCAAAACATAGGGAGACATCATCTGCACCTTCGTGGAGCTAAACATCCAGCAAGACTTTCCAGAATACATCAACCTTAACAAATACGATATAGTAAATACATTACAAAATTCAGTGGTATCCAGTATCACCACATGAAGGGTTAGGAACTGAGGGCTACCACATCTATTTGAAAGTTTATTTTGATTCTCTTAGGAATCAATCTGGAAAGTAACAGAAGCAACTTCAATGACTATACTCAATATGAAAACTTACTGGAAGCTATCTCTAAGATGCTCAGTTTCAAACTATGAAATACTTTGCCAGGAGCCAAGGATAACAACAGAATACAAGTTTATATAAGCCTAATCAATAAATGCTATGAATATTACTCAATAAATGAGAATTGTCTCATTTTTATATAATGCCCATAATACTCCTGGGAAAAAAAAAGTCCTGGTAAAAGCAAGCTTTAAAGATGAGGCAAGTACTGTGATTTGCATTCATTTACCAAATAAATCAAAAGCATCATAATTAGGAAAAGGACTTCAATCTCACATCATTCAATTATGTGTTCCTTTCATTAAGAAAATGAAAATAAAAGCCTAGATCAGGAATAATATAATCATGTTAAAACCTATCCAGCTTCATTCTCCTTACAAATATAAATATCTCTTCAATAAACTGCCCAATTATCTGAGTAATTGTTTAAAAATCATTAATTTCATCAAAACTCAGACTATCTTTTTCACAGAACATCAAAGAGGGTAGAAAAACGTGTGTGTGTGTGTGTGTGTGTGTGTGTGTGTGTGTGTGTACCTGGACTAGGGTTATGGCGATATTTGTTAAAATTACAAATACATAATCCCTTAGACCCAGAAATTCCACCTAAAAACTTATGGTTATTCTAATACATATTCAAAATATGTACCAGAATATTCACGGTAATAGCAAAAGACTGGAAACAACCTAAACACTCCTTAGTAGGGTAGTTAAATAAATGATAATATATACATATAATGGAATACTACACAACAATTAAAAATGAGAAAACGCTTTACTAAAAATGAAATGATCTTCAGGATACACTATTTAAAAAAGGCAAGGGATAGAACACTGTGCACACTGCATGTTTGTGCTTTTATATACTTAAAATATTTCTAGAATGATACATAAGAAACTGACAATACTGGTTGGGTTGGAGTGGGAAGGAAACTGAGTAGGAGAGGGAGAGCATATACCTATGAACATTGTGAATTTTGAACCAGGTCACTGTGTTGCCCATTCAATAAACAAAAATTAACATCAATAACAATGGCAAAATCCTCTAAATCTCTACCCTTAAGGTTTGGCGGAAAACTGCTTTCTAAATCAAGTTTAAAATGTCCCCTCTTTAAGAGAGAAAAAATACAAGTGAAAAATTCTAATTAGCCCTGATCAACATATTACTGCCTAAAGTGCTGTTATAACTAGAGTCACGAGGTTTCAAAATTCTAGCAAAATACTGCCACATAAACCTACAGAATTACACAAAGGAGAAACAAATACTGAGGATCAGTTATATTCTTCACTCCTTTTTACCCTTGATAAACTCAAATAAAAGACCACCAACAGCCATAATAGCAAAGCTTAAAGGCATACTCTAGTTTTCAGAATTCTTTTAAGGGTGACCTGCACATGGTTAGATTAATTAAGTTAAAAAACAGATTTGCCAATTTTTCTTTCTTGGTAGATCATCTTTTGGCTATTCATTTTAGGAACCATGAGAAAAAAAAAACAACTGCTGACCATTAGTCAAGCAGCATGTCTTTTAAAGCATATTTAAACACTGTGTAAATGTGAAAAATTAAAATGAATAATTTTAAAAATGTTTATTAGTCATCAGTAAGTCACCATGACTTAATTAATATCACCCCCACAACTGCTATGAAAAGTAGAAAATACATGAAATGTCTACATTCAGAAGATCTTTAATATTAAGAGTTGGGATATAAAAGCCAGTCTTAAGGGAATAGTTACAATACTGTACCTCATGCTACCTGCAAAGTATCACACCTGGGAGATAATTTTAAGTTATTAATTTAAGAAATCAATAATAAAAAACTTGGATACAACCACATTTAGGATTAAGGAAAAAAAAGAAAAAAAAAGTTTGGAAAAAACCTTAAAACAATAGCCACCATTATTGATTTGATCCATTCTCAGGCCTCACCCCTGTATCTGAATAATGAAGCACTGAACCACTGCAGACATACACACACCAGGGTCTGCTGGGGGATGGGGGCTAGGGGAAGGATAGCATCAGGAGAAATACCTAACGTAAATGATGGAGTGACAGATGCAGCCAACCACCATGGCACGTGTATACCTATGCAACAAACCTGAATGTTTTGCACAATGTATCCCAGAGCTTAAAGTTAAAAAAAAAAAAAAAAAAAAAAAAAGGCAAGCAAAGAGGTAAGAATGCCCAAACAAAAATAATAATAGTAAATATAAGTAAAAAATTAAGCTGAGAAGAATACTGAAAAGTGGGCCGGGCGCGGTGGCTCAAGCCTGTAATCCCAGCACTTTGGGAGGCTGAGGCAGGTAGATCACGAGGTCAAGAGATCGAGACCATCCTGGTCAACATGGTGAAACCCCGTCTCTACTAAAAATACAAAAAAAAATTAGCTGGGCATGGTGGCACATGCCTGTGCTACTCAGGAGGCTGAGGCAGGAGAACTGCCTGAACCCAGGAGGCAGAGGCTGCGGTGAGCCGAGATCGCACCATTGCACTCCAGCCTGGGTAACAAGAGCAAAACTCTGTCTCAAAAAAAAAATAAAAAATAAAAAATAAAAAAAGAAAAGAAAAGTGATCTAAGCCACAGTCTCTGAAGAAGCTTATATGTACCTGGAGAAAAGATACATGAATAGAGATGATTAACACAAAGCAGTAAATGAAAAGAACAAAAACTATTTTTACAGAACAAAACATTATGACATCATGCTGAGCAGCTCTACAAACAGTATAGAAGGGAGAAGATTTTGGAAAGAGAAGGCTTACTAATTTTTTTTTTTTAGTTTTTTAATTTATTGAACTTTTTTTCAGGCTCCACCTATAAAATATCTTTATAGTGACAAATATTTTTATAGCAGTAATCTACACCAGATGGCATCATCATGACTTTCTAAACTTTCTACCGTTTGATAATCACATAACTGATTTTTGTTGACAGTGTTATTATAACTTGAGTATTTATCAGATTTTTTTTTATTGCATTTTAGGTTTTGGGGTACATGTGAAGAACATGCAAGACTGTTGCATAGGTACACACATGGCAGTGTGATTTGCTGGAAGGCTTACTAATTTAAAAAAATTAAAAAGCATATAGCCATTTCAAATTATAAAAACTATTTGTTGATCTATACAAGAAATATTCTGAGCTGATCGAGATCTCATAATACAAAATGCATCTTACTTGGCATATATTTCTAACAATAATTAGCTGTGGGATTTTTAAATAAGATTCCTAACTTCTCTGGATCTCACTTCCCTCATTAGCAAATAAGAGATGTAGGCTTCTTCATATGCCTATTTTTCCAAAACTGAGCTGTTGGGATCAGTAAATGCAGTTGTGCCTAAAGTTAGGATAATGGAATAACAAAATAACTGAGAAGGTACCGTTTGACTTCATCCTGTTGTGTTAAATAAATGAAACATGGTCTCACTTTTTATAAAGTAGGTTATTAAAGAAATCAGTATAAATAAAAGACAGAAATGACCTTTAACTCTGAAATACCAGAAAATTAGAAAACTATCATTTAAATACAATCTAAAGATTTTAATTTTAAAAATCCAAACAAATCACAAAGACTCTATTTTTTCTTCTTGACCATTTTAGTTTGTCGCCACTACATTACAGTCAATGTATAGTAGAAAAAATAAATTACACTGAAACTTCATGATTACAAAGCCATCAAGATCTATTCTAACATTAGTTAGAGTTAAAACTTCCTTAAAACAAGGTCCTATAATTAATTAAGTGCAAGACAAAGTGACTTTAGATTGAATTCCACTTGCCAATAGCAAAGTGTATATAAGTAACAATGCATTTATTTAGTTGTCGAACATACATCAAATATGAAGTGACGGAATAGCAAATGTTAAGAAAAATAATCTATAAAAAATAGGCAGTGAAACATTAAATTCTCTTTTCATTTTTATAATATTTTCTTTCCATGGAAACCACTAACATTTTCCACTCTAAAAATGAATACAACATGAGACTTTCAAAAACAAAACAAAAACAAATACATTTGTGAATTATGACAGCAGACATTTAGCAATGTCATACTTTATTATATGTACAAAGTTAAGACTTCTTAATTATAGGTTTTATTTTTCATACAAGCTGAAATGATTTTATTATTTTAGTTTTTATTATACCAGTACTATGCATATCATTAATGAAGGTGGAGGGAAAAAACCCTAGAGGTTTACCACCGGATTTAAGTGTACAATTAATACAATAAGTATGTATCAAAGTAAAACATTTATTATATGAATTACATAAAATTTCAAATAAACAGGAATATTTTAGATTTTTTTGCTCTTGTTAAGGAATATTTGAGGTAAGTAGATTTTCTCTTAAATATTAACTTGGAGTTGTTGCACTTTGTTATACGGCATAAACTAGTTTTTGAAGGAAAAAAATAAATTATATTACAAAGTGTAAAGAGCTATCCAACAAACAGCTACTGCAAAGGCTGCATGGTATCAGTGTACTCCATCAACCTAGCATATTCATTCATTAGAGTGGTGTCATCATACAGATGGATAGTATGATGCATTGGTTCCTGGTACATGTATTACTTTTATAGGTCAGACCAGTGTAATATTTTATAAACCTACAGTACACAGTGATTTCATTCATTTAGAGATTTCATTTCCTTGTCACAGCCTAAAATTAGTTCCTATAAACATTCACAGTGATTGATTTTCTATCTCTAAAATGTTTTCACTGGCCAAATAACCAATTGTTTAAATTGGTGTGACTACATGGATTTTCTTCAATTTCACATTCTCACTTCTTATCCAGCCATCTTAGGGTTCAGCAAAAAGAAAATTAGTGATAATGCTTTCAATTTAATTAGTATATTACATGCACTGTAATTATTAGCGGGAAATGTTATATTAATGAATGTAAAAGTTAGCAGTAAATTACCTTGTAGCTATTATCAATTTTCCAAGCTACTGCTCCTTAAGATAACCCTCTCCCTATGGTCCTTCCGGTAATTTTTCTTTGCCTGATAAACATGATGATTAAATAGCACACAGAGCAAACCTTTGATACTTTTAAAATTAAATCCATGCCCAGCCTAAGGGCTGTGTCTGATTTCAACTAAATGTGTCAGTTAATCAGATAAAAAATTATCACTAACTCAAAGAAACAGCAGCCTTAGGCTTCATCAGTGCCAGAGAAAGCTGAACAAAATAAGACATTCAGACAATATCACATTATGTGTAAAGGTTACTGATAAGGCTGTAACTAAACAGAACTGCTTACCACTGTAACAATATCTAGAAAGAAATGTTACATTCAACTTTCAAATTAATCTTTAAAATTTTAAAGAAAAAAATGTAATGTAAACACTAGAAATACTTTACCCATACACACATACAGACATATAGAATCATACACACTCACAAACTCACATAAAGATGATAAAAATATGCAGTGGATTTGGGAAATGTAATTCTTAAACCTATATTCTCAGTGAGGTTTTATTGAAAAGAACTTAATACCATCAATGCTATTTCTACTGGAATACTTCAACAATTACACAAAGTAAATCACATACTTAATGATTTGTTAAGAAAAGGTATATATGAATTCAGTATCATTAATCTGCACGGTTCTATCTAGGGCCTCAAATGAACTCAGTGCAATTTCATCAATTAAAACAAAATCTGGGGTAGTAAGTCTAAAACTATAACAAGAACCTACATTAATTAAGAAAGTAGATCATTTCTAACCTGCAACAATGAGCACCAATAGTCATTTGCAATATTACCAGTTAAAATAATACATATTATCAAGGTACTGATTATTTTAATAAGAGGATTTAAAAGCTCCTACAATTATTAGATCTATAGGCTGGCAACCCCTTAAACTTGCTGAGCATATTATGACTTTCAAAGCATTCTCAGATTCCTAATTAAGATTACTTTAACTATAGAAGAAGACTATCTTATAAACTGATATATTAGTAACAAGTGCAAGAAAGAAACTAAATCTCAGAAGAATAGAAAATTATCTTCAAATGACATAATGGGTAGTAGCTATGAAAAATCCATTTATAAAGCAGAACAAGAGTCTCAAACCTTCTGACAAAGAAAATTTCAAATTAACACCTCATCATCTTTATTCTTCTTTTCTACTGTGACCAGATAATGTATTCATCTGTGACAAGATTCTCATTCTTCTTTACTGAGTGTAACTTTTCAGTAAGTAGACCTGTGACAGGAGGAAAAGTGGGCCAATTCTATACATATATAAGCTAAATATCACAGACCCATATAAAGTAGTCCAACAATTTAAAATTTACTGCCTACCTATGAGTATAGGATGATCAACCCACTGAATCTTCAAGTTTTGACTCTCAACACATTGAAAAGTATACTGCAGACCCTCTGAAATCACTATTTTTAGTCAAGAATTAATCTGAAGTGTAGAGAAGTGGTTTTGCTTTCCCAGCTTGCTACAAGCAGCAACATGTACCTTTTAGGAAATGCTTCTGATGATGGGAATTCATCAAGCACTAACCCTGGTTAAAATTAGGTTAAAACTCTTCCTCCAAGACTTCTACAAACTTTAGAGCTCACCAAAGAGCAGCTAAAAAATTATCATGGGGTTACAGGATGAAATTCAAACTGGTCACCAAGAGGTGACTTAATATAGCTGCCTCTTAGGATGCCCAGGGCAGGTGTCCCCAAACTGCGGCCCGCGGGGCCGCATGCGGCCCCCTGAGGCCATTTATTGGGCCCCTCGCCGCACTTCAGGAAGGGGCACCTCTTTCATTGGTGGTCAGTGAGAGGAGCACAGCATGTGGCAGCCCTCCAACGGTCTGAGGGACAGTGAATTGGCTCCCTGTGTAAAAAGTTTGGGGACGGCTGGCCCAGGGCTTTCTGGTCTCCTGGCACACAACAGGATTTAAGTGTTAATGCCTGCTTCCTTTGATCCCTACAGGTCTCATGTTAATGATCATAAGGGCTCTCTCTTCGCAACTTAAAATCTATGCATGAGTATTAACAGAATATTTAATAAAAACCACAATGATTCATACATACTTCAAATTGAAAAGAACATTATCAAAAGCATTTTGGTTGGACTGTATTATTACAATTCTAGGTCCCATTATCTAGGTTAACTAAAAAGAAAACAAGAAGGTAAGTCATTTATTTAGAAATATATTTATTATTGAATTACAATTATAATTTACTATGTTTTTAAGTGTATCTTCTTGAATAGTGAAAACATTATGCTTTTTTAAAAAAAAATTACCATAGCACTTTGGGAGGTCAAGGCAGGTGGATCACGAGGTCAGGAGATTGAGACCATCCTGGCCAATATGGTGAAACCCTGTCTCTACTAAAAATACAAAAAAATTAGCTGGGCATGGTGGCACACGCCTGTAGTCCCAGCTACTCTGGAGGCTGAGGCAGGAGAATTGCTTTAACTCAGGAGGCACAGACTGCAGTGAGCCAAGATGGTGCCACTGCACTATAGTCTGGGTGACAGTGCGAGACTACGCCTCAAAAAAAAATTAAATTAAATTAAAAAGTACTGTAATAATAAAATTTATTTTGGCACGCATTAACTGAAGGAAATCAATATTAAACTTTGAAACAAGGTAAAAGTTTATCTTGAGCAACTTTCTGATTTTATAGTAATAATCTAATTTTTCCCCTGGGATGGGTTCAAGGCACAAGAAAACTTTATAACCACAATAATTAAATAAAAATTCTAACAGCAGCTAGATGATTACTTATAGCCAAATAGGTAAGTATTTTCTGGTTTCTCACTTTACAGGCTCAAAAATTTATAAAACAGTAGCCTACATACAACTCTTTAAGAAAATCCTATTTAAGGATGACCTCCATCAGAGACCTGATGATGACTTTTAAAACTGAATTTGGCATAAACAAGCTTTCTGAGATTTAATAAATTAATGTTTGCTCTCAGGCAGTGATGAAGTATGAACACTCACAATTAAATCTTAAGGTTATGTATGTTTCTATCCCATACAAAGTATATAAATAGGAAATACATTTGTGGAATTTTACACAGGATGGCCTTTAAAACATAGTCGTTAAATATTTTTATCCATGAATAAAATGTTTGCTGTTTAAAACAAGCTCAATTATATTTCACATAAAGCATACTAATATTTAAGAATTCCACTAACTTATAAGCAACAGAAATTAAACCATCTTATATTTAAGGTTGGATATAGTCTTTAAAAATATAATTTTTAAGTAAGAAAAGAATTAAGAAGTTATCCTGTCTTTCTTATGCAAACTTACTTTGGGTAACCACTGAGTAACCAAATAATAAGAAAAGCATCTCTCTTTATGGAATATTCCAGCTAATAAATGAAACAGGAATGACAGAACCATAATACCACCATCACAAAAAAAGATAATAAGAAATATAAATAGTATGTGTTTCCTGATGATAGTACATACAACCATATGTATGGTATTCTTAAAAAAAAAAAAAAAATGAAACCTGAATCTGATCAAACTTTCAGATCTGTGCTGTCCAACAGAGTTTTTGTAAAGATAGAAATGCTCTAACTATACTATGTAACAAGATAACTATTAGCCACATGTGACTACTGAACATTTGAAATGTGGCTAGTTAGACTGAGAAACTAATATTTAAATGTTAATTTTAATAAATTAGAATTTAAATTTATATAACAGTATGTGGCTAGTGGCTACCATATTAGACAGCAGAGCTTTAGACCCAACTACCAAGTTAGAACAAAGCAACACATTGCCCTGCACAGTGAAGATTTCAACAGTCTGTCAGAAACTCTACTGGACCAGTAACCTATTTTATTCAAACAGGATGTTAGAAAGAAGGAAGGAGAAAGAGAAAAAGATGTAGATTACAAAAGACTTAAAAGACATATTAACCAACTGCAACATATAAAACTTCTTTGGATCGTGACTCAAACAAAACATTGTAAAAACAAAAAAAAGTAAGATATTTATAAAACAATTTAAAATTTAAACAATGACTGGATATGTAATGAAGACATTACTGTCAACTGTTTTAATGTGTGATTGTGGTGTAATTATTATATTAAAAAAAGAAAATTTTATCACTTAGAAATAGATGCTGAAATACTTGCAAATAAAATATAAGACCTGGAATTTGCTTCAAAATAATAACAGGAGGAGGAAAGTAAGTGGGTATATAAATGAAACAAGATGGGTTATGACTTAATTATAGGTGGCTAATAAGTACCTGGGGGCTACTTTTTATTTACCTTCTTTTAAAAATGTTTATAACTTCTTAAAATAGAAAAATCAAATAATAAAAGCCTAAAACAAAATAAAGCAGGATTTCCATATAGCAGATTTATTAGATGGCAAATCCTAAGTTCCTCAAAGCAATGATAAACCTGGATAAACTGTAAAACAACTATCTCAAGGATCTAGAAATTGACCAAAGTTACAAACCAAATTAAGAAGTTATAAATGAAAAATGAATAAACTTTCAGAGTCTGTGGCATCCTTGCCTGGAGCCACTCCCATATCAAGGTGGGGCAAGCTGTGAAAAATAGCAGTTTTACTTTCAGAGAGGATTAAGTAGATTTGAAGTGGGGCCAGAAAAATCCCCACACCTACCAGCATTGTCCTTAACAACTGTGATCTCCTTGGCAAATAAACTGAAAAATAGGTGAGGCTGCAGTATTCGCTGGGTCAAGCAATGTATCTTGAGACTATACAAGAATTTAACAGGTAAACTGTTAAATTCTTAAGATAAAATAAGACAGCATAAAATAAGTTGATATGCTCCACACACGTCAGAGTCACCAGAAAGGTCAAGCTAGCCTCAAATCCTCGCTGACCTGAGCCTGGTACAGAGAAGACACAAGAGAGAGTAAAGTAGGAAAACTTATACTACCTGATTAATAAACATCCTAAATTTACTATAAAACCACAATAATAAAAATAGTAAGACTAGGCATATTAGTCAATGGAACAGAATTTAAAGTCTAGAAGCAAATCTAGAAATAAAAGTTTTTACATGTATGGTCAATTGATTTTGACAAATGTTCCAAGGCAATTTAATGGGGAAAAGATAGTTTTTGACAAATAGTATAGACAACACTGAATATTCAGATGCAAAATGATAAATTTAAACCCTTACCTCGCACCACACACAAAAAATAACTTAAAAATGATAGACTTAAGGGTAACAGCTAAAACTATAAAATATTTAGAACACACATTAGTAGTCCTGGCTTAGAAACACAAAAAGCATGAACCATAAAAGAAAAACACTGACAAATCAGACTTCACAAAATTCTAAAATTTTGCACTTCAAAAAGCACCATCGAGAAAATGAAAAGATAAGCCATGAAGTGAGAGAAACAATTTGCAAATCATACATCTGAAAAAATGTTTTATTACACAGTATATTAAAAATTAAAGTCTTGAAATTATAAAATTACATATTAAACTGTATATTAAAATTTCTAACAACTAGATAATAAGAATATAAATCACAAAAAATGGGAAAAAGATTTCACTAGATACTTCACTAAAAAATATAGATGAATGGCCAATAAGTATAAAAAAAGATGCTCAGTGTCGTTAGTCATTGGGAAATGGAAATTAAAACCACAGTGAGATATCAATAAAAACTCACTAGAATGTCTATAATCAAAAAGATAGACAATAACAAGTAGTGAAGAGAATGGGAGAAACTGAAACACTTATCAACTGCAGGTAGAAATTTAAAATGGTACAGTCATGTTTGAAAACAGCTTGGTAGTTTCTTAAAAAGTACAAAATTAACATACAACCCAGCAATTTCATTTTTGATTATCTACTCACAAGAAAGGAAAACACATGTCCATAAAACATGCAGGTGGACATTCACAGCAGCATTATATAGACTAGCCAACAATGGAAACAATTCAATTTTCCATTAATTTGTGAATAAATAAGCAAAATGTAATATATTGGTATAACAGAATACTACTCAGTAATAAAAAGGAATGAAGTACTGATGTGTACAATGTGAACGAACCTCAAAAACATCATGTTACATGAATTCAGCCAGTTAAGCAGACTACATATTGAATGATTTCATTTACATGAAATGTTCAAAACAGGCAAATCTGCAGACAAATCTACAGACTTATAGAAAGCAGATTAGTGGCTGCCTGGCATTAAGATATTAAAGCAAGGATTGACTGCAAATTGGCAAAGTGAGGGGGGACTGTAGGGGTGATGGCACAATTCTAAAAACTGAATTATTGAATTGTACAGTAAAAATAGGTGAATTTTATAGCATGTTTCAAATTATGCCTCAAAGAATCTATAAAAAGTAAATTACAATGAATAAGAGGCAGAGAGATATCAATGGAACAAGTTTAGTAATACATTGATAATTTTTACATCTGAATGTATTAGCAACTTATTGCTGCATAAGAAACTACCCTGGAGAGACGATCCAAGATGGCTGAATAGCAACAGCTCTGGAGTGCAGTTCCCAGCAAGAATGCAGAGGGTGAGTGATCACTGCATTTCCAAACGAATTTTTACTGTTCACAGACCAGGAGATTCCTGGGTAAAACACATGCTGAGTCTCCAGCATGTGTTTCAGCTGGCGCAGCGGGTCTCCACACAAAAGCTCACACAAATCTGGGAGCCATTTCAACCAGCGCCTAGAATGCCTGGGAGACAGAGCCGCCTGCTCAACTGAAAAAAAGGCAGCTGAAACAGGGAGCCAGGTGATCTAGCTCGGTGGGTCCCACCCCCACAAAGACAAGATCCAGGCATTTCCACACATCCTTGGAAATCTAGGCAAAGGTTCCCAAAGCTCAACTCTTATCTTCCATATATTCACAAGCCCAACACCATGTGGAAGCCACCAAGGTTTGAGGTTTTTATCCTCTGAAGTAATGGCCTTGAGCTGCACCTTGGCCCCTTTTAACTATGGCTGGAACTGGAGCACTTGGGATGCAAATGCCATGTCCTGAGGCTGCACAGAGCAGTGGGGCTGTGGGCTTTGCCCATAAAACCATTTTTCTCTCCTAGACCTCCAGGCCTGTGATGCAAGGGACTGCCGTAACATGCCCTGGAGACACTTTCCTCATTGTCTTGGCTATTAATGTTCAGCTTCTCCTTACTAATGCAAATTTCTGCAGCTGGCAGCTTGAATTTCTGCCCAGAAAATGGGTTTTTATTTTCTATCACATGGTGAGGCTACAAATTTTCCAAACCTTTACACTTGGCTTCCCTTTTAAACGTAAGTTCCAATTTCAGACTATCTCTGTGAACACAAATGAGCATACAATTTTAGAAACAGCCAGGTCACATCTTTAATGCTTTGCTGCTTAGAAATATCTTCTGCCAGATATCCTAAATCATCTCTCTCAAGTTCTATGTTCTACAGATTTCTACGGCAGGAGCAAAGTGCTGCCAGTCTCTTTGTAAAGCATAACAAGAGTGACCTTTGCTCCAGTTCACAGTAAGGTCCTATTCTCCATCTGAGACCAACTCAGCCTGGACTTTGTTGTCCATATCATTATTTTGATCATAACATTTTGATCAAAACCATTCAACATGTCTCTAGAAAGGTTCAAAGTTACCCAGATTTTCCTGTCTTCGTCTGAGCCTTCCAAAACTGTTCCAACTTCAGCCCATTACCCAGTTTCAAGTCACTTCTACATTTTCAGGTATCTTTCTAGAAGTGCCCTAAACTCCTGGTACCAATTTTGTCTATTTGTCTGTTTTTGTACTGCTATAAAGAACTACCTAAGACATGGTAATTTATGAAGAAAAAAGGTTTAAGTGACTCACAGTTTCACGACTGGAGTGGCTGCAAAACTTACAAACATCATGAAAGGCAAAGAAGCAGCAAGGCATGTCTTACACAGTGGCAGGAGAGCAAGTGAGGAAGAAGTGTCACACTTTTTTTTTTTTTTTTTTTTTTGAGACGGAGTTTCGCTCTTGCTACCCAGGCTGGAGTGCAATGGCGCGACCTCGGCTCACCGCAACCTCCGCCTCCTGGGTTCAGGCAATTCTCCTGCCTCAGCCTCCTGAGTAGCTGGGATTACAGGCATGCACCACCATGCCCAGCTAATTTTTTGTATTTTTAGTAGAGACGGGGTTTCACCGTGTTGACCAGGATGGTCTCGATCTCGTGACCTCGTGATCCACCCGCCTCAGCCTCCCAAAGTGCTGGGATTACAGGCTTGAGCCACCGCACCCGGCTGTGTCACACTTTTAAACCATCAGATTTCATGAGAACTCACTCACTATTACAAGAACAGCATGGGGGGAACCAGCTCCATAATCCAATCACCTCTCACCAGGTCCCTCCTCTGACACATGGGGATTACAATTCAAGATGAGATTTGGGTGGGGACACAGAGACAAACCATATCTGTAGTTAAATATCATTTTGGGAAAAAAAAAAAAAACCAGGAATAAATTTTATATTATGTAAATTAAAGTTCTATGAGGCTATAAGAGACAAAAATGGAGAAAGGAAATTACAACCAGTAAAACAGAATTATGAAATACGGCTGAGAGATACAGATACTGTAATTCAGAGATGAAGAGACTTGTATTTTACTAAGTTCACAATTACACTGCAAGTGTAATTACACAAAATACACAATTAATACTGCAAGTTTGTGCACAGCAAACCATAAAGTCACCTAGAATCTTATGCTTTTGGTCAATGAATGTAGCAAACACATTTTTTTCTAGGAAAAAAAAGTGCTGAACAGACAACTCATTATATATTTACTACTCACCATCTATGTGGCACCCAGAGACTTTTTTTTTTCAGATGATGTCCCTCTGTCAATAACTAATTGGTTCAATACTGGGTGCCCCAAACTGGTTCAATAGCGGGTACTCTGTTTCTCAGAAATTTAAAATTGGAACTAAAGGATTTCAATTTCAGACTAAAATGGACTCCTCAACAGAGATATGATCTTGGAAACCACATAGCAGCCATATTTTCTACCATGTAATCTGGGGATCTGAGAAAAATGGTCTATTCAAAGAAAATGGAAAGGATACGCAAGGAGAAGCAGCGATAAAAAATAAGAATTTTTTGGAAGTGCCAGTTCCATTAAATTTTTTTCTATCCTTGAAACCTTTTGAATCTTAAATTAGCTTAACTTTGTTTCTGTCATCTGTAGCCTGAGACCCAATTAATATATTACTCAGAGGAATATTAGGCATATAATAAATATGAACTAGAATTATAGCCAGAACCTATTTTCTTAATCTTTGGAAGGGATAAGTCTATCTTTCTCATGTTTAAATTTTTCTGAATAATCATGAAAAATACCTACCTAAGAGCAAATATTTGGCAAGTTCTCTGCAACATAATGTTAAGCAGAAAACAACAACAACAACAAATGCTAAAGCATACAACAGTGTATACAGAATAAGTAAGATCTCTTTTGTCTAATAATAAAAGATTAGATATTAAACTTTTTGGGAACAGTATACAAAAACTATAAAGTATTTTGCTTTAGGAGAATGGAGAACAAAATTCTATACTTTCATGTGCCACTTTATTGCTCTAATCATGTACTTTAAAAAAGAACGTTAACTAGGGTTACCTGGATTATATATTTTTTTAATATTTTACACATTTTTCTGCATTAAAAAACCTATAATGATTACTTTTTTAAAGTACCAAAAAGAAATAAGCTATTTTTTCTCCTCCCCCTTCCAGAAATAAACTATTTTTGACAAACAGCTAAACAAAACTATTAAATATGCCCAAGCCCAGAAGATAACTTTTTATGCAGAAGAGGCACCCAAATTTAAAGAAAACACCCTAAGGCTACAAGACTATTTGAGCAATTATCTTCTTACTTGGCCTAAATCTCTTCCAGGCTCACTAGCTCTTTTTCAACTGCACTTCAATCCTTGAGTTAATTTGTACTTCACTTAACAGTAAAATCTGAGATTTCTGTGGCTCTTTCTTACTCTTCCTAAAGTAAGAAAGGAAGGAAGGAAAGAAAAGAAAGAAAACAGGCTGAATTGTCAGTCATAAAGAGAGGTTTGTAGTAGACTAAATGAATGCGAGTATTAGGAGTAAATGAACTATACCACTGTAAACATAATACCTTCAGTCTATTTGACCAAAAAAGGAACAGCTATGCATTGCTGTTTTTAAGCCATATGTGTGTGACCACATAAAGCCATATAATGACAGCAATCTGCTGTGCCAAATTTCTTTAGGTCCAGGATTACACAAAAGAATATTTTCTTGCAGTAAATTCATGTGTGCGATTCATTCATGCTATTTTACTTAGAATTTCTCTTTTCTGAGATAGCCTCCTGGGACATGCATCTCATTTTCATGAGGGTCCCTGAGAGACTTGAGCATACAGTATTTACTTCAGTACAATATCAACAACATATTGCAGAACATTTCATCTAAAATAATAATAGAAAATGTTGAGCCATCTTTCCGTTTGGAAAATTATATCTGGAAGAATGTGATGTCTGACGAAAGCCACATTGCTTAAACACATTGTGCCATCTCAGATTGCTTTGGGAATTGTCTTAGTCCATTTTTCTGCTGCTACAAGAGAGTATCACAGACTGGGTAATTTATAAAGAACAGAAGTGTATTCAGTCAAGGTTCTGGAGGCTGAGAAGTCCAAGAGCATGGTGCTGGAATCTGGTGAGGGTCATCTTATGGCAGAAGATACCATGTGGCAAGTAAGTACATGAGAAACAGAGAGAAAATGGGGACTGAACTTATCCTTTTATCACAAGTCTACTCCCATGATAATAGCATTAATCCATTCTTAAGGGCAGAGCCCTCATGATAGAATCACCTCTTAAAGGCCTCATCTCGCAATATCATTACATATATATATATAATTACATTGGGAATTAAATTTCAACATGAGTTTTGGAGGGGACATTCAAAACCTAGCAGAAATTTGAAGAAAAATACACACACCGCCCCCTCCACACTATATATATATATATATATATATATATATATATATATATATATATAATGTTAAACAATGTAATTTATGTAAAATTTAAAAATGTAAAATAATGGAAGGAAGGATGAAGACAAATAAAAGACTACACAACAGGGATGAGATAGTTAAGGCATGGCTACATACAGTGCCTAGCACAGAGTAAACCAGAGCACCATCAGGTTAGCTGGCCACCTGACTTGGTCAGCAGTTAAAATAAATGGAAATATAAGGAAAAATTTTATACAGTGGAGACTCTTAGTGAAATTACTGTCTTACACCAAATTCTGTTAAGTTCTTCTCATAACAATTTCTTTAGCAGTACTGTCAGTTAATCATCTGACCTGCCATGGTCAAAACAAATACAAGGTTATATTATTCAGCTTCTCCAGACAATCAGAACAAATAGCTGTAAACACACACATACATACATATACATATATATACATACACATTCTCTCTATCTATATATTAATATATAGATATATGTCTATAGATATAGATGAGATCTATATAGATCTAGAGATCTATGTGTAAGTATATATATACACACACATAAATATATATCTAGTTATATATAAAAAACGGGTGTATATATATCTTTTTATATATCTACAGACATTTTTATACATAACTATGTCTATATGTGTGCATATATATACATATATTTTTATATATCTATATATATAACTATAGATCTATTTATATGTGTATATATACACACACATATATATGTATCTTTTATATATATCTATAGATCTAAGATCTAAAAAGAAAGTGGGAAAGAGAGGAAGAGATTTATTATAAGGTATTGGCTCATGTAATTATGAAAGATGAGAAGTCCTATAATCTGCTGTCTGCAACCTGGAGACCCAAGAAAGCAAGTGGATTAGTTCGAAGGCTTGAAAGCCAGAGAGCCAATAGTGTAGATTCCAGTCCAAGTCTCAATGCCTGAGAATTAAGAGTACTGAGGGCAGGGGAAGATTTATGTTCCAGCTCAAGCAGACAGGCAGAGAGAAGGAATTATGCCCTTCTTCATATTTTTGTTCTATTCAGGCCTCCAACACACTGGGGAGGGCAATGTGCTTTACTCTGTTTATACATTCAAATAATAATCACTTCTGAAAACACTCTCACAGACACACGCAGAAATAATGTTTAACCAGATATCTGGGCATAAAATTCACTATCACAGAGGACAATGAAGGAAGATTATTCCCTTACCTGTTACAAGATTCATGTTTTTCATTCAGCCATGAGAATATTTATCAGCTAACAAATAAAAACTATGTATCATATAAGTGCTAGAAGGTAATCCATAAATCTTCCCTGGTAATTGGTAATACTGATCTATCTATAGAAATAAGTGGGTCTAAAATTCAGAAACATTTCCTTTTCCCAAAGGATTATTTTCACTGGTCACCATGGACTGAGATTTTCAAGTCTGAAAGCATTATAACCATGGTTGAGCTGTTAAATAAATGCATGTGCTCTGCCAAGTATTTCACATGTTTATCTTATTTAAGCTTCACTATAACATCATAAGGTATGCTTTTCTATTTTTGATTTTTATTTTAATTTATTTTACAAATAAGAAATCTGGAGTACAGAGA
The DNA here is from genome assembly GCF_048565385.1 of Saimiri boliviensis. Taxonomy (NCBI): domain Eukaryota; kingdom Metazoa; phylum Chordata; class Mammalia; order Primates; family Cebidae; genus Saimiri; species Saimiri boliviensis. The sequence continues at coordinate 118,696,835 of NC_133450.1, read as the reverse complement.
GATTAAATAACTTGTGCAAGAACATGTAACTACTAAGTGCCATACTGCACCAGGGTCAGAACTCTGGCAGGTTAGCTACAGAGTCTGAGCTTGTAACTGCTACACTGAAACATCAGAACAAAGGTACAGAAAGAAATGAAAAATAAGTTCCACTATTTTGGTTTAGTAGACACATGACAGAATGTTACAAATAATACAGCCAAATGTACAAATTACTTTGTTTTGATTTTTATTGCTACCTTTCACATTTAAAAAAGATAGTGACATTTCCTACCATAAAAAGGCCATTATCTTTAAACTATTTGTCCAAGGGTAGTACATTCATGCTAATCCACCAATATTCTCTCATTTGCAATCAAAATAAAGCACATTTGAGATGGTTCTCCTTGGTCAGAAATTGAATTTAGAGTCACAAACAAAAGCTAATTGGATCATTTGTTTCTAAATAACTAAGTTAAATACTCAAGAATATTAAATGGGTGTATTGTATGAAGTGTGTAAGCAAATGTCCATCCACAAAAGAATTATACTTCACAGATCTATTATAATTGATGGTTAGATTCCCTAGGCTAACAACCAAACTAGAGAGATGTTTACATATGCTTGTAAGGAAAAAGAATACAAAGCAGTAGTTAAAATCTTAGTAATAATAACAAAAATAATTGCATTCAAAATGAACAGAAAAAGCTTTTATCTCAAATATACAATACTTGAAAAACACGTTTATCAGGAGAAAGATGAAGTAGAATGGGACATCCAAAGATACTGGAATGGTCATTTCAGGCATTTTTAAGAATCCTGAAGTTAGGTTCAACCATTCTATAATTTTAGAGATTAAATAATTCAACTCTGTTTATTAATATGGAAATTGAGGCCCATGATTCTTCATTATATCTAACTTCACTTCCAAACAGTTTGTTGCTATCCAAGAGCAGGTGAAGTGGTTTGGTGTAGGAAGAGGACTGTTGGGATGGGGTTTAGAATAGCAGTTTAGGAATGACAGGAGGGAGAGGAACTATGCACCTAGCATATGAATATGAACAGGGGCAAACAACAAAGTCATATTGTGTAAAACTCATTTTTGTTGCTCCTACTGTATTTTTTGAGTCTGGGATTCAAATGTACTATTAAAGACTTATATCCTAGCATAACATAATACAGATTTCCAGGGAAGACTCTGGAACCAACTGCCTGGATTCAGATCATGATTCCACCATTTATTAGCTGTGTGACCTCGAGCTAGTTATCTTTTTGTATCTTAGTCTCCTTATGAGTAAAAGAGGGGGACAAAATAGTATTATAAGAATTATTTTAAGGACTGTGTCAATACATGTAAATCACTTAAATAGCACCTAGAACATCTCAATCACTTAAAAAATTACCTTTAGTTATTATTACTATTTAATATTACTGCCATTAATACCAACATATTAATAGTCCTTACCACCCATATCTGAGACTTTTTTTTTTAATTCTGAATAGCTCCAAATATACATTTGTGTAATCCAGTTTAACTTTTTATGCATACTCACTGTTTTTGAGTATCAACCTTCAAAATATCAAAGCAAAGTATCCAGACGAGTTATTTCTATTATTAACTGAAAACAAATTAGATAATAATTACCTGCCTACTTGGCAAAAATTTAAAAGATTAAAATTACTCAAGTGCTAATGATCATAAATACCTGGATCTGTAGAATATTAGGTGGCTGAATTTTTAACTTTTTCTATGAAACTTCACCCTTCAAAATAATTTTCCCAGTTTTCTCTAAATCATTCCTTTCAAATTTCATAGAAACTATAAAACATCACAAAACTTCAATTTCCTATGAACAAAAATTTTTATTTTCTACGATTTACTTTATCAAAAGTATCCATCCATATATCCTATCATCTTTTCTCCATGGTTTACATTCAAACTCTGTATGTGGTTTACATTCAACTGCATATGAATTTCAAAGTCTACTCATGATTTTTTTTTTTAAACTTGCTTAACAAATGAACAATAAATGAGTTACTTCAATTTGGAAAAAGTGTTTATAAAAAGCCTACACCAAGTATCATATTTATTGGCAAAATATGAGGCTTTCATCCTAAAATGAGGGGAAAAAAAACTCTGTCATTATTCACTGGTGATTTGATCATGTGTGCAGAAAATCCAACAGAGTTTCACTCTCGTCACCGAGGCTAGAGTGCAATGGCACAATCTTGGCTCCCTACAACCTCCAATTCCCAGGTTCAAGCATTTCACCTGCCTCAGCCTCCTGAGTAGCTGACATTACCTGCACACACCACCATGCCTGGCTAATTTTTGTATTTTTAGTAAACACAGGGTTTCCTCATGTTGGTCAGGCTGGTCTCGAACTCCTGACCTTGTGATCCGCCCACCTCAGCCTCCCAAAGTGCTGGGATTACAGGCATGAACAAATGCACCCAGCCACAATTACTTTTAAAAATAATAAGTTAAGTAGCAAGGCCACCATACAGAAGGTCAAAATTCAAAATTAAAATTACATTTCTATATGTCGGCAACATAATTTGAAAGTATTATGTTATGGGCTCTATTTTGTCTGCTCAAAATTCATATGTTGAAGTTCTAAACTGCAGTACCTCAGATAGTGATTGTATTTGGAGATAAGATCTTTAAAATGGTATTTATATAAAATGAAGTCATACATGTGGGCTCTTATCCAATATGACTGGTATCCTAATAATTAGGAAGAGGAGATTATAACACAGACATGTTTGCAGATACAAAGGAACACTGTTTAAACACTTCAGGAAAAGAGAGTTATCTATAAATTAAGAAGAGAGGTCTCATAATGAAACCAATCCTATAGAAACCTTGATCTTGTACTCTCTGGAAGCATGAGGAAATAAATTCGTTATCTGAGCCACTCAGCTTGTGGTATTTTGTTATGACAGCCTTCACAAACTAATACATACTGGCACTAGCACAAAAAAAAATCAAAACTTGCATGACTTCTACATAGGAAATGCCAAAATATTATAGAAAGAAAATAAAGAAGGCCCAAATAAATGGAGGAATATACTACATTCCTAGACAGAAGCCTCAATATCCTGATGATGTCCATTCTCAAACAAATCTATAGATACAGTGTAATAAAATTCCAGATTATTTTTGAAGAAACTGACAACTTGATCCTAATAGTCATGGTAAAATGAATGAAACTGGAGAAATTATGCTACCACACAGCAAAATCTATTATAAAGCTGTACTAATTGAAAAAGTTTTCTAATGGCACAAGAAGAAACAAATTACCTTATGGAAGAGAATAAAAAGTTCAGAAACAGATCCATCCATATATAGTCACTTGATTTATAATAAAGAGGAGAACATGGTATAGTGGATTCTTTTTAATATACAGTATTGGGAAAAATGGATATCCCTGTGGAGGGGAAAAATGAATCTTTATCCCTACCTCACACCATACACAAATCTATTTCAAGTACATATCAAATGTGTAAGTGAACAATAGCTTCTAAAAGGCAGTATAAGAGAATATCTTCATGACTTTGTGATACAAAAAGATTCCTTAAACAAGGCTTAAAATGCCTTATCTAATTATGAAGAAAAAATTCTAACTCGAATTTATTTTTCTTACCAAAATAAATAGATATTAGTGAACTTTCCTTTAAAGTGAAATTTTTATTTGTCATATTGCTCAAGAATACATTTCCAACTAGTTACTCATTCTGGAAACCATCTTAAACACCAAGAAATAAAGTTATACGGCAGAGTTAGCATTGGCTCTATTCTCTAAAGTATGTTCCTTTTCCATACAACAAGTTTCCTTGGCCTAAAAGGGTTACCCATAAGTTTAAAATAGCCATATCCACAGTCAGAAGTTGAGAAAGCAGAGTTCCATAACATGGTTGATTCAAGTAAAAATACATCCTCTTTTAATTAGTTTCTATATTATTGGGAAGAAAAGGAAAAGAAAAAGACTATTAACTCTGTCAATAAAAATTGCAAACAACCCTCAAGAAAATGAATAGAAAAGGATGGCCCAAAATCACCATTAAAAGTAATAAAACTAAGAAACAAAACTGATTGAATTCAAATTTGTTTAGTTATTATCCAACGCCACTCCAAAACTATTTCCTAAAAGTAACAGACACTTAAAAGACAACATTCTACTAACATTATCCAATACTGTAAAAATAATGTAAGTAGAACAGTTTAGAAACACCAAATACATGAATCAATGATAACAAACCAAAAGATTGCCATCTGTTAAAATAGTCTGTTATTGTTGACTGTTATTGGGCTATGTTCTTCGTTTTTCAATACTAGAAGGAAGCCTATGCAATATTAGTTAGCTACTCTGCAAGCCATACTCTTTACTTTCAATAGGTTGAGCAGACAGGCTATTATACACAGCACTATGCAAGTTCATATTTTAATAGTTAGCACCTTCTCTCCCTCAGTTCTGAAGTTAAAAAACTCACAACCTTAATATTATCTCAGATGTTTCTCACCATGTCCCTGAGTGTCAGCCCTCAGACAGGCTTGCCATGAAACAGATCTAGAATGAAAAAATGCTTAAAAACAACAAAAATATAATATTGCACTTCCCTTCTTTTTCACAAGTCATCACCTTACATTGGTGCTAGTTTTCATTCCCCTATCTCTACTTCACTGTTTCCTCCTTACTCTCAGTTTTAAAAATTAAATCACTTCTTGTGACAGAAAATTAAAGAATTCTTTTTCCTTTATTACTATAAAAAACAGATTTTTGCACAAGTCATCATGTGATTATCAAAGCATAATGTTAAGGATATCCAGAATTCTTCTACTTCTTCCCCTCATCCCATCCCACACACCTCCCCAACCTTTCAGGAAGTAAAGATAAGAAATGGCCACCAGTGGCAAGCATACCTGTTTCCTTGTTGATGGGACTGGGAATAGACATATGATCCTTACTAATTCAAATATTATTCTAAACAACAGTCACAACCTAATATATAACATTTTCACAATGTCAAGTCTAATTTCGTTTTACCAATCCAAATAATGTATCCCAAGTTTTAAGTATTTCCTTTTAGTTTCTATTCATATGGTTATTTTAATATAGATGTTATCAAAGTATATGTATAATTTTGTATATTAAGCTGGGCAGTGGCTCAAGTCTGTAATCCCAGCTACTTGGGAGGCTGAGGTAGGAGAATTACTTGATGCCAGGACTCTGAGACCAGCCTGACAACATAGCAAGACCTCATCTCTTTTAAAAAAAGAAAAAGAGTATCTTGTTATATATGTCAATATGTAAGCTTTAGAATGTACTTGAAGACTGCACAAAATTCCTTTTAATGGGATAATAAGCCATTCCCACCACATTGCAACCTCCTAAAGTAGTGAGTTCCAATAGTTGTTATTCCTTGAGAAAACCAGTCTATACTTTTCTGTTTTTCTAAATTTGTCTCTGGACAGGTCTAGAATACCAGATATTGAATACACTTGTCCATACTACTTCTACTTCTTTCCAGTTCCCTTTGCACTTGACAAAGTTTTACTTGAGAAGTTACAAGCAGAACCAAATAAATTATTCTAAGGGCAGGACTTTCAGGGCTTCAGAAAGGAAGTATCCTTCCTTCCTTCTTTCCCTGCAGGTCCTTTTTCTGATGATTATGAAACTTAATTAATCTTTTTGGTTACAAATGCATCATTGGGATGGTATTTGTACCTTCTCTGTCCCAATCTACCAAACCTGGGCCAAGTACAAATTTTATTAATCACACAGAATGCAGAAATACCTCTATTCCCTATCCTACCCCTATGGAAATCCGGGGAAAGCTTTAGGCACGAAATAGAAATTTTTCCACTCTATTTTGGGGAAAGGAGGAAGATAATGAGGGAGGAGTTAAAAGACAGGGTTCCCTTGCTATTGCTGTAGATGATCCAAGCCCCTAATGTCAACAGCCTGTGTGTTATAACCAAAATCATTAGCATACCAATATATGAACTTAAGTATTAAGGGAAATACTAGTTCCAGCAGCAAAGAAAAATAAGATTCACTGATCTATCAGATACTTACTTCATCAATTTCTGGCTACTGTGTTTGGCAGGTCTGCCAGTTGGTAATAGGTAGAGGTATCATGCTGGCAAGCTTCCCATTTAACTCAGGAAGTAACTTGCTAATAGCACAGCCATGCCAACAGAAGCAAGAATGAGGATCCTGGCAATACTATGTCCATAACAACCAGTTTGCTAACGAAATCATTCAGTCTTCCAGGTGTTGACAAGGTCATAGGCATATTGATGTGTTTTCCCACAGTGCAAAGAGGTCAAGAAGTTGAAGAGGTAAGAGATGCAGCTAATCATCTTAAAGGAGGAGGTGTCATATTTTTCTAAGTATACTTCTATCATGAATGAGGAATATTTTGGTCCAAACCTTTTAGTGAGCCCTACATTTTCCAAGATAATAAATATATTGGTCTATGCCAAAATATAATCAGTATCGTAATCATTCCATTTAATATTGACAGTATCTCACGTCAGGGAAATAGTGATGGGCTCTCCCTTCATCAGAAGCTTCCGATTCTAAGTCTTGAACCTTATCATGTTGATACAGTCAATGAATGCATCGTTGATGACTATACTCTCACCTTGCAAATGTTTTCAGCAGACTAACAAGGAGCTCAACATGATCCAAGCCTATTTAATTTGACATTCACTACCTTTTCTCAGAACTGCATCTGACTGGTGATCAAGGAGAATGAGAGCACTAGGGCTATTTTTAAAAACAAGTATACATTGATTCAAAAATTCTTTTTGTTATTTAAATGTCAACCTATTTTTCCATAAGCAGTATGGGTTATTTTACTATACACTTGCTCATATGAAAGCTAAACTACTTTTTTGTTCACTGGCATTTATTTATTCATTTAACAAACAACAGGGCTACCCAAATAAGGGCAAGACATGCCAACTCATGTGATATCTGCCATAATTTTGTTTCTATTAGAAATAAACTACAAGCTAGTAGATTTTAATATGTGCTCCGTTTTTGTTATAATTAATTTTTTTGTTTTTGAGACAGAGTTTCATTCTGTCGCTAGTCTGGAATGCAGTGGTACGATCTCAACTCGCTGCAACCTTGGCCTCCTGGGTTCAAGTGATTCTCCTCAGTCTCCTGAATAGCTGGGATTACAGGCGCCTGCCACCATGTCCAGCTAATTTTTGTACTTTTAGTAGAGATAAGGTTTTATCATGTTGGCCAGGGTGGTCTTGAACACCTAACCTCAGATGATCCACCCACCTCAGCCTCCCAAAGTGCTGGGATTAAAGGCGTGAGCCACTGTGCCCAGCTGATAATTAATTTTTAACAATAAAATGGAACTGTTTGATTATATATTTTATGGATTTCTCACTTCAGAAGACTGTTCATTTATTTCTTCTCTTTGTCCCATCTCATTGCCCTTTCTCTTTATACAATATATTTCTCCTAAGGTCATAATGACAATAGTAATAGTAAGACTCAGAAAAACATTAGAGGTTTACTTCACATTTATAGCACTTCAATTAAAAATAATGTCCCTTATCGATACGTTGTTTCTTTCCTCTTTAGCATAGTGACGCTCCTGAATACCAGAGCAGTCCTCTTGTTAGATCAGTTTAGCTTAGTCAGACATTCAATTAGTTCCCCAAACTGCTGAAATGGGGTCAATTTCTGACAAGTGTAACTTTTTCTAGGAATCTTATGTTTCACATAAAAGATGAAAAACACAGAAAAACTAATTATATATTACAACTTTTCTTCAATTTCCTAGTGAAAAAAAAATAAAGGCTTTGTCTCTGTTACACAAAGACTTAAGAGAAAAATCTTAGGAGCCATTGAGTTGATGTGAGTATTGAAAATTCAGCCGTTATTTGTTTCTTTGTTACTCAATAAGGAGGGCAAATATATTACTAAAAAGTTAACCATAAAACAAAAATCTGCTCATACTTTTGTTCCTTCATTAAGAAAATTCAGAAACTTAAAATACGGTATTTGATAATTATTACCTTTCTAGAGAAAATGTAGAAGGTCATTCTAATTTTAATTTTGTTCTTGTACTTTTAAGTGTGGCTATGTTTTAAAATGGTTCCCACAGTTTTTCTAAGCAGGGTAAAAGGACTACTTAATGGATCAGAGCTGTTCTCAACCCTGATCTTAACTCATTCAATTTAAGTTCAGCAATATTATTCCCAAGACAAGTCCAATTTTTATCATCAAGGTAGCAGATGTTAGCAACTTCACTTAAATCTCTGTGACAAATGACCTATAATTATGATGTTTTAATTTTTCTAACTGAAAAACAATAAAATCAATGGCTTAAAAATGCTCAGAATATGGGGGAAAATAAAACTTATTTCTATAACATCTGCTTTTACAAATTGATCCTTAATTTTAAATGCTACTCTAGACTCTTCTATATTTATAATTAAGATGTGGCCATTATTATATTAGCACCAAGACATCACAGGCATTTGTACACTGTAAATGAAGTATTCTGGGTTCAAAAGTTTTGAAGTTGGGGAATGGCTACATGAGGATTCATAATGCTAGTCTCCTTTTATAAATGTTAAAATTTTCTCAAAGGCTAAAAAAGAAATTAAAAATAAGCATTAAATGAGACTATGGGTAGTTACCCAAAGTGACACAAAACAAAAAATACCACCAGAATCACTACATTACTACTGCCAACCACTGTTTCCCCACTGACAAATAATCTCCCATTCACAGTTCTGTTTTATATTGATGAATCTAAACTATAATCATTCCATTCCTCGTTAATTAAATAGTAGTTAACACTGGAGCATTTATTAATCCTTTGTAATAGATACTGACATAAACCAAGTGGTAGCATTTTAAAGATTATTCTTAATTATTAAAACAGAAAACTGGTTTCTAAATTACACATAGAAAAACATGTTAAAAGGAATATTTGAAAAATTTAAAAAAGCTAACTGAAATAATTCTTGAAGCAACTTATATACAATAAAGAAAAATTGCAATAATATGTTACACATTTATTTGTGAAGATCTCACCTTGTTTTCAATTAAGTAAAAATCTAGACACTTATTTCTACTTAGCACTATTATTAACACTAGAGTGGGTGGACTATTGGATTTTATGTATTGTCTTCTTGCATATTTTTCATCACTGATTATATATATATATTTAACTATAAAAATTACGTGTGTGTGTGTGTGTCTATTTTTTGTTTGTTTGTTCTTTAAGACGAGGTCTCACTCTGTTGTCCAGGTTGGAATGTAGTGGTGTGATAATCAGAGCTCTCAGGGATCACTGTATCCTCAACCTCCTGGGCTCATGGGATCCCTCTGCCTTAGCCTCCTGAGTAACTGGGACTACAGTTACATGCCACCAAGCCCAGCTAATGTTTTTATTTTTAATAGAGATGGGGTCTTGCTATGTTTCCAGGCTGGTTTTAAACTCTTGGCTTCAAGTGATCCTCCCAGCTCAGCCTCCCCAAGTGTGATGTGAGCCACAGTGCCTGGCCTCATTGATATATTTAAGTGACAATCATAAAGCAACTGCATCATTTGTTGTTTATAGTCCAGAAAATGTAGTCCTTGAACAGCTGTATTTATTTAAATTCATATTAATTGTGTATTCTCCCCTCTGTAATAAGGAAGGTTTGTTCTTATAGAAATTTAATTTAGCAACTGTTACCTGCTATGGTTTCTAGAATGCTTTCATTCATGTATTTCATAATAAAATATATATTGTTACATACCTTTGCTATAAGTAAATAAGTAACCTGCTTCCTAAGAAGTGATCTTATCTGCCAAATATCACGAGTTTACATTTCAATTTAACTAAATTTAAATTTTAAAGACCATCCCCTTTTCACACTTCTGATTTCTAACCACACCTGGACTCTGAGCAGTTTGGTGATCCTCAGTCCTCTTTCCTTTTCTCTTAAGAGATCAGTCCAAATATTAAAATTGTCTCCTTAAAGCACTTCATTACTTTCCTCACCTCCACACATGAGGCAAATGATCTCGCCTCCAAGACCACAGAGAAAAATAGCAGCTGCAAGATAAAAAGTCCTTTATCATTCCATTTTTCATTTTTAATTCTTCTATCCAGAGCTGGCCCACTGTGCCTTTCATTCCATCATTTCCAAATCTTGCTGGATCTTGTTCCTTTTCTAACCTGTACCTTCAATAACTTTTTCTATTTCTTAATTTATACACCTATCTAAATCTCTTTCATCTTGAAACACTGTATGACAAGAACAGTTTATTGACTTATTCAATCCTCACAGCAACTCTATGAGATAGGCTATTTTTATCTTCATTTTACAGAAGAGGAAACAAAGGCACAGAGAGGTAAAGTAATTTGTCCAACGTTACAAAGCTAGTAAATGGCAGCTGGGGAATCGGGTACCAGTATGCGAGTTATTTTCCACTATGAAATACTTCATCTTCAGGAAAGCTCATTTTTCACATGACTTTGATTATTAATTACATGCTGATGATCTCTACCATCAATTTATCCAGTCTTGATTTATCCCTTTTTTAGTGTCATTATCTTCTATTTTGAGAAATCTTAATCTCAAGATCTCAAAACACCAAGCCTTATCTCTCCTCTCTCTGTACCTTCTATACACTACTACAAAATACAAATCTAACCATTTTGCTTCTTAACTTACAAACCTTCAAAAACTCCCCATTACTTACAGAATGGGATCTCCAAACTCCTCAGCAAGGCACACAAGGCTCTTCACAACCTGCCCCCCAAATTACCCTCTTATTCCTACCTCCTGCCACGACTTATACCTATCATCTAGTCACACCAAATTATGAGAGGTATGTGTCATGTTTTGTTCCATCAATATATTCCATATAGAATGTTCTCTCAGTTTGGAAAGTCATCTTACTCTTGATGAATCATCATTCATCTGTTTCTCCAAATGCCCATCTCCTGCTCCATCCCAGGAAAAACTGATCTCTTTCTTTTCTTCTATATTTAAAAAAAACTCCATCGTATATCATAACAATATGATACTGTACTATTACTCATAGTCTAGACTATCAGCTCTAATATATCTGGGTCATTCTTTTATTGATAGTTATATCCTATACCCAGAACACAGCAGTCACTCAGAACATATTTGATGAATGAATGGCACACAGCTCTTAACATTCAAAATCAATATGCCCTGGAAATTGAAAGATAAATTAATGCATCACAGGAGACATCATAATCTTTATTAATCACTGTTAGCCTATGAAATACCTTGACACTTAGCAACATACAAAGATATTTTTGTTTCAATATTAGTACAAGTATAGACCCTCTTTCTTGAAGTGCCAGTGAACAAAGAACTCTACCTTACACAAGCAATCTTTGAAGAAATAATAAAATATATCAAGGTAAAAAAAGGTCAGAAATATTAGGCCCAGTGCGAAGCCACAAGACATAAACATGAATAACCATCAAATTATAAATATTACAAGATATCCCCATAAACCAAACAGTGAAATGTTAGTCTGAATAGTTTCCCCAACTACATTAATTCGAATATACATAAAATATTTGGCACTGGTATAACATAGCCATGGATTTTACCAAATGGTTTATCAAATTACATTTACAAATCACAAAGGCATCAGCTTGCATGTTCAACTGTGTATAAGTGTGAGGTGGATTGAAGCTATCTCAGCCTCAAGTGTGGGAAATGCATTGCTCAGTTTTGCTTATAAGTGTAAAGATAAACTGGATTAACTAGAACTTTAAAGAAAAATGCAACCAGAAAGCAGTGTGATTTCTACTATGCTTTAAATGGTTGTTTCCTTTGCAGGGAATTCATCTTTATTCTATTGAGAAAAAAAAAAAAAATACACACGTTGCAAAATAAGGTGATGACAGGAATGCAAAGTAGCACAGAAGAGAGTAATGATAGAGCAGTATGGTTACTTAAGCTACAATAAAGGCAATTAAATTTATCTTATTTCTTTAAAAACTGTTAAATGACTCATTGAAAGTTTTTTTCTAATTTATATTAAATTCCTATTCTCTGATTGCATTTAATAATGTGAGAGGCCTTGAGTGATTCTGATCCTGAAGTTACCGCCTTGCTTATACTCTTAAGTTCCCACATGGGTTGGTCTAAAGTTCAGAGTCGAAAATAATTCAACTTTTAATACATGTAATGAAAAATTACACCTAAGTCAGTCACCAGAACACAAAAGCAACATTAATACTGCTGTTGTAGACTAAACAAAAGCAGGAGTCTTCAGTCTTCAAAAGTTTTACTGTTTTTCTAGCCTCAAACAGGAAAAGCATTTTGAAAACATAAGGCTCATTAAAGAAGCCCTTTAAACTACTGTTGAAACTCAAGATTTTTGCCTTATAGGTAGAATTCTAAGCAGAGAGATTTTAATGACCATTTTTATTTATACTTGTCAGTATTTTAAAATTTTATACTCTAAAGAGAACAGCTGACATCTGACATTGCAAAGTTTGACACTGCAAAGTTCACACACAGTATGTCAAATCACTGGCAAGCCCAAGACACAAAAAGAGAAATAAAACTTTGATTCGTTAAGAAAAAACTTAACAATGTAGTTTACTTTTCTTTCTGCATAATCAAGTTTATATTTTTATGTTACTTAGGAACTATGATCTAAAAATAACTAATTAATTAAAAATAACACAGATATTAAATCACCAAAATGTTGAACAAGAGCAAATCTCTAGGAATTTTTTTTTTTTTTTTAACTCTGGAGCTTAAAAAAGAGCTATTTAAATGCTTTCCTGCATTAACAAGAGGGCAGGTAATAATGATGGCTTGTATGACAATATTGTCTTTGTTAGTTTTGCCCCAACAGAACTAAAGATTTCCTGATTACAACTTTGTAATTTAAGTCAACTGTAAAGATTTCTGGGGAAGGAAAACAAAGAAGAGTCTGAGTGCCAGCATTTAAATGGACTATATTACCTGAGTTTACTCTTCAGCATATGGGACACTGTAAATAAGAGGGGCTCCTACTTCTACAGCCCACACTAGGTCATGACCTGAACTCACTGTACTGGCATAAAAGAAAAAGTTGTGCTGGAGTCTCCAATTTACATGCTTCTCTGCTTCACCTTCAGGATCCTATAATCACATAGGGCCTTACAATGAAGTGTTCACTCTGTACTGTAGCTCATTGTCATGATTTTTAAACAGTTGCTTTTTTATTGTAATGAACCAATTATGAGCCAGTCACTCAAGCAGTCATTAACAAAAGATTTTTTTAATTGCATTTTTAATGAATTTTATTTTGGATAAAAGCCCTTAAAAGTACCTATGGCAAAGGGTAATCACAGATTGAATTAACAGCAAAATCTGTTTAATAATGACTTGTCTTTTATTTACTACAACAAAATAAATTCCAGTGAGAGTGTTAGAAAAATGACAGTGTCACAGAAAAAAAGGTTGGGGTGGAAGAGATTTGTAACTTACACTGCTAAAGTAATTTAAATTAAAACATATCTTTTTGCATTTAGTCATCTCCTTGTTTTTTCTTAATTTTAAAGTACAAACAAAATGCTTTCTTATGAACACAGACTTTGATATATATTTAGAAAATAATCAGACATTAATATTTGATCTATAAGCTAATAACGTTATATATAATTATAAAGCAAGCTAAACTGAAAAAACACACAAATTTAATGTATTCATCCTAAAAATGAATATACAAGATATGTTTATTTTTTAAGCAAAATACAATAATGTAAAAATTTCATTTGTCTGACAATAATTTCTTTGTATGAATGAACAGCAATGTCCTTGCTGAAAATAAACAGTAATCTTAATGAAAATTTGAATGAGCATAGTTGTGATCAGTCAGATATATAAATGTACCTTTTCAGGTGACTACTGAAACCTCATATATTTTTAAGTGCAGGTTTGAATTTTAACAGAGTATGTGAATATTTCCAAAACTATGAAATAAAAATTAATGTTAACATTTTACCACATAAACAATTTTTGATTAAAATTCCAAAATAAAAAGAACAAATTCATTTAAAACATATATCTGTTAATATAGTACAATTCAGAATTGCCTAAATTAATTTGCTACTATTAAATCATAATTAAGAGCTCGCTATCCAGTGTGATTTAATAAATCATTAATTAGAAATATTAAAGAAGGCACACTGATACTAGAAAAATTCTCTCTGGAGGTTAGACTGTCATACTCTGGTTGGGTTTTCAAGTCTTTAATCTATTAAAATCACTCATTCATGCAAAGATAAAAATTATATACGTACATATTTACACAAATATATATATATATATAGCCCATATATATACATCTATATATACATATACGTGTGTGTGTGTGTGTGTATATATATATATATATATATATATATATATGTAGGCATAGGTATGTGTGTGAGCAAGACTATTCTTAGAAATTGGCAGTATGCACTCCGATTTTGTTAAGAGAAAAAACGTTTTGAATGTTCCAGGCTTTTAAACCCTTGTATTTTCTGCCTCAAGAATGGGCTGACGGAAAGTAAGAGGCTCGGCAGGAGGACTGTGAAGCCCAGTTTAATTAATCTGCCAGCTGAATGACAGCGTGCCTAGGGGCATGGTGCTGGCATCCCACACCAGGTCCCAATGTGTTTTAAGCCTTGGATAGCTACATTCTGCACACCAAGACTTCGCTCAACAAATAGCAGAAAGGCCTTCAGAGCCTTCCTTCTTCTGCCTGAGACATTCCACTTAATTAATGTAATTCCTTTTTATCTTAAAGTTTTAATAAATTTTGATGCAGAGGCATAATAAACACATCTATGCCTCTCAATGTAGTAACTAGTTCCTCTAATGATTTTCTTATATATCCAAAAGGCTTATTTACAAGGCACAAAGAAAATGAATGCAAAACAATGTTATAACATGTTCAGAAATTCTCAAACATGCTACTTGATCTATTCAAAACACCATATTTGTATAACCTGATGTTTAATGAATCTGGCAATTTCCATTTCACTGGGCTTAAAGTTTTTTATATCATAAAAATACAAATCATATGCCTACACCCAAACACTCTGAAAATTACTAATACCTAATCTTGAGCAAGGTAAGGCTATTTTTTACCAATAGGATACACACGACATTCTCCTAATCCCTTTTACTGTCAGAACAAAACATCTTTCAAATCAAGATAAAATCGCTAAATCATGAATGTTAATATCATTCTGAGAAAAATAATACCTTATGACTAGAAAAGACCATCCCTTTAGGGAGAAATGTTGTGTTAAAGTAGATTATTCTTTTAGTAGTATAATAGAATGGCTTCTACCTAGTCCCAGATGGAAAATCAAAATCTGCATTTAAATGGAAATATTCTTAAACATAAAGGACAAAAGGCTAAAAACCATAAGGAATATCTACTTCATTTTAAAAATTCAAAATGCCATGTGAGAACTTTTAGGAAAGGCTTTGGCTTTCAGATTTTGTTTGTATGTTTGTTGCATTTTTACGAAGAGCTTGCAACACAATATAATTTTACAGTTTTATGATTAACACACAGTATTTGTGCCTATTATATCAAATTCACAAGTCAGATAAAAAAACTGGGCTATATAATTTTTAGTATTATAAGAAACAGATTTATGATTTAGGCTTAGGTAGAGTTAAGAATGAGTCCTCTATTTTCTTCCTATTTTTAACCATGCTGTTTTATATGTAATTCTTACAAGGCAATAGCAGTTTGTTGAAGTAAAATAAAATCTGAATTTCTTCAGCATTGACTCAAATCACCACTATGGTTAAGAGAAAAAGAAAGCAAAACGCTTGGCAATATTATAACTACTGCTCTTTGCGACCTGAAAGATTATTTTCAGTTCTTCAACAGTTAGAGCAATTTTCTTAAATCCTGAAGGAGTCTGACAGCGCTGCACATTTCTTAATGCTTGCATTTACTTTTACATTATAAAACAATAAAACAGCAGGATAATGTTCATGCAGTTAAGAGACTTGTAACATTACCACAAATAATTCTACTGTATTAGGCAAAACATAAGCTTTTTAAATGCAGGCTAAGGAAAGGGTAATCTATATTTATTGAAAGTACACAGACAAATAAGATTGGAAAAATAACTAAAATGTTGTACCTAGATTTAAAATAATGTTTGAAAACATTTGAAAAAACAAAATCTATGCTGAATATTTTTTGTCCTAAATTAAAATACAATTAATTTTCAAGCATAGTGTTTACTAGCAAGGGGAAAGCCTTCCTACATATCTTTCTTTGGAGAATGTGATCTCTTTTGCTACCTCAGGAACCAGTCACATTAGGTAATTTGATTACTTTTCCTCAACAATGCTGTAATCCAAGAAACTTTACAACTACAGCTTTAAAGATTCAGGTAACTGGGCATGGAGACTACTCCCTATGGTACCAGCACTTTGGGATGCTGGGGCAAGAGGCCTGCTTGAGGCCATAAGTTCCAGACCAGCCTGAACAACATAGCACAACCATGTCTCTACAAAAAAAATTAACAAGTTAGCTTGGAATGGTTGTGTGTGCCTGTAGCCTCAGCTACTCAGGACACTGAGGTGGGAGGATCTGAGCCCAGGAGGGTTCATTGCAGCAAGGCTGCAATGAACTATGATGGTGTTACTGAATTAGAGCATAGGTAACAGAAGGAAATCCTGACTCTAAGATAAAAACAAAAACAAAAAAAGCATTTTGATGATGGTCACATTTGACTATTGTACTGCAAATAATGGGCCAGCCTGCAGAACTTGGTTGTATCATCTCCTTTCTGAAACCAGCCCACCTTCTAATCACTATGCAGGTTCCGTTATACATCTTTATTGCTGGAAGCTATGTCCATTTTTTTGTATAGGAAGTTGTGGATCTCTTTATTTAAAAGACATAAAAGATATCTTATTTAAAAGCATAACAGGAACAACTAACTCCTGAATATGTATCAAGTAATTTTTCTACTTTGAATAAGTAACTCATTTCAATTCAGTTGTCCGTGGTTCTTCTAGCGGTAACCATAGGGATGAGAAAGGATAAAAGCATTTCAATATAGTTTCTCAGACTTATCCTAGGTACTCCACCCCTGCTCTCAATTCCCCAACCTTCACCTTCAACTCCAAAATCCCCAGCAGAAATTGTTTTCAACCATCAGTTGGAGACAATGTACCATAAAATGAAATCACCACAAATCCTGATACATGTCATCATTTGTCTACACTAAGTAGCAAACTAAATTAGGGAAGCTATATGTGAGACCATTACAGAAGATCCCAAACTCACAAATCTTTTAAACTCTATGGCTTAAAATCGCCTAAATCAAAGAAAACTGAGGAAATATGGCAAGATAGGTTTTAAAAGAAAATATACACCCCATACTTATAGATACTGGACTCAGAGCTAATATATGAAGAAACTGACTTTGAATCCCAAATATTCCTGTTCTAAATAAATGCCACTTTTTGCAGGAAACCAGAATCTAAAACCTGACTACTCAAAGTGCAGCCTCAAACCAGTGGCCTCAGCATCACCTGGGTACTTGTTAGAAAAATCTCAGGCTCCATCCAGACTAACTGAATCAGTACCTGAATTTTTAGTAAGATTCCTAGATGATCTATCTGCATATTCAAGTTTAAGACTTTCTAATCTAAGAGTTTATCTGGTTTCACAGAATATTTTTTCATCAAGAGACATAAAACAGTAAAGAGACAGAACAACCAATGCTCACAAAAAGACTTAAATATTACAGATGACCATAATGTAATGAAGCAGGGGGCGGGGCGGAAGAAAATTTAAGTAAAACAAGCATTTAAGTTAGATCTAGATCTGTCTGTAATCTTAGTTTCTGACACTTGAAAATTAATTTATGTGTGTATGTGCACGTATACCCACATGTGAGAGATGAAAGAGAGAAAGGAGAGGAAAAAAATAGAATGCGAATTAGAGGAAAACAAACGGGGAGAATGGAATCATTAAACTGTACATAGTGTGAATATGTAGTATATGTTTTTATAGCTGAAAAGGAGAAGAAACAAAGTAACCCAGCAGCTTGGAAAAGAGCAGCAACAACCCTCTCAACAACACTCCCACACACTAAATATAAGTAGGAGTTACTTATCTCCATGCCCAAGACAGCCTGATAGCAGCATTTTCATATCACTAACAAGAAACTACCGAGAGATTAGCATTAAAAAAAAGGGTCACAAAAGCAAATATTCCCTAACTGCATTAAAAGTAAAAAAAAGAAAACCAAACAAAACAAAAAACAGAATTAGGTCTAAGAGACTAAAATGACCAAAAGAAAAAAATATTACAATTCCAAGATGGTGATACATTATTTTCCAAAGTCTAAATAATGATTTGGTAATAATTACCATAAAATAAACATTATTTTATTCTTACAAATGACCTATTATAATATTAAATCCAGTAGCTAGATTTAAAATAGTAGCACTATAGCTCTGGTTTGTTTTTAACGTCATAATATAAATTGTCAACATTAAGAATAAAAGTTCATTAAAAAAACAAGAGAAGCATAAGGTATTTTCTATGGGATATTTAGTGAACATAAAGTATTTTCCATGGGATATTTATGGGATAAAGTAGTAGTTTAAACCTGCAGTAATAATTAAAGTGAAATATACCTAAAATCTCACGTTTGATATAAAATATATGCCCCAAATGCTTAAACTACTTATACTAAGCCAATATTCTATCACCATGGATTTACTCAGAGAAAATTAGAAAGAATTTTTAAATGCTGCCAAACTTAATGATGCCAATAGAAAATAAGTCAGTTGATATCCAGGAGCAGAACACTGTGGCTATTTGAAAAACAGAACCCAGTAGAAAAAATAAGTTGTAATTAGCATCACATCTGTAACTGTTTAAAAAATAACATGTATATGTGTCTATACCTATATGTATGTTCATCCACATGGCACATTTTTAGTATAAAGCATATTAAAATCTAGCACACGATGCAGCTGGTAATTGATGTATTTTGGCCCCCTTCAATTCCTGGAAAGTGACTTCTCACAATAAGGGGAAACAGTTACCTTATGACTTGCATTACATGACTGATTTACCCTAACACATATTTCTTCAGTTTTGTTCCAAGAATAAAATGTAGGATTAATAGGATGGGCAGAATGCTACTCCCATCTTGAGTGCACCAAATGCCAATAATTGTAAAAAGAATTCCAAGTTAAGGTTTCAGATATATTAAACAAAGACTTTAAATTTTAAAATATAAATAATGAATGCACAAGCAGGTGTATTATTTATAGAAATCAACTAGGCACAATGTTTCAATGGCCTTAGAAATAATTATATACTTTGATCCATTAATTCTGCATCTAGAAATGCATTCTAAGGAATTAATTTTTTTAAATGTAGACAATAATTTATGGATCACATAAAAGTATTATTATTTATAGTAAAAACTAAGTTCTACCTAATTCACAAAATTAGAGAATCATTAAAAAAATTATTATACAGGCACATGATAGAATATTAAGTAGCCATTTAATTACCTTCCTGAAGAGGTTTTAAGGGCACAGAAAAATGTTTCTGATATTTTAAGTCAAAAAAAAAGGAATGTACAAAGTACAGAAATACCACACATACAGGAGCGTGTGCATCTGTATGTGTTAAATACATGTGCATTTATAAAAATATGTCAAAATGTTAACTCAAAATGGTTGAATTTTTAGCAATATATTCATATTTTTATAGTTTTGAGTATTTAATTTAAAACATAATTTTTCTAAGTAATAAAGAAAATTAAAAGAGAATTTAGACAATAAAAAACAAGGCAGGAAGAATGAGGGAGAGTACCCTGCAAGGTTACAATGATAGAATTCCACTGAATAAAAAAGTATGTGAATCTGTAAGAGGAATACTAAAAGCCCAGTTCCAGAAGATGCACTTCCTTCCAACTATATGAGAGGTAGAAGAAAGATGAACATCAAAAATTAAAATAAAATAATGTAGAGAAGTCAGATCTATTACAGTATAGTAACTAGAAGGCAAAAAGGATATCATCTAATGCCAATGTTATTTTTACTATGTAGAAGTATCAAATAACTGTAGTAAATAATTTAAGAAAATAAATTACAACACCACTTAGTCTTAGGAGGCTTATTCCAGGTCTTGAGTTAACTATAAGGGAAGAAAGTGGTTACTGTGACAAATCATAACAACTTTATAGATCCTAACTTTGTTTTCTGCAAAGTTGACAGATACAGAGACTAATCTTTTCTCTTCCCAAACATAATTAAATCATATCTTTAAAATGTCCAGAAAATGAACATTATAACACTCACATATGTATATAATTCACAAGCTATCTTTTTATAAAATAGTATTTTAGCTATTATGTTAATAAGTACTTTAGAACTTATATTTTACCCTTAAGTTTTCATAAAAGTCTTTTTCTTGGTTGTTAATGCTTCATAATCATTTCCATTTCAGACTGCTCGACTGATCAATTGATTCTAAGTCAATAAAAACATGGAGTAAAAGGTTGGAAACTTTATAGTCATACTAAATTTGTTATATAAAACCAGAAATTCAGTGACTAGCTGTGATTTGCATACACAGTAGGGATTCAGCAATTATCAATTAACTATAAAGAAGAAAGCATCAATACAAGTCTGACATCTTATAACTATATAAAATCTTATAACTATGTAAAATCCTTACAAACTAAGTTAGTTTTACCTATTATGTAACATTGCTTTATCTAAAATATTTGCAAGTAACAATATGAGAAGAAACATTATGCAAAATAGCATAAAGGAGCCATTTAAAGCCAAAGACAAAATTTTTAAATAAATATAAATGCTCAAGAACTTCATTTGAAAACAAGGCCCTTGATATTAGCCTAAAATTAAAATTCATGGAAAGTTACCTAATCTTTGATAGATTCTAGTCAATGATAACCCTAAGGAATATCTGATAAATAAGATGATGCTTCATTAAATAAGGAGGGATTTCTGGCTTTCCAAAGCAATTAATTTAAAAGAGGAAAGTAAACAGTTTCTAATTCATGACCTCAGGATACACTGAATTGAAAGTCTGATTTAATTTTGGGTCTGAATCATACAACTTCACTATGGCGAATACCATATAGTGTTACTTTGGTGAAGGCACTGAAAAAATATGTTAATAGGTAATAATCTGTTCCCTATTAGGGAAGACAAAGGGAGAGAAACTTCTCTCTGAAAAAAATCCTATTAACTCTAAGCCTAAACTAATAAACTGATAAATTATTTCAAGATATTGATCAAATTTAATAAGCTAAATGAAGAATTTTAAGTCCCCAACAGGCCCTGATAGAGCAATACTGACCTTCAAGAAGACAGCATTCTTTGGAGAAACTCAGTAATACCGGCCAAAGAAGGACAGATGCCAAGTCATGAACAAATAGGAAAAATATAAAGTATGTGAAATATTTTTAGAAGAGCAAAGAATTCATCACAAATAATTATGACTAATACATCGCAGTAACTTCCTGCCTTAAAACTCGGTATTAAGTCTTTAAGACAGGGAGTGTGCTTTAATCACCTACATCTGTTGCCTTAATCAGCAACATCTCTAACACAGAAAAACGCCTGAAACACACTTAAAAAAAAAAAAAAAAAAAAAAAAGCTTAACATTCTACAACTTATAAAGCATGTATAAACATTATAAATAATGGTTATATATTATAGCATGTGACTTCCTCTATTTCATTTATCATTTTATTGACACTCAAAGGATAAAGCATATAGAACAAAATCATCTGAAAAAGTTCATAGGTCTGGTCATGGTGGGTCATATCTGTTAATTCCAGAACTTTGAGAGGCTGTGGTGGGAGGACTGTTTGAAGCCAGGTGTTCGTGACCCGCCTGGGCAACATAGCAAGACGCCCATATTTACAAAAATTAAAAAATAAATAAATTAGCCAGGGGTGGTGGCCAGGTGTATAATCTACTCTACATGGATTATCCCATTAAATGCTCATAATTACCCTATGATGTAGGTACTTCTATTAGTCTTACTTTACAAATATGAAAGCCAAGGTATAAAGAAGTTAACTAAACTAAGATCATACTATGCAGTGGAACCTAGAACAAAGCCAAGTCCAATCCTAGAGTCCCCATTTATCCCTCGAAGGCAAAAAACCCACCAACACTTCTTGGTAAATACAATATTGGTTTTCTAAAATCTATTTAATTATGAATATATCATTGGTCATCATTAAAGGATGAAAACATACAGTGCAACAGATTTTCAATCACTTTTTTGGTCTCCAGGCAATCACTTTTTTGATCTCACTCACTCACATGGCACCTAATAACCCTATTCACAACCCAGTGATGGAGCCGAAAAGAACATATCATGGAGCTGGTCCTAATACACTCCTAGGAGGTGTCTGCCTCACCTTGGGAATTCCAAAGCATACAGACTTACACTTTTATCTGTAAGCATTACTACTTCTAACTCCACCCAAATCTTGCTGTGGTTCCAGAAAATTTGTTTGAACGTATATTATTCAAGGATTTTGCCACACATTTCTTTCAGGCAAGACTCACATAAAAAAAAAAATA
Source organism: Saimiri boliviensis (assembly GCF_048565385.1). Classification (NCBI taxonomy): domain Eukaryota; kingdom Metazoa; phylum Chordata; class Mammalia; order Primates; family Cebidae; genus Saimiri; species Saimiri boliviensis. Next base: position 118,674,210 of record NC_133450.1, on the reverse strand, counting down.
CCATCTCACATACTTTTATATCAACTCATAATAAAGAACTGAAATAATAAAATATAATAGCACGCTATTTTTTTCAGGTTTAATCTGTTTCATTCAGCAGCAGTAATGATCTCATCTCATATTCTACCACCTTGGAAAATTTAAAGAAGGATTTTTTTTTTTTTGGAGGACTGCTAATAAAATTATCATTGACATTTTAATTAAAAAAAGAAATGTATGTAGAATAAACAGGACGCTTCCTGGAAGAGTCTGCAGTGGCTGCTCCATTGCTTCTTTGTACAGTCTTGGTAAATTATGCAGGCTCTCACTAGATAGAGCAGCTGTATTTCACTGTCTTTGGTAATGTAATCTACATTTATCACTATTTTAATTAAGTGGGTTCTTAATTTGGTACTCTCATTGCAGAGAAAAAATACCCGATTCAATTTTTTTTTTTTGGTAGACAGCATTTTGTCAGTCTTGTAAGCCAGAATGTAATTTTAAATGTATTTCTTACTGTAACTGGTCGTTATTTTAAAAGGAACTATCGTATTTGGTTGTTAAGAACTGTTCCTTTTCATTCTATCAGCTTAAAACATTGGTTCCTTCTTTATAGTGATAAAAAGGTAATTTCATGGCTCTCAATTTTAACCCATGTGATATATTAAAAACAATAGGTGGTTTATTACAATATTACATTCAAGATTACTCAAAAGTACTACAAAACATAAATACGAACTTTACAAGAAACAATTTACTGAATATTGAGACCATTCAACTCCAAATTCTTTGTGTAAGATTATTTTTATCATCAGGTCATTTGAAGTGTCTGAATCTTTATCTAAACCAATCATTGTGGAATATAACATCTTTAAACCATACTGAAAACATGTTCTGAATATTTCTTATTCATCTCCCATAATTATTTGTAATTAAAACAATGTTCTATTTTAAAATATTAAATTAATTAATTACGCCAGAAGTATGTTTTGTTTCACAGATAAACAATTAGTTTAATATTAGATAGCTTCATAAAACTGCATTTTTATGCATAAGGTGTTTGAAATCAATAAGGGAAGGCCTGATGTTCAAAAAATTCTGTATTTCAGCACACATTAATTGAACATCTTCTATGTGCCAGGTACAGAATTAGGCACTATAAATTCAAACCAAAGTAAGACAAAGCCCTGACACAAAACAAAAGGAGTGTATATACACACACATACATAAACTGTACAGTACCAAGTGGCTTTTCAACTTTGTTGCTTTAAAGGACTCTAGATCCCCACCTCTATTTCGACCAGAAAAGCTCCACTTTCATCTGTTTTATACACTAGTCTTTGTAGCTGGTGGAGAAAACAAAAGCCGTATAGGCAGAAAACAAAATAAGGGCTCTAGACTATTATTACTAAGAACCCAGGTAATTGAAAAAGTATCCCAAGTATCCTAAATATTTTCAGATACACTAAAGGAGAAAAATTTTAAATTCCTGTTTTTTTTTTGTTTTTGCGTTTTATCATCCCTTTTCACATGTCGCTAAATATTGATTTGTGGGTAAATTTCTACTAAAATAAAGATTCTAAACATAGCTTATTTTAAAAGTTTGGGAATAAGGTGTGTAGGGAGTTGAAAGTTAATGCGTATCTCATTATGTTAGTTCACATTCCCAAGAAATGCTATGCCAACTATCAGATTCACATGAATACAGAAATTGCCAGATAGGATTTTGAAAATCCAAAATGCATTAAATAAATGTGTTCTAGATTCTATATTAAAACTTCCTCATATAAAACAAAGCCATTTACTTTCCCACTGTAATTTTGGAAATAAAGTTACCATCTGATGATCTATAATGACCTGGCCAATTTAAATTTATTATCACTAATCCCTTACAAAAACCTCAAAAGATAAGGTGTTTTTACTCCCACGTTATAGATGAGAAAGCAGGCACAGGGGTTAAAACATGTATTCAATACTACAGAGTGAATACATGGAGAAACTAGGACTTTGGCCTATGCTCCTTTTACTAAAACACTTGCAGAAGCAAAATAAACTTAATCCGTAATTTTTTTCTCTTTTAATCATATCTAAATATGATGCCTGCTTTTATTATCCATAACTTCACATCTAGTTGTATTTTACCATGAAAAACTTAGCTATCAATACATACAATCAAAAAGATAAACAAAAGAGACAGAAAAGGAAATCTAAAATGTAAATCAATGCTAATGAATGACAAACACTTTAGTCATTGTGTAACTCCCTTGGTTTGAATTTAAATAATGTCATGTATAACGCCTGGGTTACACAATTCAGGAATAAATAGAAGTCAAATTTTAGGCAGCCCACTCAGATTCTAATTAAATAGAAAAAAAACCAAGTAAAATGGAACTAAATTATTTTTTTAAAATACTCCTATCAGACTTCAACTTCAAGAAGATATTTCATGAAGAGACAGTATAGCCTGTAAGATTCCATCTTCCTCAAATTACTCTGATGAACATCTGAAAAAACTTGAGATTTACCATGGGATAACAAGAAACAGCAGCCAATAATTCTAAATGAAAACTTAGAATGGTCTTTTGTTCTCTTTGTTTAAAGTAAAGCCACTAGTGAAAAACAAGAATGTCTACTTAGGAAAAAGGTCTCTTGTTTGAACAAAAATTAAATTTAAATGTCCTGCTTCTTACCTCAACATACGAACAGCTACGTCTGTCTAATGTTCACCGAAAGACTATAGAGGGCACTGTTGCATCAGCTTTGAAGCATTACAATAGAGGCCGAGAAAAAGAAAACTGTCTGTAATGTATAATTTTTCTAAAGGGTCAAATGCATGGAAATCTACTAAGCCTGATATAAAGGGAAAAAAACTAAAATGTATGTTTTTCTAAAATAGGCCGGACTTCAATGGGGAAAAAAAACTTAACAAAAACAACTGTCAAATGGACAGTTTTGCACGGCACATGTTTTGCATTTCCCTTTGTAGTGCCTTCATGAGGAAGGTAACTAATCATAGCACCTCCTTATCCATTGGAAACAGCACCCCATTGCAGAATCCTCTTTACAATCAATAGAAAACTGAATGTGGCACCTTATGCAATCCTTCCATAATTCTATCAACAGAAAGAATGCAGTCTGTTTGCATACTTTTATCTAAAAGGCCAATTCCATTTGTCCCCTCTTTGGTTAAAATGACAGCTACAGATCAATCACTCTCACATGAAAGTAAACATGCTACAAAAAAAAAAAAAAAAGAGAGAAGAGGAATCAAAACTGAAATCCTTGCCTATTTTAAACATATTTACACATAAAAACTCAAAGCAAAATAGAAAAAGTAAGTTTTTCCTCATATTGTACTATTATACAACAGAAACAGGATGTAAAATAAATAAGTTACGTCAAACAATAGTCGTGAATCTTACCTTTAAATATAGACAACACTTAATTAAGTTCCATATATTTTCTATTCTCTTACATCATCCCTATCAACGATTCTTTGAAACTAAATCCAATTAAGTACAGTGTCAAAGGTTCTTTTAATACATATATACAATAAGACTAGTACACACAACATAAAGCTTCTTATTATACTATCACGTAATTTTTTTTTTCACTACAAATAATGCGAAAGTCAAAGGGAGTTAAATTATCTCATTTTGGTAATTTGAAAATAATGTCTTGAACTGCTGAACCTCTGTAGAAACATGGACATTAGCTGGGAGAATTATAATATTGTGATCAAACCAAGTAGAAGATGTACAATGAAAAAGAAAGATCCTCCATTAATGTATATCTAATCATACCACCATATCACATATTAGGTAAATCCACATTAATACAGGTATCATTATAAAACTAAGTCTCTAATAAAGAAACCCAAATTCCCTGGAAAAACCATATACAACTCATTTTGTCACTCTCAAAATTCCAGAGAGATTAGCAACTTCTCTGAAATCAAAGTGCAGAACTGTGAAAGTGTTAAAAATTCTTCAGTAATACCTCAACCTACTCATAAATCAAAAGGAGGGGAAGGGGCTTTAGATGGTATGTAGATTTCATTTTATTACAAAAGCTCCAGTTCAACAAGTTATTTTCAGCCAATAAAAGTCAAAAAGTAAAGCATTGTTAAAGTGGCTAGTACTGACTCTGAGGCTTTCCTTCTTAACTGAAATGCTACTTGAGTATTGCTCCCTTAAATTACTAATTTATGGGTTTTGCTTAGTCTCCTCCTAAGGCAAGGCAGTTCTGGTCAAAGGTATGTTGAATGCACATAAACAAACAGAAAGCTTTTATAATGGTCCTAAAATTCACTAAACATAATAAACAACACTTTTTAATTAATGTTGATGTACAATCCTATGAACCAAGTTTATATAAATAGACTATATCATTTAAAGAATCTGTAAGATCCCCTAGGAAGTAAATGAACAAATTCAGAAAAATTAAACATAGGCTGATTACTTTTCATTGATGTGACAAAATTAATGCTTACAGCAGCATCAAAGTGCTGATGGGACTATGAATACTTTCGTGCAATTTTGAAGAAATCTAAGAGAAAGTGTCATAAACCGTGAGAAAATGTATTTGCAATATTGTTTTCAACCTACCACAGGATGACTGCAAAAAAAAAAAAATCAGGTAATGTCTTTTTCATATGCAGGATATTTAACTAGATACTTTAGTTTATTATTGTAGAAGAGAAGCATATTACAATCAATTTTAGTCAACTTTAATTTATGCAAAGCTTGTGAGCAATAGCTGCTAAAAGGATACAACATTGTTGATTCATATACAAGCATTTTACTTAACTACATTGGATAATAGCAGTGCTCCTAAAGGAGTATAAAAAGCAAAGTGATTAGCAGTCATTATTGTTAATTAGTGCTCACATTACATTCCTTGGGATGAATCTCCTTTAAGTTGAATACATGGAAAGTTTATTTTTGAAGGTTTGCCAAATCTTGCCTAGGTAAGTACTGAACTAAGCCGTCAACTGCCAGCAAGCAGAATGAAAAACAGGGACAGATCAGAATCCAATTAGTATGTCTAAGTTTTTAAACAGGAAAAGGGTTGAGGGGAATGAGTAAAACTGGAAACTCATACTTCACATTCTGCAATCTCACTGATAAAAGGAGGAAATGTGTGTTTATCAAACTTGCTGTGAGTGCACAGTTCATTTGGAGTCCTGTAAACAATCGCCTGGCTGCCCACTTCCAAAGCCATGTGAAAATCCTGGAGATTCAGAGCATCATAGTCAGCAAGCAAGGTCACTCTAGTGATGCCCTGGAAATGGGAAATTAGGAAAACGTGGCAATCAGAGGTTTAGGATTGACCAGAAAAAGCCCTGAGGCTGGATTACCATCTTTCACCACCAGTCGGGCTGTCTCTGCTTATTCAGTATTAATACAACAGGACTGCAAGTGAAGGAAAATAACTCCATGCACCTAACTGGGACAGTGGCTTTCTTGTTTATAAAATGATAGGCATTTGTCACAGCAATAAAATAAAATAAAATAATAAAATCTCTCATAAACAAGTTTTCAAGAACCAAGTCTGAAAGAAAAACAGTGTCCTCACCAACCTTCAAAAAAGACCTAGGGAATGGCTGACATCCTGCTGATTTGATAATCAATAGAAGTTTCCTTTCCCCCAATACCATTCAGGGCATTTTTAAGTAGATGCCAAATCTTCACCAAAGAACCTTCAAAAGCAATACATTCTGGTTAGAGAAAAACACTGAAACACTAAATGTACAAAAATTACACTCTTAATTCTGTCCACAGACTTAAAATATATACTACAGATATTTTTCTATGCATGTACTTAAACAAATGCATTCCATAAAACTGTTATTATACCATACAGAGTATGTGGTAATTTGTTTCCATCTCTTAAGAATATGTAAAGATGTATTTCTACAAGTTCAGTTTTAATGTCATAGAGCATCCCACTGTACAGATACATCATAATTTAGATTGCCAATCATTTCTAAATTTTCATGTATGTTTTAAATTATTTCCTTAGTTATAAATTCCCCAGAGTAGACTTGCTTAGTACAGAAGGAGTGTATTTTTTGTGTCTGATGAGTTCTACCAAATTACTATCCAGAAATGCTGAGCCAATTTACAGGGCTGCTAGCAGTACATAAGGGTTATGTTTCTTCAAAATCACTATTATTTCTTATTTCAAAAATGCAGTCATAGCTGCATTTTTGAGTTAGTGAAACTTTTTTTTTTGGTCATTTGAATGTAGTTTTCTGTGAAATGCCTGTTCATATCCTTAGCCCACATCTCTATTTGGAGACATGTTTTTTATAATAATATTCAAAAATCAGTGAGGAATTCCCCATAGAATACTAATCCCACCAATCAGAGATCATTTTAAAGAAGAGATGATAATTGTATGGACATTAAAAGATCTTATTAAGGTTGGCAACTTTACATGAACCTATTTTACAACATTATATTATAGAACAAGACTTCCCAACTTATCCAGAAAGAAAAAGAAAAGTTAAAAACTGAAATGGGATTCCAAATATATCTCTGAAGCTATCTTTGTTTTCCATAAATGGAAAAACTTACGATTCTAAGCTGGCATCATCAGCAACGTTTTGTTGTTCTTTTTACTGTTCTGTTATTCCAAGGAACGATTGAAACATATTAACATTTGAATTGTTTTATTAGCTATTATGGTAAGTCAAGAAAGGAGACTATAACTATGGATGATAGACAAGTTCCTCATGCTATTATCTTGAATCAAGTATTTAATTAAAATGTGTCACTTCAGAGAAAAGCACTAAGTGTAAGACAAAAATGAAAAATGTCCCCCTCCACCCATCCAAATCAATTTAAGGCCTCTTCTCACAAAATCATGACAGTGGCCAATACCCAAATTAATAATTCCTAATACATCTTCAGAAACAGGCTTAGATTAGAATGTAATTTCAAACCACAGAACATGTTTTTTTTTTTTTCTTTTTCAGAAAAACCAGTTTAAAAACTTGCAAAACTATTACCTAGAATAGTGCTTCTCAAACAGTGTTAGAAACCACTTTTTATTTTACATTTCCAGCCCTTCAAAGACAGAAACTTACAAAATACAACAAAATAAAAATTTTAAAAGATACAAAGTACAAGGGTGAATTTTTATTATTAGATTCAAAAGAAATAAAATTACTCTTTCATATTACTATAAAAGTTTCTAAATGCCTACGTTCAATTTCTCTACATATTGTATCTTGAACAAAACACTTCATGGACTAGCACCAGGCTAATCCCTAGACCACACTTTGAGTAGCAATTATTTAAAATTATTCTGAGAGCTCTGAAACAAGATCAGACACAGATAGATCACTTTGATCCCTGACTTAATAACCCAACCCCCCTTATTAAACCATATGTCTTCCCCTCTGCCTCACTGTCAATTTACACATACATTATTGGTTTATGTATGCATTATATATGTACTATAATATAGTAATATCTGCAGAATTAACACAACTGCAATTCTGAGAGGCAGCAGAACAAAGTGATTAAAAGTACATGTTCTACCACTTTTCAGCTGCGTAACCTTGGATAAGTTACTTAACCTCTCTGTATCTTCAGTTTACTTATCAGCAAAATAGTGATAATTAACCAGGGTTGATGTAAGGATAAAATTAGAATATATGTGTATAGAGCTTATAACAGTACCTAGAAGATAGTGCTACATAAGTTGCGATTATAATTACAATAAGACACAGATAATTCAAAGAAAATCACACGGCTCCGGGTTTTCCAAAAATAAATACAAAGAGGAAACTTTAAGTTGCATGATTTACGGTGTTCATGCAATAAAAACTGTCAAATAGTTACAGTAAGGCTAAACTATTACAAATACTAAGTCCTGAGAGAAATTTCACCCTTGGATTGCCATGAAGTTAACTGTGTGATATAAAAATCCTTCACATCATCCCTGGGAAATTACACAACAAAAAAAATTGAATACTTCTTGTTTTTTTGAGACAGATTCTCGCTCTGTTGCCCACGCTGGAGTGCAGTGGCGCGATCTTGACTCACTGCAACCTCCGCCTCCCGGGTTCAAACGAGTCTCCTGCTTCAGCCTCCCGAGTAGCTAGGACTATAGGCACACATCACCACGCCCAGCTAGTTTTTGTATTTTTAGTAAAGACAGGGTTTCACCATGTTAGCCAGAATGGTCTCAATCTCCTGACCTCATGATCCACCCACCCTGGCCTTCCAAGAAACTTGAATACTTCTTATGGACAGGGCACAATTATGAGAACTGAAGAGTATCCAAAGTTGAGAAATACTCAATCCCTGCCCTCATGAAGTTAGAAAATAACAGGGAGGATATATTACAAATGCAAATAATTACATAAAACAAGGCATAACATAATAACTGCCCACAAAAGTAAATAATGCAATAGAAATTTTTAAAAACAAGAGCTACACTTGAGGAAATCAAGAGCAATGCCTTGATTACATTCCTGTTTTTCTCTCCTTCAACATAAAATCCAAAGACCATTTAGAATGAACCATTTCCCCAAGACTATTGTCCCTTCCCTGACCCCCATTACTGCTTACCTGAAATTTAAGATGCTTTATACTTCCTTCTCTTTGATCTTAATGTCTTTCTTGAGAAAAGCACAGAATACTTGTCTGCTCTCAGCAACTACCTCATGTGACTCTTCACTCTTTGGAAGCCCCAAAAGACCCACCTGCTCTCATAGAACAGAGCATCGCATGTATTACATACTCAGAGGACAACTAATTATTGAGTATTCATGAATACTCCCAGGCTGCAAGGCTTTCTGAAAGTTATGGTTAAAATAGTAGCTGTTAAACTTTTGAAAAAAACAGACCACTGTAAGACTAAGAAAAAAATTTGGCCACCCTGGGCAACATGGTAAAACCTTGTATCTACAAAAAAATATAAAAATTATCTGGTGATGGTGACATGCACCTGTAGTCTCAGCTACTCAAGATGCTGAGGCAGAAGATAGATTGAGCTTGGGAGTCTGAGGGTGCAGTGAGCCATGATCACAACACTGCACCTCAGCCTGGGTGATAGAATAAGACCCTTTCTCAAAAAAACAAAAGAAAAGAAAAGAAAAAAAAATTTTGTCCTCTTCCAGAAAAATTTACACATACAAAAAACTTGCATAAAATTTCAGAGTTCAAGAATACCTCTCCCTTCCAGAGTAATAAATACTATTTTAAAGTAGTGAATTATTCTAGATTGAAATCTACTAGTCTGATCCTTATTAGCTTTCTGTGATTAAGTCCAGGATATATGACACTCAAAATCAGAAGAACTTGGATAGGGGCTAAAGAAGTCACAAAAAATGGCAATCAGAGCAATAAAAATGCTTAAAGGAGATAAATTATGAAAGGCTCAAAAGGAAGATCGAGTTATTTATCAAATGATGGTTGTTCTCCCTCCCTTCCCCATCTCCCTGCAAAATTACCACCTAGGAAAGAATTCTCAAGGGAAGTGGTCTTAAAATAGACCACATGGCATTTCAATGGCTCTGGAACAAATCTTATAGTAGGGAACACAGAAGAATCAGCAAATTCTGCACAAAAAAGAGAACTAAACGACAGTTTACACCTCTTTTGATTTGTCAATATCTTTTTTTTTTTTTTTTGAGACGGAGTTTCGCTCTTGTTACCCAGGCCGGAGTGCAATGGCGCGATCTCGGCTCACCGCAACCTCCGCCTCCTGGGTTCAGGCAATTCTCCTGCCTCAGCCTCCTGAGTAGCTGAGATTACAAGCACACGCCACCATGCCCAGCTAATTTTTTGTGTTTTTAGTAGAGACGGGGTTTCACCATGTTGACCAGGATGGTCTTGATCTCTTGACCTCGTGATCCACCTGCCTCGGCCTCCCAAAGTGCTGGGATTACAGGCTTGAGCCACTGCACCCGACCGATTTGTCAATATCTTTTGATAGATATCTATGGGGATCAATATTAGCATAATTTTGTCAAAGTTAGATAGGCTTAACTTTGGTAAGTTTAACAACTGCTCACTGAGTACCCACTGTGTGTAAGTACACCAAGTGACCACATGCCAGCACTGTATACAAATAAGTATGGCATAATTCTGCTGATGTTGAGAGTTAATCGCTTTTACATACAGAAGCACAAATAATAGCTCCATTCTACTGCCTCTGAACAAAGAACAATTTTTTAAATCTTTTAATTCATATACTCCAAAAAGTCTGAATTTTCTAACCTTAGTTTGTGTAACTTTCAAATTTAAGTTCTTGCTTGAGGCTTTCTACAAATGAGTTCATACAAAATATACTGCTTAGATTTTAAAGATAAGCATGGAGTTGAATTCTAAAAGAACATGCCAAAACAAATTTTAATAGAAAAAATATTACCTATTAGAACCACTGCTATCTTTAGGTTAACCTTCTTTATCTCCTTTTGAAATGGTCCATGCTTCAGTTTACTCATAAAGGAAACTAGAAAACATTAATTCCACATGTCTCCTGGAAGGCTGAATTCTCTAACTGAAGAAGTCTAAAACAGACCAAGATGGCCCAAAATGAAAAGCAACAAATGTAGAAGGATCAATTCAATCCAATCTATAATATAAATTTGCTCCCATTAAAACCTCTTTCACAATTGAACAATTACCATTCTTTTTCTTCTCCGCATTAACTTACTAATAAAATCAAAAATAATTACACTAATCTCAAGGCCCACTTGTAGCTACTACTTAATATTAATATACTAATGGAATGTTATATGCAATGAAAAAAATACGGCTTTACTAGATTATTCTGGAAGCTAGAGAATGAAGGAGAAAATCTGAGACTAAAATGAGGATGACAGGCTCTCAAATATATTGCCATTTGTTTTCAAAACAGACAAACAAGAAAAGAAAAAAGAGGTGTCCACATTTTATAGATGGAATAACTGAATTCCAGAGGAGTAGAGTTTAACACTATGCCTGTTATAGTCTAGGAGTTGCATGGAGTCTCATAGGAAATAAAACGAATGAAATATAATCCTTATCCCTCTAGTTACTTATCATCTTTAAACAAAACAAAACAAAACCCACAAGACAGTTTTTTTTTTTTTTTTCAAAATCTTAGCTTTGTGTATTAAACTAGACTAAGTACTATAAGAGAGTTATAATGTGACAGGAGGGTTTAAGAAAGGAAGATACTATATTTGGTGGGGTGAATCAAGGACAACATCAGGAAAGAGATGCCATGCAAAAGAAGGAGTTGGAAAGAAGTTATTTCTGACTAAAACACACCACTATTCAGGAAAGGCATGGACCATATGGGGAAAAATGAGTTCTGACAGTAGTCTAGTTTAGACGGCACATAGCTTCAATGTAGGAGAATCTGAGAAAAGACAAAAAACAAACTGAAATCATGCTGCGGTGTACCTAACAGATCAATGATAAGCAATAAATGTTTGATGGAAAGAAAAATATGATTAAATATACACTTTAGAAAGATTAATCTCACAGAAGTTTGAAGGATAAATTATAGAAGATGAGAGTCTGGAGAAAGACTAGAAGTAAACTTTAAAGGGTCAATTAATTTACAGGTCTAAAGTCAGGTTCAATCTGTTATGATGCCCAAAAGGCTATAGAACCTATTAAGATTTTATATTTTGCTTGACTTAGCAGCATATGTGTAACTGCATATCAAATAATAATGCAATAATTTGAATCCCATCTATACAAATTATGTGAAAATACATTAATACCATAGTTTTGCTTACTTCTATGAATCCACATTAGATGCTTTTAAGAAGTAAAGATAAAGTTTCAGTTGATATGTATTTCATGTAACTCCATAAAGAAAATTTTAAATAAGAACCAAGACCAAAATTTATTAAGAATTGCTTCTGATTAAATGAACCCATATTGATTACGAAGCCTATTCTATACCATCTTATACAAGACTAAAGAGATGACAATGACAGGATACCATAAAATTTAGGATCCTAGTATTTGTAATATACAATTATCATAATTCATTTTGATTACCAATACTGCCCAGTAAAAACTATATAAATTAGCTGTGGAACTGTCAGTTTACAAGTTACCTTATATAGACTCTTTGTCACAATTTATTTAAATACCATCATCAAGTCCAATCAATCTCTCTGGAATGTTCCCTTTTCACCTTTCCTCTTGGCATTCCCTATGTTCAGGTACCCAAAACCTTTCAGGTACCTAGTACCTTAATTTTTAATTTGAATTCATCTATGGAAATGCCTATCTCTAATCCATTTCTTGTTTTATATTAGTGATTCACCCTGATGACCCTGATGACCACATGAATTTGTTGAACAGTAAGAAATACATAATGTAACAGCCTAGCATATACGTATGTGCCTGTATGTATCTATTATGTTACACAAAACAATGATTAACCTACACACAAAGCATATTGATATTTTCTATTATATTCTAGGCTCTTAAATTTAAAAAAAAAATAGCTGTCACTCATTAAATTGAGTTTAGAAAATACCACCTTAGGGGCTTTCCACCATCTGAACAATCCCTGACCTGAAATTCAAGACACTCTTTTTTTTGGTATTAATCAACCTTTACAGACTTAGTTTCTACTGCTTCTTAAATTTTAAACCCTAAATTGAATTGAACCACTCTATTTCCATAATAAGTTTCATAATTTCCTGCTTACATGACTTTGGCTAAGAACTTTCCTTATTTTTAACATTCTCTTAGCCATCCTCCAATGCCTGTCACCTGTCAAAATCCAAATAATCCTTAAGGATATTGTATTAGTCTGTTTCCACACTGCTATAAAGAACTACCTGAGGCTGGGTAGTTTATAAAGAAAAGAGGTTTAATTGGCTTAGTCTTGCAGGCTGTACAGGCTTCCGCTTCTATGGAGGCCTCAAGAAACTTACAATCATGGCATAAGTCAAAAAAAAAGGAAGTACATCTTCACATGGCCAGCAGGAGACAGTGAAGAATGAGGTGCTAAACACTTTCAAACAACAGATCTCAGGAGAACTCTATCACAAGGACAGCAAGGGGGAAGCCTGCCCCTATAATTCAATCACCTCCCACTAAGCCCCTACTCCACCTCTGGGAATCACAACTTGACATGATATATGGGTGGAGACACAGAACCAAACTGCCTCAGATATCAAACGTAACTTGTCCATAAAGCCCTTCTGATCCCCCAAATGGGATTTTTTCACCCTATGAACTCCCATAACTCTTTAATTGCATGCTCTAATGGCAACTATACCTTGTATTAATTTCTTTTTATATGCGTCCTACCTCTTCAGGGTCTGTGAGGGCAAAGACTATGTCTCATACATCTTACTTTCCAATATTGAAACATTATAAGCATTGAATTTATGTTTGATAAATGAAAGAAAAAGATTAAGAAAAACAGCAGTAGTATAGGTTAAAATTAACAGGAAATGTTAAGGTGAACTAAGACATTTATTCAACTCCTCTTTATTCACTCAATATTTTCCCACATCAGCACATCCCAGAAGAAGTGCCTATCAAACCATTTCTAACAAAAACAAAAAGAAAACAAAACAAAATCCTCACCTCTTATTTACTAATAATACCATTGCTTTTTATGACTATTTAATGATTTACGCACTACAAATTTGCTGACTGACCATGTTCCCAATTTAAAAGGGAAAGCTGTTGTAAAAATATCAGTTCAGGATCTATCATATTATTGTGTGACTATCAATGAAGTCACCTGCTTCAGAAATATAAAACAATAAATAAATAAAGCAATTTATGCTTATCAATCTGGATAATATATTCTCAGTCATTTAAAAAGAATATGGCAAAGACAAGATGAACTACAGGCGTAGAAATGAAGTAGACTATAGGACAGAGACTTACGCCTAGCATCCCAGACAACACAACTCCAGAAGGAGACATCTACAAAAGGGTTATTTAAAAATAAATAGTAGCATAGGAAAACAAACAAGCAAACAACAACAACAAACAGTCACCAGGACACAGACACTAGAGACTGAAAATATAAAGAAAGAAACTTGAAAGAAAAGTTAGAAATACCCAACACACTGTAAGATATATAGAGTAGATGATAAGATAGGAAGAAATGTATAGTTTAAAGAAGAAGAAATATAGGATATAAAAATAAGTCAACTGATAAATTTATAGGCAGACACTGTGGGAAAAGATAAACAGAAAGAGTATATATGTGCATGTGCAGTATACACACATAATCACTGATAGCAAGTAGAGAAAAGTTCAAGGTTGAAGAGACAGAATGATTGTTTTGCCAAAATGAGGGAGTTCCATTTTCTAGGCTTTAGGGGGAATTTATAGATGAAGGGTTTATACCTGTGATACGTTTAGGAACAGTAGTAACTGACAAGTATGTTGGTACAACATTTTATTTCCAGACAGATCTTCCATCATGACTTCCTCATGCATATTTGACTTTACCATCTGAAAGGGTCAGATATGGCACAGCCTCAATAATGCTGCATCTGGGAGTGAAAATGACACGGGTCAGTTCCAATGCCAATTCTTCTTGTTTACAGTCCAGAGTCAATGCTAGAAAAGCATCTCTTATGCCAAAGGACCAGGTTTAATGTCCCAAATCTTGGGAACTGAAAGGGCCTGAGGCAAGCTGTGTAGTTCTGAGGAGCCACTGGCAATTTGTACAGGGCTGTGTGCCTGTTTAATTAATGCTATGTCTGAGTCCTCCCTAAAAATCTTAAGTCCATCTTATACGTTTCTCCCACTCCAAACCCTTCAGATTTGCCTCGGGGCCACACAACAATCTCAGGTTTTTCCATCATGTAGTGAAGTGCAAAAAGATTCACCAAGTAATTTTCCACCATAATCAGGTTTTCTAAAATGCATATACTAAAAATAATTTGAAAGAGTTTCTGTTAAGCATTTTCATAAAGTAGTCTGAAGCAGGAAACTATTCTTGGTACAGTTAGTGGTTACACTGATAGGATGCCTTATTTTGAAAACTTTCACTGTGATGCCCATTCCATTTAAGCTTCTAAACAGAAAAAGACAAAATGAATTTACCAACAGTTTTATATCACACATCATAGTAATGTGGCTCATTACATTTTTTTTTTTTGGAGGTGGAGTCTCGCTCTGTCACCCAGGCTGTAGAGTCCAGTGGCATGATCTCAGCTCACTGAAACCTCTGCCTCCCAAATTCAAGCAATTCTCTCGCCTCAGCTCCTGAATAACTGGAATTACAGGCACACGTCACCACACCCAGCTAATTTTTGTATGTTAGTACAGATGGGGTTTCATCACATTGGCCAGGGTGGTCTTGAACTCCTGACCTCAAGTGGTCAGCCTGCCTCAGCCTTCCTAAAGTGCTGGGATACAGGCATGAGCCACTGTGACCAGCCTAGGTTGGGATAATTTTATACATTTTTTTAATAAATTTATTCTTTTAATATTCAATATTCTTTTAAGAGCCTCCATATGTCAGGAACTCTGCTAGGCACTAGAGATACAAAAATAAACAGCACTGAGCATGTTTTTGAGGTCTTACAATTTAGTGAAAAGAGATAGCCACAAAAACAATCCTAGTAATTCAATGAGACTCACAGTAGAGTTATAGACAAGCTGCTATGGAACAAACAGGAGGAAGGTAAATTAGGGCAGGTTTCACAAAAGAATATGCAGTGAGAAGGGGTTCTTCAGGAGAACAAAGAGATAAGCATAAAGAAAAGCACAGTCAAAGACTCACACATGGAAAGCAATCTCCTAGAAACCTAATTAGTTCATTATAACTTGATCACAGAGGTGCTTATGTGGGAATAGCAGGATCAGACTAGTAGGATTTCCAGGGCCTCTTCTTAAAGATCCTTCTGTAATGTAAGGCAATGTATTTGGACTATATCTTAATCATGGGTTATTTAAGCATTTATACAAATCAGCTGCCAACAACTTGGTAGAAGGAGTGGATGGACCCTTCTACTAAGGACAATACTGAAGGTAAATTGATTAGGAGGCTCTCACATAGTACAGATAAAAAAACAGTAGTGGTGAGAATGAAGTCAAGGGGTCAAATTTTAGAAGTCATACCAGCATTATTAATCATACCAGGTGTTGGAGCTCTAATGGTGATGGCTGAGGAGGATGGAGTGGAGAAAGGGACTGAGAAAAAGTGGAAGTCTCCTAGGAAGGCCCAAGTTTTGACTTGGATGATGGGATAAATGATGATGCTTTTAATTATGAAAAAACTGAAGATGGAGCAAGTTTGTGTAGAAAGATAACAAATAAGTTTTGAATTTGTTTAGTTTGCCATGCCTGTGGAATATTAAGGTGGAAAATCACAAGCAACTGGATATACAGGTCCTTAACTACAAGCTCACTGCTTCAGACCCAATATTCAACTGTTTGTGAAAGAAGAAAAGCAAGAGGAGGAGGCAGGAGAAAAGGAAGAAAGGGAGAGAGGGAAGAGAGAAGAGATAAAAAAGAAGAATCAGCAGGGCACAGTGGCTTATGCCTGGAGTCCCAGCTCATTAGGAGACTGAAGCAGGTGGATCACCTGAGGTCAGGAGTTTGAGAACAGCCTGGCCAAAATGGCAAAACACCATCTCTACTAAAAATACAAAATAGTAAGTCAGGCGTGGTGGCAGGTGCATGGAATCCCAGCTACTAGGGAGGCCGAAGCACGAGAAATGCTTGAATCTGGGAGTTGGAGGTTGCAGTGAGCCGAGATCTACCACTGCATTCCAACCATCATCTTAAACAAACAAACAAACAAACAAAAAAACAGAATCATTTATGGTGGTTTCCAAGGTGAAACCTACACATTTTTAGAAAACGTGTTACCCTTTGCCCCCCTGCCACACTTCACTCTTCTACCAGCAATAGCCTGATTTATATTTGGAGATTCACCCTTCCTTTACTGCTAGCAAACATATTCCCAGTAATTCCTGGAAATCATAATTCCATCTCTTAGTTTAGAAATGACACACAACCTAGGCCTACCCAATAAAAGTTATCTCCCAACCAAGACTGACTAATAAATATTACAAATCAGACCAATTAGATTCCCAGTTAAGCTACTTAAAATGAAAACTGGAGCTTTTCCTACTACATTTAAACCAAGAATACAACTGGGAGCCATCCTCTAATTACTAGATCCTGACTGAGAACAGAGTCAACAGAAAGTAGGGGTAAGAGAGAAACAAAAAACAAAACAAGAAAACTTGACTTTGATTCTAAAATTTGGATTTTATATCTAGTTATCTTGAAGATAAACTTACTTTAGGTTGCTGTCAATAGTTATTTTAGTTATTTTTATTAATAAATTTATGTATTTAATATTATTAAAATTTTAATTTTTCAAAGATTACTGCCAATAATAATAAACAGAAGGAAAGAACCAATGAAAAAAGGATTTCAATTAATTTATTAAGTTAGAAAGCAGATAAAGAAGAAACCATGACTGATCAGTTGGCAGAGAGAGCCATAACCTACTGTTTGTTTGCATGGAAGAGAACAGAGCCAAGAAAGAAATCAAACAAGTCCACACTTTCCCGAACTCCAAGAATAACAAGTGTGAGATGCGACATTTGGGAAAATTCTATAGTCAAAAGCATTCACAGTCAGTTTTCCTACTGTAGTATTCTTTTTTTTTTTGAGACAGAGTTTCGCTCTTGTTACCCAGGCTGGAGTGCAATGGCACGATCTTGGCTCACCGCAACCTCCGCCTCCTGGGTTCAAGCAATTCTCCTGCCTCAGCCTCCTGAGTAGCTGGTATTACAGGCACGTGCCACCATGCCCAGCTAATGTTTTTTGTATTTTTAGTAGAGATGGGGTTTCACTATGTTGACCAGGATGGTCTCGATCTCTTGACCTCGTGATCCATCTGCCTCGGCCGCCCAAAGTGCTAGGATTACAGGTTTGAGCCACCGCGCCCAGCCTATTGTAGTATTCTTAGATATGAAAAGGCAAACAAGACATTCAAGGAAAGCCTGTTACATGAAAGAAAAGAAAACTAAAAAAAAAAACACTCAAAGAAAACAATATTTCGGGAAACAAAAGATAATGTTTAAAATCTCTATTTGTATTTTAAGAGGATATAGAAAGAAAATCAAGTTGTTATTTAAAAACAATGAACAAACAAGAAAAGTTCTTGACTACTGAAAACATAATTGCTAAAATCTAAAAATATTAAACAAGAAAGAAGAGAAATTTAAAAAGGAAATCTCATAGAATGTACAACAAAAAGACACATAGAAAATATGTTAAACAAAAGATATGAAGTTTCAATCTAGAAGTTCTCATATCTGACTTGTGAGAGTGTCAGCAAAAGAGAACAGAGAAAATCAAAAGGAACAAATTATCTACTAGTGGCAGAACCATCCTTACACTGAAATTCTATTGGCTTTGCAATATTTTGTGTATCGGATTTGACATGAAGTTTTCTCCCACCAAAAAAATAAAAATGGCTATAGCAGTTTTAGGTCTCACATTCACACATCTCTGCACAAGAGAAGGGCTTATCTTATGCCAGCCACCCATCATTCTAGGCTTCTTCTAACAAGACAAACATAGGTTAACAAAACTACCCCTGATCCAATCACTATGGCCAGAAGAATGTCATGTTCTGACTGGCTATCACCTGGATTACATGGCTATCCCTGAACCATCAATCAGAGAAAGAGGACAAGGAATGTGTCACTACTCAATAGGGATTTAGGGAAGGGATGCAGGAGAAACAACACCCAATACAGCATTACTGTGACATTTCAGTGTATCAAGCATAAAAGACACATCATAAAAGTTAACAAAGAAGAAAAACAGGCCACCTAAAAAGGAACAAAAATCTCACCAGTATTAGCAAAAAAGATAGTGTGGAGATTCCTCAAGGACTTAGAAACAGAGATTCCATTTGACCCGGCAATCGCATTACTGGGTATATATCCAAAGGATTATAAATCATTCTATTATAAAGACACATGTACACATAGGTTCACTGCAGCACTGTTTACAATAGCAAAGACCTGGAACCAACCCAAATGCCCATGACAGACTGGACAAGGAAAATGTGGCACATATGCACCATGGAATACTATGCAGCTATAAAAAAACGATGAGTTCATGGAAAATGTGGCACATATACACCATGGAATACTATGCAGCCATAAAAAAATGATAATTTCGTGTCCTTTGTAGGGACATGGATGAACCTGGAAACCATCATTCTCAGCAAACTGACACAGGAGCAGAAAATCAAACACCGCATGTTCTCACTCATAGGTGGGTGTTGAACAATGAGAACACATGGACATAGGGAGGAAAGCATCACACACTGGGGTCTGTCGGGGGGAATAGGGGAGGGATAGTGGGGGCTAGGAAGTTGGGGAGAGATAGCATGGGGAGAAATGCCAGATGTAGGTGATGGGGAGGAAGGCAGCAAATCACACTGCCATGTGTGTACCTATGCAACAATCTTGCATGTTCTTCACATGTACCCCCAAACCTAAAATGCAGTAAAAAATAAAGTGTAGTTTGCTATTAGAAATTTAATAGATAATGCAGTTTTGTCTCAAAAAAAAAATCCTAAATTCAACCAAATCAATAAAATATGAGGGCAGAATAGGAATTTTCAAAATGTAAAGATTACAAAGTACCCGCTACAAGGCAATTTCTTAAATATGGATTATATTGAAACTAAGGAACGAACCAAGAAAACGGAAGACATCACATCCAGGAAAGTAGCTCCAACCTGGTAGAACAGAAAGAATATAATACCTAGATATACTTCCTATAGAGATACAGCACTAATATGTATCTTTCTGTAACTATTACACTGTTCACATGACTTAAATAGAAAACAAACAGAATTGCAAATAACTATACTTTCAGGAAATAATACAATTATCTATTAAGCTAATTAAACTAGATAAGAACTGAAGTTATACTTCAACAGTAAAGAAATTCTAAAGAAAAGATTAGCCACATGAAAAATATTTTGCAAACAGCTGGAAACACATACCTCTAGCTGTCACAGTCACCTGCTAATTTATTAGACAAAGGCTTATTACATTTCTATAAGGTGTCATGATTTCTACAAAATAGTTAAGAAACCTGTAACTCTACAAGTTCTTCCAAGTCCTTCCTACTTTTTTTTTAGCAATTAGTAAATTAAACTCTTTGCAAAAAGGAACATCTATTCAAAATTAGTCTTCATATTTGTGGGGAAAAATGTTACAAAAACAAGACTTATATGTCAAAGTTGCAAAGCTGCAACGTGTTATAAATAAATGTTTAAAATAAAAATAAATCTAAATGCTTTCAATTTTAAAATGCAGTTCTTTCTCTTAGAACAAGACTAACTTGAAAAATTATAGCTTTTCTAGATTCATTTTTTCATAATTACTCAGTTATTCATTAGAATATGTAAGACCTCTATTGGAATCTTTGCACCAGTGTTTCATAAATGAATTTAACTATAAAAGCCTACTTATACAATCCATTCCATAAAAGCAATATATTTCTGATATTTATGTCCTTAAAATATCCTATAGTAAAATTAATATTTTTACACAGGAAAAGAAGGAACTATTCAGTCCCAGACAACTTGATAACATATCTTACAACTGTAATTATCACGTACAAACTTCCAAAGCAGAAGTTGTCAGGAATTTAACATTAGCATTAATTTATGTCATAACTGATGGTTACCATAAAGATAATAATGGTAAAGCATCCATTTCTCCAAAGACAGTGTGGATGGAAAGGAAAATTTCTTAATTATTGCTAAGCTTCCCATTTTTAATTAGATTTATTATTAATAGTAATTTATTATCTCTCCCTTTCTTGGAGAACTGTTATCAGGGAGCTTCTCCAAAGTGATCAAGTTTGTGATTTTTAAGCAACCCAATTACTTTAGTGTGAATCTCATCATTTTATAATATTGGTTTATATTAAAAACAATGTCCAAATTCTTTGTACCTTGAAAAAGAAATTTTGAAAATGCAGGATTTGCACTATTTCACATTTCAAAGTGAATACTGTCAAGATCATAACTGCACCCTTATGAAGACACGACCACTAAAAGTGGAATTCTTTTAACCCTTCTACCTTGTTTGATAATCAAAATGTTTATTAACATGTATCTTCCCAGAGGAAAGAAAGCAGATCATTGTGATTTCCTTTCAAAAGTATCTACTTCTTATGCTATCCATAACCAAGAAGAAAAATTTTGGAACAACTCTAAGGGTTTTTCCTATCAGTGTCTCTTTAAAATAAAAATAAAAATGTTCTAACATACAAAATAAATATTTTGGTCAAACGAATTTTAAAAGAATTTCAGTGCTTATATTTTTCAAATAAAAATCCTTAATTAGCTTTTGATTTGTATGAAACTCAAGTATGTCATTTAAGTAGCTACTTGAGACTAGAAAATTTTCATGACACAGATTCATGAGGTAACTTCCGAAAAAAACTGAACTTCTCTGAAGAGTGAGCAAGTGAAATGCAATATCCCTTTGCAGAAGAAGGGACAGAAATCTTCTTTCCTTTCCCTGGTGAAAAATAGTAAGACATCCAAGAAATACTGCTTTGAATCCCCTATTTCATCAAACATACCTTATATGAATCAACGGTAGCTGACTGAATAAAAATTCATACTTAGAAGAATACTGAAGTGTATTAAATAGTTGCTATCAATAAGAATGAAAAGATAATTGCTTAATATAAAATCATCCTTATTAATTACCATTTACTGAGTATAGTAACTATTAGATATGTGAACCCCACACATTCCCTCCCAGAAATTATTGAGTGAAAAATGGCTACCAAACTCTTACACAATGTGACTTATGCATTAAATTCATACCTCTTCCACCAGATTTAGGCAAGGTTCAGTCTCTCATTTTCTCTACATCTACTTGTTACCTTATCAGAAATGTCTTGCTTGACCACCATATGCAGCACCACCTCCACGGCTACACCCTGCCATCATGTGCTATCTGATTCTGCTTCATTTTTCCTCATAGTACTCTTCACTATCAAGCATGTTATTTGTTTGTTTTTTGTCTATCCTCCTCCACTACAAAGTGAGCTCCATTAGAACAGGCCTTTAACTTACGTGTCCACTGCTCTATCCCCAGTGTCTAGCACTATATGCCAGGCATATAGTAGGCATTCAAAAAATATTTGTCAATAAAGTGATTAAATGGCCATAAGTGCTAGTCTTTTCTTTCCTTAGGAAAAGAAAACTTAATTTAATATCATTTGATAATCCTGTATGTCAAAGTATACAAAAAGTCTTATTTTTAAATATCATTTAATATAAAAGCACACTACCATTTAGAGTTTTTTTCTAACCAAAAAGGACAAAATAACCTTTTAAAAAATAGTTGGGCTACTCACAATCATAAATTATTTATTACTAAGTAATTCAGCAAATGTAATTTGCTAAAGTATACACTAAATTCAATATATTTAATTGTTTACTCTGCATACCTTAACAAGTTTCAAAAGCTCATAGAGATCTTCAACCTCATCACCTTCACATTTGGTGTACACTTGTCTTGTATCCAGGCTCCTTCCTCTTATGGTTCGGCGATAGAGGGGAAGAGCCATTGCTTCTGCATACAAGTCAATGGCATGGTGACCCACTGTTTGATACATGTAGCTATCCAGTTCATCAGATCCCACTGCAACAATTAAAATGGAAAGAGTTACCAAACGAGAGTGAAAAACAAAGCGGATTTGAAAGCCCACCCAAGTTTTACTGTTTGAAGAGTAGTCGACACAGAACTTAAAAGCTTACTATATTTCTCTGCATTTATGCAGTGAAATAAAAACATAAGAATTGCACATTTGTCTGTACTTGAATCTAGTTCATATCAGCCGTAATCATCTCTACCACTAACTACAAATACAAATATACTAATGCATAAATTTGTTACACCATATGTGGCAAACATTTAAAGAGAAATGTATCCAATAAATTTTGATTAATTTATTCAGTTAAAGATTTTTATTATATACATGTTTTTACAAATCATTCGAGGTTATTCATGAGGTCATCTAGACTTGTAGAAAACCCTTTCTTAATTAAATATCTACTTAGTTAATAAGTAATAAATATTGGTAAGAAAAAACTCAGATATATTTTATATTCAGATATTCAGTACCTTATAAAAAACATATAAATATATATAAATTCAATATTGTTAGAGCATTAGAGCAGTTACAAATGTGCATAGGAACATGATGTATTAAGCTAATCAACAATATACTCAGTTGTTGACACAAGATTCACAAATATCACTATGGATAAAATATTCAAAACAGATGAGTCACATCAGAACTTTTGGTGATAGAAATGAACTTAGAACTATACTGGAATAGACCTTTTAATCTCATAACTTTACTTTCTAGAAAAAGAAACATAAATAAATACCATTATTATTTACAAAGATATTGATCACATTTAAAATAGACTAGAAATTATAGTATATTCATATAATAAAGTACTATGCACCCATGAAAAACATTTTCTAAAGTATGTTCTGTGGAATATAAATCCTCTAAGATATAATAGGTATGGGATGATAAAATGATTTAAGGTCAAATAAGTTTATAAAACATGGAGATAAAAAGTGTTAAAAGGATATCTGTGGCATAATTCTTCCTAGACTAATACTTGTTCAGGTACTCCAACAAGAGCAGAGAATATGAACTAGCTCTCAAATGTATCTATCCACAGAACACTTACGTTTAATGAGGGTATTTGTGTTCTAAAGACGTATGAGAAATGTTATTGTAGAGTAATATTTAATGATATAGAAAATGTTCACGAAATGCTATTAAAAATAAAAGAAAGAAAAGTTACAAAGTAATTATTTTGACATATACCTATGTGTGTATGTATGAATATAACCCAAACAGGTTCATGCTTTCCATTAAATGTGAAAATATCCTATCAAAATGAATGAAAAATGATAGTCTAAGTGCTCCTTCAAAAATCAAAATTATCAAAATGTGCTACCCCATTTTGGCTCACAGGTTTCTGAACTCACACATTAGATTAGCTTCCTTCACAATATTACTCACATTGTTACTATAAATGTGTCTACTCCTGATCCCAGTAGGAAGTAGAGAACACAGCCAAAGTTACCTAAAAACATTTAGGCCCTCTCTCATCTCAAAATAGACTGGATCTTTAAATATATTCGTTTTAAAGGATATTGTTACAATTGAATCAATTTATTCAAAGAAATTTGGGCTCCTTGGCAAGAAACACTCTGATGTTAGTATAGCAAGTAAAACATTTCACAGGCTTCAAAAACCTAGAAGATAATTTTCCTTAAGGCTCCATTTACTCCTAACCACATTGTAACTTTGATTAATGGACGCTACATAGCAACAATAGTGTGAGATCAAATAAAACCAAAAGGCTCCCCTGTTGCCTGAAGCAACTCAATTAACATGCCACAAAAGTTCCTACTACAAATAGAGATAGTTTTGTGAATTTTACAACAAGCTCACATTATCCCCACTGATGGGAATAAATTCCTTTTCAGACTACCCACTGAAAACCCATAACTTTCCTGGACACTGGAGTCATCTCTACCAGTCATTCTTCACTAAGGTTCCATTTACAACACTCTTAAGGGGAAAAGAAGTCATTCAGTGAATTGTTCAATAATCCCCAACTTCCTGCTGATTTTCATCAAGATTAGCTAAACCATCTCCATCTACCAACCCACAGCCATCTGTTTTCTTTTACAATTACTGTTGTTTCAACTGCCTTTTTCCAGGCTTTTTACTTCAGAATATTCTAATTCCATTTACTATTAAATTTTTTCTAACAATATTCCAAATAAATGTCTCTATTCTACTGAGAGGTATAATTTAAAGATATACTTTGTCATTTTACCATCCTGCTGATGAACCATGAACACAAGAAAGATTATATACTAATGGTTCTATACAAGGTAAGTAAAATAATTCATGTGAAAGCTGAAGATAGAAACTCCAGCAATGGAAATTATAATATAGCATGTACGTATTATATACTATATATAAATATCTGCTTTTTAACTTCGCAAGATAGCTTAAAAGTCCCATTTGCCTCCCTGGTCACAAGGGGTAAGAAAGCTTCTTTCCTTTGGTAAACCTAAAAGGAGATTCTGCTCCTTCTTTTATAATACAGAAATTGGAATGCAGCTCCTACTCATCTTCAAAGAATTTTCTCTTTCTTAAAGTTGGAACTTTTTCAAAAATCTTCACTTCTAAAAAAAACATCTGTTACTTATCAATTGCAACACATAATCCAAGAATGTGCATTTACCTCTGACTCTCTGTGGGACATTTCCATTTATTCCTATAAAAGATTCCTAATCTCTAGCTTTCTACATGATTTTCAGCACTAAGCAGGTCTTAATCACAGAAGAAAAGAAAATTCAAATATCTGACTAAAATAACTGCTCATGATTTCAAGGCTAATTCAAATTAGTTCATTATACAGCTGTCTACCAATCAACTTTCCATAAACTCCTACCAGAGGCATAGAGCTGTCCCAAATGATGAGGAGCAATAACAGGAAGAGAGAAGATATGATCTCTCCTCTCAAGAAGCTTATAATCAATCTACTTAGAGATATAAAACAAGTATTTAGTGCTAGATTCCAATTCAGCTAAGTTTACAGAATGCCTACTTCATGACAGGAACTACGACTGATGTTGTCACATATACTACTCATTTAATTAATCTTAAAATAACAGCAGTGCAAAACCATGGAGCCTGGAAAGAAGTAAAGGAGATAAAATGATTTTACTAAAAGAGTCCTGTGAGAAACAGTAATACGAAAGTCACACAAGTGCTCACCTTTCCTCCCTTACATTTTAGCAGTTAATATCTGTAGTTTCATAGGTATAACACAAGAGCATTAAAAAGCAAATTAGTGAATATATTTCTTTTCCTCAAAAGTTATAATTGGGGATTTTTCAATTGGGGAAAAAAATGAAAAAAGTAGCCAATATGAGCTCTGTGAATTATGTGTGGATGCCCTTGTTACCACACAAATGAAAAGTGGAAATATATTGCTTTATGCTTCTCTCAAGTCTCACATTTCTGGCTTACATCTAAATAGGTAAACTGTATCGTTTTAATAATAAAATGTATATATCATTTATCAATATGTGCCTTCCTTCTCAAGCCCCTTGAGGCATGAGACTATAACTTATCTACTTCTATACTGCCTACAGCACTTGGAAATGTGGTGGGGTAAAATGGCAATGCACTTCGAAGTAAGAAAATTCGTCTTAGCTCTACAATTTTGTGCTAGTTTACCTCAGACAGACTCTAAGCTTCAGGATCTCTATTAAGATTAGTAATGCATCTCTACAGAAGCTGGCTATGAGAATTAAAAAAGAATTAAGTAAAAACACTTAATACTAAGTTCTAGGTGGAACCTAGCATCTAATGGGTGTTGAATACATATTTTTTTTCTTTTCATTTTTGTACTGTATACCTGTACAATATAAGTATGAAGTTGGAGTTTCGTTCGTTTAGGCAACTTCCCATTAAAGTCATGTACTTACCTTGGTTTTCAGCTGGTCTTAGATTTGCTAAAGCAACAATCTGATGCCCAGCAGCAATGCACTGCATCATATTATAGCAGCTGTCCTTCCCACCGCTAAAAAACAGATCAACAGAGAGACAAATATCATGCTATTGACAAATATTCAAAATAAAATCAGTAGATATCTAAACAGATATTATTTACTCAACTTTTCAGAAAATATCAGAATGTAAAAAAAATAATTTCTAAATCATAAACAAACTGAGCAGATGAATCTGAATGTCTAGGGCTGCTATTCATGGGAGTGTAAGAAACTATATGCCTTTATAAAAGAATATTCTAAACAAAATATTGGTAACTTTTTGGTTTGTGATAGCAGCTTTACTCAATATATGAACTGCTTTGCAAATAGAAAATGATTTCAATTTATGCCCCAGCTAAACACTTATTATATAATTATATATGAAATATATATATATTCCACTTAAGGAATATATATAATATATATTCTACTTAAGGAATATATACATACTAATTTCATAGAAATTATTGAAAAAGTAAAAAACAACAAAAAAAATTCTGTATGAGAAAGTAAAAAAAAAAAAAAATTAATTCTGCTCCACCACAAGAAATCTAACTGGTGACCATTAGCAATTAAAGGAACAAATTAAAGACTTAATTTGTATGAGTATCAATCTAATGACAAAGTTTGACACACTTGCTGGGTACAAATTTTGTAGAGATAAAAAACAAACTGCTGACTTACACTGATGATGTTAAACATCAGCACTATCAGTACTTCACCCATCATATACATAAATATATTATACACATACACATTATATATAATGGCAGCAGAACAGCACTTGAGCTAGAAATCTAATAACGCATTGAAAGGAACTTCTACATTCTAGTTTTAAATCTACCTAAGGCAGAGGCATATCACTTAGTCAAGACAAGTAGTAGTTCATCTATATGACTGAATGGCAACCTATATGCTATTTTGGTTTAATATTCTACTGCTTCCCACTATCATTATCATTGTCTCTCTCCCTTTTATATTTCTTTTTCCTCATGTTTCCCTTCTTTCCAGTATTTGCTTAAGATCTGAAAATGTATCCCCAGGCAACGTTTAGACCTCTTCATAGCCCAAGAAACTGATGACCCCAGAAGCTGGCCCTCTTGCCTTTTGTCTTAGTTCTCAAATTTCCTGCTTCTTCCACTGTCCCATCAATAACAACACTCATTCCAAAACTTCTTGAGGGGAAGGAGAGTGCAAGGGGCAAAGTGAAGTTTTCAAAAGTCCATTCTTCCTCTCTTCAGGTTTGGTACCCCGCTAAGTATGTGTTCCACACCCTTCCCCATCAAACCTTACTGCTCTGTTTCCCTACGACAGAAAGATACGACTAATTGTTTTAGATATTAAAGACAAAAGGGTGTGCATCCAGAATCAGAACTGAGCCTTACAATTCATTTTGAAATATGCCAACATTTCAAATACGGTTTTAAGTAGTATTTACCAAAGTGGGTTCTACGGAACACTGGTGTCCAACAAAATATTAACCAATTACTCTAACAAAAGGTTTTGAATATCAGACAAGCTTGGGAAATGCTGAGTACCTTACTGTCCTCTTAGAATTCCATGAAGTACAAATGTATGTTAGGTGAGAGGTCTTCCAGATCTGTTTTAGTTTCCATCTCTGGGATACTAAGCTAAGTTAGTCAATGTGCTTGGGTTTACAGACTTCATTGCAAAATTAGTGAATGGCCTGCCTCGATAATCCTCAAAGTATCATTCAACTATGAAATTCAAAGACTCATGTATTTATTAGAAAAATAATGTTCTTATAAAGAACCCCAGTTTCACATATCCCCTAAAACACCCACACACACATCTCATCTCCCACTGTTGCACACACATACAAATCACAAATAAATTCAGTGTTCATCTGATAATAAAGGTATTATATAATCGTATGTAATGCATATATGTAGAATACATAGGCATCTATATCATAAGCATATAGATAAATGCTTATGTATGCATACTTACAGCATATCTCCTAATACAGCTCTTACACTTTAGCAAGAATTTTCCAACATTGCTTTTTTTAGTAAATTACTATTTTTATTATAGAGTAACATAGGCACATTAAAGGTTATTTAGCATAACTGACTATACCAATCTGCTCCAATACTGCTAAGTATTTCGTTATTGTGGATTACTTTAATCAATAAACTTTTGGTAAATCATGTAAATTTGAATTAGTCACTTCCTGGGGTACTTTTAATTCTTAAGACACAGTGGTTAAAGCTTAATCATTCATTTTAAGAAGACATTTACTGAAAAACAGTAATTATTGTGACATTATGGTCTAGTCTGCTAAAAATGACATTGAAGGAAAGGGAACCAGAATATTCCAGACACTACAATAGGGTTTGAAATGTCGTATCAAGTCCTTAATAGGTCAATACTTAACAGCCAGTATCAATTACCTAGGGGACTTAACGAAAACGTTTATGAAATTTTCAATGGGCTTACAAAAGCAAACACATCGTTGTACTGTATCTCAAACACTCTACAGGACAAAATCTCATGAAACAAATATTTAAGTAGTCCAAACTAACTTTTTAATGTTGCTAGTGTGTTCCTTTCTGCCTCAGTTAATAGATTGAGTATGGAAGTATTTAAGCAGGCTTGTTTTTGGTTTGTCAGTCATAGGGCTTATTTAGATACTTAAAAATGATTTGGTAACTATAGACATCAAACTCCTTTCGGAATACGAAGTATGCTAGGGTAAGGTCACTCTAAAGCAATGACCAGAGTCCGAAGCAACAGCAACGGATCTAGCCTAAGACTAGTATAACTTCGTCTCTACCACGAAGAAAGAAATCTCTGTACTCGAGTGCTCAAAAACAGAAACACATACATGCCATAAGCAATCCACATCTGTCCTGACGAGCCATACACGTGGGGTAGAAGGTGAGAGAGGGGTGGACTTCTTGGGAAGGGCGGAACCACATACGACTAGGGAGGAAGCTGGGCTACGAACGACCCAGCTGACCCTCTTCCTTCAGAAGAGGACGAAAAAAGCGACAGGCAAAGGGTGAGAGTTATTCACTGAGTTGGCAGAATAAGGTAATGGCTCCGAACTTCACCGCTCATGAGAGCTTTAAAAAAAAAAAAAAATCAGACGCCGGTCGGCGCAGAAGTCATTAAACCAATCTCTCTGGCGGTGGGGCCCAGGCGTCAGGGTTTTTTTTTTTTTTTTTTTAATTCCCCAGTTAAATCCAATGGGAATCCAAGTTTGAGGGCTGTAAGACCTCAGAGCCACCAACGGACGAGGAGGCGTGTCAGCCCGGGACCGAGCCACCAGCGGGCCGGCAAAAGCCCGAAGGCTCCGCCTCTTCTGGTGGCTCCGAGGAGCCGCAGAACCCCCAGTGCACGGCTCGGGCAGAGACACCCTCTTTTTTGGCCATAGCGGCGGCTGGAAGGGACGAGAGGCTGGTCAAAGAGGAGCAAGGCGGCTGAGGGGTCGCGTTACCTGATCAGAGCCGCGACCCTCATGCTGGGCGCAGTGCGCGTGCGTGCGTGCGTGCAGCGGGCGAGGGCGGGAGGCGGGAGGTCTTCGCCGCCGCTTGCGTGACGCGCCGCGGGGCCTCTCCCGGGTGTCCGCTCGGCCGCCTGTCAGCGAATCGGCGGTGCAGGCCCCACAGCTGCCCGCGGGACACCTCAGCGCGGAGGGTGCGGCACGTTGGCACCTTGACCCTGTGGCAGGGACATTTCGGCCCAGGCAACAGTGATGTTTAGGCACGGCCTAACCACCTAAGTGAGGGCACTGAAGCTGCGGAGGAAGGGCAAGGTCCGCGTAGCAGAGCCCAAGCCCGGTGGCGCTGGATTTGTTTGGTAAGAGGAGGTTTAGCGTCCCAAATGCTGCGAGTTGACACACTTGTGGACGTCCAGGCACAGAAGTTTGGCCTCCCTCCCCCGTCTTCCCTAGAAACAACGGTACACATATGCTTTTTAACGTATATCTGCCCTGCCCTCCAAACCTGTGTGTCCAGAGGTGAAGCTGAGCTCCCCGGAGACTGTGGTAATTTTTAAATCTGGGGCTGGCTCCACCCCTCTCGGCCCCCTACGGTTTTGGCTCTTGTTCAAGCTTCTATGTCTGACAAGGCCAGGCCAGGCTCTTCACCAAAGAGCAGTGGCCTTGCAGAAAGAGAATCCAGCCTCTAAGTTTATTTGCCAAGTGTGTATTGAGCACCAGGCACTGTTTTAGACTCTGTGGATACAACTGTAAATAAAACAAAATCCATTCCCGGCATAGAGCTTAAATGGGGATGGGGAGAACAGACAATATATAGCTTAAAAGTAAATGTTAAAGAGTGAGAAGTGCTATTAGAAAGGAGCAGGGGTATGGGACAGTCAGGTAGAGAGGCAAACTGCAGAGTTAAATAGGGTCTATGTAGGCCTTATGGATGAGGTGAGAGTTGAGCCAACTTAAATAAAAAGAGTTAACCGTATATATGGTTAGGATGTGCTCCAGACAAGAGGCGAAAAAAAAAATAGAAGGCTCTAGGTGCGTGGTGTGTTTGTGGAAGAGATTGAGCACAGCAGAGTAGTGCGAGAGGAGGTTAAGGTGATGGAGGGGAGACATCATATAGGGTCTTGTAGGTTATTGCAGAGTTTTGAAGAGGTGTGACTTAAAATTTTAAAAGGATTGCAGTGTTGAGAATACACCTATTAGGAAGCTGTTACAGTGTTCCAGTAGAGAGATGACGGAGCCTAGAATCAGGATGGTGAATTTGGGGGTAAGTAAGAGGATTCTAGCTCTATTTTGAAGATAGAGCCAATAGAATCAGCTTAGATATGTGATAAAACAGAAAGTCATGAAGGACGATGCCAAAGACATGGATTAAGTAAGTTAATATATATAGAAAACTTAGAATTATGCCAGGTACATTGTAAGCGTTCAGTGTTATTTTGATGTTCCCAACTCCAGTACTCAGTATGGGTGACTAGAGCAGTGACAGTCTGCATATCAGTTTCAGCATCTAGAATCATACAGCTTTAAGATTTTGCAATTATGAATATTTGCCAAATGAGTCAAGTATTTAAGAAGTTTGCAGTCTATTTGGAGGAGATAAATACATGGAAAACACACTTATAATGATAAGGCTCTGATGAGTGAAGGAACACCAGAGCTCTTGTCTCACGCTAAATGGGATAAAATGACACAGACAGACATGGAATGGTTTTAAGGAGTGGAGAGTTAATAAGCAAGAAAGAAGGGAGAAGAAAGAAGGAAGAAGCTCCCGTGTACAGACACAGAGGGAGGGGGTCTTCAGAGCCTAGAAAGGAAACCACAAGTGCCAGGGATACCAGCCAGATAGATGAGGAGGCTGGAGGAGACGGTGTCTGATTCGCATAGGGCTCAGGGGATTAGTTTGACCAGGCACTGTCATTCATATAGCTTGAGAAAAAACTGGCCCTCCTACCCTAGCCTTTTAATATGCAAAGCAGGGAGCCTTCTACACTTGTGGGGATACATGGGAGTTAGGACGGGAGGACAGCAGTGGGAATCACCATGCTCGTGTGGACCCAGTTTCTAATGGCCAGCATTTGCATGTCAAAGGTTGCTACCTGGGCTCTTAGAGCCTGGGCTTTCCTGCTAGACAACAAACATTTCTGGAGCCGCTTTGAGACAAAAACTTTATAAGGACCCCTTTTCCTATCTGTCTAAAATAATTTTTTAATCCTATAATAGTAATACAAGAGAACATATTTTGAAAGTAACAAGTTATGTAATACATATGGCAAGAGCCCTATGAGTCAAACCCACAAGGTAATAGCTGGAATGAGGATGGGAGTTGAAAGATGAGTGGAATTGAACAGGAATAGGTGGACCTTCCGAACAAGACAGCACAACAATAATGAGCATAGTGTGCTGGACACCAGTGGATAGACTAGTTTGACTAGTTAGGAGGGTTTATTGGAAAGAAGGAAAAATAAGTTGGATAAATAGGATGAGGCCAGATTATCCAGGGTCATGGAAAACCAAAATGAGGAACTGCAAAACCAGGCAGGTTACTCTGGCTCTTTGACATCATTTTTCAGGAGATTGTGTGAAGTAGCAGTAATTAACATGATGAGTGATTTTGATAAAATAGGGACTCCCAAAAATGCCAATGGATATCTTTTCCACCAAGGGACATCTTTTCCTTGCCACTTCCCAAGAGGGATTAAGAGAGGAGATTCTAAGGTTACCTTCCTAAAACTACATCTTTAAAATTACATTTTTGTTTCTCTCTGCACTCTGTTAGCTTGATTTTAAGACATCCTCAACAAACAGGTTAATTACAGTGTGTATATCCTGGCATTAAACTGTATATTAGGAAATATGTTGAGGCCATCCTCCAAGGTCACCCAGTCTTTAGCTTGATGATGGTGCTTTCCCACTCTGGATTCTTCCTAGCACCTTGTGTTAAGTATCTCTCCTCCAGGTTGTTTTTACTCCTTGAACAAAATTTCTCTCAGTACCTATTCCCTCCTTTTAAAACTTTCTACCAGAATTCTTTCAATTAATGATTTTTTTCCTGGTTGCCTAATATAACACTGCAATGTGTGTTTTCTTTTTTTTTTTTTTGAGTCAATGTGTATTTTTATTATTATTACTATTATTATTAATTGCATTTTAGGTTTTGGGGTACATGTGAAGAACATGCAAGATTGTTGCATAGGTACACACATGGCAGTGTGTTTTTCTGCCTTCCGTCCCCTTGCCTGTTTCTGTCATTTCTCCCCATGCTATCTCTTCCTACCTCCCCACTCCCCCGTCCCTCCCCTGTTTCCCCCCAACGGACCCCAGTGTGTAGTGCTCCCCTCCCTGTGTCCATGTGTTCTCATTGTTCAACACCCACCTATGAATGAGAATATGCGATGTTTGATTTTCTGCTCTTGTGTCAGTTTGCTGAGAATGATGGTTTCCAGGTTCATCCATGTCCCTACAAAGGTCGTGAACACATTGTTTTTGATGGCTGCGTAATATTCCTTGGTGTATATGTACCACATTTTCCCTATCCAGTCTATCATCGTTGGGCATTTGGGTTGGTTCCAGGTCTTTGCTATTGTAAACAGTGCTGCTATGAACATTCGTGTGCATGTGTCCTTATAGTAGAATGATTTATAATCCTTTGGATATATACCCAGTAATGGGATTGCTGAGTCAAATGGGATTTCTATTTTTAGGTCCTTGAGGAATCGCCACACTGTCTTCCACAATGGTTGAATTAATTTACATTCCCACCAACAGTGTAAAAGTGTTCCTATTTCTCCACATCCTCTCCAGCATCTGTTGTTTCCCGATTTTTTAATGATCGCCATTCTTACTGGTGTGAGATGGTATCTCAATGTGGTTTTGATTTGCATTTCTCTAATGACTAGTGATGATGAGCATTTTTTCATATGTTTGTTGGCCTCCTGTATGTCTTCTTTTGTAAAGTATCTGTTCATATCCTTCACCCATTTTTGAATGAGCTTGTTTGTTTTTTTCTTGTAGATCTGTTTTAGTTCATTGTAGATTCTGGATATGAGCCCCTTGTCAGATGGGTAGACTGCAAAAATTTTTTCCCATTCTGTTGGTTGCCGATTCACTCTACTGATTGTTTCTTTTGCCATGCAGAAGCTGTGGAGTTTGATTAGGTCCCATTTGTCTATTTTGGCTTTTGTTGCCATTGCTTTTGGCGTTTTGGTCATGAAGTCCTTGCCTACGCCTATGTCCTCAATGGTTTTGCCTAGATTTTCTTCTAGGGTTTTTATGGTGTTAGGTCTGATGTTTAAGTCTTTAATCCATCTGGAGTTAATTTTGGTGTAAGGTGTCAGGAAGGGGTCCTGTTTCTGCTTTCTGCACAT
Organism: Saimiri boliviensis; assembly: GCF_048565385.1. Lineage (NCBI taxonomy): Eukaryota > Metazoa > Chordata > Mammalia > Primates > Cebidae > Saimiri > Saimiri boliviensis. The sequence goes on along the minus strand of NC_133450.1, from coordinate 118,639,772 downwards.
GGCTAGCCAGTTTTCCCAGCACCATTTATTAAACAGGGAATCCTTTCCCCATTGCTTGTTTTTGTCATGTTTGTCAAAGATCAGATGGTTGTGGGTATATTGTATTTCCTCTGAGGCCTCTGTTCTGTTCCATTGATCTATATCTCTGTTTTGGTACCAGTACCATGCTGTTTTGATTACTATAGCCTTGTAATATAGTTTGAAGTCCGGTAGTGTGATGCCTCCTGCTTTGTTCTTTTTGCTTAGAATTGACTTGGCTATGTGGGCTCTCTTTTGGTTCCATATGAAGTTTAAGGTGTTTTTTTCCAGTTCTGTGAAGAAGGTCATTGGTAGCTTGATGGGAATAGCGTTGAATCTGTAAATTACTTTGGGCAGTATGGCCATTTTCACGATGTTGATTCTTCCTAACCATGAACATGGAATGTTTCTCCATCTGTTTGTTTCCTCTCTTATTTCGTTGAGCAATGGCTTGTAGTTCTCCTTGAAGAGGTCCTTTACGTTCCTTGTTAGTTGTATTCCTAGGTACTTTATTCTCTTTGTAGCAATTGTGAATGGCAGTTCGTTCTTGATTTAGCTCTCTTTAAGTCTGTTACTGGTGTATAGGAATGCTTGTGATTTTTGCACGTTGATTTTGTGTCCTGAGACTTTGCTGAAGTTGTTTATCAGTTTCAGGAGATTTTGGGCTGAGATGATGGGGTCTTCTAGATATACAATCATGTCATCTGCAAATAGAGACAATTTGATTTCCTCCTTTCCAATTTGAATACCCTTTATTTCTTTTTCTTGCCTGATTGCTCTGGCTAGAACTTCCAGTACTATATTGAATAGGAGTGGTGAGAAAGGGCATCCTTGTCTAGTGCCAGATTTCAAAGGGAATGCTTCCAGTTTTTGCCCATTCAGTATGATATTGGCTGTTGGTTTGTCGTAAATAGCTTTTATTGTTTTGAGATACGTTCCATCAATACCTAGTTTATTGAGGGTTTTTAGCATAAAGGGCTGTTGAATTTTGTCAAAGGCCTTCTTTGCATCAATTGAGATAATCATGTGGTTTTTGTCATTGGTTCTGTTTATGTGGTGAATTACGTTTATGGAATTGCGTATGTTGAACCAGCCTTGCATCCCCGGGATGAATCCTACTTGATCATAGTGGATGAGCTTTTTGATATGCTGTTGCAATCGGTTTGCCAGTATTTTATTGAAGATTTTTGCATCAATGTTCATCATGGATATTGGCCTGAAATTTTCTTTTCTTGTTGAGTCTTTGCTGGGTTTTGATATCAGGGTGATGTTTGTCTCATAAAATGATTTGGGAAGGATTCCCTCTTTTTGGATTGTCTGGAATAGTTTCAGAAGGAATGGTATCAGCTCCTCTTTGTATGTCTGGTAGAATTCAGCTGTGAACCCATCTGGACCTGGGCTTTTTTTGGGTGGTAGGCTCTTAATTGCTGCCTCGACTTCAGACCTTGTTATTGGTCTATTCAGGGTTTCGGCTTCTTCCAGGTTTAGGCTTGGGAGGATGCAGGTGTCCAGGAATTTATCCATTTCTTCCAGGTTTACTAGTTTATGTGCATAGAGTTGTTTGTAATAATCTCTGATGATGGTTTGGATTTCTGTGGAATCTGTGGTGATATCCCCTTTATCGTTTTTTATTGCTTCAATTTGGTTATTCTCTCTTTTCTTTTTAATTAATCTGGCTAGTGGTCTATTTTGTTGATCCTTTTGAAAAACCAGCTCCTGGATTTATTGATTTTTTGAAGAGTTTTTTGTGTCTCTATTTCCTTCAGTTCTGCTCTGATCTTAGTTATTTCCTGTCTTCTGCTAGGTTTTGAATTTTTTTGATCTTGCTCCTCTAGCTCTTTCAATTTTGATGATAGCGTGTCAATTTTAGATCTCTCCTTTCTTCTCATGTGGGCACTCATTGCTATATATTTTCCTCTAGAGACTGCTTTAAATGTGTCCCAGAGATTCTGGTATGTTGTGTCTTTGTTCTCACTGGTTTCGAAGAACATCTTTATTTCTGCCTTCATTTCATTGTTTATCCAGTCACCGTTCAAGAGCAAGTTGTTCAGTTTCCATGAAGCTGTGCGGTTCTGAGTTAGTTTCTGCATTCTGAGTTCTTACTCGATTGCACTGTGGTCTGAGACACTGTTTGTTATGATTTCTGTTCTTTTGCATTTGCTGAGGAGTGATTTATTGCCAATTATGTGGTCAATTTTAGAGTAGGTGTGATGTGGTGCTGAGAAGAATGTATATTCTGTGGATTTGGGGTGGAGAGTTCTGTAAATGTCTATTAGGTTTGCTTGTTCCAGGTCTGAGTTCAGGTCCTGGATATCCTTGTTGATTTTCTGTCTGGTTGATCTGTCTAATATTGACAATGGGGTGTTAAAGTCTCCCACTATTATTGTGTGGGAGTCTAAGTCTCTTTGTAAGTCATTAAGAACTTGCCTTATGTATCTGGGTGCTCCTGTATTGGGTGCGTATATATTTAGGATCGTTAGCTCTTCTTGTTGCAGTGATCCTTTTACCATTATGTAATGTCCTTCTTTGTCTCTTTTGATCTTTGTTGCTTTAAAGTCTATTTTATCAGAGATGAGAATTGCAACTCCTGCTTTTTTTTTTTTGCTCTCCATTTGCTTGGTAGATCTTCCTCCATCCCTTTATTTTGAGCCTTTGTGTATCCTTGCATGTAAGATGGGTTTCCTGGATACAATACACTGATGGGTTTTGGCTTTTTATCCAATTTGCCAGTCTGTGTCTTTTGATTGGGGCATTTAGTCCATTTACATTTAGGGATAGTATTGTTATGTGTGAATTTGATGCTGTCATTTTGATGCTACCTGGCTGTTTTGTTGGTTAGTTGATGCAGCTTCTTGATTGTGTTGATGCCTTTTTACCATTTGGTGTGTTTTTGGAGTGGCTGGTATTGGTTGTTGCTTTATATGTGTAGAGCCTCTTTCAGAAGTTCTTGTAGAGCAGGTTTGGTGGTGATGAAATCTCTGAGTGCTTGTTTGTTCACAAAGGATTTTATTTTTCCTTCACTTTTGAAGCTTAGTTTGGCTGGATAGGAGATTCTGGGTTGAAAGTTCTTTTCTTTAAGGATGTTGAATATTGGCCCCCAATCTCTTCTGACTTGTAGGGTTTCTGCTGAGAGATATGCTGTGAGTCTAATGGGCTTCCCTTTGTGGGTAACCCGACCTTTCTCTCTGGCTGCCCTCAGCATTTTCTCTTTCATTTCATCCCTTGTGAATCTGACGATTATGTACCTTGGGGTTGCTCTTCTTGAGGAATATCTTTTTGGTGTTCTCTGTATTTCCTGTACTTGAATATTGCTCTGCCTTGCTAGGTTGGGGAAGTTTTCCTGGATAATATCCTAAAGAGTATTTTCAAGCTTGGATTCATTCTCTTCATCACATTCAGGTACTCCTGTCAAACGTAGATTAGGTCTTTTCACATAGTCCCACATTTCTTGAAGATTTTGTTCATTCCTTTTTGTGCTTTTTTCTCTGTTCTTGCCTTCTCTTTTTATTTCATTGAGTTGATCTTCGACCTCTGATATCCTTTCTTCTGCTTGGTCAATTTGGCTGTTGAAGCTTGTGCATGCTTCACGAAGTTCTCATGTTGTGTTTTTCAGCTCCATCAATTCACTTATATTCCTCTCTATGCTATCCATTCTCGTTAGCATTTCGTCCAATCTTTTTTCAAGGTTCCTATTTTCTTTGCGTTCGGTTAGAACATGTTCTTTTAGCCTGCAGAGGCTTTGCTGAGCTGCTGTGGGCTCCGCCCAGCTGCCCTGTGCTCTTCCCTGCAGTCCTGTTTATACGGGCATAGTTAGAACTGTCTTGGGAACGGTGGCCCCGCCTCTGTTATGGCGGACTCTCTCTGTTGTGGCAGGTTGCCTGGGCAACAGCGGGTTGCCTCGGCGATTGCGGCCTGCCTCAGTAGTGGTGGAGAGTCCCAGTAATGGCGACGCCCCACCCACACCAAGCCAGACCTTCCTGGGTTCAGCTGTGCTTTGTTTGAAGGGCTCAACCCAGAGGGTTTCCAATTACTGTTTTTGTTTTCGTTGTTGTTGGGGGTTGGGAGGCTGGGACTAACCGAGCCTGATCACCTGCCTCCCTGACTCAGAGTCTTTTAAGTTGAACGACCCCGCGTTCCGGTCGCTTGTTGAAAAGGCGCCGGGCATCTCCTGTGCTGCGACTCACTGAGTCAGCTCAGGCTCCTGGCGGATTTTTTGCCTAGGAATATCCTGGCCTGGCTCGCTATTTCAGATGAATGGGCAACTCTGCCGTCTCAGGGCTCTGATCGCCAGCTAAGAGGGCTCCCAGACCAGTGGCTTTTGTACAGAGAACCGCCACAACAGGGCGTGGTCACAGCAGCCGCGCGGGCCGAATCAGTCCCGCGGGGGCCAAAACAGCAGCACCGGCGGGACTGCAGTGCTGGCAACCCCTCCGCCTGGGTATCTCCTGGTCTGTGGGCAATAAAAATTCGTCTGGAAATGCGGCGTCCACTCACCCTCTGCGCTTTCACTGGGCGCTGGGAGCTGAAGTCCTGAGCTGTTCTTAGGCGGCCATCTTCCCAGCATTCCCCGTGTGTTTTCTTAAAATATTTATATTTCTTCACATTATTGTCTTTCTCTCAGAAATACTATAAATGGCTCTGTGCTTGAATGTCCTATCGAGGCCATCATAAAAACAGTAGGTTCAGTTCATTCTGGTACAATAGATATACCGATATTTCTGAAATTAGCATATGTCACATTGGTCATGACTCAGCCATCAAAGTCATTCTTAGCTTTATACGTATTTTTGGAGAAGTTTTTTTTTTTTTTTTCATAGCTAACTGAACAAAACCAGAGCAATTATTGACCCCTGAAAAACTTGTTAAAAACTAGAGGTTAATCTATGCTCTAACTTTTCCCGTCGAGAATCTTTCTTAAATCAGTCTAGTCACCTTTGTGGGTGTCATTTTCTTTTGCTGAAATTTAAAAACAACATCTAGTTTGTCAGTTACAGGTTTCTGAGAATTACATGTGCAGGAGATTAGAGAAAATCCCTGTGAAGGACAAAGAGATGAGCAAGAGAAGGCAGGGAGACTCCTATTGGAATGCAAGGTCAAAATCTGAAAAAGCAGAATGGTAAGGAAGAATAGGTTGAAAGAACTGGTTTGCAGGGTCATTCTGAGAAACTCAGCCAGGTCAGGAATTCTAAGCCAAAGTAGTTAATTAGAGGAATTCCAAATTTGTCAGGAATTGCCCAGTTCTTGTATCTCTGCTATGCTCGGTCATTGTCTGAGAGTAGTGCAGGAAAAGCTTTGGTGGAAACTCAGTGGTGAATCCGAAAGTGCCGTAGCTGGAGACTGTAAATCAGTTCATAACAATGTCCGTGGTGTCACTTAATGATTTCTGTAAACCTCTCTAAAGATAAACTTAGAAAAGGTAAGTTAATAGGACAAACTATCATTGCAGGTGGTCTGGGACCATGCTAGTACTTACCCTGTCCTCCACTCTCCACTCTATATTCCCCTCACTCTCAGCTCTCACTTCAGCAGATCTTGTTGATTTACTTGTGAATGGCATGACCTACACATTCACTCCTTTGTCATCATACTCTTCTCAGTCCATGGCTGCAGTTTGTGTCCATTTACATTTATAATTAGTAAGGGCATACTGAGAGGCACCCAAGTGGATCATCTGGGATCTACATGTATTTCTATTTGTCCCCAAGATGTAAAGGCAGCCCCATCTCCTCATGCTAATCCATTATTCTTGTTTGCTGACCCCTGGCTGCAAAGAGCCAAAAAGTGTTCTACTATACAAAGCTTATAGTTCATTGGATTCCCACTCTACCCCTTTGCAAAAGAGAAAACCTCTAACTGTACTCAGCCCAGAGCTGGGGGAGGTTAAAGAGTTCTCCAGTGAGTTATTGGGAGTGATTGTAAATATAGCCATTCCCGATTTCACCTTTTGTTTCCTAGATCCATGTATTTGTCCTACTAGAGACACAGTGCCATGTAGAAATCTCTGATTAGTGCCTATGCTAAATACTGAGAGATGTCATGCCATCCTTGCAGATAACTGTCTCTGAGCTGCTAATGTGGCTGTGACTTAAGTAGGCTTTTTTAGTACTCTGTGAGGCCAACTTCACCTAAATAGTACAGTATATGATCCAATAATTAGAACCCATGTATATGACCTACTCTACTGTACCTCCTTTTCTATGAAGTAAGTTTTCTTGCGGACGTTCTGCTGAGTGGGATTCTGTGACTTAGAGAGGCATTCTGCTAGTGGTGCCAGCTGAATCTTTGCAGACAGGAAAGGCCAGAGTCTAGTACCTGTTCAGTCAAAGCCCAGGAGCAGCCAGGGGAGGCATGGCTTGACATGAACCCCACAGTAGATCCAAAGGTGTGGCAGTTGAAGACTGTCAGTCAGCTGTGCTCTCCACAGCAGGTGCCTTTGAGGGGAGATCTAAGTGGAACACCTGTAAGGCTGCCAGAGCAAGATAGTAACTCTCACAAAATCATATGAGGAGTGGGGATGTTTGGAATGCCTTGCTGGAGTAAGAAATGTAGAATAAAGAGTTAATTCAAACTTAGAATAGTACTTGAAATAGAACCAACCTACGTTTGTGAAAGTCTAAATTATAAACAATAGTATTTTTAAGAAAATGCTTTAATTTACTTCCAAACAAATATACTAATCTTAAGCATACTAACATACTGATATTGAATCCTGGCTAAGTGTTAAGTGTTTTTACTATGAGTTAATAGAGGAAACATTTTTAACTGGTAGTATTTATTTGCCTACGTGTAATTTGTTCAAATTTTAAGAACAGTTGGCTTAGCAAGACTGCTATATTCACTATATTCATAGTGTTCCAGATGGATAGTGTAAAGGCAACTTCAGCTCAATAAATGTCAATAAGTTAATAGACTTTTTTTAATCAGTGCAATCTAAAGTAATTCTTTTGTAATGTATTAAAATGACTAGCTCAAGATTCACTTTTCAAAGGCATTGTGAGCTCTCTTCCTATAGTCTGAGACTGTTACATATAAGGGACTATGGATTAACTCGTAGGGCCAGCAAAATAGGTAAACTGAAAATCAGCCTCAAAAAACCTCTGTCCTTTGCCAGTTTACTTAAGGAAAACTCTCCATAGCCAAACACTGTTGCTAGTAATAAAAGTTGCAAGCTGTCACTGAATTCTGCTTCCTTGGCAGCAATCTTAATGATATACTGATTGATAAAGACTCAGATAATCAAATCAAGAATGCTACAGGTGGTTACTCTTCAGAAACCTTGAAAGGATTTAAATTTATTCTGCCTAAAGTCATGCCATATAAGAAACCATCAGAAGTTGCTTGATAAGAATTTAAGAAAAAAGGAATTAAGTAATTATTTGGGACATAAAGTTTAGGGCATCCGGATATGAGTATCTGATATATTTATATAAGTAAATACAGCTTACTATGGGCCAGTCACCCATTTAAATACTATGGCAAATTTATGAAGTAGGATACTTTGTTATCGTCATTTGCACATGAGGAAACTGTGCACACAGGTGTTAAATGGACAGCCAAAAATCCTAACGCTACTAAGTGCCAGTACCAGTATTCAAACCTAGGCGGTCTGGCTCTGAACCACTATACTGTATCTTCCATTGAAATGGACAGCTGATTACTTTGACTAACTATTCTAAGATATGTTTGGAAGGGTATTACCATCACTGACCTCTTGAATCTCCTTTATCTATACTTCCAAGCTGACCAATCCTTTTTCTGAAAGACTTAAATTGTTGCGTTGTATTATATGAATTGATATATGAGGTAATTGCTAAACACTTTATACCTGAGAGTCATTCTGTCTCTTTTAGAGATCTTTTTCTTTGTTCTGTAATGGATAGTGACAATTGAAAAGCTTTAGGAACTAGGCAGATAACATAATTGAGGGAAATGGCTTGGTAGAAGGTAATTTGAAATGGTGAGCACTGCGGCAAACCCCTACTCACTTATCACTTGGCTCCCGCTGCTCTGTGTAAATGTAGACCCAATGTTATCAGATATTTTAAGGCCAGAAATGGTGGCTTATGCCTAAAATCACAGAACTTTTTGAGGCCAAGGTGGGAGGATTGCTTGAGCCTAGGAGTTTGAGACCAGCTTGGAAAACATGGTAAGATCCTGTGTCTACCAAAAAAAAAAAAAAAAAAAAATAGCCAGGTGTGGTGGAATGTGCCTGTATTTCCAGCCACTTGGGAGGGTGAAATGGGCGGATTGCTTGAGCTTGGCAGGTCAAGGCTACAGTGGGCTATGGTTGTACCACAGCACTCCAGCCTGGATGACAAAGCAAGATACTGTCTCAAAAAAATAAATGATATTTAAAACTTTACCGTATAAAAGGCTGAAGGATTATTCCAGTATATACCTATTACTACAAAGTACATTTTGGAATTAGACAAATCTGGGTTTGAATTCTGGTTCTGAGACATTAACTTGTAATTTCAGCAAGATATTTTTCTTCATCTGTACAATAGGGATACTTATACCACTTAATTAGATGAGAATTAAATATATATAAATACACTGATCATAGCATCTGTTTTATGCAAATTCTGAAGCAAACATTAAAAAATTTTAAAACAATGAGTTAATAGTAAGTTATAAAGGAGAGATTATATGGAATCATATAAAAATACTCAAAAAAGCCTGGGCATGATGGCTCATGCCTGTACTCCCAGCACTTTGGGAGGCCAAGGCAGGTGGATCACCTGAAGTCTGGAGTTCAAGACCAACCTGGCCAACATGAGGAAACCCCATTTCTATTAAAAATATAAAAATTACTCAAGCCTGTAATCCCAGCACTTTGGGAGGCCAATGCGGGTGGATCATGAGGTCAAGAGATCGAGACCATCCTGGTCAACATGGTGAAACCCCGTCTCTACTAAAAATACAAAAAATCAGCTGGGCATGGTGGCATGTGCCTGTAATCCCAGCTACTCAGGAGGCTGAGGCAGGAGAATTGCTTGAACCCAGGAGGCGGAGGTTGCGGTGAGCCGAGATCGCACCGTTGCACTCCAGCCTGGGTAGCGAGTGAAACTCCGTCTCAAAAAAAATAAATAAAATAAAATAAAAATTAGCCAGGCATGGTGGCATGTGCCTGTAATCCCAGCCACTCAGGAGGCTGAGGCAGGAAGAACTGCTTGAACCTGGGAGGCGGAGGCTGCAGTGAGCCAAGATCCTGCCACTGCACTCCAGCTTGGGTGACAGAGCGAGATTCTGTGTCATAAATAAACAAAAATGAAAATGCTCAAAAAGGTCATTTATATGTAACAATATCAAAATCAAAAAGATTTATATGGAATCATATAAAAATAGACTAAAAGAAGTCATAAAAAAAGAAGAAAAAATGAGACAGAAAACAAATACCAAGATGATAGATTTAAGCCCAATAATGTTAATAATCACATTAAATGTAAATATCTAAACACTTAAAATTTAGATTGAAACACTGGACAAGAAAGCAAGACCCAACCATACCCTCTCTATAAGAAACTCACTTTAAATATCAAGACACAGGCAGATTAAAAGTAAAAGGATAGAAAATAAATACTATGCAAATACTACTCAAAAGAAAGCTAGAGTGGCTATATATATGTGAAACAATGTAGATTTCAGAGCAAGGAATAAAATTAGTCTTTTTCTCTCCTTAGAACTTCAGTCCCCTAGGTCTCTTCCTGTGAGGCAGCACGTTACTCATTTTTCTGTATCTTTCCAGGATGAGTTTATGAATATATAAGCATATATCACTTTTATTTTTCACCAAGGGGAGCATACTATATTCATTGTTCTGTGCTTTGTTTTTCCACATATAGCTAGGACATTATTCTGTAGTACCACTCCATATAGATTTATCTCATTCTTATTTAACTACTGAATATTAAAGAATAAAGATTTTTTGAAGCCTTCATCAAACATATTAGGGTCTCTAAATTCTAGCTAACAAGACTAGGTAAAGCACCTTCAAAATATGCCTGTAATATAACTTAAAGAACTCTGGACACCTGCATCTCCAACACATACAAAATGAAGATCAATATCTCAGCATGCCACGTTACTGCTCTTGTCACCCTAATTCATGCTTCTACCAATTTCTTGTTTTTTAAGGACCTCATCCTCCACCAACCTGGTCTCTAATCATTAACTTTCCTTTGTTGTTTTTCTTCCCCCAATTAGTAGCCAGAGTCTTATACAGGCTTATACATGTTAAGGTGTTTTAATAGTTTGGAGATGGATGATGAAGGTCTTTTTGAATTTCATTGTCACTTAATGTATTAAATATAAGATTTTCTACATTCAATTCCAATCTCTATTTCCAGATGTCTTTTCTATAATACTGCATTGTAGAATAACTTTAGAGTTTTTTAAAGTGATAAATTGACATTTTTTAGTATTCCAACCTGAAAAGTTTTTTTCCAGAGTCTTTTTAAGTAATTTTACTCATTGTTCATCTGATTTAAGAAGATATCTAAGATCTAGTGGAATATATTGTGTTGTGTAATTGTAAATTGGATTTACATATCATCTTTCTTTTGAAAAGCTACAAGTACTTTAAAAAGTTTTATTTTGTTTTTCCTAATATTCCTGTGAAGTAGATTGAAGAAAATATTTTCTTTTCAATTTACAAATGAAAGAACAGAAACACAGATATATCAGTTAATTAGTGCTTGGCTACACTATGTTAGTGGCGGAACTGGGACTAGAACCCAGGTTTCCTGACATTCAAGCTGGATTATAAATTTCAGGATCATAAAACTGTCTACCCTGCAATTTTTAAAAAGAAATGGCATATGCTCTCACACATTCTGAATTTCCAGAACTGTAATAATAATCCATTAAAAAAGAAAAAAAAAAGACTTTCTTTGAGAATCTCATTGGAAAAGAACATTTTGCAAGAAAAGTAGGGAATACATACATACATATTCAACCACTGATTTTTTTCATCAAGGACTTCTCTGTAAAATGAGCTTAAAATATGATGACATCAGGCCCAATGTTACACCTATTTTTATTCCTCAAATATTGTCCAAACATATAAATGTTCTGGACTCTAAATCAATCATTTGAAACTGGTCGGCTACAGCTTTGAAAATATTGGAAGCATCATGAACATCATGCCCATCTGTCATTTTTTTTCATCATAGAACATATATAGCCTGAAATCATTCATAGCAATATCTTATGGCTCTGGTAAAAGCTCATGAATAGCCTTCTCTATTCATTCTCTCTTTAGCCTTCTCTACTCAGCTGCTATTTCTGAGTAATTAGATGTATTCAAAAGTCCAACAAACTAAATTCTAAGTGGCAACTCAATGGCAATAGGAATAGTTGAATAAATTACTTTATTTAAGTGGAAAACCCATTTTCCTCTAAAGTAGAGCAATTTGCAAGAAGAGCTTAAAAAAAAAACAGCCTGTAAAAAGAGAATTTAAACTTTGAAATTTTTATTGGAATTATAGTAATATGTTAGAATTTGATTAAACATTTTAATTACAATCACTTTCTCTTTGAGCTTTCATTTTATCAATAAAATTTCTTTTGCTTTGCTTTTTTGGTGGAACAGGATAGATTAAAATTTTATTGTGTTTAGCAATTATACAAAAGTAAACCTTTGTTGTTGCAAACCACTGAGACTTTAGAGGTCACTGAGTTATCTCAAGGACAAAAGAGTCTTGCCGGTTTGTATGGGCAGCAACCCAGCAAGCATGTATGGAAGTGGCTTCTAAGGATGTTAGGAGAGAATTAACTATAAAATTGAATTAGGCAAACTGTAAAGGAGAATTAACTGTAAAATTGAATTAGGCAAAATGGACCTATCCTCACAGATAAAAAGCACTGCACAGTTTTTCCTTTTAATGTTTTAATTCACAGACTTTTTGATGTAAAGACACAGAGGACCCTATTTGCCAAAACATAAATAATCATATACTTGCTTCTCTACTTTTGGGTGTATGATCATGAACATCTCACACAACAAACTTTCCTCAATTATCACAGGCTAGGTAAGATACTCTTATCTGGTCCCATAGCACCTTACACTTTCTGGTCATAATTTATTAAATGTCTGTATTCTCTAGTATATTGTCATTTCATGAAAGCAAAGAATGCCCAGGTCTATTGTACCAGTCAATCTAGTGGCAGGAGGCAGATTTGAAAGATATTGAATGGACTGCTAATAGAGTTCTAGGCAACTTTAAGGAATTATAAGGAATGTTGAGATTTCCAGGAACTAGCAACACTAGGAAAGCAATAGCACCCATAGGGGGTGAGTAAGCAGGGAGAGAAAAATGGCATCATTAGATCTTTTTAGAGGCTGGGGTATTGGAAAATGGAGTCACTCAATAGGTACTCTAGTAATAGAGGGAATACAGCCACCACCACAATAATGCACTAAGAAAGGGAAATCACAGGTGAAGAAATAAACTTATCTCTTCTTCATCTACCTTGCCATTTCCTGCCAGTGCTTCCAGTTGGCCGAATCCCACACAAAGTTAGACAGTAAGGGAGCTTGTTAAAGCAAGTTTCAAAGATCAGCCCTAGGTGCAGAGAACAAGGCAGAGGATAAAGAATGGCTCTTGGGAGGGCTAGCAGAATAACCCACATACCTTCTTATTACCATGTTGCCAGTTCTTGTTTGTCTACCTGGTGCATAGAAAATGCTTAAAGATATTTGTTGGGTTTAAGAATGAATAGCGTAGACATTAAACATGATTAATCTGTAAGCAAGATTAGGCTGCATTTCTTGTTCTTTTAGGAAATTATTTTAGTTTAACAAGTTGTCACTGAATATGATTGTGAGAGTCTTTTAGCTATTTATATTAAATGATTCAGAAACTACATTTTGAATTCTTATGAAGAACACTGAGAAGTATAGTAATTGGGGAAGCAGTTGTGAGAGAGATCGCATTGATATGAAAGAAAAAATGAGATGACTCATTTGAACATGTTTGTTGGGTAGATAAGTGAAGAAGATGAGTCATAAATTGTAATTCATGACACACAGTTACAACATGATGACTCAGATTATCACTGGCATTGGTACTGGGTGGAGTGTCAGCTGGGCCAAGACATTAGGAGATCATGTGGCTATGGTATTACTGATCACAATGGCAATGATGGTGACAAAGGTTGTGAGGTGTACTTACCATCTCTATGTTGTAAAACTTATTTTAAAAAAGATAAACTTGGTACTCTCAAAGCATAGAGAGACTATCAGAAAGTTTTTATGAACTTTTTAAGCAAGGCTTCTTAACCTAGGGTCCGCAATTAAGATACAGATTGGCTGGCCATGGTGGATCACACCTGTAATCCCAGCATCTAGGGAGGCTGAGAGGGGATGACAGCTTGAGCCTATGAGTTTGAGACCAGCCTAGGCAACACAGTGAGACTCCCATCTCTACAAAAATGCAAAAATAGAAAAAATTAGCCAGGTGTGGTAGCTCCTGTGGTTTCAGCTACTAAAGAGGCTGACATGGGAGGATTGCTTGAACCCAGGAGGTTGAGGCAGCAGTGAGCTGTGATTATATTACTGCACTCCAGGTTGGGTGACAGAAAGAAAATCTGTCTCAAAAACAAATAAATAAATAAAAATTTAAAAATAGTTTACATGCTAAGTTAGGAGCACTTATGTTTTGTCTGAAACAGGAATGGATAAAAGGCTTACGTGATCTCTAAGGAAAAGTGGTAGTTTTAGAGAAGTAGCGTTTTTTTCTTCTATAGAGAAGGAAAAAATAGTCTTGCTTAAATCAAGATACCAAGTCTATAGCAAAGGGGTTTTAGAGGATTACCAAGTTTATGCATACTAAATTGGCTTAATATTAAATTGTCATAACCAGAGGTGTGTTTTTTTATATTATTCCTAAAAATTAAGATAATCCCAACCATATGTGTCATGAAAAAATTTACCAATGATTTTTAAATTTATGTTAATAATTAAGAGCAAATAAATGGATGTTTGAAAGCATTTAAGAGTTTCAGGCATAAAATACTTCACAACAAACCATACTATTATTTAAAAAATCATGTACAATAAGTAACAAGCTCTGACCCACTGAAGAAAGACAACTAAAAGCATTTACTAAGTTAGATGATTTTATTCTGCAAGATGTAATATGGTGGAAATCTGGCATTTTCACAATTTACTTTGTCAGGGGAAAGTACCATATTCTCTGAGATGCTGGCTTGGGTCCCTCTGCCATCATAGTAAAAAATACCCTTAGTGTTCTGGGTTATAATTTCCCTGTCAATATAATGCAAATCCTAAAGACCATCTGTTTTCATTCTGCAAAGTGTGTTATAGCAGTCTTGCAAATAATTTTCGAAAATTGACTTGCTTGGTATTTTCCCCACCTGTCCTCACCTCAGAATGTATATATTTGGACAGTAAATTTATAGGTGTTATTACTCCTGATGCCCACATGGTTATTTGCAGTGACAAATGAATAAGGAAATATTTGTAAGGCTGATGTAGAGACTATAAAGAAGAACCAAATGTTTACATGGAATCCAGTCTGTTCAAAAGCATTTTATTAATGAGGAATTTATTTTTTAGTGTATTTTTATGTAGCCCAATTGCTTGTCTAATTTATGTTTTAAAATTCTCTAGAAGTACCTTTTCTTGTTTTAATTGGAAGTTTTGTTGGCATTACATTGACAACAACCCTCATTAATACAACATTCATTGCTCTGAAAGAAACCTAAGATGACATGCTACAGGGCATAAAAATACCTCAAGTAACTCTGCACCTTCTTCCCAGTATTTACAATTAGTAAAATTAAAAAGTTGAGAGAGAAATTAACAAGGTGACAAACCAACAATATTCAAAAAGAAACTCTACCACTAAAAACCTCGACTTCTTAATTAGGTTGTCTCTTCCATTTTAAGCATAAACTTGCACAGGCCTACAAATGTCTTCATTTCAACGTATTTAAGGACATACATACAGACTTTTGCTGACTTAAACTATCTTATAGAGATCCTCAAAGAGGCAAACTAGTAAAGTGTTCAGTTAATAGAGAACCAATAATTATTTTAATTAAAAGTATTTGTAATCAACATCCCAAGTGGTTAATAAAACATATGAAAGAATGTGAAACAAGCAAAAGAAAAAATCACAAATCCATTTATTTCCCCAAAATCAAGACATTATATTGGGAAGTCTGTTACTTACTCACCTGCCAAGTTCTAAGATTAGAAATCTTTTGTTTTTACTGCAACAGTTGATGCTACTGAAAACTGCTATGTCACTTGAGGAACCTGCTTCCTGTTCTGTTTCAGATGTTTCTTCTTCTATTAATGTTTCTTTTCTTTTTCATTAAAAAGCTTTACAGATCACCCTATGCTTAGAATAATAAGAACAATGCTTTCAGATATTTTTCTGTCTTTTGTCTATGTATATATAATCTGTAATTCTCCAGCTCTATTAAAATAAGTGCCTTCCTGCAAGCTCAAATAAACCTAAAATGTAATGTGTCTTGGTTTTCTAATTATCTTATAGATTTCTACCATTGTATTAATCTCCAAACATCATGGATCTGTTGACTTTACTGGCTCTCAATATCATTTGCTCTCTGTATTGTTCATAGTTGAAAAAGATTAAATTGGCCCGGCGCGGTGGCTCACGCCTATAATCCCAGCACTTTGGGAGGCCAAGATGGGTGGATCATGAGGTCAAGAGATCAAGACCATACTGGTCCACATGGTGAAACCCCGTCTCTACTAAAAATACAAAAGTTAGCTGGGCATGGTGGCGCACGCCTGTAGTTCCAGCTACTCGGGAGGCTGAGGTAGGAGAATTGCTTGAACCCAGGAGACGGAGGTTGCGGTGAGCCGAGATAGCGCCATTGCACTTCAGCCTAGGTAACAAGAGCAAAACTCTGACTCAAAAAAAAAAAAAAAAAAAGAAAAAAAAAAGATTAAATCAACCTTTTCCTGTAGGTTTCATTTGAACATGACTTGACCAGTCACCACAGCCGATTAGTTACCATTTTAGTTATTTCTTGGTTATCTCCTGTATGCATAACATTACCATGATATATTTATGTCTTTGAGACTGAGAGAAATATAATAAACCACTACCAGTATCATGGATAAAAAGGCCAGAGTCAGCTGAAACCCTTCTTGTGTACAGCATATGAAACTCTCCCTAGTAGGGTCATTCCACTTAGTTAAGTTTAAGGGTCCAGAACAATCCTATAACCTGATAATGTTAGAAGGGAAATAATTAAGTGATAGAGTAAGTCATGCATGCTTGAGGTAATTTGAAATCTATCCACAAACAATGTAAAACCCATAATTCCTGCCAATGGGTTTGGGACCAAACTTTTAAGTTTTTGTTGCATCTTCAAATTCCACAACTTTCCTATGATTTAAGATGTCTTCTTGAGAATTCCAGAATGATTTTTTTTTAAATAAAAGGATCTTCTCTTTTGCCACACACCATCATATAACAGATTTAGAGAAATCTCCAAAGGTTAAGGAATGTGTGTAAAAGATCTTAAACAACAGAGCTGTTTTTGTTCATTCTCCCAGTCTCTGTGACAAAGAAAAACAAGGACATAGATGACGTATGTAGATAAAGGAAACAGATTTCCATTGGTAAGCCTATATGGGACCATTGAAAACAAGAGTATGAAAAGAAGTTTTGAAAGTTAGGAGGAATACATTCAGAGAACACCAAAAGCAAGCAAGCAATTATTGGATAATAACAGAAACTGCATAGGCCAAGGCCTGCTATCTCTCTCATGCCTCTTTTTTGAGAGGGAAATTGCTTTCTATTACTCTGTAACTCTATCCACTACTTTGCAGCCTTTGGAGGAAAGAAAAATGCTCAGCAAATAAAATTAGGACTATCATTACTGGTAGAGGAATGAGTGACTAGTGGATTTATTGTTTAGAAACCATCCCAAGTAAGAATACCAAAGCAAGGAAACTAAATTTTGTCTGAAAATAACTTTGACACAAAGAACACGCTGCTGCTGTAACTACAGGCATAAACTGTATACTGTACTGAAATCTCATGGACAATATGAAACATTTTAAAATGTTTTTATGCAAGAAGAAGAAGTAAGTTTGCTAATGTACACAAATGTTTAATCTGGATAATTTAAAGAAGTAGTTGTGACCTTGGGTAAATTGGTAATCTCACTTTGTGTGCCTCAGTTTCTCCATCCATAAAATGAGAATAACAAAGAACCTTTCTATAATTTGTTTTGTTGCTATTCACCTGTACGACATACGTGAAACTAAATTTAGAGTTGTGTCTCTCACAGAGTAAACAATAAATATTATTACCATGCCCTTAAAAATATGTAGACATTTGCTTAAAGTGTCTGGATAAATGCTTCAGTTCTCCAGTATACCCTAATAAAGATGGATTCTTTATGAATACCTGGAACCGGCAAATAATGTCCTTCAAAAATACCCAGATAGGTCCTAGCCCCTGGAACCTGTAAATATTACTTTATATGGCAGAAGGAACTTTGCAGATGTGATTGAGGATCTTGAAATGGAGAGATTATCCTCAATTATTTAGTGGGCTTTAAATGCAATCATGAGTGTCCTTATGAGAGAGCAGCAGAAGGAGATTTGACTGGAGAAGAGAATAGAAGGCAAGGTGTTGACTGAAGCAAGATGATGCTATGTTGTTGGCTTGAAAGATGGAGGGAAGGGCCACAAGTCAATGAATACAAGGAATTCAGCCCTAGAAGCTGGAAAAGACAAGGAAACAGACACATTCTCTGCTAGACCCTCCCAAGAGGAAGTTCTGTGGGCACCTTGAATTTTGTCCAGTTAAACTGAGTGAGGCCAGTAGATTTGTGAGTGAGATTGCTTTCTATTTTGTGAGAGAAATTGCTTTCTATGGTTGCTGTAACAACCATAGAAAGCAACTATAGATAACTAATATAGTGTTGTACCATATTTTCTTTAGTTACTGAATTAATTAGTTATCTGACTATTTACCTAATAGTTACCTAAATAGTTAAATGTATATATTAGGCATATTCTCTGGAATGAATTGAGTGTGAGAAGGTGTGATTATCTGGTTTACACAGTCAAAATACTGGTCTATTTTCTTGGATTTTACAAATTGATTTAGTTTCCCCCATCTCCACAAATAATTTTATTTCAACTGTTTAGACAGAGCTATGAGCTTTTAGTGGAAGGCTTTTTTAATTTTCTGCCTATGCTTTATTTACTACCTCAAACATGTACTCTTTATTTATCTGAGGTCTAATAATATTGCCCTTTAGGTGACAGTCTTAAATACAGGCACAGAAACCTACCAAATTTTACAAAACCAAAAGTGACTCAATCAGGCAGAAAAACACCTGATATTTTGGAAAAAGCACTGGCTTTCGAGCTAGGTAAATCTAGGTTTGAATACTAGGATTCTATGAACTTTGAGACCTTTATCATCTTTGAGTTGTAATTTCTTCCTCGGTAAAATAAGAATTTTCAAAAAGTGCTACGTGTCATAAAAATGAATTCTCATTTATATTTATAACCAGATTACAATGTTGTAAGCCCACATTCCTTTTAGTAGTAGGAATTATAGTCCTTTTTCCAGACATTTCCCTTATAGTAAGAATGTATTCTTCAGGTAAGTGGGCAGAGATTGGAAGATGTCCTTTTTTCTGTGTTGCAGTACCCAGGATATGTCTAATAGCAGGTAGCTGGAACCCAAAACATTACAGAGATTTTTACATTTCAGCTCTTTTGATTCTTCCATCTACAGTTATTTTCCCCTGGCCACAATCCCTGGTACTGAATTTAATGATTCCAGAATGATGGTGGTAAGAAGAATTCAGATAAATTAACAGTTGACAAAGCCATCAAGTGTTAGTTGAGAAGGACATACCAGCTCTATCAGGAGAGTTTCTGAATCTTTTGCAGATGATATTAAGAAAGAACTGTGACCTCTGAGGAACTGTCCCCACAGTGTCACCCACCAAAACACAGTACTTGGTACAAGTTAGAAATCTACTCTCAGGCTCTTCTTAGCATAGAATATGATTCACCACATTTTTTAGATGTTTTCCTTAAGATTTACTATATTGCAAATTCTTCAGAATTTATGTGATTCTTACGGACCTGGAGGCAATAGGCCAGTAAGCTGCCTTAACAGCATTTGTTTATCAGAACAAAATGATTTATCTAGTTTTCTGACAAAAATTTCAAGTCTCATGACTTTTTTCACTGAGTCAAACATCTCACAGTGGAACAGCCAAATCATTAATTAATGATATCTCGTTGTCCATTTAAATGTACTAGCTAAAACATATAGAAGTAGATTTTATTTCCATAAGTGAACAATCTCTTACCTACTAACTGGTCAATCAGAAACAGTGTCCTGAGATGTAAGTGGTTCTTAACTTTTGGGATGACACACTTCTCATTACAATGAATATATGCAAAGCCCACAAAATGTGACCTATTCTAAAAAAAAAAAAAAAAAGATCTATGGACTCTTAAGAACTCCTGAGATACAGAGAACTTTAACTATGGAGCAAGATTTTCAGATTGTATCTGTGTGATGACACAGATAAAGGTTCAGATTGGATTTTTGTTTTACCATGAGAATGAGTTACAGTCAGTTGGATAGTGTGTCTTCAATCTATTTGGGTAGTAGGTTTGGCCAGAATACATACTATCTTTGATTTGGTGTCACAAATGTTTTTTTTTAAATCCCTATTTATATTGCATAATATATTAGTTTTCTAGAGCTGTCATAACAAAATATCACAGACTGGGAGGCTTAAACAACAGAAATTCTCTTCCAATTCCAGAGGCTAGAAATTCAAGATCAAGGTGCTAGTAGGGTTGATTTTCTCTCTAAGTCCTCTCCCCTTGGCTTGCAGATGGCTACCCTTTTGCTGTCTCTCAACATGTTCATCTCTCTGTACTTCATAATCCCAGGGTCTCTTTGTGTATTCACAGTTTCTCTTCTTTTAAAGATGTCAGATAGGATTAGGGCCCATTCATATAAATTCATTTAAGCTGAATGACTTCTTTAAGGATGTTATCTCCAAATACAGTCACATTGTGAGATATTAGAGATTAGGGTTTCAAAATGTGAATTTGGGAGGACACAATATAGCCATAAAATATAGTATCTTAATTTAATTGCCTTTATTTACTCCCAAAGTGTTTTATCTCTTATGTCCACATTGTCATAGTTATCTCATAGGTTTATTACCTGGTACAGAAATATTATTTCATTTTCTTAGGTTAACCTGATGTCAGTAAAACTGGCAAGTTTGTGGCCTAAAGAAACAACCATAGACAAAAGGCTTTATAAAGTAAAGATAGTGATAACTGGAGTTTGAAGAGCCTTTCTTGATTGTAAATGTCATCATGGAAAAATAATGTAAATATTTAATATCCAATTTTTAAAAAGATTTATAATGTTTATTTAATTCCTCCGCTTGCTTTTTATGCAGAAGAACTGTATACAGGTTGTTCTTGAGGTTATAAAACCTATGCAAATGACATTTTAGTCCTCACCATGGCTACTGATTTTGCTATGTTACAGACATATCAATAATATATTTGAAATTTGCTAGCTGAGAATAAAAATTGCAAGGGAAAAGAATTGGTAGGTTTATATTACAATAGGCTAAAAGATCAAACATTAGACATTTATTTAGAAATAGCACATTTATTGTTAACTTTCACTGTTAAACTAACCTTCTCAAATAAAACATCTTATATTGTTGTGGATGCAGAAATGACAAAAGGTGAATACAAAGAGGGGAAAAATTATATGGCTGAAGCACAGACACAAATCCACAGCAAATAAAATTAATACTGGATATTAAGATGGTAAATATTTAGGCAATAAATCTTGGGATGTCAAGGTTATCAGAAGGTCAGCTTCCACATTCGTGATAAAGGTACCAAAAGGGAATCAGTGTAGTTAGTTCTTCTCCCTTACCAAAATTCTTTTTATAAAGAGGAAATCAGTCTATTGTGAGAATTGTACTTTTTTTTTCATTTTTCAATGTTCAGCCGGTTTTAAGCAATATTAAAGGTATTTAAACTCAAAATAAACAAGATATCAATGAAATTTTAACCCTATTGCACAGTATGTCAGATGAACAACAGAAGTAATTGCTGTCAGTTTGTACTTTTCTGACCAATAATTCTTTGTATTTCCTGCAAGTAACTTGAGTGATGCAAATGACCTTATTTTTACAGCATGCTTTTATTAAATAGTTTATTATTTTGGCAGACTAATAAAGATTTTGGTATTTGCTTTTATTTGCAATAATATTACCACCACATAAAAAAGGATTTTATGTTCTTTTTGAGGAACAAGGAGGATAAAAGTGGTGATGGATAGCGCAACTGAGGCATCAGCAATGAGCTGGAAATGAGACACATAAATATGAAAGCAGAGCTAAGAAAATAGAACTGCACCCTTGGCCTTTCTTAAAAGAACATGCACACTTCATGGTTCATTCACACTGTTGGAGAAACTCCTTTTGTTTCCAATGAATCAGAGAATGCACGTAAACTCTGAAATACTATTTTTACTTATAGCTGACTGACTCCTTCAATTTAATTAGATTCATTCTAGGAAAATATCTTCAAGTTTTCTGAAGATGTTTTGATTTGAGGGAAAAAAATAATAAATTGACTGAAAAGTTGGTGGTCATAATGGCTGAAGGGGACTCAAAACAGATTTACTACTTTCACCATTACATAGCACAGAGCACAGAAAGGAAATCATTCCACACAGTAGCATCTTTAGGGTCGATTGTATAATTATGGAGTATTTAAGAATACGCAGAGTGTGGCTAGGCAATTGAATGTTTTTTAAGGACAAATAATATTCAACATGTATGTACATATATATATATATATATATATTATATGGCGACCTTGGGTATTATAGCATTATATTTTGCCAGTAACGGCATGTGTTTATCTAAAAATTATGATCATTTACATGTTGCATGTTTTCAGATCTAATGGCAATATGTGAATTTTCCATATAGAATATTATATGTTTATTTTTAGCAGAGTATGTTTAGCATTAATTTTATCTTCTATTAATAACTTTTTTCTTCATCATAGTATTTAATTGTTACCACAAATAAAAGTATATCGTGATGAAAGAACCAAAGGGTGGGAAAGTTTCCAATTCAGGGCTAGAACCTGAATTGGCACACAGTAGCTCTTAGCTCAGTAATGTTCAGACATGCAGCTATTTTTCTTTTCACAAGAAAGTGCAGCTGATAGATGAAAGTAGAATGTAATATATTGTGAGACGAGAAATCCACTGCTTCATTATCGACATAATTCGGATCTTACAGAGGGAGAGAACTCTACCATTTGGACTCTTGTCGCAAAGGCTTACAATAGACATGATTCTGACAAGAGGTTGGTGGTAGCAGAACAGACTTAACAATTAATGGTATGCCAAGGCTGAGTTCAGAGAATTGCTTTACCCAATGCCAATCATTCATTCCTGGCAGTAGCACTTCACATCTTTCCTGGGATGCCATCCAACCACAGTGGCATCTAAAATATATCAAGCAGTGTTGTTACAGTTGGAGGTGAAATTGAAATTTGCGCCAAACAGAAGTGACAAATTCACATGGCTGAGTGTTGCCTAGCAATCAGGTCCAAAGGGGACGTGGCAATTCTGCCTTTACCCATGAGTATGTTGCAAAGGGTAAGAGAAACATTTACATTAGAGCCTAGGTGGTCCCACAAGTAGAGCCAGGTATCTAAGACCTCACTTTACTACCAGGGTGTAAGGAGATAAGCTATTAGAGTGGTACAGGGAAAGGAGAAAGTAGCTGAAGTTGGTAGGATAAGCTTTCAAGGCTGAGGTTCTTAGCAATTAACCTGGGGGAGGGGGAGAGCAGCAAGATGCCAAGATGCCAGACTTGCTACAGAAATTGATGGCAATTGGCCATCCTGCTGCCTTTTGACTGCAGGCCTCTTAATACACCTCTGTTCAGCTGGCACTTGGCAGCTGGTTGGCCCCAGGGTATAGCAAGCAAAATGGTGGCTTTCTCTTTTCAGAAATCCACCTGAGAGCAAAGACCCCGATGGGTAGCCAGACCCAAGAGATTCAGGCAAGGAATGGAATGTTCAAGCTGAAATTTCTATCTTATGCCTTTATTTGTTTGTTTTTTGGGTTCCTTATTCCATCTGTGTTAAATTGGTCTTTTCTTTATTTGGGGGGATACCACTCAAACTCCTTCTACCCCAACCTCTAAGGTGTGAAGTGACTACAAAATCAATAATTAACCTATGAGAAAGTGAGTGTATATATCAAAATACCAACTGTATGGAAGGAGGCACAGTGTTTTCCCTGTATAATTCCTTGGGTCCCAACCCGACAGATTTTATACAAATAATTTTGTTTCTTTTTTTTTTTTTTTTTAACACTCCTTGTTTGGAAGCATAGATTGGACATGTCTACAGTATATTTCACTGCTTGATGGAGGAACCTAAGGAGGTATTACAGCCACCATAGTTCCCTTTCCCCTTTACCCACTTTTGTTGCCATTGTTTGAACTGTTGGGGTCTCATTAACCTTTTGAGTCTGGTCTTTACAACCCTATATGAAAGAATAACTCAATCTAGACTGAGGTGGCGGACACTTTGTCATTCCCTGCTTTGGCGCTCCTAATTCCACAGACTCACCCTTAATGAATTAAGCCTGAGTGAGTGCCCATTCACAATATTACAAAATCTCAATACCATGTTTATGGTGTTTGAATTTGTACATAATTTGTTGTTTTTTCAAGGAGACTCTAATACCTAATGGCAGGAACCATTTCATCTAAATAGGATCGGATAAGATAAACATATGGAAATGCAAATGGTGCTACATAATTGGAAGATATTTTTGTTATTCCTATTATTGTAGTATGCTATTCATTTTGCAATAGATGTTTTATAAATCCTGGTGAATAAGTAGGTTGCCTGAATAAATAGATGAGTTGATAATGACTGATGAATATACAAAAACCCATATAAACAAGAAATTATATAGATCATAAAGTTGATTAATAATTATAGCAATTAAAATATATTAATGACTTACTATATATTGTCCAATTTTTTTATTATGATAAAAATCATAAGGTCTATTCTCTAAACAGATAAGTGTACAGTACAGAATTGTTGCTACAAGTGCAATGTTGTAAAACAGATCTCTAGAACTTTTTTATCTTGTATGACTGACACTGTATACCCATTGAATAGCAACTCTCCATTTCCCCTTCCAGCCCCTGACAGTCACCATTATACTTCCTGTTTTCATGAGTTTAGCTACTTTAGATAACTCATATAAGTACAATAATGCAGTAGTTGTCTTTCTTTGACTGGCTTATTTCAACTAAGCATAGTGTCTTCAGGGTACATTCATGTTATAGCATATGGCAAAATTTCATTTTTTATGGCTGAAAAATATTTCATTGTATGTATATCACATTTTTTTAATCCATTCATTTCTTAGTGGACATTTGAATTATTTCTACTTCTAGGTTATTGTACATAATGTTGCAGTGAATGTAAGAATGCAAATATATCTTGGAAATACTGATTTGCCTACTTTTGGATAAATACCCGGAAGTGGGATTATTGGTTCAAATGCTAATTCTATTTTAATTCTGTTTGAGGAAGCTTTTTTACTGTTTTTCATAGCCATTAACCTATTATACATTCCCGTTAAGAGTGCATAAGGGTTCCAACTTCTCCAAATCCTGTCAACATTTGTCATGTTCTCTCCTCTGTTTCTTTTTCTGCATCCCTTTGTGTGTGTGTGTGTGTGTGTGTGTGTGTGTGTGTGTGTGAATAATAACCATCCTAAGATGATGCCTTCTTGAAGTTCTAATTTGCATTTCCTTAATGATTAGTGATGCTGAGAATCTTTTCATATACTTGTGTGTCATTTGTGTATCTTCTTTGAAGAAATGTCTTCTCAAGTTCTTAGCCAATTTTAAAAATCAGTTTATTATTTATTGCTATCATTACTTGCTAGTGAGTTATACATGTTTCTTTTATATTTTGGTTGGTAGCTCCTTATCAGATATATGGTTTGCAAATATTGTATTCCATTGTGTAATTTGCCTTTTCATTCTGTTTATTGTTTTTCTTGTTGTGCAGAAAGTTTTTAGTTGGATATTGTCCCAATTTGTCTATTTTTGCCTTTGTTCCCTGCATTTTTGGTGGTATAGCTGAGAAATCATTGCAAAGACCAATGTTATGTAGCTTTTTAAAATGTTTTTTATTTTTTTCTAAGAGTTTTATAATTTTAGGTATTATATTTATGTCTTTCATTCACTTTGAATTGATTTTTGTTTATGGTGTAAAGTAACAGTCCAGTTTTATTCTTTTGCATGTAGACATCTAGTTTTCCCAGCTCTATTTATTGAAGAAACTGTTCTTTTTCCACTGTGTAGTCTTGGTGCCCTTGTCATAGGTTATTCGCCTGTGTATGTGTAGGTTTATTTCTGGGCTTTCTCTTCTTTTCTGTTGGTTTATATGCCAGTCTTTATTCTAGTATCATATTGTTTTGGCTACTGTAGTTTAGTCTTAACTGTTAAATGTTTTGAAATTAGGAAGTGTGAGCTTTCCACTTTGTTTTTCTTTCTCAAGATTGTTTATGGTATTTGAGGTCCTTTGTGGTTCTGTGTGAACTTTAGGATTGCTTTTTCTATTTCTGTAAAAAATCCCATGGGGATTTTAATAGGGATTGCATTGAATCTATACATTATTTTGGGTAATGTGGACATTTTAACAATATTAAATCTTCTAATCCATGAACATGGAATATCTTTCCTTTTATATGTGTTTTCTTTAGTTTCTTTCAGTAATGTTTTCTTGTTTTCTGTGTACAAGTTCACCTCTGTGGTAAAGTGGGTCCCTAAGTATTTTATTCTCTTCAAAACTACTGTAAATTGATTGTTTTAATTTCCTTTTTGGATTACTCATTGTTAGTGTATAGAAACACAACTAATTTTTTAATATTGATTTTTTATCCTGCAACTTTACTGGATTTGTTTATTTCTAACAGTAGTTTTTGTGGGGGATATTTAGGACTTTCTACATATAAGAGCATCTCATCTGTTAACAGAGACATTTTACTTATTTTCCAATTTGGATGCCTTCCTAAATTTTTTATATAAATTACTTTATTTAATTCTCATGACAATATGAAGTAGATATTATGATCTTCAATTAGAATGAAGAAATTATTACACAGAAAGGTTAATGAATTTTCCCAAATTGTTAATAAGTAGGAGGAAATGTTTTCTAATTGGACTTTAGAAGTAATCTTCATTTGTGATGTTAATTAATTACCCATATTTATGACAATGCCAAATTTGGATCTCTTATATTTGAGTTCTGTAAGCATGAAGAGCTAAAAAAGGATGAAATTGGTACCGTATGCAAAAAAAATGGCCTTCCCAAAATGACCATATTCTAATCTTGGAACCCCTAAATACTAGGTTACATGGCATTAGGTTACAAACTCATTAAGTTTGCAAATGGAATTAAGATTGCTAATTAGGTGACCTTGAGCTGGGGAGAGCTTATGCCAGTGGGTTCAGTGTAATCTTAAATATTCTTAAATGTGGAACTTGGATGCAGATGACTCAGTATCAAATAAATACAATATGAGAAAGACTTGGCTGGATGTTGCTGGCCTTGACAATGGAAACAAACCATGAGCCAAGAAATGTATATAGTCTCTAGAAGCTGGAAAAGCCAAGAAATTATTTATTGAGTCCTCCAGAAAATAATACAGCCCTGAAAAAAACTTAATTTTAGCTCACTAGAACCATTTCAAACATCTGACCTCCAAAACTGTAAGATATTGTTTGAAGCCATTACCTGTGGTAATTTGTTACAGCAGCAACAGGGAACTAATAGCTTTCAAATTCCAGGGTTACGAATAAATTTTGATTTCTTGTTAATCCAACACTAGAGTTTAGAAAAATCATTTTAAAAGAGTTGGAAGTTAAAAGTGTTGGCCTTATTTAGATTCACTATTAATTTCATCTTTATTTAAACTATTACAAGGAAAAATCTGTCTACATAGCTTTGTATAATTCCTAAACATATCTTTTTCCTATAACAATATCTATTTTTATTCCATTTTAAACATATTAAGATATTTAAAATTATAAACATAGTTACCAAAAATTACCCAGGAAAAGAGAGACACCAAATCCTATAGTACATACTTCAAACTTTTCTGCCCTGTTGCTTCACCATTCTCACTCTGTCTTTGCTCTTGTCCATCTATTTCCACCTATCCTTTGCTTAATTTGCAGAACAATGATCTCCTCAAACCTCATACTTTTCTGGCTAAAGATTCATATATTTCCATTCCTCTTCTTTTCCTGTAATAATTACAACAACAGATGAAATTTATTAAAAACTTACTATTGCCAATATTATAATACATGCTTTATATACATCGTATCATTTAATCTTCATAAAACTTTAGGAGGTAGGTACTATTATTATTGCTTTTTTCAGATAAGGACACTGAGGCATTGAGAAGTTAGAAACGTGCCCTAAGTCCCTCAGCTCTGAAGTGGAAGAGCTAGGATTTAAATCCAAAGACCAGTCCAATTTATGTTGATTGATTTTAATTTAATAAAATATTGCCTTCCTCTTTAGTGTAACCCTGGGAGAGACTGCTTTCAGACAGCTCCAAGATCCCCTGGCAGATGAGAAATGCCTACATTATGCCATAAGAAAATATAAAAGTTCTTAAGTGGTCTGCCCTTAGGAGAAGCCTAGGTGGTCAAGAAAATAAACAGGGTAAATATGGGGTGGTATAGTGAGGAACCCAGGCAGGTATTATAGTGTACTCAAAAGGCAAGGCTAGCCATATCAGAAATTAAATTCTGAGCATATTAAGGAAGGACCCACAGCTTATTTTTATTTTCACATTTTTAGCACTTAGCACCAAGATCAGTGCCTTGTAGGTATCCAATCAATGATTCTCAGCCTAGCCTTGCTGGACTACCAGGGCTATGATGATAATGTTGAGGAATCCATGGGTTTTACAGTCAAGATTGCTAAACTTTAAAGGAAATTATACATCACAATGATAAGGCTGCATAGACTATTTAAACAGATAAGTCTCTTGGATGTTGGCTGTAATTCTACCAGTTCAGCAAGATTACACACTGGCACTGGTTCTTTATAGTGAATGGAAGCTTTGATTAACAGATATATATGTGTAATAGAAAGCTTAATGTTGCTTTAAATGAATTTTGTTTGATAAACAAAATATTTCCAGAATGGATGCCACGGAATATAATGAACTATAAAAGCTTTACTTAATGGTGAAAAAGTTCAGAACTACTAGGCATACTTGAACATTTACTAAAAGTTGAGTGAATGAGTTCAAGTCTGTCTTTCCAACTATCCCCAGTTATAACCTAATCCTGTCACCCTATTAATGGGTTATATATGTATATATATATATATATATATGGTTATGTGTGTATGTGTGTGTGTGCGTGTGTATATGTGTATATATATATATATATATACACATACACACACATACCATAGGATACTACTTAGCCATAAAAAAAAAATGAAATCATGTCTTCATGTCTTTCTTAGCAATGTGTATGGAATTGGACACCATTAGCCTAAGTGAAATAGCAGAAACAGAAAATCAATTTTTTTATGTTCTCACTTATAAGTGAGAGTGAAACAATGGGTACTCATGGACGTAGAGAGTAGAAAAATTGACACTGGAGACTACAAAATGTAGCAGGGGAGAACTGGGGTGAGGATTGAAAAATTACCTATTGGGGCTGGGCGTGGCTCTCATCGGTAATCAAAGCACTTTGGGAGGCCGAGGCAGGTGGATCACCTGAGGTCAGGAGCTCAAGACCAGCCTGGCCAACATGGTGAAACCCCGTCTTTACTAAAAATGCAAAAATTAGCCAGGCATGGTGGCAGGCACCTGTAATCCCAGCTACTCAGGCGTCTGAGGCAAGAGAATCGCTTGAACGCAGGAAGTGGAGGTTGCAGTGAGCTGAGATTGCGCCACTGCACTCCAGCCTGGGTGATAGAGCAAAACTCTATCTCCAACAAAAAGAAAGGAAAATTACCTATTGAGTACTATGTTCACTGTTTGAATGGTGGAGTGTACTAAAAGCCCAGACTTCATCAGTATGCAATATGTGCGTGTAAGAAATCTGGACTTGTACCTTCTACATATATGAAAGTTGAGTATTTTTTTAAAAAGAGCAATTAGTAAATGATTTCTGAGTCTATATTTTAAAAGACTGTGCTATACAAAACACAATTTTTTATCTTTGTCTTCAAGGGGAAATGAGACTTAAACACAAGTCTAGTACTGGGGTGTTTTACCTAAGCATATAAAAACATAGCAACATAAAATAAACCCCTATTTCATCCAATAATACAGTAGCTACCATAACAAAAAAAAATTAACCATGGACAGGAAATGATGAAAAGTTTGCGGGAGAGAGCTATCATACACCTGGAATCAAGCCAGTGACCTTGGGACTGAAGGGGCATCCATCTAACTCACCCTGTGTTCCTAGACATGGACCACACTGGATTACTCTTACTTCTAAAAAAATACATTTTTATACTCTTTCTTCTCCTAATGAATAAAGAAGAGCTGGGGTAACTCAAGGGATCCCTTTTTCTTCTCACATCGGCTGTTAAGATCCTCAACCTAGCTGGCAAATTCTTTATAATAATCTCCTACCATTTTATTTACCATCCTCTCCCAAACATCACTTGTCTCTCTGAGTAGCCTCCTCAGAGGAGGAGGCTACTTTTGTAAAAATATCCTCTGCAGTTCCCCACTGTGTAAAAATATCTTTTGTAAAAATATCCCTTGCATTTCCCCACTGTGCCTTGCTTGGGGTGTTTCTATCTCTTGTCTGACAGCTCCTGCCCAGGAGGTCTCTGCCTGCCCTATATGTACTTCTACAGTGCATTGAGTGTACCCCACATTTTAGCACTTATTTATTCAACCATTTAACAAACATCTATGGAGATCCTGATCTGTGCCAAGCATGGATCTACACACACTAAATTATATCTTTTCTTACTCTATTTATTTATTGTTTTACATGGCCTATGTAGTACATAAAAGTATTGGATTTAGAGTCTGGAAACTGAGATTATAATCTCAATCCTGTTAACTTTGTTAATTTTATAAGTTTGGGTAAAATCCCTTAACCTTATTAAGCCACAGCTTCCATATATTTTGGATGAGTTCTTGAGTGAACTGTACAAGATAATGTGTATCTGTATTTTCCCAATAGGTGAATGTCTTAATGAAAAGTAAGAATATAAATTACTATGTAACCCACAGGCCCCTCAGGAGTACTTGTGCCCCAAACTCTGAGCTCTCATAGATGTATGAGATACTAATATGTTGAGGTACAATAAATATATCAGGTACCAAAAATTATTAAAAAGGAATTCCAAACTTTATGTCTATTTGTTAAAGAACGCTAAAGATATGAAATTTTTAACCCATAGCCACACCTCCCTAAAGGTCTTTTCTTGCTGCATGATGGTCTTACACCTCAAAGCTGAATTGTAGCTCTCACTCACCAACTCTGTCCAAAAAACATTGCTGTGGAAACTTCAGTTCTACCTACTTTCTGAGCTTTGAGTCCAACTCACTACTCTCCGCTGACCAAGCCTGTCTTTTTCTCCGTTTTCTCAATTCTGTATCACATGCTTGGGAACTGGGCTGGCAAAGACAGAGGTTTCCATGGAAAAGAGAGAGGCAAAAAGGTGGATAGATTCCACCTGTGAATATTGATCTGGCTATCTTTAACAGTATTTTTCTTTATTTCATGTGGATATGACCATATTTTACACTTTTTCTTTTTTCCCTGTAGCACTATCAGGGTCCTGGGCCTATGGGAACCACTCGATAAATGCTTGTTAGTTAAATTATAAAGCATAAAAATTAAGTTGGAGAAAATCTCATTAAATGGGCACTCTACCACTTCCTAGAGTTATGAGCTTAGGTTGGTTACGTTTTGAATTTTATTTTCTTAATCTGTATAATGGGCCTGTTAACTCTACAGCATAAGGTTGTAATTAGTTTTAACTGAAATAATACATGAATGTATCTGATACCTACCTGTTAAACACCAAATGTTCACTATAAACTTGAAAGGCTATCTTATGGCTATAAACAGATGGAATCTGACACCTGTAGTTGTGGGAAGTTGTGTGGTATTTAGAAATTGGGTTCCAGTGGGCCTCGATTTTCTTATCTGCAAAATCAAAGTATCTACTCAGTGGACTTGGAAGGTCACTGAAATTCTAATAATCTCTGTTTCTGAGAAGCAAGGTGTTGGTGCATCACTGTAATCAAATACTTTATAGTCCCCAGAGCTCTAAAACAACTTTGCAGAGAACAATGGAAAACTCACTAGTAACTGAAAAAACAGTCTCTTTGCTCATTCAGAATATGCTTATAATGTATATCAGTTGGTGCTAGCCCAGGAAGATATTTCTATTAGCCTGGCATAAACAAGAAAGACGAAGTATTGGGAATTTTATTAAGTCAAAGTTATTAAATTTAATAAGATAGTGCATTTTATTCAGTGATTCTTCCTACTACTTCATTGTCAAATTGTCTTTTCAATGATACTAAACTGAAAAAATAGAGTGATTATGTATTAAAATTATGTGAAAAAATGAAAAGAGAATATTAAAAGTTGGCACCTCTGTCAATTTCCTAATTTTTTACATTGTTGATTAGTGTTCAGGTTCACAAAATTTGAAATTCTAGAAATTACTGACTTAACAGCATAACAATGTTGAGACTAAGCTTTCAGAAGAGGAAAATCTGATTTTTTTGTTGAAAAATGCCAAATCTTAAAGCTTAACTAGTTTTTCTCAGCATCAAAGCCTTAAAAAAAAATTTTTTTTTTTAATCTCTCTTCTCCCTCCAAAGAGAAAAAAAAGATGTGAAATGAAAGAAGGGCAAGAGTCAGATTTTTTTGCTTGCTCCTGTGGGATCCTATTGACTAAAATATTTACAAGTGTGGAAATGGCACAGAGGAAGCCCACTTAATGCTGGAGAAGGAAGGTTGGAATGGGGGTTGCAGCATCCCCAGTGAGCTGGCTTAGAAGTCATCTCTGCCCTGACCTAGCTCCAGGCATGTAGCTATCAGGCCTGTTTGGGGTAAGTGATACAAAGAGGATAAAACATCAACAACAGTTTTAATTTCAGAGCTGCTATTTGAATTGCCAAGCCCTCAGCAGAATAACATAGCCAGATTTGGAGGAAAAATTTTTTAACAAATGTATTAGAGAAACTGAGGGTGAATAACCCAATAGAACATCAAAGTCCATGCATAGGATAGATTTAAATTCCACAGTAAAGCTTGGTTTTTCTGACCTTTTGACTAACTTTTGAAGATATATTATCCATTAATAGACAAACTTTTATAATAACTGGAGACATTTTGTGATTTAAGAACTCAATCATGTTTATTATACATTACATATCTATATCAAAACAGCTCATGTGCCCGATAGATAGATTCCTACTATATACACCCAAATAATTAAAATAAAAATTTTTTAAAAAGAATTCAATCATGAAATTACAAATTTAGAAATCATTTGTCAAATGTTAGAAACTGCTATGGTTGTTACCATTTTTCTTATTTATCAGCATTATTTTATATATTTCTTATAATTTTCTCTCTGTGAAGCCTAATGTGAAAAATAATCTTTATTTGTATATGTCAGCCTTGAGTGTTATGATAAGTTATCTCAGACCTGTTGTTCAGACATACCAACACAGAAAGTAAAGGGAAACAAAGAGGATGTAGGGACTGACGCTTAGACCTCACTGTATTATTCTGCTATCAGAACAAGGGTATATACTTAGCAATTTGGTTTGCTGAATTCTGTCAGACCCCATCGGTAGTCTAGATACTTACTCTATGTTCATATCTGAGGGAACATGCAAAACCAACTCAATGTCAACTAAGGACAGGAATGGTTGCAATACTAACCTCAATAACAACAATGTTAATATCATAAAATGCATATCCCTTAGAGAAACACTCTCTAACACGGGAGGAGTTATCTGATCCTTAGTTAGGATTTGATATTTTTCTGCTCAGGAAAGCACCCCATCCTTTTACCTCCTCTTTTGAGTTGAGAATTGTTAACTGCTTATGTTGCGATTCCAGTTATTAATAATTCAATTTAATGAGTTTAATTTATTTGTTAGAGAAGACAGGAACAAGTCTCACCTCTTGCCCATTTTTCTGCATCATTTGTGACTGGATAAACTACATCAAAGTGATTAAGAGTTACAGTTGAGCACCATGGATGTGGCCGGGCACAGTGGCACATGCCTGTGATCCTAGCACTTTGAGAGGCCAAGGTGGGTGGATCACCTGAGATCAGGAGTTCAAGACCAGCCTGACCAACATGGTGAAACCCTGTTTCTACTAAAAATACAAAAATTAGCCAGGTGTGGTGGCAGATACTTGTAATCCCAGCTACTTGGGAGGCTAAGACAGGGCAATCACTTGAACCTGGGAGGCAGAGGTTGCAGTGAGCTGAGATCATGCCAATGCACTCCAGCCTGGGTGACATAGTGAAACTCCATATCAAAAAAAAACAAAAACCAAAACACAATGGATGCATGGACCAGTCTTCTTCAAGTTTATTTAGAGAGAGAGAGAGAGAGAGAGAGAGAGAGAGAGAGCGCGAGAGAGAGAGAGTGTGTTTAGTAGTATTGGAAGGAAAGATAACAAGTATAGCCATGTATATTTTGACCAAACACTCTTCATAAAGCATAATGTAGTATTTTTCTCTTTTAAGCCAATTAAAGACTATATATTTAATGACTCTATTATAAGTGTAATTGAATTAAAAATGTTTTAATTTAACTGCTTTCTTTAACTGTTTTCTTTTATATTTCTACATTGAAAAGTATTCTTAGACTGTTCCTCTATCCTCATATACCTGTAATTTTTAAAGGTATCTCATCAGTAAAAGTGGATTTCCAAATATACGTGTGTGAAGGTGGAAAGAGTGGCACACCCACCCCTAACATCTCTCCTAGCTTTAGAGTTACTGCAAAGTCCTTTAAAGGACATAATACTGTGTTTTATTCACATTATCAACATAATTAAAAAGACTTTTTTAAAGGTTGTTTTGATATTCAAGCATTACGATCTAAATGATATTTGAGGCTTCCTGGTCGAGTAATGCAGGGTAGAGTTTTTACATCTAGATTTTCAGAGAAGTTTTAGAGAAGGAACATTTTATTTCTAAATCAATTTTCTTTAGAAACAATATGTACTCTTCTGAGAAAGCAGAGACATATATAGACTACATTAATCTGCAGAATATGGACCAGTCTAAGGACAAACTATAACATACATATATGTATATACACACACACGTATGTAAATATATATGTGTCTATATGTACATAAATATTTAGGGGTTTATGTATGTGTGTGTACATACACATTTAATAGTCTAATGAGACAGATCCCATAGGCCTATATTTACATGTAGTGTATATATTCATATTTTATGCTCAAGCACAATTCTGAACACCATCTATGCTTTATATTGGAATAGGACAAGCTGGTGTCACCAAACAGGAAAATTAATTCACTCAATCCTTAGTATGCTCATGGAAGACATACAATTTATTATAAGCATATTGCCAATACAAAGACAAACAAACAGCATGTGTATCCTATTAGATCTAAATCATAGCAGGGAGCCGAGCTGTTAGGAAATATAGTGCATCCAGCCTTATGCGTTCTGAGTTTTATTAATAAATGACTTACTGTATGCTTGGGTTCCACTCCAGGTCCTTGTAATTTACACAGGATTATTACATTTTACATCGTGCCCCTTCCCAAATTGACTGTTTCCGTAAGAGGCCCATCCATTATGGAGCCAGGGGAACGCTCAGGACCAGTCCAAGAATGCTGTGTCTTTAGGGGAACAAACAAGTTAAAATCAGTCTCTACCTAAATTCACAAAGAATGCTGGTCTCTAAACATTAGCCACTCCTAAAATCCCACCCAGAAGAGTGAAAAAGTAGGTGACTGGCAGTTTGGAGTAGATGATTCAAGCTGTCATGAAGCTGGGGAGCTTAGATGGTTAAATCTTTTGCAAGCTTACCACTTCTCAGAATATTTCCTATACTGTCTAATGCACAAACATCCCTTTTATTGAGCATCAGGGAGGGTTCTCTTCTACCTATCACCATAACTTTATTCAGATAAATAAAAGAATGCAAAGGAAAAGCAATAAAACCATAGGTGTCTGAAAACTTCATTACTCAGATAATATTTTTTTTAAAAATTGGATATTGCAGCACTCATTTATGGACCTCCTACTTTTAAATTTCAATGTACCTTTGGTGATATTTTTCACTTTAGAAATTCTATTCTTAAATCTGTATAAAACAGATGCTTTATATTACATATGATACCAGGCTAAACAATTGAAAAGAAATATTCAGTGAACATCACCACAATCAACAAGCATATTTCTTAGAAAACCAGATTTTTTGGAAGTTAGAAATAAGCTCTAATAATGCAAGAATTTTATATATTTTGAGGCTAGATGTAGTAGGCATTGAATAAATGTTAAATGGGTGATAGAAATCAATGTTTCATGGCATGTCAGAGAGAGAACACAGATCTGAACAGGTGATGTGTTTATCATAGTAGAGTTTATTTATTTATGTGTGTATACTCAGGAATTCACAGGATAAGACTTCAAGCAAATACTAGTATCTGTTTGTGTGATATTTGTGTAGGGTCAGAACAGGATCAAAGGGAACCTATTAGAGATGCTTGTGTTTGCAAATAAACAAAAAACTGTCCCAGTGACCCCTGTTAGGCAGGGCTTTGGTTCCTGTAGCAAGAAGTTTGGGAGTGGGTCATACAGGCTAGGTGTGGCAGCTCAATTATGCCATCAGGAACCTAAATTCTTCCATGTTTCTGTTCTGCCAGACATAGTTTGTAGGCTTTTGCCCTCAATCTTGGCATCTTATGTTTGCAAGAAAGATGCTTGCCCGCCATGTCTTATGCTAATATTTTAGCAAACAAAAATGAAAGATAAAGGAGTGAAAAGGGAGGCGGGAATGGATGGTGACTATATCAGGAAAGCAACAGCTTTCTCATCAATCCCAGCAGATGTCTGCTTACATTTCTTAGAGCAGGACTGTGCCACCTGATTAGGATGCAAGGGAGTCTGGGAAAACAAGTATTTTTAGCTGGACAGATTGCTGCCTCTCCAAAAAGTCAGGGTCCTATTGAAAAACAAAAGTTAGGAAAGATATTGGATAGGCAACTAGCTATGTTTGCTCTACGGCTGAAGAGAGGAAATTAGTTTAATTACCAGGACATAAAATCTGAGCAGGGCTCCTTTGATTTCATCCTTGTGAAATATAAATTCAGAGTAGTTCTATGGGGTAGCAATATAAATGAACATTTTTGTCATGGTTGAGTTAATTCAGACCTTGCAGCTTTCACAATTTGACAAATAGGTGAAGATTCCTTGATAGATTTTCATCTTGCATTTTTGGCTTAGGAAAAAAAAAAGTTATTGCCTTCATACTGCCCTGAACTTAGTATCTTCTATTCTCTGGATAAATTTTTAATTTATTTCTCTTTTGAAAAGCATTATCTATAAATAGCTCTCTGAGAAATATCATAATGAAATTTATATCACAATGTGAATGGTTGACAATATTTTTCTATTTTGTCCTATTTGGGGGCTATTTACAGTTTAATGGGATAATTGCCAAAAAGTCAATCTCTGCTTTCATCAGTTACTGAAAAAGTGACTAAAAGAGACAAGGGCTCTTAACCTCAGTTATTTAGTCACTCATGTGGACAGCTGTCTTTCTTATCTAAGTGTAGGGCTCTTAACCTCAGTTATTTAGTCACTCATGTGAACAGCTGTCTTTCTTATCTAAGTATAGGGCCTTGTTTTTGTTTACCAGGAACGGCAGAAAAGTAGTAATAATCTTTCATTAACACTTGACAATGTGGTGATGGAACAATAACTGTTTTAGCAGATGATCTATATGAATTATGTGATTCCATGGTTATGTGATCATAGAAATATAAGTAAGTCAATAATGGTCAGAAGTTGGAGATGCTCAAATCTTCAATAATTTTCTGGCTCATTCTTGGATTCATCAGTTTTTCATTTTGACATATCTTTTACTAATATAATGTCAGGAGATATTTTGCAGAAAGGTATAATGTAAATTGATCTGTTATAAATTTAAGAAACCAGCAAAGGAGGATGAAATAAGTCGTTTATGAATGAAACGATGGAGACCTGTTGTCAGGTGTTCATGAGTGTTGTTTGTACACCAAGAAAGTCTTTATAATCTTTAAAACAATTTGTCTTCACTTGCAAACCACAGAACATATCATGTATTCACTGCTCACCACCCTACTTTCTCCTATAATTTTGCTTCTCTGCCTGAAAGCTTAACATTATTGGCAAAGCAAAAGGCTTATGGGAAATATTCATTGACTTCTTCTTGTAGCAGTGTTATTTATGCATAGTAGTCAGGTTAAAGAGTATAGCTACACATGCCAGAACAACTTCCTTGACTTCACAAGAAGGGCTCTAAGGGACATTTAAACCTCAATAATGTGAGCCGAAACTCTCATCCTAATGTTTCACAGAAATGCATAGAATCCTTCCTTTACCCTGGAAGATAGTACTTTTACAGAATCAGGGCCTATACTCTAGGCATATCTAGACAGGAGGTATCTGAAGAAGCATTGCCTCTATTGTTATTTGCTCTAGAACACTCACTTGTCCCCATCCTATTGTTTTCCATGCAAGTCCCATTCTAAGTCCGTGTGAAGCCTTTCTCTCTATTGAACCGTGTAACAGCCCCGGACTTTCTGCCCGGGGTAGGAGTGGGGAGTGAGGATGTATCGAATGAATGTAAATAGGTCTTTTTCAATAATTGTCAAGGGACAAGGAATGTTAGAGAAGGATTTCTTTGCCCACACATGGAGCACATTGTCCTTTACGCTCCAAAATAAGCCTCTTAGTCCCAGAGAATCCTATCCCTCAGGAATGCCACAGGAATATCCCCAATTAGCAGAATGTAATTACTTGAGTGGGAATCATGTACTAAATGATGAACCTCTCCTCCCAAATGACATGAGCTTTTGAATAATTTAGAAGGCAAGAACAATTAAGTACAAGAGGACCATTCTGATAGTAAGAAGATGTTTATGCTGCACTCATACATGCTATAAGGAAGGCTAGAACTAGAGAAGTGTAACTAGCTTTAAAGTGGAATAGAGTTAATATTTTCATCCTATATAAAGCTCATTTAAATACATAGAATGACATGAAAATCTTAGACAAATGAACAAAGGATATGAAGAAGCATCTTAACCAGGAGAAAATAAAACTAGTCAACAAGGAAAATATTCACTCGTATAAGGAGTCCAAGATATTCAGATTTAAACAACAATAAGGGCCTATTTTATGTATCTTAAAGTAAGCAAAGCTTTAAACAATGGTAGTATGATACAGTGATACTGATGACATTGTGGGGAAGCCAGTATTTATTTATTGCTGGCTGTATTGTAAAACTTTTGGAAATAAATTTGATAATTATTTCATAGCAAAAGCCTTGAGAAATGTTTTTAACCAGTAATACTAAGAAATAAGTCAATAAAATAATAAAACCACATAAACTGAGAATAATTTTATATTATCTATAGCAGCAAGTTTAGAAACAAATATTTTAAAATAGGATAACAAATTATAAAACAATAAAATTATAAACAATGAAATGTAATTTGTTTTTTATAATAGATGGCCATAATATGCTAGCTAGAATATGATACAGAAAATAAAACATTATAAAATTTAAATTACAGTATGGATATAACTATGTAAAATATATAACTATACATATGTGCAAACCCTAAAAAGAAATTTATGAAAATGATATCAATGTGTTAGTGTGATGTGATTTTCAGGGAGTTATTTCACTCTAAAATGTATTTTAATATGATAAAATTTTTAAAGATCTGTAATGAGTTCACTGAGGAACCTTAATTTGTTGAGAGATAAACGTGAAATCGATTTATTTTTCTGATAACTTTGTACAATGCATACCTCTCTAATTTTTACTGTGGTGCTCTCTTCAGTTCTACAACTTTGTTTTTTTTTTTTTTTTTTTTTTTTTTTGAGACGGAGTTTCGCTCTTTTTACCCAGGCTGGAGTGCAATGGCGCGATCTCAGCTCACCGCAACCTCCGCCTCCTGGGTTCAGGCAATTCTCCTGCCTCAGCCTCCTGAGTAGCTGGGATTACAGGCACGAGCCACCATGCCCAGCTAATTTTTTGTATTTTTAGTAGAGACAGGGTTTCACCATGTCGACCAGGATGGTCTCGAACTTTCGACCTCGTGATCCACCCACCTCGGCCTCCCAAAGTGCTGGGATTACAGGCTTGAGCCAACGCGCCGGGCCCAGTTCTACAACTTTCTGATCACTTCGAGTAACCAGAACAGTCTCTCTGGTTTTTTAGACTCAGTGTTGTGTGTCTTAAAACCTTCCCCTTTACCTCTCGCTTCAGTTACATTTATGGCTCATTTCCCTTCCCTCTTTCCTTCACTTCTCTGGTAGACATAGCTTCTTTTCACACGTTTCCCTTCAAGAGGCTGTTCTCTGTTTATGCTAACTAGCCATCATTCTTCTCTGCTTTCTTGCGGGGGCTAGTAGTGCCTTCTCCATAATCTCCTGGAATCTGAGTTTCAGGTTGGTGTTCATCTCTTCCCCTCTCATAGCCATATATGCCATAGTTTCTTTCTGGTGGGGCCCCCTTGGTTTGTAGATAGGCTTAGAGGGTTGACACCAGCAAGGGAGGTCAAACCCGGCCATTTAATCCATGGTCTGCATAAAAAAATTATGGATCATGGTCCATATTTAACAGTGAATTACAGGCTGTTTCACTGATTTTCTCATTTACCACATTCCTCCTGCCCTTTATTCACACTCAGTATCAGCTGAGTAGCTTGGAAAGTAGCCTGGAAACTTTTAAATAAATTATCAGAGGTTGACAATTTAGTGGAGGGCAGGACTATTCCAGCGATCATTGACAATAATTCTCCTGGGGCCTTCCTTTGCTTTGGCAAGCAGAAGTATGCCATCACCCCTGCTCCGTGGGAAAGCAATTGCCTTCATTTTCAGCTTTCCCATATCCAGTCTTTCTTTTGTATTGATTAAGATGATTGTTTGGGTGGTCTTTATGGTTCTATTGGAAGAGTGTCTGTAAGCCCTAGACAGAATATGCTGACTCTAATTACTGGTGTCTTTTTGAACTTAAAACATGAAGTATTTAGATACCAGTTCTAGTTCTCACCTTACTATGTAAAAACAGAATTATCATTAAAAGGTAGTTTAAGTGTGGTTAGTTTATAGGACAAGAATAATAAACAGAGTGCACTCTTATTACAAAATATACTAAACGCCATCAATATTTGTTGTCTGGTTGATTATTTTTTTAAAAGACCAAAACAATAACTACAAATTATAGAAAGCATCTTAAAAGCATCTAAACCTAGTCACACATACGTTTTATTTTCAGAGTTACTGTCATTAAGTCCTAGCTGCTAAAAATCCTCCCTTTCTCCAAAACATCTGCCTTGCATACGTCCTCTTCTACTTTGGATAAAATTGTCACTAATATAGGGTGGGGAGGGAGGTTGGAAGAGTAGAGGAAGAGAACAAGAATAATGGAGTAGTTGGGAAGACAGGGCATCCTAAAAAACTTTAGTTACTTTACATTTTACCAGGAAATTAAAAGGCCAGTGGGCACAAGTTCTCTGTATTTTCAGTAAATGCCCAGTTATTGCCTAACACTAATAATACAGATGCTATGACTTTGAATCTCTACCACTAATTAGAAGACAATGGCACAACTTCAATCAATTCGCAGCTAAAAACAGAAGTACTTGTTAGAGTAAAACCTATGAAAGAGAGAGAGAGAGAGAGAGAGAGAGAGAGAGAGACTTTCTTTTGTTGTTTCTGTTTCTGAACTTCTAAAAGTTAGAAACATTTCACCTAATTTTTTTTATTTTTATTTTAACTCAAAATGTTATTCTATTATTCTATTGGGGTTATTTATCTAGATTCCAACAAACACTGTCAACTTTTTTCTTACGGATTTTACTTGAGATGTACATCACAGGTAGATATATTTTTAGGTTGATCAATTTGACATATTAGCTTAAAATACAGCAGCCTGTCCCTTAAGACTCAATGTCTTTGAAAATGGGAAGCTTGAGGTTGAAATCACTTAAGACTGAGTTAGAAAAATGGCCTATATTAAAATCAGTAAGCTTGTTTTTCTTTTGATAACGTGTAAACAGAAAATCATGTCTCAGAGGTGAAATTGTGTATTATCAACATGCCTTTCCATTGTTCTTACATTCTGAAATGAGAACTACTAAAGATGATTCTTTATTTAGAGCTATGTGTTCATTTTACTAGACTATCTTTAAAGTAACATATAATTGGATTCAATAGATGCCGTGAAACATGAAAAATTACATGCTAGACAAATCTATAGTAGCTGCAGAAATCTATAACATATACAAAAATCTAGAGTTAAATGACTCTGGAAAGACAAGAGGTAAAGGTCTGTTGACCATAATTTTGATATATACATGATGCCTACCTCCAAGAGACGATAGCCAAACAGCATAACAAAACATAAGATTCAAATGGCCAAGTGAACAAGCATTTGACTTTTCTGGAAAATGATATAGGCTCAGTTATCTATTTAATCACTATTAATTTTGTATTTAACTGCCAACTGCCTTGTTTTCTATTTAAGCTTAAACACACATAAAACTTTTCCATTGTATTTTGTTTTTATTTCTATGGTGATCACCATTTTGCATCACAAAAGGAAGTTAAAGAGTAGTATGCAAGGTAAGCCTCCTAAGTCGCAAGATCAGTCTCTTCTGGTGGTGTTCTGCTTATTTGCGTTGTGCCTTCAATTCCATGTGCTCTTGGACACCTTTTTCCTCCCATAAACTTACGATGTCTCATTACAACTTTGCTAAACTTCTGGCATTTAGATGTTACTTTCCTAGCTTTAGTCTGATGTGTGTTCAATTGTTCACCCCATTCCTTGGAGTAACAAGTAGCAAAATAGTAGCTTATTTAATAGGGATAAATACTGATAGTCTCACTCCTCACTCATGCTCTTTTTATTGGGAGCCAGTAGGCAGAAAGCTAGAATTAGCTC
Organism: Saimiri boliviensis; assembly: GCF_048565385.1. Lineage (NCBI taxonomy): Eukaryota > Metazoa > Chordata > Mammalia > Primates > Cebidae > Saimiri > Saimiri boliviensis. Next base: position 118,597,404 of record NC_133450.1, on the reverse strand, counting down.
AATTTTGTCAAACTGATTTGAGTTGATCCATGGTAAAATGAAATATAATATTTTCTTTCCTCTTACATGGTTAGAGATTTTGGTTCTCAGCAGGTGTTGAATTTAAATAGTAAGAACAAATGGAAGCCACAGCTATGGCTCTGAGAACAATTATATAGGTCCTTGAAAATCCGTTTCCTATCTATATTAAAAACGAAATGTTATTTTGCAGCAATGAGGAATTAAAGTCTGCTGAAATTATTTTTTTCTACTTCAAGAAATCAGTCCAGAAATTCCAAACTTTTGTAAGTCATGGTCTTCTTCAAAACCACATTTCCCATATGTTTCACATTGTCACTGCATGAATTCTGTTACTTTGATGTCCTCAATAATTTATTATTTTTTGCATTTTTCTTATGACACAGACCACAGAGCTATAAGAAACTGACCATTGCATTTCACATGACTTGGGCTTAAAATATGATAAAGGAAAAGAGTAAAAATTATCATGGTACCTTATATTACAAAAGATATTCTATGTAACAAAGCATATTATATTCAGTGAGCTTCTCTATAAAATAATGATCTTTTTATAACAAATTTTATATAATGAATATTTTTCTGCAATGAAATTCTGCTTGTTTCTTTCTTTTAATCACTATCACTAAGCAACAGACTTACTTGCTGCTTGCAATGAGGAGATATAGATGAATTCATTATAATTGTTTCATCCCACCATCCACCAACAGTTACACATAAACTCTCCTAAAGTTTTTGCTCTTTAATTACCAAAAATATTTCAGCCAGGAAAAAATAAAACACCCAAATACCTAAAGTTTGATTTCACTGACCCTGAACAATTACAGTAACTGAAACTCACAATGGCAGATACTACATAATATCTTCCACTTTTCCTGGCAGATTCCTTCCACTTTTTCCTCACAAGCTAATTCAAAGTATGAATCCTATAAGATCCTTTTCATCTTTACCACTTGCTGATAGCAAATTGAATTTTAATTAAGACTCCCTTATGAAGCAATTGTGATGCCTCATGCAGTTTGTTAAACTTTTCAACTATAGCAACTTGGTAACATAGGTGAAAGCCCATAATGATTGTGAGCAGGTGTGTATGTGTGTGTGCGTGATTTTATGATTCATGGGTTTTATTGTTCCCATCTTTGTATTTCTGTGTACCCAAAGATACCTGTGTTATTCTCCCCACCAGAAGTCAGAAGCATAATACCTCTTTGTAATCCTAAAAACACTCATACTTTCCATAAACATTCAAAGTCCAATGACTTACCTGGATTAATAGAAAATATTTTAAAAGACACCAGAATTGGAAACTAGGTCAGACCCTATTGTTTTTCAAATTTTGGAAAATCAAAATGAGGTGGGTAAAACACACCAAGGCACACAGAAAAATTTGTATTCTATCAACAAGCACAGCCACCTACTTGGAGCTGAGTATGATTCTATTATCACTCCTGAGCCTTTCCCCCAACTTCTAATAATTTCTTTCTTTTTTTTCTTTTTTTGAAAAGGAGTCTAGATCTGTCACCCAGGCTGGAGTGCAGGGGCATGATCTCGGCTCACTGCAACTTCTGCCTCCCAGGTTCAAGTGATTCTCATGCCTCAGCCTCCCGAGTAGCTGGGATTACAGGTGCGCATCACCATGCTGACTAATTTTTGTATTTTTAGTAGAGATGGGGTTTCCTCTTGTTGGCTAAGCTGGTCTCAAACTCCTGGCCATAAGTGATCTGCTCACCTCAGCTTCCCAAAGTGCTGGGATTACAGGTGTGAGCCCCTGTGGCTGACCCCTCTTCTCAAATATTCTGATACTGAAATCCTGAGCAATGGAAAGCAACCACAATAGGGAACTTCACATTCTTTAACTACCCTTGATCATTCTGTCTCATTTGTTTTGGATTTCAAATTTTTATTTTGCCTTTTGAACATCAATCATTAATTATTGTTAGCTTTCTATGGCCAATAGTTATTTTTCTTACTAGAATTTTATGGGCTTTTGTTCTCACACACTTTGTGGAACATATATTCTTTTGGGGTTCACTTTCCTCTTTGATAAAGTACCTCCCTTAATTTTATGGGGAGGATCTGTGTGTGGTAAACTATAAGTCTTTGTAGATCCAAAGATGTGCAGATTTTGCCTCATTCTGAAGTAATAATTTAAGCAGATACAAAATTCTACATTGACATCTTTTTTCCTCAATGCTTTCAAGATATTGTCGTATTGTTTTCTGGATTTCGTTGCTTTAGATGTGAAATCCTTGTCAATTTGTTTTCGTTCCTTTGTAGGTAAAATCTTTTCCATGGCAGGTTTTAAGATGGTTTTTTAAAATCTTTGGTATATTGCAGTTTAACATGAGTTTTGGTGTGGACTTATTTTTATTATCCAGCAATTAGGAATGCATTCTTTATTTCATATCTTTCTTCCATTTAAAAAAAATTAAGAATTATCTCTTCAAATAATGCTTCTCATCCATTTCCTCTGTTTTATTCTCCTTAGACTTTTATTAGAAGAATGTGGAAATTGCTCACTTTGTGTTACGTTTCAAAATTGCTCTTGCTATTTTAACTCTAGCTTATTGGGTGGATATTTTTTCTTACTCCTTTTCCTGCTGTCCACTAATTCTGTTTTCAATTACATCTAATTTAGTTTCATCTACCCAATTGTGTTTTTCATTTTAATAGCTATGTTTCTAATTGATCCATTTTGATATAAATGTTTATTTCTTCTGTTTTCATAAGTAATTTCCAAGTATAAGTTATTAACTCATTTATCTCTATGAAGATGGAAAATACACTTATTTTAAAGTCTGGCAATATTTTCTATGAGCTTAATTTCATACAAAGCAAATTCGTGTTCTGATTGTTGTTTTATGATTTCTTTCTTATTGGTAGATTACTTCTTATGTTTTGAAACATTGGTTTGCAGCTTTTGCATGAGAAGGTTGTTATTTTCTCTCTCACTCTGGACATATTCTCTTATCTGGAAAATTTGAAGACTTACCCACCTGGATCCTGCTTAGCAAATACTCATGTACTTTCTTACGTTTTCCACTCCTGTATTTATATTAGGATTATGTGACTAGTTCTAGCTAATAGGCTGTGAGTTTCAGTAACATATATCACTCCTAGTCCAAAAAACAGTTCTTCTGTGAGACAATCATGTTTTCTTTTCTTTTTAAATGTTGTTTATTTGTTTATTTTAGAATAACGGGGTACATGTGCAGTTTTGTTACATGAATAGATTGTATGTATGGATGTTTGGGAGTCTATTGATCCTGTAGCCCAAATAGTGAACATAGAACCCAATGGGTAGTTTTTCAATATTTCCCACCCCTCCGCTTCCTTTTAGAATTCCCAGTTTTTATTATTCCCATGTTCGTGACCCTATGAACCCAGTGTTTAGCTCCCACTTTTAAGTGAGAACATGTAGTATTTTGTTTTTTATTTCCACAGTAATTCACATAGGCTTCTAGCTGCATTCATGTTGCTGCAAAGGACATGATTTTTATTTTTTATTTTTTTATTTTTATTTTTTTGAGACAGAGTCTCGCTCTGTTGCCAGGCACCAGGCTGGAGTGCAGTGGTGCAATCTCGGCTCACTGCAACCTCTGCCTCCCGGGTTCAAGCAGTTCTCCTGCTTCAGCCTCCCAAGTAGCTGGGACTACAGGTGTGTGCCACCACGGCCAGCTAATTTTTGTATTTTTTAATAGAGATGGGGTTTCAACATGTTGGCCAGGACGGTCTTGATCTCTTGACCTCCTGATCCACCCGCATTGGCCTCCCAAAGTGCTGGGATTACAGGTGTGAGCCACCGCGTCCAGCCAATTTTGTTATTTTTATAGCTGCATAGTATTCTATGGCATATACTTACCACGTTTTCTTTGTCCAGTATACTGTTGATGGCCACTAGAGTTGATTCCATGTCTTTGTTATTGTGAATAGTGCTGCAATAAATATACATGTGCCAGTGTCTTTTTGGTAGAATTATTTCTTTCCCTTTGGGTATATACCTAGTAATGAGATTGTTGGGTTGAATAGTAATTCCACTTTTAGTTCTTTGAGAAATCTCCAAACTGTTTTCCACAGAGGCTAAACTGATTTGCATTCCTATCAACCTTATTTCTGCAACCTCGCCAACATCTATTTTTTTGAGTTGTGAATAATAGCCATTCTAACTGGAGTGAGAAGGCCATGTTTTCTGTCTCATCAGTGGATGTAAATAACACTGAAATGGCAGAGATACTCTATCAAATCATCCCAGACTCCCAAGTCACTGATGGATGACAGCTGCCAAGGAGAATCATCTGACGCATATTAGAGTGTGCTGTGAATGTTGAATAGAACTTTGTTGCGTAAATCTGTTGATATTTTGGGTTGATTTGTTACTGCCACTTACCCTAACTAGTACACTACGTGCCACCCCATCTAACAGGAGTGTATCAGTTAGGGTAAGTGGCACTGCCAACTTATATAACTACATGCCATATTATGACTTGGTTCCCCATCCCCATGCAGAACAAAGTTATAAAATGACGATTCAAAGTTCTACCTTAATTATATTTTGGATATTGAAGATTCATTCACTAAGCCAAAAGGCATGTTTTTCAGTTACTATAAGGCTGATATCTTCCCAATTCCCTGGGCCTAATGCCTTTTTGAGTTCCAAGCGTCAATCAGCAGAAATTCCCATGACCTTTGGCTACAAGTTGTGACGCTTGCACTTTACCTGGAGTACCTTAGGCTTCTGAAATGAAACTGTCTTCTACCACTGTGCTTCTGGACCTGATGTCCAGCAAACCAGGGGCTTCAGCTCTACTTAACCACTATGAATTTTTGGTCCATGTAGATGCTTATCTTTAAAAATATGTAGCTATGTATTTTTTTTTCTTTTTATACTTTCTATTCATTTAGAATAGGGGATATGTCAAATCATGAATTTACTTCACCAGCTTGATTTGAAAACATTCTAAGTGCAATTCTCCAATGTGGAGTTTGGAGATTGATATTCATGAAAAGCTACGGTGGTTCATGTAGGCCTTCTCAGATTCCTGTGGGGGTAGAAGAATATGCAATTGTTGCTGGCCATTACTTCTGAAGTCATTTATAATGGGCTTTATGAAGTTCTTGGCTTTTGATATATATTTGCTATCAGTTGTCCACTTCACAGTCTGACAACTTTTATGATGCCTGTTAGAGATATTTTGGAACCTCTGTTGGAAGCAATAACCTAGGCTAGTGTATTCATCTGTTTTCATGCTGCCAATAAAGACATACCCAAGACTGAGCAATTTACAAAAGAAAGAGGTTTATAGGACTTACAGTTCCATGTGGCTGGGGAGGCCTCACAATCATGGTGGAAGGTAAAAGGCAAGGAGGAACAAGTCATGTCTTACATGGATGGCAGCAGGCAAAGAGAGAGCTTGTGTAGGGAACTCCCATTTTTAAAACTATCAGATATTGTTGAGACTTACTATCATGAGAACAGTGCAGGAAAGACCCACCCACATAATTGAATTACCTCCCGTAGGGTTCCTTCCACAACACGTGAGAATTGTGGAAGTTACCATTTAAAATGAGATTTGGATGAGAACACATCAAAACCATATCAGCTACTGATTTATCAGACTTGACTGATATATGGCCTTCTTTTAAAGGTGGAAAAATGTCAAGAATCCTTAATGTTGATTTAAATTATTTTTTATTATTATCATTAATTTACTTAAATATGTACAAACCTAAAACTAGCATCTTATGATTAGACCTCAGATACAACTATAAAGCCAAAACAACTTTATATATTAAATATAAATAAAAGTATAAAACTAATATAATTCAAAGTAACACATATATTTTATTGTGACAGATGATATTGCTTTGCTAGAACCAAATTGATACTTGGAATCCAAACATATTAATGACTATTGAGGTTCATTGTATAATATAGATCATGGCAGAAAATGAATGCCATTTCAGTATTTAAAAAGGATTTAAGAAAGGAAATATGTACAAAGGTATAGACTGGCTTAGAAGAAACTAAAGAAGGTTGAGAAAGAGCAACAGTGAAGAGACATTATCACCTGTAAGGCTTTAGAGGCAAATAAAGAAACAATGATTGCAACATGGAGAATGTGTCTGCAGGTATAGAAGAGGAAAAACTTAGAAAATCTGTGATTTTTTGTAAGAGGGACATAATCAACTTGTAGGTGCCCAGCCAGGAGGAAACCAGCAAAATAAATGCCCTGACCTCATCATTGTCACTCCTCAACCTCCTGCTCTAGACTCCCATTTGCTGAACCTAGCCAAAAGAACAGAATATGAGGAAGCCTCTTGATGAAGATCATGGGCACATAATAAAGAAAGTAGGATAGAGGGAGTAGTCTGGAGAGGTAAAGGAAAATATTCATTTATGTTCATTCAGTTATTATTCATTCAGTATGCACTAACAGGTATGACACAATTTTCCTACAACTTTGAAAAAATCAAAGTAAGTACAAAAATGTTTGCTTTTCCCTAGATATGAATACAAATTTACATTTGCAGTGTCCTTTATTTTTTCCTTATTAGTCTATGACAACTTAAATTGTAATTGGTATCAACACAATGATAAAACAGAAGGAAGGCAAGAGCACTGAAATTTGTAGTAATATCCAATAATAATATGGTTATCTAGCTGATCCTAACTATGCATTTTAAAAGTATCACCAAATGAATTCAAAATATTTTCTAAATGTTAAAATAAACAACAACATCAACGGAATCTTCAAGGAGAACTTGAAATTATGCCAATATATTCACCCCCTGAGTTCATGAGGCTCATTTGAGAATACTTAACTAAGCCATTTTATGCCTCAATATGGATAAATTTTCTGTGCTCTGAAAAAATTGGCACATAGCTGCTCAAGAAATCTACCTAATGCTCTGCTGTGATTCTGTAATTATTTTTATTTGAAAAAAACGTTCAATAACTCCCCATTTCTTACAGATTTAAGTACAAGATTTGCATCCTGAAATTCAAAATCTTTAGCTTACTTTTGAAGCTTTGTCACCTAGTACTCTTCCTTTAGACATATGGTATATTCCAGCCAAACTAGGCGGTGTATTATGGTCTGAACAAACTCTGGTTTTCTACTTTCTTATCCCTGTTCCTGTTTTTTTCCTCTACTTGGAATGCCAGCTTCCTTATCGCTGCCTTTTAAAATCCTGCACACCTCTTGAAGCTCATTTCAAGTCTACCTCCTCTGTGAAGATTGAGCTAACACCAAGGATCAGATTGTCAAATCAGACTCACACAAATGAGAGATCTTTCTCAGTATCAAGCTTCACAACTAATTCCAAGGATGCAAGCATTGAAGACACAGGCAAGGCAGAGAAAAGGCTGGGACATCCCACAAGGCTTCCCACATCCTTGTTGTTGTAGATATGTGCTCTCCAACCCAGAATAATAGATGAGGTTTCTAATGAGGGCAGCAGGTTACCTCACAGAGTAGACAGCATTGAAGTTAGGAAACATTTCCACTTAGTGCTCCAGAGTTGCATAGCTTCTGTCACCTTCTGTAGGGAGCCATGCATCATAAATCCATACATTGTAGGATTGTTTACCGTAAGCAATCCTAAACCAGAGACATCCTGCATCATTATTCAATTTACCCAGAAGTCCAGTTTTTATATTTGCAAGGATATTAGACTGAAGCACTATCTTCTTTTTCTAGAACCATCTTCAGGAAGAAATGGATCACAGATCAATTGTTATAACTCCTTCCCCACTGCCCAACACTTCCCATTACTCCAGTATTTTATAATCTTGTCCTTCTATCACTCTGTGACTCAAAAATAGGACTATTTTCCTGCTTATTTAAATTATCTTCTTTCCTTATGCAACTTGGTGGAAGGGATATGGTTTATTCATTTTGAGACTGTAATAGTGTTTTGCCAAGTGCCTTGCATATAACAGTTATTTAATAAATATTGAAATGAATTAGGAGAAAGTAGGAATTTTCTATTCTCATCATTTCCCACAGGTAACACTATTGAGTCCTGGACAGTGGAGAGAAATCAGATAACCCAAGTTCAAGTGGGTTTAAATATTTCCTATGTAAATAACTTAATTAAAAACTACACAGAATTTATGCCAAATTTTGCTAAATTAGGTAAAGTTGAGTTCATGGACTTTCCTTCTTATTCTTGAACACCATTTCCCTCTCTCTTCAGGTATCTATATCTGGATCTCATTTGCAGGGATGAATGTTGCTCAAGGGAGTTGCTGGCTAAGAGACTTCACTATTACCAGGGCAAGTCCTGGAGAATGTTATCTAGACGCTCATCATTGGAGTATCAAAATCAGTGGTAGAAAAAATAAAAGCAATAAGGCCATGCTTAGAGTGGGAAATTTGAAAGTAGTCAGTCAACGCTATAAAACTATAAAAGAATAAGGCAGAGACATAACCAGGAAACACAATGAGGACAAGGAAACACTCTAGCTGTTGAAATGAATGGTTCAATATCCAGGCCAGAAAACCTAGTATATTCTTGGAGGTATTGGTTTTCTGTGGATTTAGAAAGCTTTCCTGGAGTAAAGGCATACTTATAAAGATAGAGCTGGCTTGACCAACAGAGTTTGCATGATCTTCCCCACTTCTCATATAACATTTAATTCTCAATACGTAAAAATCATCAGTAATAATTTAAGATGTCTTCCTTCTTAGGAATATGTACATATACCCAGAATTCAGTCTTAGGACTGAATGATAAAGTGCTTGATACTGATAAAGTGTTTATTTCTGGTAGTGGGTTGAAGAGAACTGAGGGCATAAGAACTTTCCTAACTCTACTTAAATTACCTGCTAGGATGTCCTGACATACCACTCCTCTTACTTGGCTTCATAACATTGAGAATTTATAGCTATTCCCATGCCTAAGCTCTCTAATTGCTAATAAAATAATAAATTTTATGCTGTTTCTTTTTCTCTTACAGAGAGAATAAAAAACCCTGCAGCTATATATACTTGGTTAATGTTTTTGTTTGCATAACAATGTTTCTTTCCTTATCTGTTTTAAACAATTTGCTTCTTGGAAATTGTATTGTTTTTCTAATACTGCATAACAAATTGCCACAAACTTAATGGTTTAGAAGAACACACATTTATTATTTTTTTCAGTTGTGTGGGTCAAGAGCTGAGACATTGCTTAACTGGTTTCTTAAAATATGTTCTCATGAGGCTGCAATCAAGGTGTTGGATAGGGCTGGGCTCTCACCAGGATCTAGACTGGGGAAGGATCTGCTTCCACATTTCTTAGGTTATTAACAGATTCACTTCCTCAAGTTTTTAGGATTCATGGCAGCTTGTTTCTTCAAAACCAAAAACAAAAAGGAAGAAACTCCGGCACTTTGGTTGCTATAATAGTATGTATTGCACATGTGTAATCACTTACATCCCTTCACCTTTGGCATTTTTTACTGGTTGGGAACAAGTCACAGGGCCTTCCTACACTCTGGGAGGGGATTACATAACAATGTGAATACCAGAAGGTGGCGATCAGGTGGGCAACCTTAGGGTGTGTCTGCCAGAGAGGCAGGTAAAATGCTCTTTATATAAATTCAAAGTAAAATAAGTTTATATGCTTGTAGATTCTTCATAACTGTGTAGTTGTGATCACTCAAATGATAATGAAAATCATGGAAATGCAGAATCAGATGTTATTGATTAGTCTAAGGGTTCTAAGTAAAAAAGAGTAGCTTAAGATTAGTGGTTTGCTCTGGCCTTTTTCAACTTGATATATGTAATATATGCTGATGAAATGCTTTCTAACTAAGAGTGTAATTTCCATCCTATGAATCTCATAAGCCTGGAGTTCTTACTCCTTCAACAACATTTTGGGCACCTATGGTATCTATGCCCTTTGTTGTGATTTAGACATATAGGAAGAACGTGGTTAAACTGCTTACATTTTCTGAAATAATGGAAAAAAGAATAGTACACTGGTAACTGGAGGCTGCTTTGGATTTTGAAAATAACAAAGCTACAATAAAAACACTAATGTTGCTTGCCAAACTTGAAGAATTTTATAAGCAGCAAAGGACCTGTGTGCAAGAACCTACTTCTTTTTTCTCACTGTATCAAGAACTTTTTATTATTGTCTTGTTTACTCTAAATTTACTAAAAGTAAAAAAAAAAAAAAATGTGAGGAGGAAGGGCATAGAAAAAACTTCTAATTTAGACATTTTCCGTGGGAATCATTTCTAGGATCTTCATTTAAGACCTACTTCAATGTGCTGTCACTGCTAACTATCAAGAAGAAATTATGCCCTATAGAAAGAGAGAGCACTTGAATTTCCAAATTACATTGCCCCAATTCTTTCTTTCACTGCTACTACCTTTCACCTATTCTATGACTGCCAAACAGGACCACCAAATGCTCTTTGAATGTGAGCTACACTTTCCTGCCATTTCTTGCCCTACTGAAAATGTTCTCTCTGCTTCTATTGCTATTCGTCTTTTTGTATCTATTTCTGCATTTAAAATGTCTTTGTCTTTGCATTCAAAATTTTAGCTCAAACACTACCATTATTTACGGTTTCTGATTGCTCCATCATCCATTATATCGTCACAGTGCTTGACAACTCTCATATGGCTCTTGCAACCACCTTGTATTTTATAGTTTTTTGTGTGTGTGTCTAAAATTCATATAATATAAAATTATAAAGTGCAAAATTCAATGGCTTTTATTATATTATCAATGTTATATAACTGTGTGTGTGTTCAGTTCTTTGAGTTGATTGCCAACATCAATATTCATTGCACTTGATAGTATGTATTGCACTTTACTATCTTACTCCAGAGCACTTCTACCACCTTCCCCCTTTTTCTACCATATACACAAAACACCCTGTACCCATTAAGCTGTCAATGCTCATTCCTTCAAATCCTGGCAACTACTAGTATGCTTTCTGTCTCTATGGATTTCCCTATTCTGGATATTTGAAATAATTGAAATAATACAAGATGTGGCTTTATGTGTCTGGTTTCCTTCGCTTAGCGTAGTATTTTCAAGATTTATCCATGATGTATATACATTAATAATTTTTATGGCTGAATAATATTTCATATGCAGATATAACACATTTTGTTCATCCATTTACAAGGTGATAAACATTTGGGTTGTGTTCACTTTTTGCACTCTTTGGTTCTTATGAATAATGCTACTATGACCATTTATGTACAAGTTTTTTTTTTGAATACCTGTATTCCATTCTGTTGAGTATACACCTAGAAATGTAATTGCTGTGTCACATGGTAGCTCTATGTTTAACATTTTGAGAAACTGCCATACTGTTTTCCAGAGCAGTGGCCTTATTTTACATTACTACCAACAAAGTCTCTTGTTATTTTCTCTCTGTCTCTCTCTTTGTATTTTAATTCTAATCATCTTAGTGGGTATGAAGTGGTATCTTGTGGTTTTGAATTGCATTTCCTGGATGACTAAAGATGTTGAACATCTTTTCATATGTTTGTTGGCTATTGTATATCTTCTTTGGTGATAATGTGTAGATTTATATGTTGATTTCTTCTTTTAATACACAAGTTAAATTTTTAATTTAACTTATTATTAATTAGGAAACTGGAGAGATGTTGACAATCAGTTGAAAGAATAATCCAAAGAGCAGACATTTATTGACTAATAATGTTGAAATCACAAAAGGAAGGAAATAACTTTTTTTCCCCATGCTGTTCTCTCTTCCTGTGATTCTTAGTCACTCTCTCATTCATTTTAAGTAGAAAGTTTCTCAACTTTCAGTTCTATCCTCAGACATCACCTCATCAAACCAAAGTATATCATCATATTCCATACTATTTTTGATCTACCCTCATTTAGCCAAAACTAAATTGAATAGGAAAAACCAAACTGTTTTTCCTACTCTTGCAAACTCCCTCAACACAGAACACTTATGGTCACCAAAATGTATGAGTATTTCTCCCTACCAAGAACCAATACCCAGCAGGAACTGCTTGGTGTGCTTCAATTTGAATCAATTCTGACACTCTCTACCTAGAGTTAACATCAGATTCTACAGCTTTAGGCCTTGGTCCCACCAGACTGCCCTCCACTTCAGATACCAATCACAAGTCCCAAGTTGTGACCTGTAGTTCTGACCAACCAGCAGACACTACTCCTTGATACTACTTCTTGGCATATGCTAGAGTGACTCACAGAAGTAAGTAAGTAAGGAAACTCCTTACTTACAATTATCACTGTATAACAAAGACTATGTTAAAGTATAAAAATGATGAAGCAGATGGAGTGATCCACAAAACAAGATTTGGAAGGGTCCTGAGCGTAGGGGTTTCTGTCTCCATGGAGTTGAGATATACCTCCCTCCCAGCAGTGGATGCTCATCAACTCAACCCAGGAGCTCTTCAAATCAAGTCCTTTCAGGTTTATCTGGAGGCCACATTACATAGACATGCTTGATTAAATTATTGGCCATTGTTGTTCAACTGAACCTTTATTCCCTTTTCTGTCCTTGATGGGAGGGTGGAATTTAAAAGTTGCTCACATCTAATTACATGATTTTCTTCCCGCTGTGAACTCGCACCCATTATGAAGCTTTCTCTGCCCTGGTAGAAATTCTTTCTTGTTTTTCCTCTTTATGCATTTGACATATTTCTAAGAAGTAAAATGGCTAAAATCAGAAAATAAGATAACAAAATTTAATCATTGGTGATGGATCAATGTAGATGTTGCACAGGGGGTATTCAGTTAGTGTGTGCTGAATACTTTCTGGACACCAGTTTGGTGGTTATCAGAAGCTGGTAAGGGTAGGGGTTGGAGGCAGTGAAGACAAGTTGATTAATGGGTACAGCAATACAGGTAGATAGATGAAATAAGACGTAGTCTTCAATAAATCAGTAGAAAGGATATAGTAAACAGCAATCTGTTGTTATTACAAAGCAACTAGTAGACAATAATTTGAATGTTCCTAGCATAAAGATAAATGTTCGAAGTGATAGATATCGTAATTACCTTGATTTGATTATTATGCATTATATAAATGTATCAAAATATTGTATGTACCCCAAAATAAGAATATCTATTATGAATTAATTTTAAAAGGGCACATATTGTGTGATTTCATTTATATGAGGTACCTTAAGAACAAACTCATGGAATGAATATCTTATCTTTCTCTTGAGACTACAAGTTTCTTGAGGACAGGAAATATGTTACTAATCTTTTAACCTCTCAGGGGCTTTATTAAATAGTTCAGGGCACACTGAGTGCTCAGCAAATACTTATTGATCTAAATTTAGAAATTTCAACAAAATTTGTTGTATTGCCTGAGTCAGCCCAGAGGTGAAATCTTCACATCATATTATTTTAGTATAAAACTATTCTTACTCAGGTTATCAGCAAACTCTTTTTAATATGTCTGTTGGTTTTCAGTGGCATCTGAATTGTTGACTGCATGATTCTTTAAACATTATTTTTCTGTCTTATAGGATGTCACACTTCCCTAGATTTACTTTCTACTTCTCCATTTACTGTTTTCTAGTCTGTTTTGTGTACTGTTTCTCTCCTAGGAATACTTAAAGATGAACATTCCCTTGGTGTTTGTGCTTGGAAGTCTCTTTGCACTGGTACCAGTTCTTCCCAAATGCTTGTCCTCAAATAGTGTCATTTTATGATAGCCATTTTTTCAATGAAGGGCAATGTAATGAGTCTTTTATCTACAGTAATTAGTTAACTGGGAGGACTGTCCTTTATTTTAGGATTGTTCTGTCCATACCGTTTTGTGTTGAAATATCTGTCTTCTACTTCTATGAAATAGTAATTATAGTAAAGGCTACTTATATACACTTTTAATGTCCTTGACAAATTAAAAATTTAACAACCCTCACAACCATTTAAAAATGTGCCAAATATTTTCAAATCAATAAATGTAATGTACCACATTTCCAGAAAGGATAAAAGCACACGACTATGTCAACTGATGCAGAAAAAGCATTTGACAAATTTCTACATCCTTTCACAATGAAAGCTGTCAACAAACTAGGTATAGAAGGAAATTTTCTCAACATGATAAGCATCATTTATGAATGCCCACAGTTAATACAATCAATGGGAAAAAATCGTTTCCTGCAAGATCTGGTAAAAAATAAAGATGCCTACTCTCATGACTTCTATTCAATATAGTACTGGAAGTACTGGCCAGAGCAATTAGACAAGAAAAAGAAATAAAAAGCCTCTTAAAAAAAGTAAAATTATCTCTATTTACAGATGACATAATCCTAAATGTGGCAAACCCTAAAAACTTCTCTCAAAAAACCTGTTAAAACTAATAAATAAAGTCAGTAAAGTAGCAGGATTAAAAAAAAAATACAAAGAAAGTTGTTGTATTTCTTTATACTAACAATGATGTATCTGAAAAAGAAATCAGGGAAACAATCCCAGTTATGATAGTGTCAACAAGAATAAAATATTTAAGAACTATTTAATAAATGAAATGAAAGATCTGTACACTGAAGACCATAAAATACCAATGAAAGAAATTAAAGAAGATAAAAATAAATAAAAAGATATATTGTGTTTGTGGAGTGGAAGAATAGCAATGTACAGATTCAGTGCAAATTCCTGTCAAAATTTCCATGGCATTTTTCACAGAAATAGAAAAATAATAATTCTAAAATTCATATGGAGCTACAGTAGACCCTGAGAAGACAATCTTGAGAAAGAAAAACAAAGGTGGAGGCGCCACACTAATTTCAAATTATATTGATATACCGTAGTTCTATACTTATTCCCTTGGTGTTGTAGTTAGGGTTCCTCAAAGTAATAGACCTAATAAGGATATATGTGCATATTTATATGTATATAAAAGGGATTTATTATGGGCATTGACTCATACAGTTATGCAGGCTGATAAGTCCCATGAGGCCAGATGTGGTGGCTGACATCTCTAATCCAACCACTTTGGGAGGCTAAGGTGGGAGGATCGCTTAAGCCCAGGAGCTAAAGACCAGCCTGGGTAACGTAATGAGATCCTGCCTCTACAAAAAAATAAATAAAATGTTAACCAGGCAGGGTGGTGTATGCCTGTAGTGTCACTTACTTAGGAGGCTGTAGTAAGAGAATTGCTTGAGCCCAGGAGTTTGAGGTTAGAATGAGTCATGATTGCACCATACTTCAACGTGGGTGAAAAATGAAATTCTGTCTCTAAAATATACATATGTGTGTGTGTGTGTGTGTGTGTGTGTGTGTGTGTGTGTGTGTATTTTTAAAAAAGTAGAAAGATTTCCCATGATATAGCATTTGCAAGCTGGGTAATCAGGGAAGCTGGTGGTATATATAGTTTAGTCTGAGTCCAAAGGCCTGAGAACCATGGGAGCCAGTGAGGTAACTCTCAGTCCAAAGTCAAAAGCCTGAATATCTGGAGTTCTGACATCCAGGGGTGATAGAAGAAGGATGTTCCAGTCCCATAGGAGAAAACAAATTCACGTTTTCTCTGATTTTTTGTTCTCTTCAGGTCCTCAACAGGTTGGATGGCATTGGTGAAGGTAGATCTTACTTAGTCCACTGATTCAAGTACCAATGTTTTCTGGAAACATCTTCACAAACATATTAAGAGATTTTACATTAGAAGCTATGTGGGTATCCCTTAACGAAGTCAAGTTGATGCCTAAAGTTAGCCATCACATTGGTAATCTCATTCACTGACCTAACTTTAATTATGATATACATCATGATGACTTCCAAGTTATAAGTGTCTCTATTCAACTCAAATATGTATATCCAACTTCTTATCAAATAATTCTCCCTCTTTGTTCCACGATAGTTTTAGATTTAGTACATATAATCTAGATCTCATTACCCATGCACCCACCTACCTCGTCTCCCTCGTATTTCTTATCTCACTGAATGGCATCATCTGGTCTCCTAAGTCAGAAACTGTGAAACCTTTTTAGGTTCCTTCTTCTTCAACACATTTTTCAAACCTTGTTACCAACTCTTTGTATTTTTATTTTTGTAATATTCCTACAGAAAATCCACTTCACTCAATTTCTCATTTTCTTGGTGCTACCTTATTTTAGACTACTGTCAACAATTCATCATTCATTCAATATACATTTGTAATCTCTGCTGTGTTTCAAGCACTGAAATTACAAGGTGAAAACAATATGAGAACCTATTTTGAGGGAACAATTTGTAAGTTACTGGGCCTTTCAGGCATTAAAACGTAGGTTTGATTTATTTTAAAATAATGAGTATTTTGAGATTTTTTTTTCCTTGCCAAGTGGGTACTATATATATTTTAGCGACTGACATTGAAAACTTTTGGATTCGGGGAGTTTTAAAGTAAATGGCTTCTGTTGAGTAAAGAATTTATTACGTAAATCAGGACTGTGGCCTACAGAAATTCCCTTAACCTCTATTCTGGTTTCCTATTTCAAAATGGTTGCATAGGAGACTAAGTGAAGTTAATTGGTTGCTCTGATCCAAAAACTCTATGGGTAAAAATTTTAAGTACAGATTTCTTATTTAATCATTAAAAAAAACTTTACTGGTGAGTTCTATATCCTGGTATAATGGATCATGATTATTAATACATATTTAAGTAAATTCAAATGTTGCCAATTATTCTCTTACTAATCAAAGAAAAGTCAATGCATGGGATTAAGAGTGGTTAGCTAAAAGGATTTGGACCAGGTTGCATACCAGGACCATGAAGAAATTGAGAACAGAGCCTACATCTTTTATATTATGGTTCAAAGCAAGGGCTGTTGAAATGTGCTAGCTTCTCAAAAGTAGGACTTTCAAAAAAATGAGGGTCCTAGCAGAGAGAAAGCATCAATGTCCTGAAGAAAAGGGAGAAGCTTCTGGCTGGGGTCCAGGGAGACAAGCAGAAAAGAAGCAGAACTGACTATCTGGAATGGATGATCACACCATCTGCTTTTGCAGTCTTACCTTGGGCAGTGTCCAGTACTTGATGTTTCAGTAGGAAAAAAAAATCCACCACTTTTTATATTTTTCACTTGGTAAATCATTAAAATCTGGAAACTATCCTCTGTAATACATTTTTTTTTGGCTAGGTTTTTCCCTTTGAGTCTTGATTCTTTCTATTTTTCATGCTGATACAGAGCTTTAAAAATATTAATGAAAATATTTCTTCTGCTAAAAGACTGGAATGCATGAGTACTGTCAGCTTGCAGGTAATATGGCTATTTTGCAAAAATTCAGTATGATAGAGGGTGCCTAGGCAGTCAAGGAAATTTTGCAGAAAGAGTCTAATTCTTCACATGTCCTAATCATCTTGAGATACACCATTAGGATTTATATTTATAGTAGTGGCTTGATTTTTGTTAGCCATTTCAGTTTTATTCTGAGTCAAAAAATGAACAGAAGAAATTTAGAGGAGGAACAAAAGAAATATATGGAACAACTTTCTTTATAATTTTTAACTCTTAGCGTGAGTACATGGAGATTGCCATCATTAAAACTAAAATATTACAGATTCAGAAAATTACTGTCAGTTGCAGTATTTGTTTAGGATCCCCGATTGTATGTTTTACTTCTGAGTTGATGGTCTAGACAGGATGTTTTTGAACAACATTCCCTAATCAGAAATGCAAGGATAGAATTCATTGACAATAACTGCTAGGACATTTCCAGTATCCTTTTCCCTGACTTTGGGGCCATTTTATAGAATCATAGCAGTTTGGGAGTGAAATGGACTATCATAATAAAATCAAACTTTTTCAATTTTGAGTCCAATCTTTGGCTTCAGAAACTTCAATTTCATAACTTTTTCACGATCACCAAGTTGTCAGTGGTGCAACTGTGACTAGAACTAGATCCCCACTCCTTGTCCAGAGTTCTTTCCACTTACCTGATTGCCAGTATTCTTCTTTCTTTGTTGATAATTTTCTTCAAAATCTTTGAAAAATTAACAAAAACGGTTTCAAATGGCCACTTGCCAACTATTTCCTCATGTGAACTACATTTCTATTCTTTCACAACTGTAAGTTCTTTTGATAAAAAGAATCATAGAATATTAGACCTGGAAAGGATATTCATGGATTCTTATCTCCTTATTTAACAAATAGGAAAACCAAGACCTAGGCAGTCAGCTTGCCTGAGGCCACAGATAATGGGAGCACTAGAATGTGAACCAAGGATTCCTGTGAGTTTAGTGGTTTTTGTTGTTGTTGTTGTTGCTGCTGTTGTTTTTATTTTTATTTTATTTTATTTTATTTTATTTTTTTTAAAGAGAGCTTCACTATCTTGAAAGAACCATTTCTTTTTCTAAGTCATGTACCTACCAGTTAAATACATTATGGCTATTAATTACATTAAAAATGCAGGACTTCAGATTCTGTGAGACACAGAATACCGTGTCTCTTTGAGAATGTGAGAAAAGAAAATAGCAAAAATTCAAAGGAAAAAAGTGGTAAATAAAATCAATATTTAAAAGGGAGCTTAAAATGAACCCCCAGAGATGATAATGAATGATTTGTGCTTTTAACAACTGATGGACTAATTAATTGGCAGCTTTTCTGACGTTAAACTTTGGTGTACAATATTTTTCCTTTAGAAAATATAAGGATTCCAGCTTGTTCTAAGGCTTCAAGCCATTCCCCATGGACTGTTCTTGGACTCCGCCTTTACAGACCACAACTTGAAAAAGAAAATTGACAGACAGAAAGAAAATCCTTAACAGCTGGAGCTTTAATTTACCTACATGAGTAAAAATATTTCAGTTTCTGAGATTTCTCCTGGGTTGCCCTATATGGAAGTAGAACAAGGAGCCAGAGGAAAAATCACACGAAAATCTTTTACAAGAAACATTATAAAAAGAGCAAATCCTGAGAATTGTGTTTAATAACAGCAATGATGAATTTCCTGGCAGTCTGTACCAAGCAGTTAAAGACCAACCATCATGTGAAAAAGGCTGCATTAGTTAGAATGGTCTACAGCAGCCTAATAAAGAGCACCAGAAGATTTATTCTCTTATACATATAATTTTGAGATATGAATGAGTCTATATTTAAGAAATGATTCACATTAATTTATACTAAGATATTCTAGTTTGACTTAAAGCAGGGTCTGAAAAATTGAAGAATAATGCTTTGAGCCACCAAGTTAGTGCCCCACAGAATATTTTAAAATTATTTAACACACATCATCTCAATGTCAACAACTCATCACAGATAAACTATCTAATTAACAGAACCCTTCATAGTATTTGATAACTGAGTCTTGGCTCAGTTTTTATACCAGAAGGGCAATCTTTGATAAGCAGAAATTATAAAAGCAGATTTTTTAAAGCATTAATTCAAAAATAGAATCAAACTCATTTCAAATTAACCCCTGTTGGTATTTAAACTTATTTAAAATCACTTGGCTTAAAGATAACACTTGACGAAGCTGCTTTTTACCAGATTCAGGCTTTGTCTAGACTGTCAGCCTCTGTATTTTGATTTCCTTTGTTGTGTACCAGCTTCCTCATGCCCAGGGTAATTGATATGGGTCTTGTGCTAGGGACAGATGAGTTTATCCTGTCATTGAAGCCCTTCACAAGATGCCTTAATTATTAGAGCTAATTTGAAGATTTGTGCTCTGTAGTCTACTTAGGAATTGTTTTCTTTTTCCAATTCCATGTTGGCAACACTTTCAGTAACAAATCCAATAAAGAATTAGTATTTGGCTCCCTGTGGTCATGGGAAAAGGACAGCAAGAGTAAGCAACAATAATGGTTTCTTTTTGTACAGCTTTTTTTTTTTTTTAAAATGTGACCAAGTTATTGCTTCAGTTTAGGTACAAAGATTCACGAAAAATTAGAAGAGGAATCTGAATAATTTCCATAAGAGATTTCTTATAACACGATTCTTTGATCTCTGCTGCTAATTAATATCTGTTTTTCAATGAAATAATAAGTTGTAGTTTCTAATGGGGAGAATTGAGGATAAAGAAAAGGAAAGGCAGTTCCATTTAAAATGATGTTTAGAATACAAAATGACAAGCAAGATAAAACAATTAATTAATCATTGTTGCAATTAAGTAAATAAAGTTACCAAACTCTCAATATAGACAATTGGTGGATGTGAACCCTGGTCAGGAATCTACTCTTGTATTTCTTTGGGACCATAAGTTTAATTAAGGTTTACTGAATCTTATTCTGCATAGTAGCTAGAAAATGAGAGATATCTACATATTAACAGAAGAATGCATTTCTCAGGATCACAAACATATATGAGATGCTTCACTTTGGTGTCATGGATGTGTCAGTGCACAGATGGTTGATACATAAGTATCAATTGTAATTATCTTTGGGTGGCAAAAGCATAAATAATTTTGTATGTGTGTGTTTATCTGTATTTGCTAAAATGAGTATGCACCACTTTTATAATAATAAAATTGTTAATATTCGTAAAGTACCTGCCTTGTGATATTCTTTCAGATCTGTACATCCTGATTTTCAGCATTAAGTTGGGGGAAATTAGGGTAGATAATGTAAACAAAACTTCAACTATTCCATTCTTTCTATGACATTTGTTTCTGGGGTTGATTATTATTCAGATATTTACCTTATGTCTAAAAACTGTTATTCAGACACAGAACAGACAGACATAGAGCATGTCTTGGGACCTTGTTTCTGATAAACATAAGTTCAATTTTAAAACTCTTCCACATTTTCCTCTCACCTATTACTATTTGCTTATAAGTAGACTGAGAAAAACGAAACTATAGCACTGCAGTTCTTCAAGTTTATGTTAACACAGTACAACTTTGCAAGAGGACAAAAGGACTGTGTTTATGGAAGGATTTTCTTGATGCTCAGCTTGTGAATTGGCCCTTCTTGGCAATTGGACTTTGATGTCACTATTGCCAGCTTCACGGAATGATTTATCAGGTAATTAGGGGAGAAACTTCAGTTCTGCAGATTAACTTCTTGTAGTTAAGATCATGTCATTTATTGAGGAATAACTTACCTTAATGAATGTTTAAGAAGATTCCAGGATCTCATTTGGAAACCTAATATCAAGAACTATTTTTTATTTTTTTTTTGGTCATTATGCAGTGACTCTGTGTCAAGATCACCACGTAGAGATTATTCATGTATTTGCAAGCCAGTATTTATCAATCCCTTAGTTTTTCCCTTCTCTAGATCTAATTTTCTTATTTACTGTAGAAACCATCTGTCTTCTGTTTCTCCCTGTGAGTCTTCTTTGGTCCTATATGGTGACCATCGATATGGTACTATATAATGAAATTCTTGATTTTTTACTTTGAGAACCCAGGCAATAATTCTTATCAGTTATGATTCAAAATGACACTTGGAACCCCATTCTTGGAGATACCGATTTTGTAGGTCTAGAGTAAGACCCAAACTTTCCCTTGTATTTTTTCAATAGTGTTTTCTGAAGAAGAAAAATTTTTAAATTTTAACAAAGTATGATTTATCAATTTTTTATAGCCTGTAAAATTTAGTACTATTTAGTAAATTTTGCTTGATCTAAGATGACTAAAAGATTCTCTTATGTTTTCTTCTATAAATTTTATAGTTTTAGCAAATTTAAAATTTGAGTTTATAATGCATTTCAAGTTAATTTTTGTATATAAAAAGTAAGGGTCCGGGGTTGTAGTCTTTCTGTGTGTGTGTATGCGTGTGTGTGTGTGTGTGTGTGTGTGTGTGTGTGAATAATTCCCAGTTGTCCCAACACATTGGAATTTAACTTTCCATACTGGATTGCCTTGGCACATTTAGCAAATATCATCAATCATATATGTTTGGCTCTATTTCTGAACTTCTATTTCATTAATCTATCTGTTTTTTACACCAACATCGCGATGATTATAGCTTTATAGTAAGTCTTACAATCAGGTAGTATAAGTTATTCAACTTTTTTCTTTGTTTTCAAAATTGTTTTGAACATTCCAGGCCCTTTGCACTTCCATATACATTTTATAATAGATTTGTCAATTTCTGAAAAAAAAACCTGTTGAGTTTTCAATGTGATTGTATTGACTCTTATTAGATTAGTTTGGCAGAGAACTGACGTCCTAATAATATTTATTCTTTTGATACAGGAGCATGGAACATAAGTATTTATCTAAAGCATCTCTAATTTATTTTGATACTGTTCCGTAGTTTTCAGTGTAAAAGTCTTACACATACTTTGTTAAATTTATGACTATTTCATATTTTAATGCAACTTTTAATTGAATTATTTTCTTCATTTTTCTATATACCACAGTTATTTATTTCATACATTTATTAAACTATTATTGAACTATAATGAACTGTACATATGTAATATATATTTTGATAGCTTTTTATTTATTTATACAACCATCATCACAATCAAGATGAAGAATATTCACTTCACACTTCAAAATTTCCTCATGCCCTTTGTAGTTGATCACTTTCTCCACATCTAGCTTCAAATATCTATTAACCTACTTTCCATAATTATATATTAGTTTGTATGCTCTAGAATTTTATGTAGACTATATAATCCAATATTATCCTTATTTTTGGTTTTTTCCACAAAACATAATTATTTCAAAATTTATCCATGGTGGTGTTATGAATAATTCATTTATTATTATCTGAGTAGTATTTTATTGCATGAATACACTAGGAATTTTTCTTCTTTCACCCACTGGTAGACATTGCATAGTTTCTCATTTATGACTATTACAAATAAAGCTGTTATGAACACTTGAGTACGTCTTTGTGTGGAAATATAATTTTGTTTCTTTTGAGTAAATATCTGTAAATGGAATAGCTATGTTTTATGGCATGTTTAACTTTTTAAGAAATTGCCTACTGTATTTTTGTGATTTTAGTTTCTGATTGTTCAGTGCTAGTATAGAGAAATACAATTGTTTTTTTTGCATGTTGCTTTGTATCTTGTGACTGCTAAATTTGCTTACTAACTCCATAGCTTCTTTGTGGATTCATTAGGTCTTTCAATAAAAGTAGCCACACTACCTGCAAATGTAAACAGCTTTACTGCTTTTTCAATTTGTATGCCTTTTATTTCTTTTTCTTGCTTTAGTGCTCTGGGTAGGATCTCTACTGCAATATTGCGTTGAAGTAGTAAAGGTGGATATTCTTGTAATTTCTTTTTCTGGTTTTTGTATCATGAGTTGGGAAGAATTCTTTTCTCTTCTACCTTTGAGAAGAAATTGTACAGAATTAGTTGTATTTCCTTTTTACATGTTTGGTAGAATTTAACTACTGAAGCCACCTGGGCCTGACATTTTCTTTATAGGAAGTTTTTAAACTACAGATTTAATTTATCTAACAGATACAGAAATATTCAGCATATCTATTTCTACTTGAGTGGGTTTTGGTAGTTCACATAATTCAAATAAACTTTCCATTTTATCTTAGTTATCAAATCTATTGGCATCCGGTTGTTCATTAAATGACTTTATTAGTCTTTTGATGCCTATGGAATCTGTAGTGACGTTTATGATATTGGTAATTTGTGCTTTCTCTTTTTTGCCTGATCAGTCTGGCTAGAGAGTTATGAGTTTTATGGTTCATTTCAAAGAAGCAGGTTTTGATATCTTCTGTTGTTTTCTGTTCCTTGATTTTTTCTTG
This sequence comes from Saimiri boliviensis, assembly GCF_048565385.1. NCBI lineage: Eukaryota > Metazoa > Chordata > Mammalia > Primates > Cebidae > Saimiri > Saimiri boliviensis. The sequence continues at coordinate 118,573,787 of NC_133450.1, read as the reverse complement.
TGATTTTCTTGCTTTTCCTCTCATGTTTTACTTCTGCTATAAATTTTATTGTATTATTTCTTCTTACTTCAGTTTAATTTGCTCCTTTTTCTAATTTCTTAAGGTAGATGATTGATTTTCTGCCTTCCTTTTTAACCTAATATACATATTTAATGTCATACATTTTTCTCTAAGCACGGCTTTATCTGCCTTTCACAAATTTTATGTTGTTTCCATTTTTGTGTAGTTAAAAATATTTTCTCATTTACTTTGTGATTTTTTTTCTGACTTAGGAGTTACTTAGCTATGTGTCATTTAACTTCAAATATTTAATGGTTATCCAAGTATCATTTAAAAAATTGTTTTCTAATTAAAATCAGTGTCATTGAAGAACACACTTTGTATGCTTTGAATCTTTAAAATTCTATTGTGTCTTGTTTTATGGCCCAAAATGGTCTATCTTCTTAAGTATTTCCTGTGCACTTGAAAAGAGTATGTATATTCCTCCTGATTGGTAGAGTGTTCTATAAATATATACTTGATTAAATTGGTTAGTAATGTTGTTCAAGTCTTCTATAGCCATGCTGATAGTTTCTCAAATTTGTTTATCAGTTATTGAGAGTGGGATATTGAAATCTCTAACTATAATAATGGATTTGCCTATTTTTACCTTTATCAGGTTTTGGTCATATGCTTCAACTCTCTCTTATTAAGTACAGTGATAAATACTAAGTACAGATATAGAACTGTTATCACTTCATGGTAAATTGACCCCATAATCATTATAAATTGACCTTCACTATCCCTGGTAATAGTCATTGTTCTGAAGTTTACTTTGTCTAATATAAGTATAGCCATCTGTGCTTTCTTTTGATTAATATTTTCATGGCATATCTTTTCTATATCCTTTAACTTTTAGTATATATCTTTATATGTCTATTGAGTTTCTTTTAGACTGTTTGGCTCTAAAGAGTTGGGCATTGTTTGTTCTTTCAAGTATCTTAATGATATACGTTTTTTACTTGGATATCTAGAAATACTACGTATTTTATGGCCATTTTAAATTGCATTTATTGTTCTTTTCTATCTTTGGTTACTTTACAAACTCATTGAGGCGTAATTGAAACACAATCTGTACATATTTAATGTATACAATTTGATCAGTTTGGACTTACACACACATCACCACAGTCAGAATACTGACCATTTCCATCACTAAATGATAGCATTGTATGGGTTTAAATCATTGGATAATTATTCATATGTAAATCTGTCATCTTGCTATTTGGACTTCATTTGTTCTTTGTTTCTTTTTTCTCTTTTGCTTTTTCTTACCAGATTGCCCTTAAAAAATAATTCTGTTTTATCCCCATGATTACCATGTTAGTTATACTTCGCTTTAGTTTATCATAGACTCTCTTAAAATAATCTTATATCATTTTACATATGATGTAAGACACTTGCAATCTTTTATTTCTATTTTGCTCCTCTCAGTCTTTGTTCTATTTTTATAATAAATTTCACTTCTGCATTTACAAGGCCCATAATCTATGATTATTTCTTTTGGTTTAAAGATAACTAAAAATGAAAAAATGTTTTTCATATTTTGTCACATACTGATCTTACCTATAATCTTCATTTCTTTAAGTAGATGCATATTTCCATCTAGTTTTATTCTTCTTCTGCCTAAAGGACTTCCTTTATTTTTTATTTTTTATTTTTATTTTTTGAGACAGGTCTCACTCTGTCACCAGGGTGGAGTGCAGTGAAATCTGAAATCATTGGCTCATTGAATCATCTCAGCCCACTGAAATCTCTGCTTTGGTGTCAAGTGATTCTCCTGCCTCAGCCTCCTGAGTAGCTGGGACTACAGGCATGCACCACCACACTCAGCTGATTTTTTTTATTTTTAGTAGAGATGGGGTTTCACCATGTTGGTCAGGATGGTCTCAATCTCCTGACCTCATGATCTGCCCATCTTGGCCTCCCAAAGTGCTGGAATTACAGGAGTGAGCCACTGCTCCGGGCCTATCCCAGCTTTTCTAAATCTGAGTAACTCTTTATTTCACCCTCATTTAAAATATATATATATATATATATATATATATATATATATATATATATATACTTTACTGAGTATAATATTCTAGGTTGGCAGGGTTTTTTTTTTTGTGTACTTTAAAGATATTTTTCATTGTCTTATGGCTTGCATTGTTTCTTAAGAAAAGCTTGCTGCATTATTTTTTCAATTTATTCATTATTAATCTGACTTCTCTGCTTTTTAAGATTTTTTCCCCTAGTTTACCTTAATTTTATTATCACATCCCTTCGTATAGTTTTTTTAAAAAATTTATTCTGCTTGAGTTTTCTTGAGTTTCTTAGATTTTGGACTTATTAGTATTTGTGAATTGAAATCTCACTGTTATTTTAAATATTTTTTTCTGTCCCACCTCCCGCCTTCCTATCACCTTTCTGAGACTTCAGTTTTTCTTATGTTAGTCTTGTTAATGTTTTCCCACAACCCACTGATGTTCTATTGATTTTCATTTTACCATTTTTCTCTGTGAGTTTCATTTTGTATAGTTCATATTGCTTTGTTTTCAAGTCTACTAATTTTTTTATTTTCTGTAAGGCTTATTCTTTTCTGTAAGGCTGTTAATACCATTTGATATAATTTTTATTTTATTGTTCACCTTTAGAAATTGCTTTTCCTTTTCTGTGTTCCATTCTCTCTCAACATGTTCATGCTTTCCTCTGCCTTCTTTAACATATGGAGTATATTCATTTTAGTTATTTTAATATTATTTTAAACTAATTATATGTATAATTGTTAATATGTTTCTAATAATTGATGCTTCTCATAGGTCATATTTTTCTGTTTCTTTGCATGCTTGGTAATTTTTGATTGGATGCTAGCACATGAATTTTATGTTGTTGTTTTCTGGATTTGGCAGGGGAGGTAGTTCTTTAAATATCTGAGACCTTCATTCTGGGATACAATTAAATTACCTGGACTCAATTTTATCCTTTAGGATTTCTTTTTAAGCTTTGGTAGCAAGAGTTCAGACCTTCTTTAGTCTAGGCTAATTTGCTGTCATTATAAAGGCAATACCCCATGCCCATGTATTAGGAGATCTTTACACACAGGTTGGTGAGAATAGAACCTAATGCGGCCTTCCAGGATTGATCTTTCTCTTCTCTAATGGTTCATTTTCTGGCCTGCCGTTAATATGTAGATTAGTATTCTGCCAAGAATTTAAGAGGAATCTTTCTGTAGCTTCCCAGCTTTCTCCATTCTTTCTGTTATAAGGAACTTCCTCTCCTCTCAGGTACTTTGCTTTTAAAATATTAGGCACGTTGGCCTCTCAAAACTCTGAATTCTGTCTCTTAAACTTGGCAAGACTACAGCCTTTGTTTTGAATCCATTCCCTGTGCTATAGCCTGGAAAATCTCTTCAATTAGTGAGCTCAAAAACTTAGAGAGATCAAATCATTTGTTTCCATTGTCTCAGGGATTACTGACCAGTCCTTCCTACTGTCTGATGTCCACTTCATTTAATTTCTTTTAGATGGCTTTCTAATTGTATAAAATAGTAGAGTAAATCCAATTACCTATGACTTTATCATGACAGGAAATAATATATTTTAAATGCAAAAAAAAAAAAAAAAAAAAAAAGGCCATAACAGTAACATAACACTCAAGGGCAGAAATACAACCAAACCTTAGGAATAAGGCATTTATATTCATTGGCCACCCAGGCAATACTTTCTTTTCCTATCTCTCATCTTTGCTTCTGTTTGTCAATATCCGTGGAATGGCTTTCTGTTTCTCCGGTCTGCATAGTTAAATATGCCTGCTCCACAGCTACTAGGTTTACATATTACTGTTGCAATCACTTACAGAAACTCCTTTTTGTAGGTATCTATTTGCAAATTTTGAGACTATCAGACAACACATTATTTTAATCAAATTATTTTAATTATTTTTAATAATATGCTTATTGCTATTAAATCTTGATGAAGGCCACTCACGATGGCTCATACCTGTAATCTTATCACATGGGGAGGCCAAGGTGGGAGAACTGATTAAGCCTATGAATTTGAGACCAGCCTGGGCAACAAAGCGAGACCTCATCTCTATTAGAAATAATTTTTAAAATTAGCCAAGTGTGGTGTCATGCACCTGTAGTCCCAACTACTTGGGAGTCTGAGAAGGGAGCATCACTTGAGCCCAGTAGTTTCAGTGAGCTATGGATGTACTACTGTGCTCCAGCCCGGGTGACAAGGTTTAAGACCTTGTCTTAAAAAATAAAATAAAATAATCTTGATGAAATTGATCCTTTGTAGGTAAGAATACTAGCTTGATTTTAGTATTCACCATGCAATATGCTTCATACGAAAATGAATATAAAAATATTTTTCGGGCCAGGCGCGGTGGCTCAAGCCTGTAATCCCAGCACTTTGGGAGGCCGAGGTGGGTGGATCACGAGGTCGGGAGATCGAGACCATCCTGGTCAACGTGGTGAAACCCCGTCTCTACTAAAAATACAAAAAATGAGCTGGGCATGGTGGCGCGTGCCTGTAGTCCCAGCTGCTCAGGAGGCTGAGGCAGGAGAATTGCTTGAACCCAGGAGGCGGAGGTTGCGGTGAGCCGAGATCGTGCCATTGCACTCCAGCCTGGGTAACAAGAGCCACACTCTGTCTCAAAAAAAAAAAAAAAAAAAAAAAAAAAAAAAAAAAAATTTCGGCCGGGCACGGTGGCTCAAGCCTGTAATCCCAGCACTTTGGGAGGCCGAGGCGGGTGGATCACGAGGTCAAGAGATCGAGATCATCCTGGTCAACACGGTGAAACCCCGTCTCTACTAAAAATACAAAAAAACATTAGCTGGGCATGGTGGCACATGCCTGTAATCCCAGCTACTCAGGAGGCTGAGGCAGGAGAATTGCCTGAACCCAGGAGGCGGAGGTTGCGGTGAGCCGAGATCGTGCCATTGCACTCCAGTCTGGGTAACAAGAGCGAAACTCCGTCTCAAAAAAAAAAAAAAAAAAAAAAAATATATATATATATATATATATATATATATATATATATATTTTCACATTATTTTATTCTTGCATAGTAGAAAGCATCACTTACTTCTAAAAACAATTTTTAGAGTTACTTGGCCTACCCATAATAATAATATTTCTGTTTGTTCTTGAGTGATTTAAAATGATTTAGAATTCCAAACAGAAATATTAATATGAGTAGGCCAACCTAACTGTAAAAACTGTTTTTAAAAGTGAGTGTTGCTTTCTACTACAAATAATTTTAAAATTATTTAAAATTATCTTTAAAATTATTTCAAAATGTGTCTACAAATAATTTAAAATTTTCCTGGCATTGTATATTATTGTAAGTTCATCTGCACTCAATTTTATGTTTTATTCTGTTGTCCACGTATATTATCTAACATTCTTAAGGCTATTCTGGAAACCATAATTCTTCTCATCTTTGTCTCAATTAAATTGTTTGGTGTTGTCAATAATTTTTACATTTGAGTAGTTGTAAATTACTACATCATTTGACATTTACTGCTGACATTTTTTCCACCATGAAACTAGATGATATTTCTTTATTTTTAACACAATTAAGAACTGATTTGAAAGAAAAACTGGAAGTTTATAATTTTACATCTTTTGAAGACAGCAGTATGATATAGAATAATTATCACATTACTGGTTGAAGAGTGAGTGTAAACTTGCATCGTTAGGATTTTTGAATGAAAGTGAGAGAGAGATGCCAAGCATGTAGTAATTGTTCAAAATACTGGTTAAACAAATAAATGAATAAATATTTATTTAAAAGATGCAATGTAGGCTATATCCATTTATAAAATAACCATGAATCTCATTGAATTGGGAGGAAATAGATCATTTGCAAATATTCTTCAACAAAATATTTAATTATATTCACTATTATATATCCTAGTTGTCTTTCCTAACTTTTCTTAGTTTGTAAAGTGAAGTTAGCTGCTGTTTGATTTTAAAAATCATTTACAGTTCTCTGAAAACACATATTATTGATTTTATAATCAATAGGTTATACGAATTTTATTTTTGTTATATGTATGTATTTCTTTCTAAGACATAAAACATAATTCTTATCAAGTGGACCTTATTAAAATTTTAAACTTTTACTCTGTAAAAGACTATTAAGAAGATGAAAAGACGAGCTACAGATTGAGAGAAAGTATTTTCAAACCACATATTTGACAAAAAAACTTGTATTAGAATCTAGAAACAAATTTGACATCTCAGCTGTAAAAAAGCAAATGATCTAACTAGAAAATGAGCAAAAACATGAATACACATTTTACTGAAAAGGTTATATACGAATGGCAAAGAAGCACATGGAAAGCTGCTCAACAGTATTAGCTGTTAGGAAAGGGCAAATTAAAATGGTAAGATATCACACACCCTATCAGAATGGCTAAAATAAAAAAATAGTGATAACACCAAACCCTGGTGATTGTGCAGAGAAACTAGATTACTGTTTATTGCTGTGGAAATGTAAAATGGCACTGCTAGTCTGGTAAAGAGTGGCAATTTCTTACAAAGCTAAACATGTGCTTACCATATGATCCAGCAAATGCATTTATTCCAAAGACACAAAAATGAATGTCCACACAAAAACCTGTACATGAATATTCAGTGTAACTTTAACTTATCCTGAAACTGAAAGTAACCCAAATGTCCTCCAATGAATGAATGTTTAAACAAACCGTGGTACATCCTTTCCATGGGGCACTACTATTGATATAGCCAATAACTTAGATGGATCTCAAGGGATTTCTCCTGAGTGAGAAAAGCTATTTTCAAAAGGTTACATACTATACTATATGATTTCATTTACATAAAATTCTTAAAATTATAAAATTATAGAAACGGAGAACAGATACATGATTTTAAGGGGATGAGGAGTTTGGAGGGAGGTTGCTGTGGCTACAAAAAGTAGTATCAAGAATTCTTCTCATGATGGAACTGTTCTGTATCTTGACTGCTACACCTATGATAAAATTGCTTGGAGTTACATACATACACAAACACAATTGACTGCATATAAAACAAGTGAAATTTCAATAATATCAGTGGATTGTATTTATGTCAGTTTCCTGGTTGTGATACTGTGTTATAGTTACACAAAATGCTGCCGTTGGAGAAAACTGAGTAAACAGTATATAGGTTCTCTCTACATTATTTCTTGCAACTGCATGTGAATCTATAATTATCTCAAAATAAAAATCTAGAAAATGATTATTGCAATTTTGAATTCACAGCTGAAGTATGTACTCATCATTTCTATAGATACTAATTTGAAGAAGGATATTAAGTGGCTGATTGGATCAGATCTGAAGGAGTTGAAGACTCTCCTAAAAAAGAGTAACGTACTGTGAATCCTGAAGGAGATAGCAAGATCAAAGACTGAAGTGTCTGGTCCAACTGGAGAACATGACCAAATTCTAGCTTTCATGTCATAAGTCCAGGGTGGACAGAAGGGCACAGACAGAAACTTGTGTGTAGACTAGGTTTTCTGGAAGCAAACTATGAATGGAATTTGAGGTGTTTATTGGGGATTGACCTTTATGAAAGAAAGGTAAAGAATTGTGCATAATAGAGCTCTGGAGAAAATATTCCTTCTTAGAGTCACCCTGAGCTGTCTTCAGTGGCCTTGTTCAGTTACCCAGTGGACATGACCTCAGTTAAAGTGTGTCTCTTTAGCTAAGGTGGATCCTGAAAAAGAGGACAACTGATGGCAGTCTGCTAACAGGACTAGCTACAGCTGTGCAGCAAGCCCCGCCTGAAGGGGAGATCCCAGTAGTGCACCTCTGTATTGGCATGCATAGACCAAGGACAGTGACTGAATTAATATTGGACTCAAGCAAGTAATTTTAAAAAATGGAGTTTGGAGAAAGGGGCTGGGGACAGGTATGCAGGTCTCCTTAACAACACACTTGGATGTAACTGTTAATAGGATGCTGCTGAGACACAATGGCATCTCACTGCAAGTTGATGAGGATATGCAGTGAATGTTACTTATGATTTGGTCTTTTAGAAATTGCCCTTTAAAACTTATTTATATTCTATTCTAGATAATGTTTTTAATCTGGGTTACTAAGAAATGCCAGCTGAAGTGATGCAAATGTTTTTATTATTAGAATGTGTGTTTTGGCTTTGCAGAAGTTTCAACTTGTTCACTTTCTGATCTAAGGAGCAGACTGCTACCTATCCGTCAGTTGCAGAAAATGTTGACTAAGTCTCACTAGCTGAACTGATTTCACCCTCCATTTGACCAACTTGATATTTTACAGATACAGAAAACTGCTGTTTATTCTCCACTTAGACTTTCCCAATGCATTTATAAGGAGATGGTTAGAACTGGCATGTACCACAGGAAGGCTCTTCAAAGGGAACATGTTAACACATCCTTATTCCTGCTGAGTGAAACTTGAAAAAAGCTATTGTTACATTTCTTATGGAGTTCCTCAGTGCCTCTTATAAACGAGCCATATTTAGTTTTAAACAAATTTCCTGAAGTAAACAGTATATTTCCCTGATTTTCATCTCTCTTGGAGAGCTTCCAAAAAACTTGGAAGTGAATTAGTGTGCAATTTGCATCCAAGTTGTAGCCAAGGGGATGTGGTTTATTATAATACATAGTCCTCCTAATTATTGAACAGCCCAAGAAAACTCGGTCCAGTGTGCATCTGCTGTTGCTTGACCACATTGCCAAACACAATTTGGCAAGCACAGAAATGTACAATGAGCAGACCTACAGTCTAATTTGCATTAGAGTTTGTGGTAATTAGATGAAAGCTATAACTGAATGAGCTTGTCCTCTCTTTTTAGATCACTTCATTTCTAAAAAATAAACAAGAAGCAAACCTCCCAAAGAATTTCCCTTTTTATGTGTCCTTGAGGTTTCTCAATATGATTTAATCATTGCCCAACTGTTAGTTCTGCTTATATGTGAAGAGAAAACTTCTTTCCCATATATTCCATGCGGACTTTCTTTTATACTTCTTGATACCTATGAGTTGATTGTGCATATTTCAATACGTATTTGATGTCATTGTTCAAAAGCATGAATAGGAATACTGCTGATCAGATGTCTGCATTCTTTGGGAATTTGCATCCAAGAATCAAAAAATAGTTCCATCTTCAATTTTTTTCTTTTAACTTTGATTTTAAGTTCAGGGGTCCATGTGTAGGTTTGTTCTATAGGTAAACTTGTGTCATGGAAGATTTTTTGTGAAGATTATTTTATCACCCAGGTATTGAGCCTAGTATTACTTAGTTATTTTTCCTAATCTTTTCCCTCCTCCTAATCTCCACCCTCTGATAGGCCCCAGTGTGTGTTGTTTCCCTCTACATGTCAATGTGTTCTTATTATTTAGCTTCCATTTATAAGTGAGAACATGGTTTTCTGTTCTCACTGCTTTACTTTGCTAAGGATAATGACCTCCAGCTCCATCCATGTCCTTACAAAGGACATGACCTTGTTCTTTTTTATGGCTGCATACTATTCCGTGGTATATATATATACCACATTTTCTTTATCCAGTGTGTATTGATGTACATTTAGCCTGTTTCTGTGTATTTGCTATTATGAATAGTGCTACAATGAACATACACATGCATGTGTCTTTATAACAGAATGATTTATATTCCTCCAGGTATATGCCCAGTAATGGGATTGCTGGATTGAATGGTATTTCTGTCGTTAAGTCTTTGAGGAATGGCCATACTGCCGTCCACAATTACTGAAATAATTTATATTCCTACCAGTAGTGTATAAGCATTCCTTTTTCTTCACAACCTTGACAGCATCTGTTATTTTTTGCCTTTTTAACAGTAGCCATTCTGAGTGGTGTGAGACAGTATCTCATTGTGTTTTTCATTCACATTTCAGTGATCACAGCTCCCTGCCGTCTTGACCTCCTGGGCCCAAGTGATCCTCCTACCTCAGCCTCCCAAGTATCTGGGACCACAGGCGTGTACCACCATGTCCAGGTAATTAAGAAACCATTTGTTTTAGAGATGGGGTTTCATTAGGTTGCCCAAGCTGGCCTGGAATTTCTGGGCTCAAGGAATCTTCCTGCCTTGGCCTCCCAAAGTGCTGGAATTACAAACATGATCCAACACACCCAGTCCATCCTCAGATTGATTTATAGGATAGTAAGAAGCCACAGAAAGAGCCATAAAGAAATGACAAAGTTCCCATTGAATTACGACCTTGAATAAACCACTAAATTTTTTTGAGTCTCGATTTTCTTATCTATAAAATAGGGATATTGATGCCTCCTTTAACAACCTCACATAGTTGATGTACGAGCCAAATGGAGTAAGAGGATTTAAAACTGTTTTGCAGAAAACATATAAATGGCAAAGTTGTTTTAAAATGATAGGATTATTAGGTACATATCAATAAATACAGAGTCTAGGGAATAATATTTCAGTATACTGTGCAAACTACCCCCAGAGACCACCAGGGAATCTGATGCTCCAGCCATAGTAGGCACTCTGGGAGTTTAGGGTGATCATGGTCCAAGGGCTATTGAGCTACACTGTCCGATATGGTAGCCACTAGCCACATGTAGCCGTGGGACACTTGAAATGTAGCTTGTTCAAGATGAGACATGCTGTGTTAAATATACAGCAAATTTCAGATTTAGTATAAAAAAAAACGTAAAACATCTCATTAAGTTTTTTATAACAGGTTCATCCATGTCCCTACAAAGGACGTGAACTCATCGTTTTTGATGGCTGCGTAATATTCCATGGTGTATATGTACCACATTTTCCCTATCCAGTCTATCATCGTTGGGCATTTGGGTTAACAATTGTTTTCAGTGTATTGAGTTAAATACAATATATCAAATTTTATTGTCTCTGTTTCTTTTTATTTTTTGAATGTGGCTGCTATGAAATTACATATATGGCTCACATTTTATTTCTATTAGACAGTACTACTTGAAAACATGAAGCTGTGGGATTTCTAATTATATTTAGGGCTGAAGCCAGAATTAGGAACTAAGCAGACCATTGACACATAAAGCGGGTACAAAGCAACAGGGTAGTGACTAGGGACACCAGACCAGAGCTAGTGGATTTTGAAGGGTGGGTAGGAAATGAAGCTTAGAGATATTTTCTGGAACATGTATTAGAACTGTGGTTATAGAAAGCCCTTGACTTCGTTTGTGGGTAAAAAGGGAGCTGTTAAGGGCGCCAGCCAGTTCAGACATATCAGTATTATTCTTCAAAAACTATTATGTTTAATAAAACCACAACAGTCTAGAGCCCTCAGAGAATGCATACTTTTTTGTGTTTTGGGGTATTCTGACTATTTTAGTGTTTATCCTTTAAGTATCAAAACTAAGATATTTGAAGCATTTCATGTGGCAATTTTTAAAAATATTAGAATGTTTCACTTTCTTATACAGAATAAGAATATATGCAGCAAAATTTTTGTGACATCCTATTTACACAAGATAATCATTGTGGATGTAAATTATGGTTTTCCATAATATATTAATGATCCACATAATATTGTGTGGTTTGATTTGTGAGTGGCTGCTTGCTCCATTGCTAAATGGCCCCAGGTGGGAGTACAGTTAGAGTTTTGTCTGTTTTTACATCTCTCCACATTTCCTCTTGTAATCAGACCACCAACCAGCATATTCTAGTGCTCTCAATGTATCCATAAATAACAAATAACTAGTTAATTTGTTGCATGTAATCTACTGTGGAACTGGAAATTGTAAAAACAGGTTCTTTTGGACTAGCGAAAAATCGAGTATAAATACGTTTTGAGAGTTCAGCCTCTATGTGTAAGTTATGATGATGAATTTGATAACGTTTTGTTTAATCACAGCCATTTTGTTGTTGTTGTTTCAATGTTATGAGCTATGATCTACATGTTTTCCCAGAGAACTAAAGCTTGAATGTCTGAGACTTAAATGTGGTAAATGTCCCTGTGACTGAGTCAGAAATGACTAACTTGCTCTAGCTTGCCAAATAATAGCAATGCATCCCTCTGGTTCGGGAAGGAGCAAAAGGCTTTTTTTTTTTTTTTTTTTCTTTTAGCCTGCTGAGATCCAATAGTAAACTGTTTCTTTAGATTGTCAAACTCTTGTATCAGTTTAAAATTCAGGTGTCTTCTGTTATTTCACATGCCATTTCTCAACATGGCATTCTGTGTAAAGTAATCGAGAGGGAGATGAAGGAAGAAATAATAGCAAGACTTCTGCCATGTGCTTAGTAATGTCACTTTATAAACTTATTTAGACAATGGCTTCTGTTAAGCATAGTCATGTGAACTACTTGAAATATCCCAATTAATTATGTATTGGTAAATGCAAAAGTAGAATGTGAGATTTCTGGTGACATCAGTGCACATCAGTGAATTTATAAATTTATATCATTATGTTTTTACCATTAATGTTATGTTTAGTGAGCATAAAGGCATTTTATCTAAACTTTATAATTACTAAAAAATACGACAAGTTCTTCTAATCCATGTAAATGCAAATGTGTGCAAAGAATGTATCAATGCTCTACTTTCTCTCTGTTTGTAAAACTTGAAGTTGTTGGAGCTGCGCATGCCGCAAATTGACAATCACTAATTGCTGGATCTGTAAAAGCAGCCAGTTTGTTGCATCTGGGAGATGTCCGTTATAGCTCAATTACACAAGGCTATTATCCATGTTAGGTAACAGTATAGACGTAATCCCAAGAGGATGTGCCATTGGGGTTATGGACATGAGAGACTGGAGCTAATCTTGGCTTGGCCACGTCACAGCTATATGATTCATCTCTTCTGTTCTGAACTTCTTCCTACTTATCTGCAGCATAGAGATAGTAATAATACCTACTTCCTGGCACCTGGTTAGAGTAGCTATTTATTACCATTGTGTTTAGGCTCAGTAGAGGGCTTTTAAACAAAGTTGAGAAAATGAATATACATACTTCTCTATAGTTTTTGCTCTGTCACAGAACAGCATATTTGTAACATTTGCTATTAAGTTTTGCAGTGATTCAACCAATGATGGGGTGACCAACTTTACAGAAAGACATGTCATGACCTGTGAGGAAAGGCAGTAACAACTATGTAATGAGAAACCCACAAAGAGGTAATGTAATAACATTTCACACCAAAAAACAGGTTATTGATATGGTCAGTATGAAAAGCCACATATTCATGTGCCAACAAATACATGTAGGTAGAAGAATATCATGTATGTAGAAACAATTCAGTACTTTTTAGCTAGGTGTGGTGGTGGGCTCCTGTAGTTCTAGCTACTGGGAGGCTGAGGCAAGAGAATTGCTTGAACCAGGGAGGCAAAGGTTGTAGTGAGCTGAGATTGTGCTACTGCATTCCAGCCTGGGTGACAGAGCGAGTTCTATGTCAAAAAAAAAAAAAGAGAAAAAGAAAAAAGAAAAAAAAATACAATCCAGCATTTTTTAAAGAAATATCATTTGATTTGATGAGGAGGGATGATCAGAAACTTTTTTCTACCATTCTTTAACTTTCCCGAATATTACCATCAACACTAAATAAACAGGAGTTCCAAAATTGAAAAGGAAAAATTTCACCACAAATCCAGTGGAACAGTTATCGAATTTTGAAAAATACATTATTGGGATTTTTTAAAATTAAAACATATAATTGTTGCATTATTAGTTTAATATGCGCTGTGTGGCTTCTACCACTTTTTTTTGGTTTAATCTTCATAGTACTTCTTTTATTATCCTTATTTTATAGACAAAGAAATTAAGGTGCAGAAGGGCTAATTAAATTGTTTAAGGTTAACTAGCTAGTAAGAGGCAGAAACAATACTTAAACCCGGGCTTGTTACTCTTATTAATCCAAAGAGGGCAGAATTATTCTGACAGCCACATTAGCTTAAAAATTAGCAGGAATCCGTTTATATGACAAAGACTCAGAAGTGATAATCGTATTAATTGCTCTGGTTTTATGGAACACGTAGACTGCCCTAATCAACTTAACCCAAGTTATGCTTGAAATGTTTCTCAAAGCCATGAAATACCTACATGTAGAAGAATTTAAATCATTTTTGTGTTGTTATTGCTATTCGTAGAAATTCTGTCCCACAATGAATATGGGGCCCAAATCTTACCCAGAGAGCCAGGGTACTTCCTGAAGAATCTTTGTCTTTTGGATGAATTCTGTATGGGGTCCACACACGCCAGATCTTTCTCTTAGTTGAGTATAACTGTCATTTATACATAATCCATTGCATGCACATCCTAATTGTCCCATCAAATGACCAAATTATTTCACATTATCAAAGAAAATCTCTTATGTGAAGTTATTTTGAAAACAGCACTATACAATTAATTAGACATTATTATTTTGAACCCCTTTTTTCCTTGGCCACATGATCCATGAGTTTTAATGTAAGGTTTTCATACTTGCTTACTTAGACTCTCTGAGTCTCCAGCTCCATCAGATCCCTATTAAGAAATGTTTATCTTTCTGTTCAGTGAGGCATACAGTTATGCAACCAGATGGCATGAGCTCAGATGGTGGTGAGAAGGCCTGAGATCTCAAGGGAGTAAGAGTGATTCTTGCCTAATACTCTGCATATTTTGGTAAAACTTTGTAAGAGTAGGGAATAAGGTCTCATTTAACTACGTATCCCCAGCACCAAGCCAATGTGGGCACAGTAAATGTTTGTAGAATTGAATTCCTTATGGTGATTCCATTGGTGTGGTGGTGACAAGAAGGAAGAGAATCTGTGTGTCAAACATTGTGTCTCAGCCTGGCCACTGCCCTAGCTTTCAATCTTACATACCACACAGGGTACAGACTAAGATATTCTGGTTTTGCTCAGAGTAAGGTGTTTATGCTCCATAAGGGTGCTATAAAATGTCTATAACTCACTATCTGAGTGCAAATAACTAGGGGCAGAGGTCTTGGTAAACTCTTCCAATTGTTTTTCACATATAATATTTGGATTTCTCCCACTCATGACTTTTAGCATCATATGGGGCAAAGGAGCATGAAGGCATATTGAGTCCCAAAGAATATTAAGTAAGCATCTTATGGCTGTACAAGAAATGTGAATAATAAAATAACAGTCAGTGCCATTATTTTCCTTTAAACAATAATTCTTTTCATTTCTCTTTTTGAATTTATATTAAAGATGTATAAGTTTAAATTAATAGGAGTTCTGGTTATTCATGATATATTAATATGCTCCCTGTGACACCATTTTGGTATTTCCCTTGTCATATATACATAGTATTTTACACTACTATAAAGTTCATGCTGGAGAGACACTGTGAAGTCTAAATTACTTAAAGTCAAATTCTATTCTTAGCCCTTTGAGTGTTTAGAAAATTGAGATAAAGGAGGCTGAAATTTTTTATTTGATATCACTCATCAGTACTCTGCAATGAAATCAACTTTTCTTTGTGAAATCCGAAAGTAAACACTAATATCTGAATCATATACAGAATCTGATATCAAAGTAATACTTAGACCGGGCTTGAGGCTTGAGGATAGGGAGAAAGAAAACACTTCTTTTTACACAGACTATAACACACTAGCATTTCACATATTTCTAGGAAGACTTATTTAATCCACCTTGTCATGTGCTGACATTTAATAAACACCTCATTTCTCTCCAGGTATTTTAAACAATGAGCCGCAGAATACTAAATCCCTGGCCAGCTAACAGTATTCACATGACCAAACATTTATATAGCTTCTTTTTTGAAAAAACAGGTTAATGGAAATAATTTCCATTTTACTATGACTTTCTTCATTCTGTGAACTGTATACATATGCATACCTGCAATGTATGTTGCTGGCTGTGAAGGGACCATCCTTATTTGTGATGGTTATGATGCTTTTACAATATCATGCACATGGTTCCATCTGAATGACACGTAATTCATTACCTTCTTCTGTTGGTTAATAGTTTTATGAGAATTTTCTTCCCCCAGACCCACACAAAATGTGACTCCCTGTGCATAGCACACATCCTCAAAGAATGCTAACACTTTACAAATTTGCTAGTTAATGTGTAATCTGCAGAGGATATCTGCCTCATCTGACAAACATCATCTAAGCTCAGGAAGCTGTGTACAATCCGTCTATCAGATCTGACATTGGTGGTATCTACGCAGCCCTTCCCAGCACACACTCTGCCTTTAAAGGTCTTCCCATCCCTGTTATTGGTCTCACAGATGATAGAGTATGACACTCCATAAACAATGAGCTAGGCCTTTTGTAGGCTGCTTTGCTTTTCTTGGCTTCAAACTGCCACTGAATGTCAAATCAATTTGGCTCTCATTAGAACAGCTTTATATGTGCAAATGTATTTGGGTCTGGTTGCCACTTTTTTCCCTATTTTTTTCTGCTTTCTTTTCCTCCTCTTCTCTTTGAGATGATGTAATTTTTCTCTAATCCATGCCAACACCTGTTTCTTTAAAAGAGAGAGAGAGGAGAGAAAAAAAAGAGGAGAGGAGAGTGAGAGAAAATGCTCGAGTGTGTTGCTCTTTATCACAATCAGCATGAACACCAGTCTGGCACATTATGGCTCAAGTTTCCCCAGAACAAAGAGAAAATGCCTCGTTGCCATGATATTGTACATCACAGAGCCCAGATAATGTCGAGAGTCTTTGTAAACCTTGATTCCTGATGTCTGGAGAGACGGCTGTCGAGATAGAGCAAGGTGTGTAAGCTGGTTTTATTGATAAGTGATGAAGCTAGCAATAAATCTGGTGCAGTGCTTAAGGAAGTCTGAGCCACAGCACCATGTTTGATGGGAGACTGTTTTCCTCTTGAGTTGGGAGAAATAGAGTGCTACACCTAAGAGAATAGCACAGACTTAAAGAGGCAGCAGGAAACTCGACAATGAACAGACAGATGAAAAAGCAAAGTAGTGTCTGGATGGCCTTTTTTGTTGATCTCTATATATTTTTCAGTTTATTTGAGAGTATTTTTCCCTGATACATGAACTTTGAGGTTTCTAATTCAAATAAATCATTTTATTATGAAAATAAAATGCATATGGTATCTAATTGCCTTTTGAAGACGTATGCAGCTGGATCTTTGACTATTCTTGTTGAATTTTTTTCCATGCAAAAGAAATATGAAGTCATGTGAATATAATCTAAATTCATAAACCAGTTAGTTATAATTCTTAATATTATTTTGTGCTCCTCCTTCTGAGTAATTCAGATGTTTGAGAGCACACAAATATATATGTGTTTACATGTATAGCGATTCATGTATTGAATACCTATTATTTACATTGTTTTATATGCTTCAGATATACTCATGTGCAAAATTTAAAACAGATATAATCATGTGCAAAATTCCTCCCCTTGTGGAGCTTACTTCTAGTGCAGGATACAGATAATGAATAGTGAGGCTAAGAAATAATTAAAATATAAAGTATATTAGAAATTGATAAATAGTACCAAAAAGACTTAACATGGTAAAGGAGATTAAGAACTCTTGCCTATGTTTGAGTACAATTTTAAATGGGAGGATGAGGGTACATATCATGGAGAAGGTAACTTTCAAAGAAAGACTTGAAGGAGAAAAGGGAGTGAGCTATCTACACAGCTGGGGAAGAATACAGCATGTAAGAGGAACAGTCAATGCAAAGGCCCTGATGTGGAAGCAAGACCGAAACTCATGGAAGGAATCGTGGCCAGAGAAGCATGAGCCAGGGAGAAAATAGTAGGAGGGACCATCAGAAAGGTAATGGAGGAGGGTTCAGATACTACAATGCCTTATAGGCCATTGGAAAGCCAAAGATTTTTTGCTTTGAACAAAATGATGATTTATTGGAAGATTTTGAGGAGAAGAATTACATGATGTTTATGTCATGCATTTGTTTCTATGAAAGATTGTAATCAGTTTAGAGTTTAGAGAATTTTTCAGGAAGCCTGATATACAGAGTTAGAATGGGACACTTTTAGAATTTTTATGAACTTTTGTGAAGGTCTGGGAATAAGGATAAAAACCATACCTGTATCAGAAGAGTTCTCTTAGGATGTCAGATCCAGAAACCTGGCTGGGTAAGTTATTGGAGAAGTAACTGAGAGTTTATAAGTAATGACCTGTTTATGATCTTAGAAATAGGAGCATAGGGTTGATGTAGACTCAGGGAAATTAAAGTAAAATTAGTCTGCCTATGGAACAAACATAGTAGCCAGATAGATTTAGGATTATATTCCAACTATGTCATAATCCATATAGTGTTAGGCTAGCTAGTTAATTTATTTGAGTCTTTGTTTCCTCTTTGTGAAGTGGGAAGAGAATAATGATAACAGCTCCCTTGCACAGTTGTTTTGATGGTTAAGTTATATAGTTTACGTGTGCTTGGCATTAAGTATATGATAAACTCATTGCAGTTTTCTTCTCCTTTATCCTCCATGAAATTCATACTCAACTAATATTTTTAAATTATTCAAAAGATATTAATAACCAATTTGAGCAGAGAGGAGAAAAGTACAATGAAAGAAAAGATATCTAATTAAATCTGGCTCCAATAGTTGCCTGGGCTGATGCTGAATAATGACTAATGTACTATACATTTCTGGGCATTCCAGATTCTCAAAGTCACTATGCAAATTAAAGATATTAGGGATACATAAAAAAGGGGATATTATTTTGCATACATCTATCTAGCCAATTTATAGACTGCTACAGATTCAACACAGCAAATATTTGTTAAATATGGCTGTGTGGACCCTGAAGTAGAATAAAATATTATCCCTGCCCTTTAGAAACTTGTTTTGGTGGAGGAGTTTCCAATCAGATATGATTATCTGATTATTCCTCCTCATGAAGTTTCAACTCATTTTTTTGTATTCTGATTAATAATATTATTGTCTGTCCCTTCTAGAAATATTTCTTTTGTTTGCTTGGTTGGTTGACAAGTAGTCACTGTTATGCAAATGAGCAGTTATGAAGGAATGGGAATAAGTATTTCTGTTGCTATTTCATTGCAAAATTGCAAAATTCATCATTTTCCAAAACATTGCTTATTCAATCAAGGCTAGGGTAGTTATATCAAGGGAGGTGTTTGAATTTTAGGGGGAAAGGGTTAAGAGACTTACTCTGTCACTGACAATAAAGAAGAAAACACTTTAAATTCACAGTTTTTTTCTGGCAGATATAAGCTGAAACCCTTCTAGAATTGCATTAATAAAACTAAAAAGGAAAAATGAAATAAAACTTTTAAGCCCTGAAGAATCTTAAAAATAGTCTTTAAAGGATAGAAAAAAAGAAGAGAAAAATTCCTTTAAATTCCTGGGTCCTACAAATGAGATTTTAGTAGTGGCAAGTAAAACATATTGATTGGCACCAAAGTATAAGATCTTTGTCACCATCTGTTTCCTGATTGTGTCAGCAAGTATTTTTTCCCCACGAGAGTGTGAGAATACACCATAGCCTAAAAGTATCAAAGTGTCAATTATGCACCACATTTAAAAGTTGGAAGCCCAGTTCATGAAAGTCAGTGACAAAAGTCCTGATTCCTGTTTCTTACTGAAGTGAAATCCTTGCACTTCATTCGTTTTGTGAACTACAAAAAGAATGGTGGCTCCATGGGTTAGTGGGGCGGGAGCTGTGGCAAAAGGGGGAGAAAAGTAATCTTAAATGAATATTTATCAAAAGTGCCCCCCCATGTAAGTCACTTTGCTATGATATGAAGTTATTATGAATACTGTATGCAAATAACAATTTTAACAAGTATGGGGTGACAGGGAGGAGAAAGTAAGAAGAAGGAAAAAAAGATACAGAAAGAGAGAAGTAAAAAAAGAAGGGGGATGGATTAACAGGGAAGCATTTGGGAGTCTCGGCTAGAAAACTGAAAACAGGAGACACTGGTAGGACTGTTGACACATGAGGCCATGAACAACGGAAGCTGGAAAGTCCACATTTTCAGAATGAAATAAAGATTATTCTCATCCCTCTTCCTTTTTATCTAGCAATTTTTTTGTTGTTCACATTGAACTTGAGATATCTTTTTTCTATTTTTCTCTCTGTTGTGATCACTGCTGTTGTTAAACATGTGATTACCCTGATTTTCTTTGAGTTCCTGGGCATGTCATTCTGGGTTCTGTGTAGAGAGAAGAATTCTCTTCCTCTCTAGCTGCCCTAATTATTTTTTTGAGGTGTTGCCTCCCTTCTAGCCAAGTTGGTGGAGCTGCCAGTTTGGACACATTCTCTTGACTAAGAGTGTCGCAATAATGTGTTTTTGGAGGCCATTCTTGTGCTATTGGAGGAATGACCTAGGCTCAGACTAGGTGGTAACAGATGCCATCCGTCTGCTCAAGAGTTTCTTTCTTTTGTAGTAAGGCTTGGGAAGTCGTTTCTCTGTTTTGATATGAATCCTTCCTTTATTTTGGAAATGAAAGACTCAGGTTCCTATATAGTTGACAGGTAGTCACTGTTATATAAACAAACAGTTACGAAGTGATGGGAATAAGTATTTCTGTTGCTATCTCATTGCACAATTGCAAAATTCATCATTCTCTAAAACATTATTTATTCAAGGCTAGGGTAGTATACAAGGGAGGTGTTTGAATGTTAGGGGAAAAGGGTGCCTATAGCACACTCAGAGTCTAATGTTAAGAGTCAATATCAAAAATACAAAGATTTGTGTTATAACCAAGGGTGTATGGACTTATAGAGACATAGGGTTGGCTAGAACAATAAAAAACTTGTAACAGACAGAGAAAAAGCATGCCACATTGCCTTCCTTAGTTTACTCATTTGTGTTAACCTGTGAAGTGACAGGAAAACACTATCCAGTGGAAGGACCAGCTCTGCAAGTCAACCAGCCAGGCCCTCAACAAAAACCTTCCAGCCTGGAATGCCACATGTGCCAAGAGAGTAAATAGCCAAGTCCTCTGTTCAAGTTTGATTAAACAGAATATTAGAGGTTTTCAGGTGAGTCTCTTGGCACACTCTCAAATCACATATAACCATAATTAAAGTTCAGTCTGTGTGAGTCTGGAAGCCTGGGATATCTTAGATATTGTAGATTTGATTTCAGCTGGAATACACTGTATGAGAGGAGGAGAAAGTTAAGTGCGCTTAATCTTTTGTCAGAGAAATATCAGATAAAGTATCAGAACTATTAGAATACACGACCACTCATTCATTCATTTATTCAACATACTTAAATTCAGCACCTACTATTTGGAAGAGGCTATAAAATGTACTAAATGCATAGTATTAAATAGGTCACCTGAGAACTTACATATCACTGAGGGAGAGAAATAAGAGAGAAATTAATAAAAATAACATATTATAATAATGCTATGAAAGAAACAAAGCAAGAAGCCTTGATAGAGTGAGAAGTAGGGGCAGTGGTATAAAGGGGTAAAGGTGAACTGAGGCATGAAAGATATGATATTTCTATTATTTTTCAAATATTTTTAATGGTATGCTATTGCTTTCCCAGTAAACTGCATAGATTGGGAATCCATGGTCTGACAATATCCTACCTTTCCATTTTAATCTCTTACTACTTGTCCTTATTATATATTGTACTTGGAATAAGCAGAACTACTCATTGTTTCTTAGTGTCTTCACTAATCCTTTCCTCTGCCTGGAACTTCTTCTGGACATTTGAATGTACCATTTCTGCTACAATTTAAGGTCAAGCTTCACTGTTACCTCCTTTAGTCCTAACCAGGTCCTCTGAGCTCCCTCATTCAGCATCTAACATTTAAAACTTTTTTATTACTCCTATTTTACACATTCTAATATGTGTGTGTGTGTGTGTGTGTGTGTGTGTGTGTGTGTGTGCATTTAATTTTCAGCTCTTATTTCTCTTTGTAATCTAAGAATTCCAGATGCAGGGGGCATGCATAATGTAAAATTACTGCTGTCTATAAATAATCTTCTAATAAAAATAAATCACATCTAATCAGCAGAAAGCCTGGAAAGTTGAAATTATAAAAATTTTGTGTATGAGACACAGACAGTGTCTTAAATTATTTTGCCCCAAACAAATACTATGACAAATTGGACACGAGGAATTTATTTTGAAGGTTACTTCAGGAAGCATTGTGAGGGAATGAGGAAGTGAGGGATGGAAGAAGGGGAAATCAGTGATTAGATAATAATGTATGGATTTCCTCTGTGGGCAACTGGGGCTCAGTCTTGTCATGGCACTTCTGGGAGACTGCATGAAATGTGCTTCAGAATTTTCCCTCTACAGGGTGAGGTACCATCCCTTGTTAGTTAGAAATCCCTCTTGGGTTGCTGAGCAATATGTTTACCCTAATTTTGTCTCTTTAATATCCTTTCTATTCCACTGCTATTGTGCTAATTCTCCAACAGCTAGGCCCGGGAGGTGCTAGCTGGAAATTTAGGGGTATACTTTACCATGAGCAATGGGGCACTAAGAATAATCTCAAAGTTGTAAAAGCCTTGTACTCTCTGGTTTAGCTTTTTTGCTTTATGTTTTCAAAAACAATTCTCTAATAGGATTATTTAGCCTGCCAGTGGTCACAGAGCCTATTATACAACCTAATGGGTAGTTAAGTAAACTACCAAGAGTAAACTCCTGGAGGTAAATAAACATTTCGCAACTGACAGAGTTTTTTGAGAAAATGGTTTTGGGACAGTGCCCATATGAATGCAAAAATACTGCTTGAGGTAGAAGGGGAGAGGTAGTATTGATAGGCTTGATATGCTGGGCCTTTGAGTAACTCCTTGACATCGTGATTGTCAAGCCCAAAACCTTGAAATAAGGCATTCTACAGGCAAAAGAACTCTTCCCTGATTGAACCCAGTGTCTATAAAAGAGACTATATTCAGGTCTGTTTTTGTTCCTGGGAAGGAAGTATTTGAACCTTGAATAGCAAGCCTGGATGAGATGCTTCAAGAGGGGCAAGTGCCCATCACATAATATCTGAGGTGTCCCACAGAGAGCCTTGGGCCATTGCTTGATCCAGCCTTCCTGAAGGAGGAATACTTCAAGGTTCTTAAGAGATCGCTGGGAGCTTCGACATTGCCAAGGCTATCATAGTGCTGATTACATTCCAATAAGAAAATCTCCAACTGTGAGTGGCAATAAAAGAAATGGTTGCAGATAACTTTAGCAAAGGGGAGTGCCTCTAGTTTTAAAATATATTGATCATGCCTTGGGTTAGAAAAGTTCTGCCTAACAAAAAGTTGTGGAAGTTCTAGCTGCCTGCAAAGAAGGCAATGTCCCTGAGGTGGTAACTTTTGATTGAAGAAGATTATAGGAGACTTGTAAAAGACTTCCAAAGACTAAAGGTTTTTGGTAAAGCTCACCCCAAGTCAGGCACTTAACCATGAATGTGACATCAGATAATATATTCACCTCATTCCCACCAGATCCCAAATTACACAAGGAGAAAAATTTATAATTCTGAGACATGATAATCTTGTCCAAAAGTACATGAGGTCAGCTGCATCAATTGTGAAGCAAGTCACTGTTGTATTTGTTCTGTGGCAGCGTAAAAATGCAATTCCTTCTATCAAGATAAGAAATAAAGTCACAAGTTGGGTGCGGTGGCTCATTCCTGTAATCCTAGCACTTTGGGAGGCCAATGCAAGTGGCTTGCTTGAGCTCAGGAGTTTGAGAACAGTCTGGGCAAAACTTCATTTCTACAAAAAATAGAAAAAAAAATGGCCAGAAATAGTGGCTTGTGCCTGTAGTCCTAGCTACTTGGGGGGCTAAGGTAGAAGGATGTCTTGAGTCCAGGAGGTTGAGGCTGCAGTGAAACAAAATTGTGTCACTGCACTCCAGCCTGTGTGACAAAGTGAGACCTTGTCTCAAAACAAACAAACAAACAAACAAGAAAATCCACCCAAAACCCAAAACACTGATAGGCTATAGAATCTTGATGAAATTAGACTCTATCAGTTATTAATGACTTAGGGTTAAGAGAAAGAATTGTGAGCTGAGATGCCTCCTAAGTTTTATCACCCTCTGAGTTGATACTGTGTGCCTTTCTCTTAACTCAGCTTTTTACAGTTGTGGTCACTCATAGCTACAAGCTACCAGAAGATATTTTGGGAGGACTGCTTTTGCCTATTTGCTAAATTGGCCGAATGTCACTTACTGTAAAACTTTAATTTACATCATGCTTCTTTTTCATAATTATGGCCAACATACATGTGCTCACACCCTCACTGTGGAACCACACAGAACCCAGAAGATAAATTCAATTTTTAAAAACTTTATCTGCAGACCAGTTCTAGTCTTTAATGAGCCTCCTTTCTATTCCAAAGTTTTCAAAATGAAAAAAAAGATGAAAACATTATCCAGGACCCTAACTCCTTTAAAAATTTTATTTTTCAAATGATCACACAGTAAAGTTGACTTTTTAGATGTAAAGTTCTATGAATTTTAACACATGAATAGATTTGCGTAATGCCCTCTACAATCAGGATACTGAACAGTTTTATTACCCCTTTGGTATCCTTTTGATATCCCTTTATGGTCACATTCTCCCCCCAACCCTTGGCAATCACTGATCTGTTCTTTATCACTATAGCTTTGTCTTTGTGAAAATATCATATAAATTGGATCGTATAGTGTGTTATATTTTGAAACTGATGATCTAGATAAGCTAGATAATAAAAGGTAATGATTGGGTGGCATAGAAAAGTGGTAGAAACGTTTAATGAGGCCATATCATTGTTGGACTAGGATTTATCATGACATGCTTCATGGAAGAGGTCAACTGTGGAGGATGGGTCTCAGAAAAGTCCATAATTTGTATTAATGGCAAAAATAGGATTCATATTTCAGGAGCAGAGAATAATAATAACATGTAATTAAGGAAATGAGAACAGTGTGATTAGAAGGAATGAATCCAGGCATCGGTGTTGTCTCTTAAAAATGGAAAATAACATGAACAAAGCAGTGGTTTCTGAAGATTAATAGGCAGAGATGTACGAGGTGTGTTACCTGACAGATAATATTTGGAAGATAAAGATGGTGATTGCACCCTAAGAACAAATAAACTTTCTGAAGGAGAAAAGATAGAGGGCAGTTAGAATAGGGTCAAAAACTAAAACTCAAATGATAGCAGGCAGGTGGGAGGGAAAGAAACCTCTAGAAGATTTAATAAGCAACAGAGCTGGGCGTGGTGGCTCACGCCTATAATCCAAGCACTTTGGAGGCCAAGGCGGGCGGATCACCTGAGGTCAGGAGTTCAAGAACAGCCTGACCAACACGGTGAAACCCCATCTTAAAAATAAATAAATAAATAAGAAACAGAGGAAACAGTTGTAGAGGTTAGATAAGAAATAGTTTTTAAAAGGGGGGCAGGAGATCAACACGTTTAATGTCATCCAGAGTGTAAAAGAGTGTGGTACAGAAGAAACCACTGGTAAGCTTGGAGAAATTTGGTTGCAGTGGAATTATAGGGATAAAGGCCAAATTGCAAAGGAGTTACGTGTTATATTAAAGATGAAGAAGAAATTAAAGCAGACTTGGTTGTAAATTGGCTCCAAACGTAGAAGGAATGGCAGGATCAAGTGAGTGGGTTTACAAGCTGACAGAGAAACATAAGCATTAAAGGTAGAGATAAGCCACAGTAACTAAAAACAATGGAACCAAGAAATTTCCCTTATGATGCAGTTTATAAGGTGCTATTTTAGTCAAATTAGCTTTTATGCATATTTTGTCTGGTCAGAATCATGAGTTAAATGGACTTCTAACAGTTTCTGTTTCTCTCGTCACCAGCAAAAGCTGTCCTATTATAATTATTCTGTGTTACTTAAGTTTTTCAATTGTCACAAAATATACTCTCACCTACCACGAGCTGTGATTGACTTAAAAAAAGATTCCTCTAATTCTTAGAGAATAAATTAATGTTGTAGTAAATGGATAGCAACTATTTAGAAATGTAAATGCTTTAAAGTTTATAAAGTATTTTCATAAACATTTTAATTTCACCTACTAGTAATATTTACAGTGATAATAGAAACTATGGTGTAGCTGTATGGGAAGATTTTTCTCATCCTCATTAAAAAGACACGACATTTCACTCCTGGAACTCAACCATGTCAATCACACAGTAGTATCCCAAAGCATTTGCCTCCAATTTTCTTGAATCGAAGAATCTCTCATAGTTGTTAGTATCTAGCAAGCTGAAATTTTAAACAAGGCTTTGCTTGCAACCAAAATTGATTTCTGTAATTCTCTCCAGCATGGCTTTTCTGACAAGGCTATTTCTAGATTACCCAGTGTTTGGGCTCCGCTCGTGTTGCTTATGCAACTTTAATTCTTGCCTCTAAGCTGCAACCTGGTCCCTCTGCCAATCACTGCTGGAAGCATCTTCCCATGTTATGGACCTTTTCATCAACTGGACTCTACCAATCACTACTATTGATCCTCTACTCCTCATAAAATAAAAACAGAGACTTTGAGGGCTTCTTGACATTTTGCTCTGGTTCCCTGAAGACCCATCCAGGACACTTCCATGGATCTGCTTTACTCTGTAAGGATGATCTATTTCAAAAAGACCCTACCATAACTCAAAGTAATCTTAAAATAAACCTGGCAGGACAGGCTAGGGCATATTGATTACCTCTCCTCTACATTCTTGTCCTGGATAGAAGCCAGCCAGACTCCTGTGAATTCTGGAAACTAATAACTTTCTATTAAAGTGGGATGATGGTATTATACAACTGGCACCTGTACTCTAAGCAGAATTTAAAACTGTTAATCCCTGAGACTGTCCAGATGCCACTGTGTCTTAGGCTGAAGAGTTTGTTAATTTAGCTCTTAATATTTGCAAGGGGCAAAGGTTTTGCTAAACTCTATAAATTTGTATTATGTTCTACCTGGAATTCATATTCTTTCCATTTTAGTTTATGTTCTTAAATTTATTAAACAATCAAAATGTGACAGAGTTGATGATTAGGAGCTACGTTAGCCAATTCTTCATAGATGATTATTGTCTACATTCCAAAAAGCCCAAGGTATATGATGAGTGTCTCTGGGCTCTGTTTTTATTTCAGTAGAGAGGTAATGAGAAATAGAAAATGAGCTGCCATTGCCTGATAGGAGATGCAAGCTTTCTAGAATATGGATGTGTCTACAGAGAAAGTGAAACAAGGACTTGTTTAAATTGGGCTCTTGGTCAGACCTACATGAGGACACAGAAATCAGTCACCTATGTGGTACAATTTGTAGGCTTCCTCTGCTTTCAATTTATCTCCTGAAACATGTCACAGAGCCTGGCTTTCCCAATGAAAGTAATATATTTGAATTAAATATTGCCTTCTTCTATCAGGTTCTCTTGTGAGAGGTATCACTGTAAGTTATTAGCACATGAGTAAACATCAGCTATCAGATTTATCTTTTGCCATGTTTAGAGTGATCTTGGTTATATAACAGCATTGGGTTTGAGGGAAAGGCACACAGACAAAGGGAAAATTGTGTTCATTCTGAGAGGAGGTAAGTGGAAGTCAAACAAGTTAACAGTTTGGAAAAAATATGTTTTGCATTGCTTTTGCTAAGCTTTTGATGATTCTGTGTTAAAATGTCATTGACCTTTTCAGGCAGGCAAATGAAGTGCTGTGAGGCATGTTTCAGTGAGTAATTGTAAAGGGAACAACACCCCACTATATGAGGACAAGAAAGGGTGAACAGAACTTCAAATTACTAGCATTTTTTTGGTTTTTGTAAAGGAAAAAAAAAAGAATTCTAAAGTTCATGAAATTAAATTATCCTACAATTTATTATCATGGTGAGAGAACCTGTATTTATTACACAATGACTCCCTTACTCAATTACTTCTTAAAAAGTAAAATAACTACTGGGAAAGTATCTAATATTTCAAGAAATAAGGAAAACTGCCACATAAAGGACCTACTTAAACTAGGTCACCATTTTTTTTTGCAGCAAAGAGATTGGTCGAGAATAATGTCAAGAGAGAAACTGTTTATGCTATACTGAAATCTGAAGGGACTGTTAAGCTGGGAATCGCTACAGGGCTTTACCGCTCAAAATGAATTGAAGAATAAAGAATCATGCATGGATAGCAAGGAGAAAGGTCAAGTGAGGCGGAAGAAAATTAAGGATTTACCAAAAGGCCAAGAATATCTCTAAGAACTAAGAGGGAACAGGCATTTAAAAAATGAATTAGACCATATGTCAGTGAAAAATAAAGTAGTAATGCTATGGGAAGAAATTTGTTCCAGCAACATGGGTAAGAATATAAGGCAAGAAAAGGTAAAAGGTTGGCGAAGTTAAATTCACTCACCAAAGGACCCCAAAACAGATGTCTAACTACTGCAAAACCATCTGCTGTTATGAAATTGTTAATAACAGAGAGGAAGAGGGGATACAGCTAAGTAATTTACTGTTGCTGTACAGATCTCAAGTGATTTAATCTTTTCAATGATAATTAGCCAAAAATAAAAGAAAAAGTACATGATCCAGGATTGATATAGAGAGTGGGGTAAATTAATTTGAATGGGATCTGGAAACCAAAGGTAGAGGGAGTGGAGTCAAATGTGAATGAGGGTAACCAAAAGGAGCTTGGTTTCAGTTATGTTTTACATAGGAAAAACAAGAAAACATTGGCCTTCTGCTAGGAGCAAATGGATTAAGAATAACAGGTAAAGCAGAACTGCTTAATCCCAATTTATTTCTTCTCACTTAGAAGAAATAGGCCTAGCACAAGTAAGAGAGAAATTTGTCTATGAAAATTGTTAGGTAACACTCAGATGCTCTCAAAATCTACCCAGCATCCTTAAGAAGAGATGTGTATAATCATCTGATTCTCCAAGGTCAAAATGAAAGAAAAACTGTTAAAGGCAGCTAGATAGAAAGGACAGGTAGCTCAACAGCCTAAGAGCAGATGTCTCAGCAGAAAACCAGAAGAGATTGGGGGCCAATATTAAATATTCTTAAAGAAAAGAAATTCCAACCAAGAATTTCATACCTGGCCAAACTAAGCTTCATAAGTGAAGGAGAAATAAGATCCTTTTTAGACAAGCAAATGCTGAGGAGATTTGTTACCTGGAAACTTGACTTACAAGAGCTCCTGAAGGAAGCATTAAATATGGAAAGGAAAGGTAATTACCAGCCACTACAAAAACAAATTTAAATACACAGACCAGTGATACTATAAGGCAACCATACAAACAAATCTGTATGATAATCAGCTAACATTATGGTAACAGGATCAAATCTGTACTTGTCAGTATGAAACTTGAAGGTAAATAGCCTAAATGCCTTCAATTAAAAGGCCCAAAATGGCAAGCTGCATAAAGAACCAAGATACATTGGTTTGCTGTCTTCAAGAGACCCATCTCACATGCAATGACAATAACACCCATAAGCTCAAAATAAAGGGATAGAGAAAAATCTACCAAGCAAATGGAAAACAGAAAAAAAGCAAACATTGCATTCCTAAGTTCAGACAAAACGGACTTTAAGCCAACAAAGATAAAAACAAAACAAAACAAAGAAGGGCATTACATAATGGTAAAGGGTTCAATTCAACAAAACGATCTTACTATTCTAAATATATACATACCCAACATGGGAGCACCCAGATTCATAAAGCAAGTTCTTAGAGACTTACAAAGAGATTTAGACTGCCATATAGTAATAGTGGGAGACTTCAACACTCCACTGAAACTTATTAGGCAGATCATCAAGGCAGAAAGTTAACAAAGATATTCAGGAACTGAACTAATCACTGGATCAAATGGAGTTGGTAGTCCTCTACAGAACTCTCCACCCCAAAACAACAGAATACACATTCTTCTCATTGCCACATGGCACATACTCTAAAATCAGCCACATAATCAGACACAAAACACTCCTATGCAAATGCAAAATAACTGAAATAATAACAATCATTTTGATGGACCACAGTATAATAAAATTAGAGATCAAGACTAAGAAATCACTTAAAACTATCCAATTACATGGAAATTGAATAATTTGCTTCTGAATGACCTTGGGGTAAGTAATAAAATTAAGGCAGAAATCAGGAAGTTATGTGAAAGTAATGAGAACAAACATACAGTGTACCAGAATCTCTGGGACACAGCCTAGGCAATATTAAGAGGAAAATTTATAGCACTAAATGCCCACATCAAAAAGTTAGGTCTCAATGTAACAACCTAACATTACAACTAAAATAACTAGAGAATCAAGAACAAACTAACTCCAAAGCTAGCAGAAAACAACAAATAACCAAAATCAGAGCTGAACCAAAGGAGACTGAGACACGAAAAACCATTCAAAAGATCAACAACTCCAGGAGTTGGTTTTCTGAAAAAAATTATTGAATACATAGATCACTAGACTAATAAAAAAGAAAAAAAATCCAAATACAATTAGCAACTACAAAAGGGATATTATCACTGACTCCACAAATCTTCAAATAATCATCAGAGAATGTTATGAAACCCTTTATGCCCACAAGCTAGAAAATCTAGAAGAAATGTATAAAATCCTGCACATATAGACTCTCCCAAAATTGAATCAGGAAGAAATTGAATCCCTGAACAGACTAAAAATAAGCTGTGGAATTGAGTCAGTAATAAATAGCCTACCAACCACTAAAAGCCCAGAACCAGATGGATTAACAACCCAGTTCTACCAGATGTACAAAAAAGAGCTGGTACCACTCCTACTGAAACTATTCCAAAAAATTGAGGAGGTGGAATTACCCGTAACTCATTCTATGAGGTCAGCATCATCCTGATACCAAAACCTGGCAGAGACACAACAAAAAAGAAAACTTCAGGCCAATATCCTTGATAAACTTTGATACAAAAATTCTTAACAAAATACTGACAAACTGAATCAAGTAGTACATCATAAAGCTTATCCACCATAATGAAGTAGGCTTTATCTCTGGGATGCAAAGTTGGTTCAACATATGCAAATCAATAAATGCAATTCATTTCATAAACAGAAATAAAGACAAAAACCACATGATTATCTCAATAGATGCAGAAAAGATCTTTGACAAAATTCAGCACCCTTTATTGAATGCTGCAGTATTTGCACATGTACCCCGGAACTTAAAGTATAATAATAAATAAAAGTTCTCAATAAACTAAGTATTGAAGAAACATACCTCAAAATAAAGAGTCATCTATGACAAACCCACAGCCAACAGCATACTGAATGAGTAAAAGCTGGAAGCATTCCCCTTGAAAACTGGCACAAGACAAAGATGCCCTTTCTCACCATTCCTATTCAAAATAATATTGGAAGTCCTGTCCAGAGTGATAAGGCAAGAGAAAGAAATAAAGGGTATGCAAATAGGAAGAGAAGAAGTCAAACTACCCTATTTGCAGATGAGATAATCCTATATCTAGAAAGCTCTGTAGTCTACGCCCAAAAGCTCTTTAAGCTGATAAACAAATTCCACAAAATCTCACTATATAAAATCAATGTACAAAATTCACTAGCATTCTTACAGACCAACAATTGTTAAGCTGAGAGTCAAATCAGGTATAGAATTTTATTCACAATAGCCAGAAAAAGAATAAAATACCTAGGAATACAGCTAACCAGGGAGTTGAAAGATATTTACAAGAATGACAAAATGCCACTCAAAGAAATCAGAGATGACACAAACAAATGGAAAACTTCCTATGCTCATAGATAGAAAGAATTAATATTGTTAAAATGGCCATACTGCCCAAAGCAATTTATAGATTCAGTACTATTTCTATGAAATTATCAATGACATTCCTCACATAATTATAAAAAAAAAAAAAATTTTTTTTAAATTCTCGTAGAACCAAAAGAGAGCCCCAAATAGCCAAGACAATCCTAAGCAAAAAGAACAAAGCTGGAGGCATCATGCTACCTACTTCCAACTATACTAACAGCATGGTACTGGTACAAAAATAGACATATAGACCAATGGAACAGAATAGAGAGCCCAGAAATAAAGCTGTACACCCACAACCATCTGATCTTTAACAAAGATGACAAAAATAAGTAATGGGGAAAGGACTCTTCATTCAATAAGTGGTCTGGGATAACTGGCTAGCCATATGCAGAAGATTGAAACTGGTCCCCTTCCTTATACCATACACAAAAATCAACTCAAGATAGATTAAAGACTCAAATGTGAACTCCAAAACCCTAAAAACCCTGGAAGACAACCTAGATGATAGCATTCTGGAGCTAGGAATGGGCAAAGATTTGATGACTGAGACATCAAAAGTAATGGCATCAACAACAAAAATTCAAAAATGGGACCTAATTACACTAAAGAGCTTTTGTACAGCAAAAGAAACAGTAAACAGACAACCTACAGAATGGGAGAAAATATTTGCAAACTATGCATCTGACAAAGATTTACTATCCAGCATCTATAAGGAACTTAAACAAATTTATAAGAAAAAAAAATCTCATTAAAAAGTGGGCAAAGGACATGAACAGATCATTCTCAAAAGAAGACATACATGCGGTCAAAAAGTATATGAGAAAAAGCTCAACATTATTGATTATTAGAGAAATGCAAATCAAAACCACAATGAGATATCATTTCACACACAGTAAGAATGACTACTATTAAGAGGTCCAAAAATGACAGGTGCTTGGAGAGGTTGTGAGGAAAAAGTAACACTTATATATTGTTGGTGGGAGTATACATTAGTTAAACTATGTGGAAAACAGCATGGTGATTCTTCAAAGCCCAACAGACAGAAATACTATTTGACCCAGCAATCCCATTACTGGGCATATACCCAAATGAATATAAATCATTCTATCATAACATGCACACATATGGTCATTGCAGCACTACTGGCAATAGCAAAGACATGAAATCAACCTAAACGCTCATTAATGGTAGACTGAATAAAGAAAATGTGGTGTGTGTGTATATATATATATACCATGAAATACTATGCAGCTGGAGGCCATTACCCTGAGCAAACTAACACAGGAACAGAAAACTGAATACCACATGTTCTTGCTTATAAGTGGGAGCTAAATGATAAGAATACATGGACACATAGAGCGAAACAACACACACTGGGGCCTTTTAGAAGGTAAAGAATGGGAGGAGAACAAGATCTGGAAAAATAGCTACTAAATATAAGGCTTAATACCTGGGTGATGAAATAACCTCCATGAAACAAGTTTACCTATATAACGAACTTTCACATGTGCTCCTGAATTTAAAATAAAAGTTAAAAAAAGAAGAAAAAAGAAATGTGTATTTGTGGATGTGATTTGATTGCATAATTATATAAAATAGTAATAACCATTTTCTTATTTTGATATGACTAAGGTATGCATGTTCTTTACTATGTCTCTAGGTCAGTGATTTTCAAACTTTTTGACCCTGACCTTTAGTAAGAAACAATTTTATACTGCATTTCTATTCATATACACACATAACTAAAACAAAATTTCCATAAATATCTGCCTTTAATAATTGAATTATATTCTATTTTATTCTTTTTCTAAAAAGCACAGTCTATTGAATTCAGTTCTGTCAATCATTCTTTTGTTACTCAAATACATTTGGCCACATTCTTTAAATTATTGAAAATAATTGTTAGTGTTTTTTTTTTTTCTTGAATAAAAAATAAGTAACTTCATGAGACTCAGTGTCATCATCCTTGATCACAAATATGTAAGCTGAATCTCTCAACTCCCAACAAATTACCTACCTACTTTGGGAATTAATTGAAGATAAAGTAGAGTAATGTTGCTAGGGATAAACTCTGCAACCAAGAGCTTTTCAAATCACTTTTAAGAGTCTCGAATTGAAATATTTAAATAGAGAACCATATTTAAATGCACCAAGAAAAAAACATGTTAAAGGAAACTGTTACTGAATATGCTTATGAACTGAACAACTACTTTTATGATTGAATTTTTTTTGTGTTAATTCAATTTTTAAAAAACAAGCTTTGTAAAAAGAACCAGAAAAACATCTATATGTATCCAATTATATATGCCCATTTCCTCTCCAATTAAAGGCACAGAGTGGCAGGTTTGATAAAGTTGCAAGACCCGACTATAAGCTGCCTTCAAGACACCTGTCTCTCCTGCAGTGACACCTATAGTTTCAAAGTAAAGGGATGGAGAAAAATCTACCAAGAAAATGGAAAAGAGAAAAATGCAGTGGTTGCTGTTCTAATTTCCAACAAAACAGACTTTAAACCATCAAAAAAAGACAAAATGGACATTGTATAATGTTAAAGAGTTCAATTCAACAAGCATACCTAACTATTCTTAAAAAAAAAAAAAATATATATATATATATATATATATATATATATATATATATGCACACACATATATACACTCCTGTGTTGGGTGTGTGTGTGTGTGTGTGTGTGTGTGTATGTATGTGTGTGTATATGTATGTATATATATATATATATATATATATACATACATATACACACACATATATGTGTATAAATATATATATACACACTATATATATATATACACATGTATATGTGTGTATACACACACACACACACACACACACACACACACACACACACGAATACCCAAATCCGTAAAATAAGTTCTTAGAGACCTACAAAAAGACTTAGATAACCACATATTATTAATGGGAGACTTCCAACACCTTACTGATAATTATAGCCAGATCATTGAGGCAGAAAACTAAAAAGATATTTGGGACCTGAACTCAACTCTTGACCAAATGGACCTAACAGAGATATATAAAACACTCCACTCAAAAACAACAGAATATACATTCTGCTCTGCACATGACACATAGTCTGAAATCTACCACCCAATTGGCCACAGAATAATTCTAAGCAAATTAAAAAAATTAAAATCATACCAACCGCAAGCTCAAACCACAGAGCAATAAAAATAGAAATCAATACTAAGAAAATCACTCAAAATCATAAAATTACATGAAAATTAAGCAACCTGAATGACCTATTTAAACAACAAAATTAAAGCAGAAATCAAGAAATTCTTTGAAGATGATGATAACAAAGATACAATGAATCAGAATCTCTGGCACACAGCTAAAGCAGCTTTAGAAGGGAAGTATATAGACTAAACACTTACATCCAAAAGTTAGAAAGATTCAAATTAACAATGTAACATTACAACTAGAGGAACTAGAACATGAACAAACCAATCCCAAAGCCAACAGAAGACAAGAAATACCAAAACAAGAGCTGAACTGAAATAAATTGAGATATGAAAAGCCATATAGAAGATCAACAAATCTAGGAGTTGGTGTTTTGAAAGAATAAACAAGATAAACCACTAGCTTGACTAATTAAAATAAGAGAGAAGAAAAAAATAAAAAAGTAACAGATAGTGGTACGTTTGCCAGGAAATGGAATGCTTACACACTGCTCATAGAAATGTAAATTCCTTCAGCCATTGTGGAAAGCAGTCAGGCAATTTCTCAAAGAATTTATAACAAAATTACCATTCGACCCAGCAATCCCATTATTCAACATATAGCCAAAGGAATGCAAGCCATTCTACCATGAAGACACATGCATGCATATGTTCACCACAGCACTACTGACAATAGGAAAGACATGGAATCAACCTAAATGCTCATCAGTGGTAGACTTGAAAAAGAAAACATGGTATGTATACATAATGGAATACTATACAGCCATAAGAAAGAACAATATTATGTTCTTTGCAGCAACATGGTTGGAGCTGGAGGCCATTATCCTATGTGCACTAGCACAGGAACAAAAAAAAACAAATACTGTATGTACTCACTTGTAAGTTGGTACTAAACATTGCATACACATGACCACAAAGAATGAAACAGACACTGGGGCCTACTTGAAGGTGGAAAGTAGGAGGAGTGTGAGAACTGAAAAACTACCTATTGAGTACTATGCTTATTATCTGGGTGACAAAATAATCTGTATGCCAAACCCCCATATCATGCAATTTACCTATATAACAAACCTGCACACGTACCCCTGAGCCTAAAATTAAAGTTTAAAAAATTAAATACAATTAAAAAAGAAATCGTTTCAATGTAATCATAAATTATACAAATACATAAATTATTTCACTAACTAATCAGACAATATATCCTGTTTGACTAATGCACCCAACTTAGTTTTATTTAGTTGTATTTTTATTTCATCTTTGAGTTATTCATCCAAGGTGGTTGCTCCCATCTCTTAAGTACCTATTACCTGTAGAACTTGCCAGTTAAGGGCAATGTGAAATGGTATAGCATTTGTCTTTCTTATGTTTTAAGTGACTGTTAACTTATACATATGTTGACATTTGTATAAATCATTAGCCCCACAACATCATTTATTATTTCCTATATTTCACAAAAATTGTGTGCCTGCTATGTATCAGATACTGTGCTAGAAATTAGTTTGCAGCTGGACATTAGTATATTGTGAAATATAAAGTGATATGACAGTCTGGGGTTTGTTCTTATTTCTCCTAGAAGACTATGTCAAAGAATCTTAGTAGGCCAGAAAAATTCATGCACTCCTCAATATTTCACAGATCCTATGCATCTGAGTGGGGTGTGACTAATTCTCACTAGTGGAATATGAGCAGAAATAGTGCATCATTTTGGTTGGAAGCAGGAGAGAGTGAAGGAGACATTAAATCTTTGTGGCTGGAAATGAAAAGCTTTGAGATGACAGAGTTTTAAGCTGGAAGAAACCTGAGTCTCTGGGGTCCTCAGTTGGAGAGGCCAGCACAGAGAGGACAAGATATCTGCATCAGATTGTGACATGAGTGAGAAATACACCTTCAATCTTTTAAGGCTTTGAGATTTGGGGTTTTATTTGTTACTGATGCATAGCTTATTCCATCATGATTATTATAGAGTAATGATGTTATTTGTATGAGTCGATGAGATCATTAAATATGTTTGAATGATGTGAATTCTGACTCAATTATCAGATCCTTGAGAGTAGAGACTTTGCATTCATGTATATCCTTCTCAGTGTCCAGGGCAGTGCTAGGAATATAGTAGGCTCTCAGTAGATATTTGTTGAATGGATAAATTAACAAACTAGGGATAGCTAAAAGAAGAAATCATTAGGGCACAACCAGAGGAAATAACATGTGATATAATCCAAACAAATCTAAGTTACAAATCTGGAGTCAGAAACAGAATTTAGCAATGCGAAAGAGATTACGGTTTAACAAATGTAAATTTCTATTGAGCTAGCAGAGTTTCTACATTTCAAATTCCCTTTTAAGTATCCAGTAGTAAACTGACTTGTGTGATTTATTAAGATCGGGAGATAGGTGTGGAGTAATAAGGAAATTCTGTAACTCCTTTAAACATAGCATTCATTACTCTCTAAACTACCAGACTCCTTGCATTGGAGAATGAATAGGAGTTTCAGCTTCTCAGTCAAAGCCCATTGGGAGACTCCTATCTGGCTGATATTTCCTGGCTCTAAGGGAATCTTCCTCATAGAATTGATAGAGAAATAATCTCTACCTTTTCAATAGGGAGAATGCTCCCCTTATTTGTATTTGATTTATTATTATCCTAATTATTATTTCTTTCCATATTCTGTCATATAACATGGGCCAATTCTTTTCATTTGTTCTAGGGTAAACCAGGATTCCAGATCCTGGGTAGAAGTTGGAAATTGTGGCTGAATATCCAGCTATGGCACTAGACGGGGAAATATATGAATACATTAGTTAACTGGTTTCATTTTAAGAAGTTAAAAATGAGAGGAGGTTTCTAAATCTATGTAGATTGAGATAAAGACCTCCTGTCTTTGCCTTTGTACTCTTTTTGTTTGTTTTGAGATGGAGTCTCAATCTGTCACCCAGGCTGGAGTACAGTGGTGCAGTGGCACGATCTCAGCTCACTACAACCTCCACTTCCCAGGTTCAAGCAATTCTCCTGCCTCAGCCTCCTGAGTAGCTGGGATTACTGGTATGTGCCACCACACCCAGCTAATTTATATATTTTTAGTAGAGATAGGGTTTCACCATACTGGTCAGGCTGGTCTTGAACTACTGACCTCGTGATCTGCCTGCCTTGGCTTCCCAAGTGCTAGGATTACAACTGTGAGCCACCATGCATGGCCACCTTTGTACTCTTAATTAATCTTAATATTATCAGGCAGAATAATTAAGGATCATGCAATGACATGACAGAATAGGCATATGTATGTCTAGTGTATACATAGTTCACCCAAGAAAATGAAAGACAGAAAATCTTTGACTAAAAATTTACTGCAAGAGGAACCTATTATTGAGTGATGTACTTCTTGTAAAAGTATAAATAAAGGAGACACAAAAATGTATCAGAGTTGAGAAAGCAAATCCAGCCTCAAAACAATTTTATCCTCTGCAGTTTGCATAGTCAACTTATTACAACATGTCATTTGTCTTAACTTTTTCAGCAACTCCAGTGAGACAGAGAGTTGAATTTTATTGTCTTTAGGTTATAGGTGAGGAAACTTTACCCCAAAGGTATGATATTGCTTACTCAGTGCCCCTCATCTCCTCTGTGGTTAGGCTGGCTGGAGCTCAGTTCTGCTGACTCCTAGTCTGGGCTTTTTCAACTCTATCACATTTTAAGAGATATAAAGATTGTTAGTCTAAAGCCAGGCATTGATATGACAGCTCGGTGCAGGGGAGGGACGGGGGAAGCAGGACACTTTGCTACTCAGTTCACTGATAGCTCGAGATGCCCTAATAACTCATTCAGGGCCAAGCACACTTGAGACACAAAGAAGCACAGCTCGGCTCCATCCATTTGATTTCTTTGGGCACAGCCCTCTCAGACAATCAGGTACAGCACCCTCCCTTGCATAGTTGATGGCCTTTCCTGAAGGCTATCAAACATATCTGCTGAGACTGCACTAAATAAAATGGCTGTCACCAAGCCATCTGGTGCATTTGAGATTTTTTCCCCCATCTAAGATGTAAGTTTTCAGTTTGCACGGCACTTCAAATTATTAATACACTCGACTAAGTCATTAATATTTCACTTTCATTACCATGTATTAATAACACAAGAATTTAGAATGATCCTGTTCATCTAACTCCTAGAAAACAAATAATTACATTCGTGCATATTGACTGTCAGATAACTAAAGATGTTTTGCCTGGGGCTATGAGAAATCCACCAGCAGGCCCAGTTTTGGTTCTTAGCCATGTTCAAAGTTTATCAAGCTGATGTCTATGAAACACCAGAGACAGCAGGAGGGTAGTTCTGGGAGTCAGATGGGGCAGCCTTAAATGGACCCCATACGGGTCTCCATAATTCTCGAGGATGAGGTTTTTTCAGAACAGAGTTGAAAGTCCTGAAGGATACTCAAAGGAAAGACTAAGAATATGAAACCTTGTTCTCTGAGGTTTACTCTCCTTCTGTTTTGTAGTAGGTGGGGCTGGGGACTTCTTATCTTCCCCTTCCTCCTTTTTATCTTGATTAAGGATAGTAGGTTCTAATGGTGGAAAGTACCTTACACACTGTTAAATGAGTCAACATTTATTTAAAAACAAAAGAGTAAGTATGTTTCTACCAAGAGCTTGTAACTAAGCTAGGTCAGTTAGCAATTTAGCATGGACAAAACAGTGTTGTTTCCTGCTTACTAGTGGGAGAGACAGACAATATGCAGATGAGCAAATTGGTAAATAAGAAGGTTGTTCTTAATGCATGCGTAGGGAGAGAGAGAACTTCTTTAGATGAGGGTCAAGAAAGCCTATTCCAAGAGAGAATGTTTGGGTTAAAAAGTAGGATGAGAAGACAGGCATATGAAGAACTAGGGGAAGTGCATAATGGACATAAGGAATGGCTGTGCAAAGACCACAAGGCAGAACAAAGTGCATAGCTGGCTCTAGAAACTGAAAGAAGTTCAGTGGGATAGAAAAAAGAGGGAAAATGGCATGAGGTAAGTCTCAAGAAATACTCGAGGGCCAGATTATGTAAACCTTTATAGGCCATGATCAGAGGTCTGGATTTTTTTCTAAGTGCAGTGGACATGCATTGAAACCTTGTAGAGAGTAACGCAAAAGTGTAACACTAAGGACTGAGAGAAAGTTAGGAATCCAGTTTCTGCCTTTAGACACCTGGTGGGGGGTGATACTGATCTCTAAGTAAAGGAGGGGTTGGGGAGGCAGAAGGGGGCAAAAAGAGAGATTAGATAAGAGTGATTAGATAGGAGAGGAAGTTTAAATCTAGTTGTCTAAAGCAGAGTGATTGATCATTTGTTCAAGTGTGCTCTGAACTGTCTAATTTATGGCTGTTGTCCTACAATTGTTTTTTTTTTTCTTTGTTTTTTGATGGAGTCTTGTTCTGTCACCAGGCTGGAGTTCAGTGGCGTGATCTCTACTCACTTCAGTCTCTGCCTCCTGTGTTCAAATGATTCTCCTGCCTTAGCCTTCTGAGTAGCTGGGATTACAGGTGTGCACCACCATATCCAGCTATTTTTTTGTATTTTTAGTAGAGATGGGGTTTCACCATGTTGGCCAGGATAGTCTCGATCTTCTGACCTTGTGATCTGTCAACCTTAGTCTTCTAAAGTGCTGGGATTACAGGCATGAGCCACCGTACCTGGCCATCCTACAATTTTTAATTGTGCCTCCTTTTACTCTCAAAAACATACCAGTATCTGGACATACTAATTAACAACATTTCTCCACTTCCTCTCCTAGCTTTATATTGTCCTCGGCATAGGGAAAAGAGCTCTTGCATCCCAGCAGCT
The DNA here is from genome assembly GCF_048565385.1 of Saimiri boliviensis. Lineage (NCBI taxonomy): Eukaryota > Metazoa > Chordata > Mammalia > Primates > Cebidae > Saimiri > Saimiri boliviensis. Next base: position 118,533,092 of record NC_133450.1, on the reverse strand, counting down.
TGCTTTTCCTGCTATTTTCTGGCCACTTCTCTCTTTGCAGAGTGGGATATTGGTGGTTCAGTCCACAAGAGGTGTGTTTCCCTCTCCTGCCAACTGATGCTGCTCACCAATGACCACTCCCCATCACTGTAATAGTTCTCTATTAAGTTAAACAGTTTCTTTCAAATATCAGTTGGCACTGCTTCCCTGGGGAAAAGTGCACTACACTATACTAGGAAACTTTCTTTCTCAACCCATCCTTTTCTAGGAGATAAAGAGAAAAGTTGTGGACAGCAGCTGTGGTTTAGGTGGAGAAGCCTCCACAAAGCTGATGAGAGCTGAGGTTTTTTAGGATTCCTGTGCTCTTGGACACACAACCTCAAATGTGGACTTTGTGCCAAGAATATTCTTTTTCTTGAATCTCTAGAGCAGGCGTCCCCAGACTACGGCCTGCAGACTGCATGTGGCCCCCTGAGGCCATTTATCTGGCCCCCCGCCATACTTCAGGAAGGGGCACCTCTTTCATTGGTGGTCAGTGAGAGGAGCACAGTGTGTGGTGGCCCTCGAACGGTCTGAGGGACAGTTAACTGGCCCCTTATGTAAAAAGTCTGGGGACGCCTGCTCTAGAGCAAGGCAGATGCAACACTATCACTGCCCTTTCTTAGTCTGAATTGAGATCTTGCCCCCACAAATGAGAGGTATCAAAATTTAAACTCAGGATTTACCAGCCAAATCAGTCTTAAATAGGGGTGACATTTTTATGCTCAAGACTTCATCTTCCTCCAGTTCTGTTTGTTTCTTGCTTTTCCTTTATAGATACCCTAAGCTTTAAAAATACCAAGCAATTTGTGCTACTGTAGATCACATGCTCTTACATAAGGCCTTTGCACATGGAGTTCTTTCAGTTTGTAGCCCGGTAACCTTCATCTGCCTGACCAATTGCTATTCAAGTTTCAAGGTTAATTACATTGTTTTCAGTGAAATCTACATCTCATCATCATAATATCTGCATTCCCAAGATTGGGCACAAGAGCAAAGAAGGAAAATAAAGCACCTGGATCTATTGGATTAGGTGGTGATGATACAGTGGAGACAGGACCAATAAGCTTTATCCCTTGGCTATATGGGCATAAAAAGCACAGCTTCAGACATTTGGGTATGTGACATCTCTCTTTCTCGGGATTCACAAAAGCACCATCCACTCCTTCTATAAAGCCCCTCTAGAGCCCCAAATGTTCTTACTTGGACTTGAAGATCATAGCCTTTTCTCCTTCCCCTAAATCTGTGAAACTAGCAGAGAGGACTCTTCATGAAAAAAGCTGACTTAGAAGGGAAGAGAACACTTTTTTTAATAAGCAGATGGTCTCTATAGATGAGGGGGTGTTAACATTAAAAACATATGCTTGGTACTAGGGAGGGAGAAACACAAAAGAGGATCGTGATGCACATGGTCTCTGTAAACAAGTAGTCTTTGTGGAAGTTCCTCATGTGAGGAAAACAGCTTTCCAGGGTGGTATGAAGAAACTTGCCTGATTAATTCTGACTTCATCTGCAAGACTGTTTACCTGACATGAATTATAAGAGCACATTACCAAGAAACGACATCTGCAGAGATGATAGCTAGATGAGCTTGTGTTTATTTGTTTGGTTTTGTTTTTCCAATTCATTTGATGAAATAAAAGCATTAGAAAATAGTCACCATGATCTTGCACTCCATCTTTGTGTTTGTAGCAGAGAAATAAAACTGACTTTGTGTCAGCATTTGGTATTTGCTATGTAAATATATGACATTTATAGAAGAAAACAGAAATAGGTATAAAGACAATCCATACCTATTACTCCAGTGATGCAATTTGTAATGTGCCACTTTGATTTTAGAGCAGAAATCTCTGTCAAAAGTGAAGAGAAGTGAGTAGACAACAAAACATACCCATGTCAAAAATATTTAATTGCTTATGGATTAAATTTAGCCTGAATAAAAATTGATATAGAGGCATAATTTATATTTTGATTAGATTAATCTATTTCTTCCCCTTTTTTAACATTAAAAGAAAACACATTTCCAGTCAGATGAAAGACGAATTGAGCTAAAACTATAGTATAATTAAATGAGCACTGGATAAGGAGTTAAAAGATGCGGGTTCCGTCACTAACTAGCTGGATGACCTTGGTTTAAGGTCATTTTATAACCATTGGCTTCATTTCTTCAATTGTAAAAAACAAGTTAATGTAAGTCAAGGATCACAAACTCAGGTTTCTATGTGGTCCTGGTGGGTGTCATACATGAGAAAATCTGCCTGGGGGTAGGACTGTAGAAGGCGGTAGGACTTGTGATGAAATGGAGAGAGCATGCCTCCTTTAAATGGGCAGCTGCTGCCAAGCAGCAGCCAAATATTGCTACGAGAGTATAGAGGAACGTATTTCCAGATTTTCTAATTTTTTAGTTTTTTAAGGTGGAAATCCTGATTTTGTGCAAAGTAGCTCAGTTTTCAAAGTTAGTAATTCATTTAAGTTTTAAGAAAAGAGAAAAAAATAATGTGAGGGTCAAATAATTTTGAGGCTCTATGAGCTAAAAGTGAGAACTACAATCTAAATGATCTCTGGGTTCTTTTCTAGTTTTAAAATCCAAGGATTCTAGGATAGAAATTGGAGCAATAAGGAATTTGCTTCTGTTTAAAACAGACCATGTCATTTTTTTAGTGTTCTGAAAAGAAAAAGGCTGCCAGAGATGTGTTGTATTTATTGAAGGATGGAGATGCTAAAGGAGTAGGGGCTGGATGGCCATTGCTTTGCTGGGGATGTGGTAGAGGAGATATCCATATTTGAGGTGTGTATCTGCATATATGTGTGTGCATGCATGAAAGTGTGTGTATTTGTGTGTGCATATATGTGTATTGGTAAAAATGGGGGAACTAAACCAAATTATTCCATCAGTTCTTTCTGACCCTGTGAGTCTATGATTTTAGCTTTGTACTCATTTTCACTTCTCTTTCTTTCTCTTTGCTCTTCTTTTTTTGCACTTATTATTTCTCTGATTTTTCAAGTAAGGGCTCTGTATATTTAAAAATCTAGATAGGAATGAAAGATGTGACAATGAGTTTGAAGGAAAGTATAGAGAAAGAGAAGAGGGAAATAAAAGGAGGTGAATTACATGCAGATATGTAGTTAGGAAAGTCTGTTATTATTTCAAGCTTGACTTATCTTTACTGTGAACATAAAATATGATCATGGAGCGTGATGTCAGTGCATCCACTTTCAATAATTGATATGATGAATAATTTCAACCTTCCAACACCTTCTGTATCTCCCCACATCTCAAGAAACTTCATTCATCAGCCACGTTTGAAATGTTTAAGTAATCTTAGTGATGTATGGAACCCTGACACTCCCTTGTTAGAAATTTGTGCTACTAACATTCTATCAAATTAAAAAGCCACTGAGCTCTTGTGCATAAAATTATCATAAATTACCTTCTGAAGGTTCATTGCTGTTTGGAATGTTTAATTGCTCACTCAGCTGAACTTTAACAGCTCAGGATTATTAATCAACTTGTCAAAAGGTTTTTCATTATGTAGTCTTTAGATGGAATTGAGCAAGTTACAAACTTGTGCTTAAGTTGGTCTGATTGTAGCAAATTGCCAATAAATCTTGATAGAGTTTGGCATCTTTTGTTCACTTATTTTGATATTTTTACAAAGGATTGTTAGGGAAACTGGCTTCTCCTACAGTTTCCAATAAACTAAATGAATTCCTGTTTAAAGCAAGGAATTGTCTGACTATCTAAGGGCCAATCAAGGCAGGTAGACTCTACTTACAAGTGACCTTATACACTCCTATTGAATTATGAAAAAGAGTGAAGGATAATCTTCAAAATGTTACTTCTATTTTTATTATGATCTCTAATGTTATTTTATAGTAATCTGCTTATAAACAGTGTTTGAAGGAATGGGATATTTTAATTTAATATTGTTCAGTGTACCCTTATAATGAAGACAGGACTGTCTTATTTTCCAAGGAGTGGGTTCACCTTAGTTAGCAAAGCCATATCACAGTGTAAAGATTATTAGTGAGTTCTCATTTCTTCAACTATTAACCTTAAAAGCAATTATTTAAAACTCAATGCACATCGTCACTACTTACATAAGCTCAGGAGTGTGAAAAGTCTTCAATAAAAATGGAAATAATCTAACATTTTACACTGTACATAATTATTCCATTCTCCATTTTTCTCTCTCTGTAATTTTTTGAATTCTACAAATATCTGAAAAAATTAGCATGGAAAATCATGTTTTTCTATTAGCTATATATTTTCACATTTATAAAGTAAATTTGTTTCTGGAAACCCAAGAAATAAATAACACCCACAATTACCATAGTAATTTGTGGTAAGGTAGCAGTGGTGTTAACAAGGGTAGTATTCTGAGCCTACTGATAACATTGGCATATATAAGAAATTTGTGAATGCCTGCCTCCTATGGCCACAAAAATAAAAACTGTAATCTCATGATGCTGTCACTGGAATTGAAGCTGTAGGCCACCCAAGGGATGACTAATCTTACTGAAAAGACCTTTGGTACTGAAAACTAATCCTTCTTGGTTGGGAAATAAACTGCCTTTGCCAGAAATTATTTGAAGAGAAAATCCTGAGTGAGGTTTCAGTATTTGCCTCATTACTTTTCATGTGGCAAAAAATGCAAATAAGATACCCACTGAAAAAACAATTTAGATGCAACTGGATCCTAGATCACTAAAGATTTTTCTCCCTGCCCACATCCCTCTCCACCCATCCACCCAAAGCCAACATGGCATAATTTTATCCCAAATCTCTATGAGTAACATGTGGTAATCTTAAAACCAAGACTCTATTGGCTACTCTATGACTCCTGTCTTGTCATCACTGCATGCATCATTTCCTGCCCTCTTTCAAACAGAATAGGGTGGTGCAGTCAAGGAGGAAAAATAACTAATATAGTTTGAGAAAGACTCTGCATTAATTAAAGGAACATAAATGGATAACAATGCACTGCTGACTGAAATTTGCATTAAGAAGGGAAGACTGGTACTGGAATGCACATCATTTGTAGAAATGACACAGTGGATATTTCTTCATCATGATTGGGTATCCCTTAAGATTGCATTGTGCTGCAAGTAACAGAAAACCCAATAAATAGTGACTTCAATTCATTCACCCCATAAAAAAGAAGTTTAGAGACATGCTGTTTCTCCTGTTGATTTAGTTACTCAAAGATCTTATTTAGAACTCAAGCTGTTTTTCTTGTCTACTGTCTTTGCTATGTTGATGTTTGTTTACTTGGGTTGTGACCCCATGGTTGGGAATGGTAGTTTCAGTCAATTAACTGTGTCAGCCACAATTTAATCAATTTTATTTAGAATGAATGAGATGAAATGTTACTGCTGAAGACTTTATTAATTTTTATTAAATTAGTTAAATTTTCACTCTATATTTAACAGAAAAATTTAGATTTCCTCTATATTTAACAGAAATATTTAAAACTTGCATGAAAGCTTAGAAAATACAATTTAATGACAGATGAAAAGAAACTTATTAAAGAAAAGTTGGAAGAGTCTTTTCCCTTCTCCAACTATATAAAAAAATGACCAGGAAGATGATGGCCAGCTGCTTTATTTTTCCAATACACATCAAATTAAAAAAAATCCTATTAGTAAATGTGAAAGAATTTACCATCAGTGAGGATTTTGGAATCCTAGAATGGGCAACTTCTTTGGAAAACTGTAAGAGCACCTTAAAAAAGAATTTATTTGAAATAATTTAGGCAAATTTTTTTCAATAAGGTTGCATGACATGATCTCTTGAGGTCCCATTCAATTCAATGGCTGTCTGGTTTTGTAATGCTAAATTTTGGAATGATTGACTAGGATGCCTTAGGACTAAATTCCACTCATTTATTCCAGTATCAATTATGAGAAACAAAAACCTAGACATTACCATTTTATGCACTGGTTATAGCAGCCAACATTTCCCCCAAGCTTTGTAGTTATGCATTTTGGAGAGTAGAGTGGAACTCATAGTGTAAATTTTCTTTAGTGCATGGATTATTGATTTAATAGATCATGACAATCTATTTTGTCAGACCTGCTACCACATGGGTTCTGAGTCAGCAGGCAGACAAACCTTATAAAATATTTGCTGTTTTAAAAAAGCTGCTGCATAAGATGAAATTAAAGCTCAGAAGTGTTATAGTCAGTTATTTGATAAGTAAGGTGATCATAACCCAAGAGCCAGAGTCATTAGAGGAAAAATGAAATAGTCATTTTGATGTTTGCTTTTGTTCTGTCACCACAATGGTAAATTTTAACCCAAAGGCAGAAAAAAGAAAAAAAGAAATTTTGTTTTTTAAGGATGTATAATATAAAGGATGAAATAATACCTAGTTGAATTCTTGGTTATCATAGGTGGGGTTGTCAGAATCTGGAAAACAAGTTCTAATTTGGCTGTTTGGTTCCAGGCAGTTTATCGAGTAGCAGTGGGAAGCAGGAGGGGCAGAGAGAAAGCCAAACTGATGCAGCCCCAACAGTAGCTTCAAGCAATTCACAGGGAGCTCTAAAGGTGGGATATTCCTTTAGAGATATCCCAAATGGAGGCAACGGGGTTAAATTTTTGTACCCTTACATTGTTCAGTCATTGGGTGTGATCTTTCCCTAGGGAGGGAACATAAACTTGGTCACGCAGGTCCCTTTGGCCAAGGGTAATTCTTGGGGAGGATCACAGTAGAAGAGAGAAATAGCTTAGCCCTGAGGAAGATATGGAGGCACTCCACAGGGTCTAGTACAGCACCCTCCTTCTGCCACTCAAATCATTTGTTTCATGCAGTGAATTCACCCTATCTGGCAAGAGCTACTCTCTGTACTTGCTTTCTTTTCTTGGGGAAACCTTAAAAGAAAAAGGTTAGAGGTACGACAGCCCTAGGCAATACAGCTTGTCTCAAAGCTGTGCCTGAGACTTACCCTCATCCTTGTTGATTAACTCTCCAGGCTAGGCAACTTACCTGGAGGGTCACAGAACTCTCAGCTGTGACCCCAAGATCACTGTGATCTCAGGCCATGGCTTAGGTACTTGCCCATTAATTATTAAAATTGGCAACCGGAGTGCCAAGATATGCCCCTGTGTATCACCTAGGCACCAAACAACAACAAACTCCTTTTCCTTCTCCTTCATCTCCTCTTCCTCCTCCTTTATCTCCTCCTTCTCCTCCTCATTTATCTCCTCCTCCGCCTCCTCCCCCTGCTTCTGCTGCTGCTTCTGCTTTTTCTTCCCCTTCCCCTTCCCTGTCCTCTTCCCCTTCCCCTTCACAGTCCCCTTCCCTTTTCCCTTCCCCTTCTCCTTCTCCTTCGCCTTCTTCTTATTATTATTCCTTTTTTAGACTAGGTCTCACTTTATTACCCAGGCTACAGTGCAGTGGTACAATCATAGCTCACTGCAGCCTCAAACTCCAAGGCTTCAGCATTGCTCCCATCTCAGCTTTCCAAAGTGCTGTCATTACAGGCCTAGCCCCCTGTCCTGTGTCTGTAAAAACAGATGAACTTCCTCCTGATTTTCAAGGTAAATTGCCTCTGTTAGGATGGTAACTTTTTTCCTTACCTGCTGGTCTGAGGAGCACAAAGTAACCAAGAGGCATCCAAAATTTAAAGTTTAATGGGACTCTCAGTGGGTCCCAGGAGTCAAAATCCCATTTTAGATTCTGCCCTGTAGGACTCTGGTATCAAGTGCCACAGTTCAGGGTCCTGGGGGAACAGAGTTTATTGAGACTTAGAGATTTGAATGCAGGAGTTTTATGGAGGTGTCCTCTCGGGATCAACACCTGTGAGGGAGCAAGGGCCATGTGATTTGGCAGCTGAAGATGTTGACCTACAATGTGGTCATAGTAGAAGCCTCTGATAATCTCGCAGGGCATATTGAAGCTGGTGTTATCCTTTAGAGATGTCCTAAAGGAAAAGGGCTTGGTAACCTTGCATCGAACAGTCACTGGATATAAGCTGTCCCCCAAAGAAAACATAAACTTGGGCAGTTTTGTCAATCAAGGGCAATTTCTGGAGAGAGACATAGCTGTAATCTGTGTGTTGGGAGAAAGAATGCCTCAGTCCTGAAGGGTAATCTGGAGGTATATGGCAGCATCTTCTACCTTGATTCTAAATTTACTATTTGTACAGCTTGGATAAAACTCTCATTTAGTCAGATGACTTTTGTTCCTTCCTTCCTTCATTATGAGTATTTGGTAAATCACTTTTGAATACATGAATGATTGAAACGTTTGAGTGTTTCACATGTCTTCACACTCTGCAATGTATGTTCTGGTGATACAAACAGAGAAGTCAAGCAGTCTGCCATCATATTTGATAGGTGACATTGCTCTCCGTGCCCCTTTAAAAAGGTGTATTCAGGCAAGTTATTTAAAATCATGTGCCTCTGTTTTCTTACCTGTAAACTGGGGCAAACAGTGCTTTTTCTGTTCACTTCAAGATTAGGGAAAATCAAAGCAGTCTGTAGAGGTTCTTGGAAGATATAAAAAGTGTTTCATGGACCGGGCGTGGTGGCTCAAGCCTATAATCCCAGCACTTTGGGAGGCTGAGGCGGGTGGATCACATGGTCAAGAGATCCAGACCATCCTGGTCAACATGGTGAAACCCCGTCTCTATTAAAAATACTAAAAATTAGCTGGGCATGGCGGTGCGTTCCTGTAATCCCAGCTACTCAGGAGGCTGAGGCAGGAGAATTGCCTGAACCCAGGAGGCGGAGTTTGCGGTGAGCCGAGATCGTGCCATTGCATTCCAGCCTGGGTAACAAGAGTGAAACTCCATCTCAAAAAAAAAGTGTTTCACGACTTTGTATCTAGCATCATTATTATTACAGGTTGTTAATATTTAACATATAATGAACAAATAAGTACTTCATTTTATATTGGCTGATTTTGTGCTAAAGTAGACCTTGAATGTCATTTGAACATTTCTGTAAGGATGTTGTTAGAGGTATTAGTTTGGGAATGAAAGTCACAGTGAAATATCTGTTATTTGCATTTTACTGTGTTTTATTTCGATGTTATTACTGTACTGAAACAATGTGTCACAATAGGCATTTGGATAATCTAAATGCTTGGATAAAATATATAATTAACAAAATTCAATGGCATTACATTTTTGGGTCATTTTAACAGTTAATATCTGTTTCTTATCTTTCTCATAGTAATAATTTTCTTCATTTCTCTTCATTTTCTTTCTAAATAAAATTATCTTTTTCAAATTTTTTGAAAGACAAGTGTGTTTTTAAATCTGTATGATAAATATTAGTTGAGAATTTCTTCTGAAAAAGTAAGTCTCAAAACTTAGAGAGAACTTGTAGTCAGAGAGGTTTTACAGAGCCATTTCATCGCACACCTGTTTCCATACCACACGCTGACCAAACGTAAAGTCAATAACAATTACTGGACACCTAAAACGTGCAAAGCCCTGGGCCAGTTGGCGTGAAGACAAATAAGGACTAATATGACTTACAAAGACATATAAGCCCCATGGTCTTTAGAGGCTTATATTATAGTGAAATATGTTCACCTTTGGTTAGGCATAGATAAGAAAAATGCCTTTACCCAGATCAACTTAGAGGAGGGAGGATGGAAATAAATGGCTTGTAATTCTGACTAGAATAACTAGGTCAAGGGAACATCAAAGCATTCTGACTTTTTATCTTCCAACTTTTAATCTTCCTAGGAAGAACTGGCTTCCCAGGATTTTATTTTACATCTCTTCCTCTCTTTCTCTAATCTATCTAATCTATCTATCTATCTATCTATCTAGATATCATCTCCTAGAATATCTTTTTTTTTTTTTTTTTGAGACACAGTTTCGCTCTTGTTACCCAGGTTGGAGTGCAATGGCGTGATCTCGGCTCACGGCAGCCTCCGCCTCCTGGATTCAGGCAATTCTCCTGCCTCAGCCTCCTGAGTAGCTGGGATTACAGGCACACGCCACCATGCCCAGCTAATTTTTTGTATTTTTAGTAGAGACGGGGTTTCACCATGTTGACCGTGATGGTCTCGATCTCTTGACCTCGTGATCCACCCGCCTCGGCCTCCCAAAGTGCTGGGATTACAGGCTTGAGCCACCGCGCCCGGCCATCCCCTAGAATATTAATTGGCACTAAGTATAGACTAAAACAGAAGAATAAAATCAGAGCCTATCATTTACCCTTTGAATCACAAAATGGCCTTCATCCCTAAAATCCAGTTGCCACAAAGGCTGAACTGTTTGGTAGAAAGGAGATGAGCCATAATCTTTTGAACTGAGTATACACAGCCATCCTGGTGCAGATAATTCACAAAAGTCTGTTTTGGGAAAAAACATACTTTGCCCGGATTTTTTTTTAAACCAGCTGTATCAGACAGAGAGAAGTTCCCTATAGTTTGGAGAATAGTTTTGTTTTTAAGCCATTTTGCCTGCTGAAGATTTGCCTGTGCCATGATATTGAAGGTGTTGCATGTATATGAAGGCCAAACACAGCGGCAGCAACAGACTGCTAAGCTTAGCCTCACCACATACAGTAATAGGTGATTAACAGGTTTTTTTCAGTTTCATAAATCTTAACAAGGTTTGAAAAAATTGTTTCATGGATGATAAGAAATAAGCTAGTGCCTTGGTGAAGGAAATGCCTGTCATGAATGCACAGCCCTCAGAGGACTAAGCAATATTCAATCCTTGTCCTTAAGTAAGTCTCATAAAAGTCCAAAGGCAATAAGGTAAAAATCCAGAAGCAAAGTCTTGGTCATCCATGCCATCATATTTCTCGGTATTTCTACGAAGTAGTTTAGTGGCATCTATTAGGCTGACAAAGAATAGGTTTTATTTTACCAGGCAGAAAAATTTTCTAAGGATATCGGCAATGAAACATGTATTGTAGAATTAAATAGCTTCAAGTGAGCAGTTGGAGGGCAATGTAGAACACCTGGTAAACAGGTAAATCAGTGTGTAAAGATGTGGAAGGAATCTTAAGCATCTATTCTACCAAGCAAATCCAAAACCTGGACTGGAAGAAGAACTTAAGAATGAAACTCTGAGATAGTTTATGGGCTGCATGGATAAGTATATTTGATTTCTTAATAAAATACAACATTTATAGAACTAAGCATTGGTTGCAGTTTATTGACACTATATATTATTTAGCATTCATAAATGAGAACCTGTCAACTCCAAATTGCCCACATGCATAAAAGGAAGCCTAGGCATTGATAATTTCAAACAACTGATGCTTAGAAAATCATACTTAATTTCATCAAATATTTATCGAATGCTTACTTTGTTGAAGGCACTGTGCTGCTCTATCAGGTTCCTTCTTCAGTCAGTAGGATAAGACAAAGTCAATCAGCTAGCATTACATTTACAAGATATATGTAATAAGTGCCTAAAAGGGTTGCAGAGAAAGGAGGAGGGCAGATTATGAAAGACTTTGTGGAGGAGACAGCAGTGACATTTTGTCAAGCAAGTTATGGGTCCAAGGAGAATGTTTCTGGATGAGAAAATAAGTGTAAAACCAAGATTGGTAAGATAGGAAGTGAGAGGCATGTTTGGGACATCAAGAAAATGTCATTTTTGCTTGGTTGCTACAAGAACAGCTGTAGGGAGATAGACATTTAGTCTGAAAAGGAAGTTGGGTAATATTGTAAAATGCTTTCAATTTTAGGGCAAGAGATCTACTTAATGCTATATAACAGGGTTTCTCAACCTTGACATTGTGGATATTCCAAATCAATAATTCTTTGTTGTGAGGGGCTGTCCTGTGCATCATCCCTGGCTTGATGGCATTCCTCCCTTCTTTATCCCCTCCTCTTCTGACAGCAATGAAAAATGTCTCCAGATTACCGTATTCCCTGGGGGGCAAAATAATCCCCAGTTGAAATCCACTGCTGTAAATAATGAGAATCAGGGGAGTTTGGGGGTGTAATCAGAAATGCCTCTCCTTACTTTCCACATCTAATCCAGCACCAAGTAATCAAAACTGTTTCTAAATATATCTTGTATTCTTTTCTTGCATCACTGTTGCCACTGACTTATAAAAGACCTTCCATCATTTCCACAGAGATCCCTGCAATCGTCTATATGCAGCTACCTGTTCTAGAACTTTTCACCTACAAACCATTTTTTCATACCCTTTTTCAAAATACAAATCTGATCATGTCATCACTTTTCATAAAATGCTTCAGACTCTCCATTGCTTTCATTATAGAATTCACATCTTTAACATGGTCCTTCTTATCTGTATAACCTCATAATTCCCTCCATAGAATCATGGAATGAACTTCCTCTAAAGTGTCATACCGTTTTATATTGCCATGTGTTTTCACATAGTGTTTCTTCTGTCTAGAATTCTACTCTCCCTGCTTGATGGGTAATGCTTATTCAAAACTCGTTTCAGTAGTAATCTCATCTAAACACAAGAAAACCCCTCCTGCCTTAGTCACCTATAACCCTAACATACTTCTGGAACCACTGTACTTTGTGTTATTGTGTCCTAGTGCCAATCCACTTCTATTACTCTCTGTACAATTTTGTCTCCTCCACTGGAATGTACTTTTCTTGAAGGCAAAAACTAGTTGTGCCTTTTTTGTATATCCATAGTATACACTGTATATCCACAGTAGTTATTTTATATCCACAGGATTTGTATATCCACAGTAGCCATTTTCACCTTAAAGCTGTGGTCTGTGTATTTCCTAAAAAGGAAGTGATGCAGTTTTGACTGATGGGTCTTAGCAACCAATATATTCTCCAAGGAGCTGGTCTTTTGTAGAGGACTTATACATAAGGGCTTTCTGGCCTTTGGAATACTCTCTGCTCTTTCCTACTTTCTCAAATAAGAAGAATCAACCAAATTCTAGCAGCCACTAAAGTACATGGGCTCATCAGTATTTCTGTTTTGTGGAGGGACTATATTCCAATTTACAAATAAAAATATACTCTGCTAGCTATATGATTATTTTGGTATTCATTTAGATGAGAGTGATAAACCTGAAGCCCTTGGAACTCTGAGTGTGCCAGGTAAGGTTTGTGATCCCACACAATTGTTTTCTGAGAAAGAATATGTAATACTTAAAAAATGTCTAACGTATTTTTTAAAGAAGTCAGCATTTTAAAAAGATTAGCAGTAATTTTCTTAAAATCCCTTTACAGATAGCACTAAATCTCAAGTAAAATTTGAAACCTTTGCCTAGTATAGAATCCATTTGTCAAATATCCAAAGATTATTTGACCACAAACACAAAAGAAAGGTCCCAGTGTGGTAAAAAAGAAAAATTCAAAATTAAAGTACTAGCCTAAAAATAAGCAATAAAGGCCCTAGGTTCTTTTCTCTCTTAATAAAAGAAAAGGAACAATAAGGTAAGTTGGACGCTGAATTTTCTGGAAACACTTTCAGCATCTGTAAAAGTTCTCCACTGTTTTCTAATGCTGGCTAGTCCCAGATCTGACATGTGCCACCTTAATCAACACTTTGGTGCAGGCATAATGGAAAACATGTTTTCTCTGCTATAACTCTAGTGTAAGTTTATGACATTGGCCAAATGGGACAGACAGGCTGAATCCTGCGATAGACAGGCCTTCTGACAGCCAAATAGAGGACACCCTGCTCATGAAAGATAGCCTTTATAGATATGACAGTCTCCAAACTCTCTCTTGGAATAAAGAAATTTGGCATAACTTTTCCCAGAAACTGTGCCAAAGATCTTTAATGGTAGAGGCAGTTCTCATAATCATAAACTCTATTAGTAAGTCTACTGACACAAGTGCTTGGTGCTTTTTCATCTAATCAGACTTGAGTGTGGAAACAGCCCAAGGTTTCCTCGGGTGTTTATGTTATTTCAATGGCACTTCCTTTGATTTACCTAAGGGATGTTTTGTTTTAATTAGAGTTTATGACCAAAGATGGGCTGAAAAAGTATTGAGGTGGATGTACGTTGTTTATGGGTTTTGAATACAATTATATCACCCATAAAAATAGACCAAACAATTTTGTTTATCTGCCAAAAATCAATTCTTGATCACAGGATTTCAGGTCTTCATTTGGTTTTCATTTACATTAATAAGAGATACTTGCTGATCATTAACTGGAGAAAACTGTAAAGGCAGTAAATCTAGAAACTAATGTTTATTAAGTTTCAATGGGAAATGTAATGAGATCTGATGTGGTTAAATTATGGACTCTTTCCAATTAGTTGGCTCTCCCTCCAAAGCAAATGTACTAAAAATAAAATAACTTCCTTTTTGATGTCAATTATAAAGTGTGTATTTTTTTTTTTGTCTCTTTTTGTCTTTTACATTTTGATAAGATTTGGCAAGATAGTACCTATGAACCTATCTGACACCTGCCTCAGAAATCATGCCAAGTGTCATCAGGTCACCATCCATTTCCTTCATATTCTCTTTGCTTTTATGTACCAAGTTCTAAAATTAGAAGCAAGAGAAATGAAGTACTGAAGACCGCATCTTTATTGGGGACTTTTATTAAAGCCAAACAAGTTTTCATAGGAAAAATATTAAATTAAAATGGCTTCCAAAGCAAAACCATCAACTTCTTGACAGGTCATAATAGCACTGGGTACAGAACCTTGATTCTTAGAACAAGATTTACAACTACCGCTGCTTTCTTCTGTGTTTGCAAAGATATTGAGAAGCACAATAGCTAGGGTCCCTGCTTCAAGATCACCAAATATGTCTGAAGCTGCTCTGTGCCCTCCTCACATTCAGCAAATAGAGCAGTATGAGCCTTGGATTGTGGTCCTTAAAGACTCTCCTTGGACTGGTATGTGTTTCAAAGAAGACATCAGCCTGGTGACAAGATCGCTGTTTTATTTTACCTTGCTTAAGGCATTTGCACGGCAAAAATGAAAAAAAAATCGCACTTAAAAGTTGGAACCTTGGAAACAGGTATTATTTCAGATTATACAAATCACATCGTGAAGATTTAATTTAATAAACCACCAAAATTTTTGTTTTAACTAAGAGCAAGGCATTTAAAGTAAGAGATCTAGATTCCACTTTTTGGTTTCACTTTTCATTACTACATGTTCTGAGCGAAGTCATTTGACAGCTATGAAACAGGGATACTAATACTTCTTTTTTTTAAAAGTTCATGTATATATATATATGAAATTTATGGATACATAGTAGGTATATATAATATTTATGGGGTACCTGAGGTATTTCGATACAGGCATGCGATGCTTAATAATCACATTAGGGTTAAAAGGATATCCATCACCTCAAGCATTTATCCTTTGTCTTACAAACGACCCAGTTAAAACCTTTTCATTATTTTAAAATGTGGCCTGATGGGGTGGCTCACACCTGTAATCCCAGCACTTTGGGAGGCCAAGGCGGGCGGATCATGAGGTCAAGAGTTGGAGACCATCCTGTCCAACATGGTGAAACCCTGTCTCTACTAAAAGTACAAAAAATTAGCTGGGCGTGGTGGTGCGTGCCTGTAGTCCCAGCTACTCAGGAGGCTGAGGCAGGAGAATTGCTTGAAACTGGAAAACGCAAGTTGCAGTGAGCCGGGATTGCGCCACTGCACTCCAGCCTGGTGATAGAGCGAGACTCTGTTAAAAAAAATAAAAGTGCAATTAAGTTATGTTGACTATAGTCACCCTGTTGTGCTATGAAATACTAAGTCTTATTCATTCTTTCTATTTTTTATACCCACTAACCATCCCCTTGGGATACTAATACTGTACTTCTTTGCAGGAGAAACTGAGGGCTTCCTTTCTAGAGGAATGCTGCTATACATTGTTTGGGTTCATTTTGTTGTCATAGTGCTAAGGGCTGTGCCAGGTTAAAGGATATGAATGTAGCCCTTTTAAATTGTTCCCATCCTCACTCCATGAGCTTGGATAAGTCCCTTTAGGGGGAATAGGCTGTCTCTCTTGCTAACATGTGACTGGCAAAGTTCGAGTGACTTGGAAGAGGTCACCAGCGTACAGACTGAAATCTAGGGCAGCTACTTCCTTGCTTTCGCAATTTCTACTGCTTCCCACTGGCCTATGCATTCTGGTTTGGCTTTTTCTTTCATTGGAATGGCAAGATCAGGTATTAAATTTCGTATTGTGATAGGAGGCAATATAAGCCCTGAGAATTGCTTTCACTTTACCCTACTTGAGTCTCCTTTGTTAGTGTGAAGGAAGTTTTCCACATGGCTCATACCAGAATTCTAGAGTCTTTTGTCAGTGTTGCCAATTACTGTATTAGTAAATGATTTTTTACTACCTTGATTTTTTTTTTTTTTTTTAATTCAAGGAACTTGTAGAGGGTTGACTGGTCTAGGAAGGGATTTAGGTGTTTGGAATCTTATTTCTTGACCATTTATCTCTCAATAGATACGTATTTACTGGCATTCCATTTTGACATGATTTACATTTATCTCAGATGGTTTACAAGATTAGTTGGAATAATATATGTCAAAATACATGCTTCAGGCATGATAAATTATTTTACAAATATTTGTTATGTATTATTTCTTGCAGGCATATTGTACAGGTGTATTTCTACTTTTTATTATTTATTATAGCATATTGTACTAGGGAGTTGACAATTGTTTATTAGTCACAGGTCAGTTCTTTAGCTTCCTTCTCTTGACTGTGTTCGTGTTTTTGCATCTGTGCAGATATTGTTTTTGCTTCTGTGCAGATCATATATATATATATATATATATATATATATATATATTTCAGGGGCTTTCAGATTCTCTTTGTACTTACACAATGATCAGCTATTATGTTTTAGGGGCTGTGTGGTCACAACTATAAAAAGGTCTCTGGACTGTGTTTTTAGCTGTTGTCCCCTGAGGCAATATAATGTCTTTTCTCACTCTCTTTTTAACTTTTTGGTTCTTTTCACATTGCTGCAAGTATCTATTTCTTCTTGTCTCTGCTTTTTAACTCAGCTTGCCTTCCCAGTATCACACTTCCTGGGGAGGTAAAAACTAATTGTAAACAATGTCAAGAATTTGCTCAGCACAGCCCTTTTCTACTGTTTTCCCTGGTGCTGTCATGGCCATGTCTCAGTTTTCATTAGCTGCTTCTGATTCCCTCAGTTCGGGATCTCATTCATATTTTTTGGTGGGTTGGTCAGGGGAGCTATAGTGCTTTCACTTGCTAGGCTAACCTCTGCTGTCCCATTTGTTCTCCATTCTGGAATGAAGAATTCACCACATTTTGAAGATTATACCCATCCCTCAAGGACCAGTTGAAAGATTCTCTCAACATCAATGTTAACTTCTTTTTTATCTTCTTATGGTTTCTTGTTTGACTCTTATGCCAACTACTCCCATTTTTTTTGCATTTATGTATGGGTTTGCCTCTCCTACTGGATTGAGAGTTCCTATGTGGGGTTGCTTTAACTTATTCATCTTTGTTAACTCAGAACACTTGAATCTTCCCTTGTGTATGAGTAGTACCTGGGTAGAGATGTATGAAATTTTTTTTTAATATTGAAATGTTCTTTCTGGCCAAGCATCCCAGTGTGTGCCTGTAATCCCAGCTACCCAAGAGGCTGAGGTGGGAGAATCACTTGAGGCCAGGAGTTTGCGGCTCTAGTGAAGCTATGATGATTGTGCCTGTGAATAGCCACTGCACTCCAGCCTGGACAACACAGCCAGATCCCATCTCTAAAATAAATACTCCTTCCTGTCTTCATACCCACACTGCTGTCTATCTCTGCAGTGTACTTCATACTTCTTCTGTCTACATAATATTTATTTATTCTCCTTTCCCTGTAAATGCTGTTTCCTCAAATACCCTGTAGACTACCTTAAGGGTTCTTGAGAAATGCTGTTAGCACATGTACTTAACTGTAAACAATATTTGACACACTTAGAATTATATATTCACTATCTATATTCTCTGTTAGACAGTAAGCTCCATGTTGACAAAAATAACACATAGCTACCTCATTCACACTTTATACCTACCATAGCACAACTATATGTTGATTTATTAAAATAAATTCTCTGGTTTCTATTTTTCTAATTGTTATTATTTTTTGTTAGACTTTATCCCTTAATATTTGGCACATGAAGCTGGGCCAAACTATAAGTGTGTGTCACCTACAAAGTGGTACACTCTTAACCTCTCTGTTCCTCAGATTCCTTATACTTAAGATGGGAATCATAAAAACATCTACAGTGAGGGATTTTGTATTGGGAGAGACAACGTGGCTCACTCAGCAGAGTACCAACATAAGGAAGGCACTCAATAAGCATTAGTTATTACCACCATCCAGCCATCCTTATGGAAAAAAGGAAAGATAAAGATAGTATGAGAAGTTATTAATACAACTCTTCTCGAGCTCTGGAATCTTGTCTTCTCAACTCAAACTAACAATTCACTCAAAAGTGTGTGTTCATTCATATGTGCAATCCATTACGTCCAAGAGGATCAGGATTCCTATGAGATGTATTTGTGGAACTGGGGCAATTTGTGTGTGTGTGTGTGTGTGTGTGTGTGTGTGCACGCGCGTGCGTATGTGTACGTGCATGCAGGAACATCCCTAAGACTGATGTCTGGTGATGGAGCCACTGAGTATCCCTACTACCCTACTCTGCACCTTCACTCTGAGATTAGATGCCCTCAGAAAGCACCGAACTGATACTGGCCTCAGTGCTTCTTTGCTTCCAGGGATAAATATTAGAGCTGACGTAGTAGCTACCATCTTTAAGCATATAACTATAGAATAGATGTGTAAGAATCTATTCTTTTAAAAGTGCTTTTTGAGAACTTTCATACAAGTTATGCAGGGTTGTTTTTTATAGCTGCAGCCAATAGCATTTCCATTTTCTTCGTTTTCTTGACATTTTATCCAATCAATTAGAAAGTAAATTGCTCTTTGCTCTCAAAATGGCATGGCTTGCCTTCTTTGAACCAGCTCATGAAAATGTCAGAAATCATTAAAGAAAGTGAAGAAACAAAAAGCCACAAGACAAGAAATGTGGATTTTTATGTTTAATTGGCATACAGCCTGTCTTTTAGCTCTAGTGTTTTTAAATTGCATTTGTTAAGAGTAAGAGAAATTTCATGTTAATTACTCACACACCTTTTCTCATTTGGCCCAAATAATTGCCCTGTGAGGGGAGTGGGGAAATTGGTTTTAGACCCAGGTTAGGGAGGAGGAACCAGTGACTCAGTGACTCACTCAAAGTCCTGATTGAATTTTAGAGTAATGAAATTCAGGTTCCCCGATTCCTAGGCCCAGCCCAGCCTTATCATTTACTAGTTCTATGACTGTGGCCATGTTATTTAGTCTTGTTGTCTCAGTTTCTTTATCTGTGAGAGTGGTGATACATTTCCATCTCAGGGTTTCTGTAAGGATTATTTAATTAAGTCTTTTAGAATAGTGCTTTTTACACGGTAAAAATGCAATAAGTACCAGATATTAACATAATACTATAAAATAATAATATCTGCCTTTTAGAATTGTAGAGAGGTTTCAATAAAATAATCCATGCAAGACTCTTAGAACATTTTCTGGCACAAAATAAACACTTAATGAGTGTTTGGGATATTTTAAATATCATTTTTATGACTATTCTATTTGATCGTGGTGATGAAATATCTAATCAACTGAGCCATTGGTTGGGGGCTGAAAGACTGAGTTTTAGTCCCTCCCTCACTATGATTCTAGTGAATCATCCAAAATACTTTTTAACTTCCTTTACAATTATATTTTTAAAAATAAATTTTTATGTGTGGTTTAGATATGTAAAAACTCATCAGTTGGATAAATTGATAAAAGATAATGATTTGGCCATGAATACTATTTACCAGTTCCTCAACTTCCATAAAGGAATGCTGGTGTTTATTCTTCTCTGCCATTGTTAGGTACCTTTTATATGTGGACGTTTTGGAGTTTGGGAGAGCATTTGAGGACATGTAAGGCAAGAGGCCACTGGGGACAAACTTCATGCCTGGCAGCACTGCTTTCAACTAATAGCCTTCTCGTGCCTGTTACACACCTCTGAGACTTAGTTGCAGCAGCATATCCTGATACTAGGTTTGCCCAGGAAGTAAAATGTTTTAAACCAAATGAAATGGTTGACAACAGTATTAAATGAGCTTTTTAACTTTGCCCATTATAAACCACCAGATTCTAAGAATCCACTTTCATGCAAAGCCTGCCTAGAAACATTTCTTTTTCGGATTTGGGATGGGCTTTCAGAGCTTAGTTTTGTGTTGTTGAATATCAGTTAGTTATTCTTCTGAGAAAATGTAGCCACACTCACAAGGTTGTTGACCATGAGGCTTAAGCTTTCCATATTTCAGAAAGAAATTTGAAAAGCCACACTGCCTTTGCTTCACATGCGAGATGTGATTAACTAGCAAAACAACTTAGCGCTCCAGGTCTTACCACCTAGTTCAAAAATGAATTGTAATTTTGAAAATTTCTAGAAAGAAGCTGCTTGGATGAGCAAAGTAGATTTAGCTGCTGATTTGGATGAGCAATCATAAGATCCTCTGCCTCTCTAGGTGTAAACTTCTGCATCTTTAAATTTCTAGGTTGGAAGACAATAATGTATTAACACATTAAGTTCTGCAGTATAGCTAGAGGAGAGACCTTTCTGACCTATGACATAATTTTAAATATTTTAGATTTGGATCTGAAATATCTAGTGCAGTTGTACTTAGAGGCTAAATTCTTTAGGTAATTGCAAAGCACAGGGGTTCCTCGTGGTATGTAGATTTAGTTTCCAGTACAATGTCACCGTATTTAGAGGGCATCTTCAATAGCTTCACCCATGTTAATGTCAGCCTATTTGTCTGAAAATCCAGCTGTTGAGTGGAAGTTTACTTTGGTCTTCTCCCCAAGGGCTTTCAGAGTAGTTAGTATAAAGTCCGGAAAAAAAAAAAAAGAAGGGTAGATTGTTCTTAGCATGCAGGAAGGAAGTTGTCAGGCGGAAAGAGGATATGGGTCTGTTTGTATGCGAGGGTAAGTATTTGCTAGCTAGATATTTCCGCTGTGTCCACACGACAAGAAAATCCTTAGTTTCCTGTGCCGGACAAATAGCAGGAAAGGGTGTGAGGGTTATTGAATGACATTATCATGTTATAGCCTCATGGGTGAGGAAAGCCTGCTTATCAAAACTGATAGCAGCACAGGACTTGTTTGGGGAGGAGCCCCAAGGTGCTGGAGTCACTTGGGGCGTTTTTCCTCTTGGGTGCTGTGGATCACTGGCTTTTGCAGACCTGGACATTCTTCCTCTCAGATAGAAGGGACTGTTCTTACTCACTGGAAAGTTACTATCAGTTTCATTATTTGCCGTCTCCTATCTGGCAAACAGTTCAGGTGGAAAGGAAGTAAGAAACATTCAGCCTGATTGGCAAAGTAGAAGATATCATGACCTGAAACTTGCAACCATTCCCCCACCCACCCTAACCGTCTTAGGTCTGGCCATACATAATCATGCTGCACACTCAAATTTATTCAAATGTGAATTTTGCTTAGTGCAAAAGCCCATTTCCAATAACTGCTGGTGCAGTATCTTAAATGAATGTGAGAGTTAAAAGTACAATTCACTCTGCCAGTTTAAAGGTTACAGGTGTGAAAGTTGTTTCTTAATTTCTAACTTTTCCAGTTGGAGAAATAGACAGTGCCTACACTCCTGATCTGTGGCTTTATTTAGATTGTTATTGAGATGTGTAATTGGGCATTAGTTAATATTTTTCTACAGTTCATTAGTATTTACTACTAATAGCAATGACTGCAATCCAGAATCAAGCAACTTGGTAAATAATGAGTAATTGTAGGTGGTTTCTTATTAGCAACTGCTTTTATAATAAGCAGTTTAGCATTCTGGAAGCTAAAATTTTGGAAAATTTACAAAATTTTGGAAAATACTATGAGCAAAAAAATTGGTTAAAGTAATGATACCCATATTTAATAAAAAGGATTCTTTTTTTTAAATTTAAATTTATCTGCCAACTCCCTAATTCCCAGCCAGAAATATTTAAATTCAATGAAAAAAGAAAGATTCAGAGCCAGAGTCATCTTATTCTAAAGATTAAGTAATAGGAACAATTAATCTTCTGAGAGGCATATCAAAGAGAATGGAATTAAATCTTTAAAGGAAATAATAAAATGACCAACAGAAAACATTTTAGCATACTAAAATGTTAGAGAAGAGACTTTTAAAAACATATCAAAAGACTCTGAAAAATGTATCAAGTCTTTAATGACACACTGGGGATGAAGATTGCAGTTCATCTGGAAGTCAGAAAGTCATTTATTTTTTTATATTAATTTGGAGGTACCCTTTCCTCATATAGATTCATCAAGTAAATATTCTACCTGTGCCATACATACCTACAAAAAACTCGCAGCCAAGTTTTATATATATATATATATATATATATATATATATATATATATATATATATTTAAATTACAGAATGAAGAGTAAATAATGACTGTAAATAGATTTTTTTTTTTTTTTTTTTGAGATAGAGTCTCGCTCTTTTGGCTGGAGCACAGTGGCGCAATCTTAGCTTACTACAACCTCTGCCTCCCAGGTTCAAGCAATTCTCCTGCCCCAGCCTCTTTTGAGTAACTGGGACTACAGGCATGGACCACCATGCCCAGCTAATTTTTTGCATTTTTATTAGAGACGGGGTTTCACCATGTTGGCCACGCTGATCTTGAACTCCTGACCTCAGATGATCTGCCCACTTCGGCCCCAAAGGGCTGGGATTACAGGCATGAGCCAATATGCCCAACCTGTAAATAGATTTTTAAGTTGAAATTACCTGTATTAAGTAGCACTCTATTTCACCACTGAAAACAATGATTTTTTTTTTGACATGTACTACTGGTATGAAAAGTAATCACAACCTTATCGTATTTACATATACTTGTAATCAGTAATAAACTTATTAACCAACAGTATGTAAACTTAATATATAAACAATCAGTTGAAGCAACCAAAAGTCAAATGAATATCTTCAGATTCCTCATCCTAATTTTATTGGCTAAAGATGCTTCAGAAGAGGCATAAAATGGTCTGGGACAAAAAAGGCTTCTACTGGCGTAGGCTTGTGAGCATTCAGTAACTGGTTCCAGAGGTTGTTTAGGGTTTCTCGAGCTCAGAGTCACTGTCATCATTTTTTTGTTTGGCTTGATTCCCAGTCTCCCAGGCGCTCTCCACTTCAAACATTTTCTGCACACTTCTCAGAATTATTTTGCTTCCTGAAAGCTCTGACCATGTCATTCTGCTTCTCACAGGCCCCTGGAGGCTTCTCCTGACTCTTCAGTTTGCACGCTGACTACTGCCTTCAAAACACTCTAACACAGTTTCCACATTACCTATCTGTCCTTCTTTCCCCAAAGTCACAACAATATGTTGTATGAAATGGCTAAAAGGATTCAGGGAAGAAGGTGTTTGCAGTGCACGTCTTTGTTAACCTGGCTGTGTTGGCCTAACTTGTTTGCAGCAATTCCCCAGGTACCTGCAAGGTAAACGAGGAGCTCTGAGTTAGTGCTTGCTTGGGCTAGAGGCATGCATGTGATCTGAGCCTTTGTACACAAGTAGTAGGAATATATACGTTCGATAGACATTTTCATAAGCAATTTTTCTCTTTTTTAACTTTAATGTCTTCCCATATTGCATTCATCTGCATAATAGTAAACACATGCCCCGACAGAAAGTTGCAGGCAGGGATATTTATTTATAACAGATGGCACAAAGCAGGAGCATGATGAATTGGTGTGTGGCTCCTGAACTAGCAAGCCCATAAATAAAGTATCCTCAAAGCTACTTTGGGGATCTTGCTTACTCAGAAGGAAGAAAGGAAAGATGATGCTCACAATTTTGTTGCCTTATATAATATAATCCCAAACATGTGCAATTTAACCACAAGCCACCAAAATTTTATAACTGAGCTTTTTCATTGAAAAAAAAAAAATGTGTTGATAGATAGCTTTTCAGACCCATGAAACAATTATAGCAATTACAGTTTTCCTTCCTTAGTTCCTTTTATGTTTATTGATCTAATGACTCAATGCATTTTAAAAAGCATATAATTGCAAACTAATCATGGTCAAAACAAGACATAGACCAATAATATTTACTACGCAAGCTAGAATAATGAAATTTTTTTTCTAGGAATACAGTTATTAATGAAACAAATGTTATTCCTTGAAATTTGAAAAATTTTGTTGCTTTCTCAGTAAACAAAGGACACTAGGATAGTAAACATAAAAGCCAAGTTTGGCTGATCTTGTATATGTGAATCATTTATTTAAAGGATTCAGAGACAAAACATGTTTTCCCCATTAACTTTGGGGTTTTATTGGCCTTGTCACTATTTTTAAGAGGTCCTGAGGTTGAAATTTAACAGTTTTATTAATTCTGGCACAGGTGTAGTGAGCCAAACATTTTCATAGAAATATGTGTATGAGTGTAAGTTTGTGTATGGGTATGTGAGGGGGTTTATGTTTATATATTGTTTAGTCTTAGAAAAACTTCTACCATTATTATTATTTGAGACAGAGCTTTGGTCTATTGCCCAGTCTGGAGTACAGTGGCACGATCTTTGCTCACTGCAGCCTCTACCTCCTGGGTTCATGTGATTCTCCTGCCTCAGCCTCCTTAGTAGCTGGGATCACAAGAATGAACCACCATGCCTGGCTAATTTTTATATTTTTAGTAGAGACAGGTTTCACCATGTTGGCCAGGCTGGTCTCAAACTCCTGGCCTTAACTCATCTGCCTCCCTCGGCCTCCTAAAGTGCCTGGATTACAGGGATGAGTCACTGCGCCCAGTCTCCTGCCATGATTTTGATGTTGGAAAAACACCAACTGGTGTGGAGAACTCTTAGCCAGTGGGGAAATATTTTTCACATTTTGAACATGTAATCTGGACATAGACTGTGTTTCAATTACTATTTTGTTTGAAATGGCAATTCCTTAAGTGAAACAAGTAGTTTGACTCGACATCAATTTACTATTTTGGCTTCTTTTTGTTGAATGAGGGTAAGGAAAGTCAGAGGCTCATAATCCTTATAAATTAAACAAAATAGGCTAACTTCTAGACACTGCACCAATCCTCACAATCACAAAGTCAAATTGCTCTAAGCCCTTTTCATATTTTTCAGAAATTTTGCTAGAGGCAGAAATATAGAGCACAATATAACCTAATGAAACAATTGAAGGCAAAGAGCAGAGTTATTACGGGAAAAAAGTTAAAGATAACTTTAAAAAGTTTATTTGTTTACTGGACAAATATGTATTGAGTAGTTACAATGTTATATGAAGTATGCTAGGTGCTCTCAAACAAAGGTGCATAAGAAAATTTTGTTTGGGGATAGGCAGATTGTAACTGCAATAGAATGTGGCAAAACAACTGGTGGAGATGTTCAAATGGTGCTATGGGAGCAAAGGAGTGGTACTAAACCCTACTTGGTAGACTGGGTGAAAGAAAGAACATCCTCTTTCTCAAATGTGGCTATGGTGCCTCTTATTTATGTCTCTTGGAAAAAAAAATTGACTTAAAAAAATCTAAGAATTATTTGTACTTCAGATTTGAATTTGATGACTATATAAGAATGATTTACATGTGCTTTTGAAATGTATAGTTTAACAAAATCTTGAGGATGATTTTAAAAGGCTAGGGCTTTGATGAGATAATGCTTACAAAACCCTTAGCATACTAGTAGCACATGGCAAATGCTATAAATCCAAGCTACTGTGTTATTACTGTATTTGTGATTGACGCTATTGCTATAACTAATACTTAAATAGTATACTATTAGTATAGTATAGTATAGTATAGTATAGTATAGTATAGTGTAATATAGTAAGTGTAGTGTAGTATAGTATAAACTGTACAGGTTTGTGGTTGGAAACAATGAGATAATAGTTCATGGGAAAGTGCCCCTATTAAACTTGGTATAAAAGAAGACAATTTTATTAATAGTAGGTAGGGGTGTGTTTAGTTGTAAGAATTAGAATAAACAACAGCAGAAAAAAAGATATTTATTTTTTATTTTTGTTCTTGCATACAAAAAAGGCCAGAAATGGGTTGCTTCTGGCAATGACATAGCAGCTTAACAGTATCAGGGCCCATGTCTTTGGGGTTGTCATGTTTTACTTGCTGTGTTGATTCATTAGTATAAGGATGACTATTAAACTTTCATGCATTCTGTATGTCTTCCAAGTCAGAAAAGGGGAAGCTGTTACCATGAAGTGCTTCACCTTTTTATTCTGGAAGGGAAGACTTTTCAGCAGAAGTCATCCTACCTCTTACTGTGGAGAACTGTACCACATGGCCATTGAATATTTAACTTACCAATTTTTAGAGTAGAGGAAGGCAAGGAATTAACTTTTTAGGAATAAATTTTGAGTTGACTAACCTACATTGTCTTGCCTCATATTGTAATTAATACTGTGATGAATCAAAAATGACAGTTTATATTTTCATAGCTATAACTCAAGTCCAATGTCTGAAATAACTGCATTATCTCTGATAAAATCTCTACAAGTTTTCCTTCATGTTTGTGACTTCTTTGTTAGGTCAATTAACCAGACGCTTGAACAAACTGTAATCTTTTTGATATGCTTTATTTTCAAAGAAAACTATGTTAATAAAATGAATTCATAGATTTTCTTTCAAAAAAGAAACTAAGTATATTGTAGCATACACTTATGGCAATCTGTTGTCACTTCTTAATCTGCCTCTGTATATGAAATTGCTGATGCTCGGCCTGACAGCCTCAAGCCTTTACAAAATCTTCAATGAAAGATTCAATGGAGATCATATACCTCAAATCTGGAAACATGTCATGACTTGTGCAAATATACTTGCGGAAGTAGTGAGGCCAAATATTTGAAATGGGAGCTGTCCCAGAAAATCGAATATCCATGGTTACTATAACTATGCTTGCTAGAATAACAAATGTTCAAAAACATATTTTAGAAAGTTTTTAAACAATAAAAGTGTGTGTTTCTTCTCCATCCCCTCTTCCACCAAGCTAAACACATACGAATTGAAAAAATAAAACGAATTGCAACTCATGCTAATCACTTAATGGTTCTGGTTAATCAATGTTTTTCCTTAGTAGTTTATATTTGCCAGTCTTTTGCCATACTTGATAAGTCCCTCCAAATGTGTGGATCTTCTCTCTCAGACTAGATGATAAACTCTGTGATTTCTCTTTGTTCCTCCCACACATACTTGACTGATGATCTTGGCCCTCCTTATCCATTCCACATGCTTTTTGCTCTTCATTTATTTTCATTGTTCCACTGTACTTTAGCTCAAGGTTAGCTTAATATAGAAATAGCAAATAGAAAGGTGCCAAGGATCCCAGGATATACTTTCCTAGGAAAAGCAAGCTGGTGTTTTTAGTTTTTTGCTCAGTCTCATTTGCATTCCCTCACATCAGAAAATGGCATAGTTTTTATAGACAATTGCCATTTATAAATATTTAGCAGGGACTCATCTTCTCTGTGCGGCAAAAGAGAGAATTGAAGTGATTAGCTATTCACAAGTAACTGGCCCAAAGAACGTGATTTATTGCCAAAGATTCAAGTCAATGCATTGACACTTATTCTCTTTTATCCCTTCAGCATGTAAGTATTTCTCTCTTTTCTGGAGCTAAATAAAAGAAATTCTCAACTGAGTAGCATCATTGTAACATCTTCTGATCAGACAGTAGGTTATTTTGTCTCCAGCCACATGTGCCTCTGTTACTCCAAAATCAATAATTATCAGAGAATACACAAATATCCAACATAGATAACCAGTTTCCTTTTTTTCTTTGCCTCAGACTTCAGAAATCTAAGAAGAGACCTACTTTCAAGTGTATCTCATACTTGGTAAATTCAGCAATCAGAATTCAAAACCTGGGAGAATTCTAAGGGATGGAGTTAAATTCGTAATAAGATGGTCCATAGGTCAAAGATGACTAGAAGGAACAGATTTGTTGTTCTGTTTTGCTAATAACAGGTATTAAATTCTAATATATGACCCTAGTTAAGTCACTTTACTTTTTGGGGGTCTCTATTTTCTTATCTAATGTGGAGTAGTTATATTTCCTTTGTGATTCCAAAAGTCAGTTTAGAAAATGAAAATGGAAATCTTTTTAAAATATGAATACCTTTAAAGCACTTTGGTTAAAGTCTCACATTTCGCCTTCTAAAATACTGTATTTCAAGTGTTTGTCTTAATCTTTCTGATTATTTCTTCTTGTATAGTTATTTGCCCAACAGAATATATATGTTTTTAGAAATATACTAAAGACAATTACCTTTGTGGCTTTTTTTTTTTTTGGTGGTCCACATATTATTCTTTTATACCTCAGTGGGTTAAGTACTTAGGATTTCATTCTAATTTGGCATGCTCAGCTGTTGTTGACCTTTTTCTCAGAAACCATTTAGTCAATCCAATGCTCTGATGGTCTGTAAGAGCATTACTTTTATGGAACCCCCTAGGCATAACTACTTAGAAAATTTGCCTGTATGCTCTGTAATTGTCAGCTAAATTGTGAAGATTAAATTCAAATGCAGCAAGAAAGTATGTTAATAACATGTTTAGAACAGTTGAAATGCTTCTGATTTTGAAAACTGTTTTGATGGAGGGAAACATCATACCTTTGGAATGCATGTGCTGCTGCCGTTTTTTGGTATATGAGTGAGGGTAGGACACATATCACAAAACAGAGATTGTACAGGTGGTTGTGATTGGGTGGTGGTGGTGGAAAAAGGACTTTTTCATAGTGCATGCAGGTTATTTCAGGGGAAAAACACCATGTCTCCACCCAGTTCACCCCCACCATTGTTTTCTCTGTTATTTATCTTTGCTGATTTTGCTTTGAATTTTTCTGATGCCTTTAATTTATTGCATTTTTAATCAGTGTTGACTTCTCTTTTTTTTTTTTTTCCTAGAAATGATGTATTACCACTGACTTCCTGATATCTCTAGTATTGAATATATAGCACAGACACCCAGCAAGGTCCACTAAATTCCAAATTTTATTAGGAAATTACTGTGGTCATATTCATTGTTATATCCAAGAATCTAGCATAGTGACTGGCACACAATTAACATGTTAAATAAATGAAGTGAATCTTTACATAATGAAGTCTTTGTTAGCTCTTATTGAGGGCTATTTCAATATGAAAACAATACAAACCTAGAGTCATTAAAATCATTGCAAAGGACATATTGGAAGGATCTGTATATAATACACAGACACGCCTTGTATTGTTTTTCCTGAGTACAAGTTTCAACAACTGGACTGCTCTTGAATGCATATATATGGATGCATGGACATTTATATTTGAAGTTTTCCTATTAGAATTACTTTCCAAAATCACACTCTAATTTACTATTTCCCTCTTCCCTCTGAATTGTTTACTTTTAAGTACATAAGTAATTTATGAGTACATTTACAGTGTTAAAATATTCAAACAGTGAGTATGTGGTCTAAAAATTGAACATCTCTCTTCACCCTGTTCTTCTTACTTCCATTTCCCCATACTTAACAGATATTTAAAGTACTCCTTTATCAATACCCTTAAATGTTGATGTGTAGCATATTCATTGTTCTTCACATCTAAATATTTTCCTAATTCCCATGACACTTTCAATTTTATCTATTATCCTGTGCATTTTATATTTTCAAACTAAAGGGTCTTTTATGGGGGAATGGAAGTGGGTACCACCTTTTTATTGAGGTTCTAGCTATATATTTTATGTTTATTTGTGACTTTTCTCCTTTTGTGATATGTGGTCAGAGATATAATATGGCTGTCATGATACAAAGTTTTTCGTACTCATTAAGGCTTTGTTTTGGGCCAAATACATGGTCAATTTTGTAAATGTTCCAATATAAGCTTAAAAGTGCTGTATATGTATTAAATTTTAGATGCAGAGTTCTATATATTTTCCTTAGATTGTAATTATATTGCTACTTACATCTTGTATATCCTCATTAATTATAAATTTTTTTTTATTAACTTGTGTGATTCCTTAATATTTCTCAGTATAATTGTAAACTTGTAAATTTTTTTTATAATTCAGTCACATTATTTAGGGTGTTTTTTGTTAGGTAGATATAGATTTTATATCATTATAGCTTCCCGGTGATATGTTCATTTTTCATAATATATATTGATTCTGGTATTGTTGCTTTTAACCTTAAAATCTATTTTATCTGATATTATAATGATATTAACTTTCTTTTTGTTAGTGTTTTCTAAGTGTGGTAGTTTGATTGTATCGATCATCCCAATTAATGGCCTCCACAGACATCTGTACTCTTGGCTGTCACTTGATAGCACCTCTCATAAAGAGGAGAAGTCAGTTTTACTACTTATTGAATATGAGTTTTTCTTGTGACTTGCTTTGACCAATAGAATAAAGCAGTAATAACAGTGTGCCTCTTAGAATCTTAGACTTTGAAGAGTGTTTTGTTTCTTTTCTCCCTTCGAATCCTGCAACTGCTCAATCTAGCTAGTGGAATAATGAGAGACATGCAACCCATTCACAGCCCTCTTCCTTGCCTCAGCCAGATGAAGCCATCCTGGACTAGCAGTCCTGCCAACCCTCTAGTTGTCTGCAGATGTAAATGAGTCCAAGGTTAGCTGAACCTGGCCCATATTCCCATTAGTTTCCAGATGACCTGGCTCATGTGCAACTATAAAAGTTATGTTTTTAACCCACTGAACTTTGGGGTGGTTTTTTGTGTAGCAATAGCTAACTGTTGTCTAGCAATAGCCCAACAATATGAATTTGTCTAACTGTTCAATGGTTTCTTTCATTCGTAAATTACCGATAATATCCTTTTTTAAACATGCCATTTTACTATTAGTTTTCTATTTTTCTTATCTTTGCTATATCTTTGAATCTTTTAAAAATATATAACTGGGAAAGAGGGGAGCAAGGGTTGAAAATCCACCTATTGGGTACTATGTTTACTACCTGGGCAATGGGATCATTGGAAGCTCAAGCCTCAGCATCATGTAGTATACCCATGTAGCAAATCTGTATATGTATCCCTTGAATCTAGAATAGAAACAAAATGCTAGTTTGCAAAATAAATAAAATAAGAGGTTATATGGCTAGTTTTCAAAAAATTCAATTTGAAAGTCTTTTGGTTCATTTATTTTCATGGTAAGTACTGATGTGTATGTATGTGCACAGCCTCTTTTGTGATTTTTTGTTTGCCTTTTTTTGTTCATTGTTTCTATTTCTCTGCTTTACATTGGATTGATAAACTTTTCTTTATTTTCCTATTTTCTCTTTAGTAGTTTAGTAGAAATACTTTCCATTTTTCTTAGTAGTTATCAGGTCATATTTAATAAACATGCTTGACCTAACAATGTCTAAAATGATCAGTATATTTATCTTTCTCTCAAGCAATACAAGATCAAGATCATTAGAGTATTTTAACTTCTATTACTATCTCAGTTACATGCTATTATTACCTAATATTTTAGAACAATCTTGGTTTTAGTTCCTCCTTCTAAATAAGTGACCATTACTTTTTATAGTCAATGTTTATTCAGGTTTTGTTTACATATTTATTCTATTACCTTGATTGCTATTGCTTCCTATATTCCATTTAATTCTTCCATAATTTTCTTCTTTATGAAGTCCAATTTTTGGTAGTTATTTTAAGAAGAATCTGTAAATGGTGAGTATCTTAGTTTTTGTCCATCTGAGGAACGTTTTTAGTTTGCCTTGAGTATTTCTCTGCCCAGTTTAGCTGGGCATAGAATTCAGGGTTGGTGATTATTTTTCCTAACACTTTGAAGATATTATTTAATATCTGTTGGTACTATTGAGAGAAGTCTGCTGTGCTTGAAATGATTTGCCTCATATAGGCATTCTTTTGTATTAAACAACTCTAAGCCATTTCTATCTTTTAATATTGTCTGTATTTAAGTTCTTGCTAACTTATAAGACAATGTAATTTATAAGAAAAAAGATTTAATTGCTCATGGTTCTGCAGGCTGTACAGGAATCATGGAAGCATCTGCTTCTAGGGAGGCCTCAGAGAGCTTTTACTTATGGCTGAAGGCAAGGCAGAAACAGGCAGTTCACATGGCAAAAGCAGGAGCAAGAGAGGGGTGGGGAATACTACACACTTTTAAACAGCCAGGTCATACGAAAACTTACCACCTCAAGAACAACACGAAGGGGATGGTGTTAAACCATTCATGAGACATCCACCCTGTGATCCAGTCACCTTCCCTGAGGCCCCACCTCCAACATTGGAGATTACAATTCAACATGAGATTTGGGTAGGGACACAGATCCGTTTTCTCTGTTTCTTTTAAGTAGTCTTTTAGAGGTATATTTGCCCTTTGTTTATCCCCTATAGTTTTTATTCTCATTTCTTTTCTTTTTTTTTTTTTGGTCTCTTTTAATTTCTACTCCCTGTGCTGTATTCTTTGGTAGTTTTCCAAGATTTATGCTTTTGTTCATTAATTGACTCTCAGTATCTGTATCTTATCTTCTGTTTAACACATTTACTAAAGCTTCAGTGTTTGCAATTGTTTATTTTCTAACTTTTTTTCATTTATTTTCTAAATCTGCCTCTTCTTTTGAAACACGCTTTTTTCTTTACCTATAGTTTTTATTCCTTCTTTTGTGTTTTTAACATTTTTAAATATTAAATATTTTATAATTCTTATTCAAGTTGTTGTCCTATTATTTTATTAATTCTGATGTCTACAGAAGTCAACCTTGAGAAGATTCAAGTGCAAATAGTTTATTTGGTAGCCGAAGGAGGTGTGTGGGAAATAGCATAAAACACATGCTTCAGAGTTATTGTACATCTCTCTTCTACCTAGGCGCTAGGGAGCTGGGATGTTTATATCTTAATCATTGATTGATTGTTAACTCCTTGGAACATGTAGCCAGTTGTATTCAAGGCTTATGCTGCTGCTTTAGAGGTAGTCCTCAGGCAAAGATATACAGATACCATCAGGTGAAAGTTGACAAGAAACATGAAATGGTATGGTCCAAGGTCCAAGGCACGCTAGGAGAGTAATGAATATTTGCTACAGGAAATTAATTCTCCCACTGAATTTGTTACTGGCTCTTGTTTATGTGTGTTTTGTAAGTTTTAACCATGAGAATAGCTTTAGAGGTGTTCTGTGTATGTGTGTGTGTGTGTGTGTGTGTGTGTCTGTGTATGAATTCTCTGTCTTCTGTACTTAAAAAGTATCCCTCCATAGTGGTTTTACTTTTACTTCTGCCTTGTGTCCCTAATGCGATTTTTTTATTAGTTTCTCATTTGAGGAACCCTGAACAATGAAGGTTATATAAATCCCATCTATTTTTAAGTCTGTGCATGTTACAGGTCTGGGATTTTAATTAATCATTTTATTTTCCCTGGAGCTCATAGACAAGCTTCCTTGTCCTATCCCTTGAGTGGTGGTCTGTTTTCTTCCTATTCTCCTTTTCTCCGAAGGTGTGGCTTTGAAGGTCCTGACTTTGTGCTCAGTTTTAGTTCTAAATCTTTGCATCATATAAGGACCAAGTTCTTAATTCCTGTCCTTGAATATGCTTTGCAATCTTAAACCCCTGGCTGTTGGCAAATTGGAGGACCCTACCGGAAGGCTGCTGCAGAATCAGCTCATGTGCTTGCAATTAGGGCTTTCAGTTCCCTCATTTCTGCCACTTCGGATTTCCCTTTTTTCATTCAAACTTATATATGCATTACAAATTTTGTTGTGTTTTCCATTATTTTTAGATGTCGGTAGCAGGATGATTTCAGCTTTATCTATGTCTGCTTTTTTTTTTTTTTTTTTTTTTTCTGGAATTTACCTTACAGATTTTAAGCATGTATGGAGTATTTAAAAATAATATAAATGTACATGCCTTTAGTAAGGTTTTGTACTGTACAAGTTAAAAAATCCCTGGGAGTCTGGACAATGTTCCTTCCTCATCAAGAATCTTCTATTAATGAGCTGAGCCTTAGAGAAGCTGTTAAAATGTTTTATGACTCAGTTTAATCACATAAAAAAAAAAGAGTAGATATTTGCTAAGGGCCTTTCAGGAATAAAATTCTACCAACTAGTTTACAGTCTATCACTCAGTGCTGATACAGCCAATTTAAGACAGTTAATGTAATTAACAAAGTAAGTCTGCTTGCCTCTATACTCTTTACTAGACTATGAGTATCTCATGGGGCAGGACTCGATGAAGTCTTACATTTCTGTATACCCAGTGCCTGACTCTACTTTTAACAAAGCATGCTAGGAAATCTTGGGAGTGCTTGATACATGGATTTAGTGGTACAAAATTACTTTGTCTTTGTATTCTCTCCCTCCCCTTTGCTTCCTCATCAAAGCCAAAACCACCAAATTTCTCTTTCTAACATATGCTGGGATTTTGCATATTTTTCTGCTATTGTCCTATCTCTCTCCTTTCTTACTGGACAAGTTCTGTGAAATTATCGTTTTACATTTCCCTCTTCCAAACTACTCCCCATTTTCATTCATAACTCTGATCTCTCCTGCCTACTTCTACCCCTCTAGCTTTTCTTTCTCTGGTCTCTTCTAATTCTGCACCTAAAATCTTAAATTTATTTGTGAGTTTTGCTTCTTCTAATTCAACATGCTCTCCCCGAGTCACATCATCTATATTGCCAAAGCTTCAATTACTACTTGCATGCTGATAATTTTCAAACCTAAAATAATGTGTTAGTATGTTTGTTTTATTTATTTTATTTGTCAGTCTGTCTCTTCTCCTAAATTTAAACTCCATGAGAGCAGGGACCATATCTACCTTGTTCACCACTATAGCCCCCAAATCTGAAACCAATCTGGCACATAGTAGATGCTCAATAAATACTACTTAATAAATGACAAGTTTTAGGATGTTTGACCTCACCAAAGCACAATATTTGATTTTTGCCAACAGAGCAATCAGTGTATGCCTGCCAAAAATGATTTCAAAAACTCAAAAAAAATCTCAGAAGAATCTCAACTAGGGATTTTGAGAAGATGGGGGCAGCAGTGGCAGCATAGTTTTTGGAACTTTCCAAGTCTGTATAAAACAGAGAAAGAAGAACAAAGTTAACAACCCATAGACAACATTTTACGTAAAACTAGGTGATAAGGCATCTCCATGAACTTCAAAAGACAAGGCCAGCGTGCCTGTAATCCCAGCACTTTGGGAGGCTGAGGCAGGTGGATCACTTGAGGTCAGTGGTGAACATGGTGAACCCCATCTCTGGCCAACATGGTGAACCCCATCTCTACTAAAAATACAAAAATTAGCTGTGCGTGGTGTTGAGTGCCTATATTCCCAGCTACTTGAAAGGCTGAGGCAGAAGAATCACTTGAAACCAGGAGGTGGAGGTTGCAGTAAGCTAAGATCATGCATGCCAGTGCACTCCAGCCTGGGCATCAGAGTCAAACTCCATCTAAAAAAAAAAAAAAAGACAAGTGAATGGGGAAAAACAATTTACAGGCACAAGAGCTACATGCTATTGATATCAGTGAGGGAGAAACTAGGGAGAAGCAATGGGGTAAGAAGAGTAGAACCCCCTCATATAGCCCCTGGAAATGTGGAGGGCCAGTTTCATAGCAGTGACTAAAATATGGGAGTTATGCTCGCCCTAAGAGAAAAGTTCAAGGGTTTCATTGTTCTTGTCTAGCTCTCATAAGTTCTGTGCTCCCTTTTAGGACAGGGCCCCCGTGCAACAAGAAAAGATTGCTGGAAATAAGATCAAAATTTAACAGAAAAAGGAAAGAGAACAGTTAAATAGAAGGGTTAAATGGAACAGTTAAAAGCAAACAAGTTTCAGAAGGCAAGCCACCATACTGATTTTGAATAGTGTTATTGATGTATAATTAACATAAAACAGTTCACACATATTTAATGTGTAGAATTTGACACATTTTGACATCTGAAACCAAGATTACCCTCAAGAGGGTGAATGTGTCCATTCATCCTGTAAAGCTTCTTCCAGCCTTTTTGTGAACCCATTCTCCTGCCTATCTCAGCTCCTTTTCAGGCAATTATTGTCGACTTTCTGTCACTGTAGATTTATTTGCAGTTTTCTAGAGTTTTATCTAAATTAAGATATCAACTGGCCGGGCGCGGTGGCTCACGTCTGTAATCCCAGCACTTTGGGAGGCCGAGGCGGGTGGATCACGAGGTCAAGAGATCGAGACCATCCTGGTCAACACGGTGAAACCCCGTCTCTACTAAAAATACAAAAATTAGCTGGGCATGGTGGCGCACGCCTGTAGTCCCAGCTACTAGGGAGGCTGAGGCAGGAGAATCGCTTGAACCCAGGAGGCGGAGGTTGCGGTGAGCCGAGATCACGCCATTGCACTCCAGCCTGGGTAACAAGAGCGAAACTCCGTCTCAAAAAAAAAAAAAAAAAAAGAGACATCAACTTTGTATTCTTTTTTCCTGGCTTTAAAAAAATATTCAGTGTAATTGTTTTGAGAT
The DNA here is from genome assembly GCF_048565385.1 of Saimiri boliviensis. Taxonomy (NCBI): domain Eukaryota; kingdom Metazoa; phylum Chordata; class Mammalia; order Primates; family Cebidae; genus Saimiri; species Saimiri boliviensis. The sequence goes on along the minus strand of NC_133450.1, from coordinate 118,496,635 downwards.
TTGTCTATGTTGCTGCATGTGCATATTATCAATTTGCTTTTTTTTAATGCTAAGTATAATACTATTGTGCAGAAATGTCACAATTTGTTTATTCACTTGTTGATGGACATTTGTGTTGCGTCCAGTTTTGGACTATTACAAATAGAGTTGTGTGTAAGTCTTTGTATGACTGTATGCTTTCATGGCTCTTGAGTAAATATCAAGGAGTAAAATGGCTAGATCGTTAGGTAGGTGTGTGTTTAAATTTTTAAGAAAATGTCAAACTGTTTTCCAAAGTGCTTGTACCATTTTATATTCCCACCAGCACTGTATGAGAGTTCCAGTTCCTATACATCTTTAGCAACACTTGGCATAGTCATTTAATTTTAGCCATTCTAATAGGTTGTCGTGGTATCTTAAGGCTCCAATTTGTATTTCTCTAATGACTAATACTATTGAGCATCCTTTCATATGCTATTTTACCATCAATACTTTCTTTGGTGAAGTATCTGTTCAGTCTTTTGACATTTTAAATTTGGGTTACTTTTTTTTTTTTTTTTTAATTTTTCTTTTTGTTCTTTGAGACAAAGTCTGGCTGTCTTGCCCAGGCAGGATGGAGATCAGTGGTGTAATCTCAGATCACTGCAACCTCTGCCTTCCTTGCTCAAGCAATTCTCCCACCTCACCCTCCTGAGGAACTGGGACCACAGGCACGTGCCACCATGCCTGGCTAATTGTTGAATATATATAAGTAGAGACAGGGTTTTGCCATGTTGCCCACGTTGGTCTCAAACTTGTGAGCTCAAGCAATCTGCCCACCTTGGCCTCACAAAGTTCTGGGATTACAAGTGTGAGCCACTGCACCTAGCCCTTGGAAGTTTTAGGAGTTCATTAAAATTCTTGATGCAAATCTTTTATCATATATTTTTACCATATACAAAAATAATATAAGAGAGTGTTCTGTGGAGGGAGAGAAACTGTGGAAGCCAAGACTTCATCTAAAAGTTCAGGAAAACTAAGTATATTAACATGAGCAACATAAAAGTTAAATTCACATTTTATACAAAGTTGCTAAAAGAAAAAGAAGATTAAGGAGCTGCTAGGATCCTGCTGATACACAGGACAAACCTCTAAACATTATAGGTGTTTGCCATTATTATAAAATCAGAAAATAACTCAAAGGCCTGTTGCTGAATCCTGAATTTCTGTCAATTGATGTTTACTTCTTTGACTTAAGAGTATTTATTAAAAGGCATGTACTAGCAAAAGGATGATATATTAACCTACCAACACTTCAATGGACATAATTGTATGTGATCTTTTGAATTATAATAGAGAACTGAGAGGAATTTCTCAGGGAAATGACTCACTCAATAGATGGTTAAGTAGAGGGAAAATAGAGAGGTCCATTTATCATGTGAAAATTTTTTAGAAAAGACTACCTAGAATGGGAGTGTTGAACTCTGCATAGTGGGAGTGTTGAGAGCAGCAAAAAATCTAGTTTTCTTCATGACAGTGGAAGAAAGGTCTTAAATGGGAGGAGATAGAACAATAATTGTTCATAATTCTACTTGATGCAATAATGACTTAACTCTTCAGGTGGAAAAATAAGTAAGATAAAACAAATGTTTGGCTCTGAAGAATGTCATAAATAGCAAAAACTCTTACTGATAAAATGTTTATGACTCAGGAAAAAAAAATACAAGGAAGAACGCAGATGGAGAAATGGAAGCCAAAAATGGTATGTAGAGGGTGAGGGGAAGGGATAGCCAGAAAGGGAGGAGGGTAGAAAAAAGCAACACAGATGATTAAAACAATCTTTTATAGGTTTGCTCCCTCTTTCTGAAAAATTTAAAAATATTTTCAGCAAACAATATTGCATCTCTCCTGGTTCTGTTTTGTTCAGCCTTCCTTTCTGCACTGTTGTCTGCTCTTTGTTTTGTATCCTAGTTTTGCAGGGGGAATTCTGCCTAACCAGACACCAGAGGAACTGCCAGCGATGTCAATCAGCTGTCATAACTAGGGCCAGGGACCAAAAAAGAACAGCATAAGCCAAAGAGGAAGAAAAAAAATAAAAAAGAGCCAGAGATAGTGTGTGGGAGTATGTTGGTTTGGTGGGGGGAGTACAGGAGGAGCTTGCTGGGCTGGGAAAACACATTTTCCCCATTTCTCCTGAGTCACTTTGGCTATACTTTTTTTCAACTCTGTGGGAAATCAAGAGTAAAGGCCTGGCTTATCAGTGATTTCACTGAGCCAGGATTCAGAATACTGAAGGGACATCCTGTACCAAGCTCTGAAACACTGACCTCAATAGAATCCCCACCCCGCAGAAAAATATTTGCCTCTTCGTGTGGTAGCCCTGTAAGATATGTAGACTAGTACAGGCAGTAGGAAATATTTACAGTCAAATACTGACTTTAAGTAAAAGAATGGAAAAAGTAATGGACCTATTTCTTGTCTGAAATGTGGTATGCCAAAGACTTTACCAAGTCCAGTCATTCGTTTGTGTTTGGATTAGTCTTGGAAAGGATCATTAGACCTGCATTTCTGCGAAACACAGTTAGGATTTGCTCATGCCGATGCCCAAATATGACCTTGACTTCAGTGTTGTGTCTAACAGATGCCTTGTCTAATTCAGAATGGGCTTGCTTGTCGTGCTCTTTCCAGGCATAACGTAAACCACTGGGGCAACTGTAATTAATATTCAGAATACTGAATAACCTTCAGCTAGAGCTATTTTGGCCCAACTGTTTTGAGGTCACTGGAATAAGACATCTAGTTTCATAACCCTAGTGGAGGTCTGATGCCCTCTGTGACATAATTTTTTTAAAGCTAAATCAGTTAAATGTTCAAGAGGCCCAGGTTGCTTAAGTAGAATGCACTCAGGTTTGTTCTCTTTATATATAATTGTTCCAGATACTGGCTTTCATTTGATTCATCCATTATGATTTTGTGATGTGATATTAACCTAGATTTCAGAATGCCAAGGTTTGATGAAGAATAAAAACTACTATATATGAATTCATAATTATATCATTTTTAATATTTGATGTACTGAAGATGATTCAATTCAGCTAAATAAGAAATTGGACTACATGATCTTTTTATTATTGCTCATAGGCATTGGAAATACAATACATATTCTTTGGGTAATCAATACATTAGAATCAATTATACATTAACACTTGTGAGGTTAGAGGATCTTGAGGCCCTCACAAACATGAATGATACTTCTGATGCCACATTTGTCTTTAAAGACTTTGATGTAAGTGAAAATAGATAATAAATTCAAATAGCCATATGTCTATCTGTACATCATTATTGAAGAACACTCATTTCAACAGAGGTTGGCAGTTACACTCCTTAATGTGTCTCCAGAGCCACATCCTTCACATACTTTATCTGAAATATTTTTATCTATTTCTGGCCAAAACCACTTTTGATCCAAATAAAATCCATTTTTTAATTTCTGGCCTCTCATGGGAAAATTCATGTCTATTTGTGATTATTAGGTTCAGGGTGGAGTTTTTTGTTTTTGTTTTTTTGTTTTGTTTTGTTTTTTTAAACAGCTACTTTCAGAGAGTTCAAGATCAAGCTAGAAGAGATCACAAGGCAAGATGTTTGTCTTAATAATATACAGTTCATTTTGAACAAAGTTGCAGTCAGTATATGCACCATAACAGGAAATTGTGTGCATGCAATAATATTTTTACAGTGAGTAACATCTTGTCATTTGTCAACACATTTGTCTTTTATATCCCCCTGCAGCTAAATCTGGTTGGAAAAAGCCTATATAAAAAGACATCTATGTATTCCTGTATTTCTAGTGCTCATCTCTCAAAGGCCAAAGCACTTGACAAGCTGGCTATTTTAACACAAAATGATACAAAGGGATAAGGAGCAGATACACATGGAGAATATCAGCTTGTTTGTTAAAATCCAGGCTTCTCTGAAACTGTAAATTTGCCAGCAGACCAGGTCAAAGATCAATAAGAAAAAGGGTATCCTGCAGAGATACAGTGATGTCCAAGATTCATCTCTTTATTCCAACTTTTGAATTGTATGTTTTAAGACGAATATACTTTTTAATAAATTATATTTATTTTCTTTGCAAGCATGTGACACATGTTTAATATTCAGAACCCAATTCTATTACTTGGTGTACTGAATTCACAAAGTGGACACATGGAAAAAGGTAGGGAGTGGTGGTGATCAGGAAGAGTTATCATAGAAAACATATGGAAGCAGGAAAGTAGAGAATTTCCTTATTGATTGATTGCTTGATAGATCTTTACTCTGTAATAAGGTCACCCATAAGTAACAGATAAAATGAACTAAACCCATAACTTAAATTTGGATAAAAATGTTTATATAAAAAAAAGTCTAAGATTTGAATTATTGTTAGCACTCACCAATTAAAACACATAGACACATGTATTTGTGCCTGCATGAACACACACACACACATAAACACACAACATTAACTTTTATATGCCTAAAGTTATAAAATTCTGTGCCTTAATAATTTTGCCATATTTCTCCAAGGTTGAATTTTTTAACCTCTCTTGTCATTCCATAAAATATCTGGAAATTTTTCCACAAGTCTTCCCAGAGACCAGATAAAAATGCCCTTTTGCTGTTCCCTATCAGCTTCCTATTTCCTGTGCACACCTACTTCTTGGAGAGCTGCATTTAATGTTAGGTTCATGTCCTGACTCAAAAAACTTTGAGTTACAAAGAGAGGAAAGTTTTGAAGTGAGAGCTTTTATCTGTACTCTTAGACAAGAAAATTCTTTTTCTTTGGAGTGTTGAGTAAGATGCTGGCAGGTCAGCCTCCAACTGCAGAATGGGAGAATATGATTCACTCTTAAATTTCTTTGCTTGTTTTTGGAGTGAACATTTGAAGAACTTTCTTTTCAGAAATGCAATCCCTCCATATGAACAGAAATTAGGAAGAATAACAATGTTTTACCTTATTCTAAGAGACTATTCCTAGTATATTTGACCTTAGCATTTCTGGGATTTTCCATAAGATAATATTGATCGAAGAGGCCTAAGTGTTAAATTTTAGCATTCCCTGTAACACTTGTCATTTCCAGTTGAATATGTTCTCCAGAGGTGGAAGTTCTTGGAATAATATAAATTTACCCTAGCAACCAAATTATGTGACAGGGTCAGTGTGTTGTGTGGTGAGGGCAGGAGGGCCTCTGTTTAGAGCCACTCAAAATTTTCCAGTTTTTCCTAGCTTAGCTGTTATCTTCATTTCTCTTCAGCTGTCTCCTGGGCTTTGAAGTTATGTGTTATATTGCCTCTTGAGTACATGCAGCAGGACCTGAAGTTCATGGTTAATATTAACAAGGTGAACACTCTGTTGGCAGGGCACTCCACAGTCAATTTCTCGAGTCCACAGAGACAAATGGCATTCAAAGGACAGTTCTGTAGATAGAAGGTCAATTTCTGCTCAGCCACCTAATCAAGCATAGGAAATTATTCAGATACTTGCTTATGTTCTTTAGGTCACAGAGTGTAAGTAATTTGTGAGGTTTTCATAACTTTTTCTCATTTATTTATGGGAAAACTTCTGAAAGCTAAGTAAAAAGCATATTTGTCTCTTTGCCATAGCACTAAGAAATATTGTTGCTCATATTGTGGTTTTATCATTAGTTGGAAAACTTATTATAAATTTCCATATTAGACTGTAGTTTTTTTTTAAATTTAGAAAATACTAGTCATATTTGTGTCTTTTATAACAGATGATGCAGTGCTTTGTGTACAATAGGAGCTAAGTACATTTTAAAAAAAACGCTAAATAGTACATATCACATTTTTTCTGACAGTTTTCCTAGAAGGCTCTCAAAGTATTTTAACACAACAGACTGTTACCAAAAACTCTAGGAGTAATAGATCAATAGTAACCCCATTTAATTTGGGAGGAAATTGAGATAAGGTATATGTCCAAATGACTTCAACAGGGCCATTATACAGAAACAAACTAATAAATTCTAGATGTTTACATGGTTTTTAGCTAGAACCACATATAGATTGACGAATGTAGCCTCATCTGACATGACCATATGGATATGTGGGAAAGAAGAGGAGAGATAGGTGAAAAGACATTGAGAAAAACCTAGAATAACTAATCTAATTGAATTATCTTCAAGAATTCAATCCAGGTTTATATTTGGCTGCTACTACAAGATCTATACCCCATTGCATTTTATAGAATATGTAGGAAAGGATTAAAACATATTCTGGACCTTATGAAATTTAATAAACATTGTCTCTAGAAGCTGTCTTCAAATGTAAGCCTAATTAGCCAAATGAGGTAGTGAATTAATTTATCAGAACCATGTAAATACTTACTATTTTATCAGCAAACACCAAGGTAAGAGAACTGGGAAGGGTAAATGATGGTGGTGGAAAATGGTCAAGTCAAAAACATTGGCCATTGTCTAGGGAAAAAGTGCATGAAAGGGCGGTTTCCTGGTCTGAAGAGGTAAGGTGGGGATTCTGAGAACCTATCTGGGAAGAGGACAATGAAAGAGAGCTCTGCTTCACAACGTAGCCTAGATTCGGTCCTGGGCAGTTTTATGAGGATGATGGAGAATTCATGGGAGGACTGGTACCCAGGCACAGGACGGGGGCTGTGATGCTTCAGAGTCTCTGTGACCTCCTTGAAGAAACAGGAAATTAGTGATTCTTAAAACAACAGTCTGGCGGGGCCGGGCGCGGTGGCTCAAGCCTGTAATCCCAGCACTTTGGGAGGCCGAGGCGGGTGGATCACGAGGTCAAGAGATCGAGACCATCCTGGTCAACACGGTGAAACCCCGTCTCTACTAAAAATACAAAAAACTAGCTGGGCATGGTGGCACGTGCCTGTAATCCCAGCTACTCAGGAGGCCGAGGCAGGAGAATTGCCTGAACCCAGGAGGCGGAGGTTGCGGTGAGCCGAGATCGCGCCATTGCACTCCAGCCTGGGTAACAAGAGCGAAACTCCGTCTCAAAAAAAAAAAAAAAAAACAAAAAACAACAACAGTCTGTTTGCAAGTACCAACGTCTCTAAAACTGTTATTCTTGACATGTTTACCTGACTATGGACAGTGTGTGTTGACTGAGCAGTGAAAATTTTCAGTCTTCTAATAGATGTGCTCCTCTTTTCAAACCTGAACATGATATTAGCAAAATCAATTTTAACCATAGCTAGTCCGTTCTCCAATCAGATTTACCTAGGAATCTCATTATAAAGCCAAACTTTTAGTAAATGTTTTATTTTAAATCATAGCACCATACTATTGTATAAGCATATGTTTGTTTTACTGACTTTTTTAAAAAGCAAACTGCCATATTAAATTATACAAATGTGAGAGTGTAAAGGCATGGAATAACAATATAATTTCAAGTTTTATTTAAAGTGAGATTGCTCTGGTAAGTCAATACACTAGTAGCTAGGCTGCATTGGAGACCCCAGTGGTTACTTCTTTAAATTCAATTATTGCATATTTGAAAAGTTGCTAAGAGTGATCTGTCTTTAGTTTACTGTTCTTAAATCTGCTTTGAACTTGGCCTTGCTAATCCTTTGACAGATCTGTAGGGTGAAAAGAATAATGAACCAGTTTGAACTTGCTCTTAATGCTGGGGGTTGAGTGGTTCTAGAATTAGACAGATGGCCAGATGGAATTAATGGGAAAATACTCAAGCCCAGGATGTGAGTTTTAATTGAGACTCTTTGTTTTTCAGTCACAGAAAACAACTCAAGCTACTTAAGTAAATATTGAGAATTTATTATAGGAATATAGAGATATTGCTGGGTACTTGAGGGCAGGAGTGTAGCCAGTCCTTGGAAAAGATTGAAATAGTCCTAAGAAAGTCAGGAAAGTCAGAAAGTACTCTTTCTCCAACTCTTTCTGCTTCTGGTACACGTGGCTGGCACTCAGGTCCCTGAGGCACTTGATATACTTCCATTTATTTTATTTTATTTTTTGAGATAGAGTCTACTACCCAGGTTGGAGTGCAATAGTGCAATCATAGTTCATTGCGACCTCAGACTCCTGGGTTCAAGTGATCCTCCTGCCTCTGCCTCCCAAGTAGCTGAGACTATAGGCCTGCACCACCACATCTGGCAGATGTTTTGATTGTAGAGATGAGGTCTTGCTATGTTGCTCAGGCTAGTCTTGAACTCCTGAGCTATAAGGATCCTCCTGCCTTGGCCTCCCAAAGTCCTCTAGGATTAGAGATGTGAGCCACTGCAGCCAGCCCCATACTTCCAACTGACTGTAAAAACTAACTGAACTCTGTTTTAATCAAATTTCAAATTCCTGGGAGAAGTGAATGACCTTAACGTGTATCAGCTCTTCACCCTTGATCTAATCACCTCTTTGCAGTGGAGTTGGGTAGGGTGAGTGGAGAAATGAGGTCATGATATATCAGCCATCTGGGGAGCTACTCCTATGAGCAATTCCAGAGAGATGAGTCAATGAATTGGGCAGACATCTGAGAGTAGTCCTATAGAGTTTGAAGTGGGGCTCCCTGAGTTGATGCAACAGAGTAGGAAACAAAGAGAAGACAAGTTAAAAAGAGAAATAAAAATGGCAGTAGAGATAAAATTTGATAAAATTTTTATCAACAAGAATTGGAGTCAGCCACTCTTAAACTCCTGAGAGCGAGTATTTCCTCCCCTTTGCCAGTGTGGAAGAGGGAGCACTATGGGAATTTCACCTCCTCCCTAAAGCATTTCCTGACTACTTATTTCTGATGCCCTTAAACTCTAAACTCTAAACTTCTACATTACTTGAAACTTGTACCTCACTGAGCTCTTGCTAATATCCTATTTTACTTTTTCTGGTGTTGTGTTATACAGATAAATGATAAAAACATGCATATACATATAATAGCTCCTTCAGATTAGGCTTCATGTTTTGTGTTACTTTATAGCCCACCTGCTTCCAAGAGTATATGGGGTAGCAATGCATCTGAAGATTGGGCTACTCAAAGGCCCTTTTTCACTCTTCAGCAGCTATTATTATTTGCAAAATTAGAAAATTGTATGCAGGAGCTCTCAATCCCTAACAAGCTCTGATCCCATGGTCTAAGCTATAAACTATCTCAAGTAAATGTAAAACTTTGTGACAAATCACAACCATGGGGAGCCTGCAGGTGTTGCTGTGGTGTAAGAAGAATTAAAAGATGGTAAGGAACCACCAAAACAATAGCGATAAAAAGATGTTTTTAAGGATTCTGTTTATATCCCACATGTGGGAGCAGGTTTCCCTTGCTCCAGCATCTCTCTGTGAAATGACTGGGGTTGGTTTCCCGAACAGGGCAAAAAGCAGAGGGTGTGTGTTCTCGCCAGCTGGACCTCGATATCTGAAAGGATGTCCTGTTTACATTTGGCACCAGAGCTTAGTGATTGCACTGCCTGAGTGCCCAGAGAATAAGATAAAACTCAAAATAAATTTTCACACAAGTTTAAAAAATAACACTCTGCTGACCCTGTCATCATACCACCTGGGATTAGTTTACCAAAGGCCTGTGTTTCAAAAGAATGCTTACTAAGAAGGGTGAGGCCGTGGTATCCATGGAATGCTTTTTTTTTTTTTTTTTTTTTTTTTTTTGGTGGCTAGGAGGATTTTCATCCTTTCTCTTTCTCTTCCCCTTATTTTTTCTTCCCCAGCACCCTTTTCTTTTTTTTGAACAAAGAGAAAAGGGAGAGAGGCAGAAGTTTGGCTGACAGCGAGACTCATTTCACCAAGTGACCTGTGTAGGTAACTGAACACTACACCGTATACTAAGCATTCAGTATAAAGAAAATTACCTGTCTATTTTAAGACCTGAAAATTTTAGTTTTTGTTTTTTTCAAGAAATAATTTTACTTAAGAGAAGGCATAGGTTGTGGTGGCAAGGATCCAGAACAAATAATAGAAAGGAATGAGAAATTGAAAAATAAAATTTACAGGTGAAAAATCATCATGGGAGACAAAAACTCTTAAACACCAGAGTTTGTTAGTCTCAGCAGCTGGCATGCTGTGAGAGTGGGACCAGTGGTTTACTGCAGATTTTTGTTAAGCAACCATTCTCTTATGATGCCTACTCAAAGGCCTCTTGTCCTTTCTGACAACTAGCCTATCTGACCCCCTGCACTCATTACAGTTAGCACTAAATATTGCCATCTTTTACTGTTGGCTGCCATTCTCCCTTAAATTCTTCCAGGCATGAAATGTGTAGGGAATGATATATATGGAAATCGTTTCAAGTGTGTAAATTGTCTACCCAATGAAACTGGAAGCTTCCTCAAGGTAAATCACCACAGAATTCCATTTTTGAGGCATTACGCTACCAACACAGAAATTAATCAAGAAAAAACAAAACAACCTAGAGGTTTCTAACTTTTAGTCTTTCCCCCCCCAAATTTGTACATTTTATTATTTCTTTGTTTATTCTACACTACATATACAAAACAAGCCTTGAGTACCAAGTTGCGTGTTTTTGAGGGTGCCAGCATTGCTTTTGCAATAAGTGAAGCCAGAATTAGCAATTGAATAGCCAAGTAAATGAAGACCAGGTACTCATAACCCACCATTTATCATGGGTTTGCAAGACAACTGCGTTTATTTCAATCTATGTGTGAGAGAATGTGCCTAGCAATCAGGTCAGCACTATGAACATTGCACTGTATTTATCTTTAGTCTCTAAACATTGTGTGTAATCAAGGAAGTGAGATGGAGTAATAAAAAACCATTATAGAGTTCTGAAAGCCCTCAATTTCATATTTACATCTTGGAACTAGCTCATTCTGACTTCATAACTCCTTAATTAGAGGCACAGTCGTTTTCTTTTCTGTAGGGCATTTTTTTCACCCTCACAATACAAGCATACATTTGGTAACTAATACCAGCAATTAGCCTCATCTGCTATGTAAATGAGTGTAATTGCAATTAAATACTTCAGTAGGCCCAAAGGGAAAACATGCAATCATTACAAAGTGAGTAGGAGAGCATGGTTAAGGGACATTTAGAAGTGTTAGCAGAAGTGCCTTTTCCCTGTAGTGTCAGGAGCCTTTTCTATGGTGAATTATTTCACTGGGAGCCCTGGAACTTGACTTGGATTTCTTGTCCTATTTTCCTACAGAGATCAGAAGAAAACTGTCCTTTTCAGCATTTCTAAGAGTTGATTGGTTTTGGTAACAATTGCTTTGGAAAATTGATTTCTCTTCAGTATAGATCCAGAGCTTAAAAATGTTAGCTTTTAGCTATGTTTGGTGTAAAAGTTGGAGAAACAACACTATTCACTGAAGAGATATTTTTTAGTATCAATAATTACTGATTAGCAGATATTGAGGTTGAGAACTCTTGGAAGAACATAACACACATGAGAGAGATGCCCTACGAGGGAGTCAAGCAGTACTGGTACTATTACCAGAAAGGGGTCCAGATCTAGACCCCAAGGGAGGGTTCTTGGATCTTCAGGGTGAGTCCAGAGTAAAGTGAAAGCAAGTTTATTAAGAAAGTAAAGGAATTTAAAAAATGGCTACTTCATAGGCAGAACAGCGGCAGGGGCCACTGGTTGCCCATTTTTATAGTTATTTCCTGATTATATGCCAAACAAGTGGTGGATTATTCATGAGTTTTCTGGGAAAGGGATGGAAATTCCCCAAACTGAGGGTTTCTCCCTTTGTTATACCATATATGGTAACTTCCTGATGTTGCCATGGCATTTGTAAACTGTCATGGTGCTGGTGGGAGTGTAGCAGTGAAAAGGACCAGGGGTCCCTCTCATTGCCATCTTAGTTTTGGTACGTTTTAGCCAGCTTCTTTACTGCAGCCTGTTTTATCAGCAAGGTCTTTATGACCTGTATCTTGTGCTGACCTCCTATCTCATCCTGTGACTTAGAATGCCTAACCATCTAGGAATCCAGCCCCGTAGGTCTCAGCCTCATTTTATCGAGCCTCTATTCAACATGGAGCTACTCTATTCAAACACCTCTGACAGTACTCACCAGTAGCATATAGTGGCTTAGAGCTCAGACTTTGGAGCCAGCCCTTAATAGCTGCATGCACTTGGGCAAGTCACGTACCTATTTTCTCCATTTGTAAAATGGGAAGACTTAGTATATGTCTCATAGTGTTGCTTTAAGGATGAATTTTTTTCATGCACATGAAGCATTGAGAATACAACCAGGCTAAAAGTAAATACTTGATAAATATATGTTGAAAGAGTTCCACACCTTTCATTTCTTCATGCAAGTTTCTTTCTGAATAATCCAAACTTAAAAGCAATGCACCTAAATGGAATCCTTTTGGTATCTAGGAAGCTTACTATAGATGATGTCATAAGACTTCTTTGAGGAGCATGATCCCCATGACATTCGCTATTGTAGACATAAACTTACCCAAGTAGGAGTAAGTCACTTTGTAATGCAGGAACTTCTTACTGAGAATCCAGGTAAAAATTGATTTGTTTTTATCAACATGTAACAAATCATTTTTCTTTCTTTACTTTGACTGCTAGGAATCTCAGAGCCAAATTTGTAGCCAACATATCTCTAGTTATCTGTACAGGACTCCAGTGCATTTGGGATAATATCACAGGCTTTTGTTTCTCCTTACTTTCATAAACAACTGTTTCCTTATTTGTGAAAAAATACTGTACTGTAGACATCTTGTGAATCCCCTCAAATACTCTTATGTAACTGTGTCTCAATGAATGAGTCACTTTGCCTCTTTGAGACAGAGTTTCTTCATCCGTAAAATGTAAAGTTAGGTCTGTGACCTTTACAATTTCTTCCAGCTTCATAAATAAGTTTTTGTTGTTGTTGGAAATTATAGCGTGGTTTAATGAAGGGAAGACTTGCCAGAAAATAAATGATGCATAATCTCATTATCAAAGCCAAAGGATGTAGAAGAATCTTTCAGACTTCCTCACTTTGGATATTTCTATTTTTTCTTTCACTATAAATTACCCCAAACACTTTCGGCCAATATAAACATTTAAAGACATGATCATGAATATTGGTTCCTTCCCAGCAGTGAATAAAAGGCAGAAGTTTTAGTGTTTGTCAGTTGAGGTGTGCAAAGCATTTTAGTAATTTCCCCATAGTTTCTCCTATGTCTTATTCAAGGAAAAGGGTACAGTGGAACCTCAAAGAATAAAGATAATAGTAAGAGAAGACCATAAACTTCTTTTGCCACTTTTGATAGAAGGGAAAAATCTAGAGTTCTTATCTTCCTCTCGTGTTCACCTACCACTTAAGAGTTAGAAGGGGAGCTTCAAAGGCTTAGCACTGTCCACCCTATTGAACTATGTTATCAGAGAAAAGGCTGCCAGATGTTTAGCAATCAAACTTGGTGCAGAACATAACTTTAATGGAAAACAGAAGGGCTTTCTGTTTCCCTCCCACTGTGCTATCTATCTGAGAGATTTTCAGGAGCCCACTTTTCTTAAACTCTTTGAAAAGCATACGTATGCTTTCTGAAGTGCTATAATTTGACCCAATTGATATAATAATAAGATGAATCTTTCCATACACTCCTGAAACAAGTAACTTTGCATCCTTGGGGATGAAGTTTATAAAGCCTGCATTTTCTAGAGTTAAAAACCACCTTGAGAGCAATTAATCAAACACAAATAGGAACATTTGGTATTAAAACTGCCCCAAAGGAGTCAAATCCTATTTTCTCCATTTATAGCTGGTCAGTTCCCATGGGAACTCAGATTCAATGTGTGTGTGTTGTAATAACGTAGTAACTTCTAATGGGCTAAGGGGGTAAGGATGTAGAAAATATATTTCTTAGGAAAAACAAATTTAATTCTTTTTCTCTTCATTAAGATGACTTTAAAAAATAAAAAGAAGGTGAGGCACAGTGGCCCATGCCTGTAATCCTAGCACTGTGGGAGGCCAAAGTGGGCAGATCATGTGGTCAAGAGATTGGGATTGAACATGGTGAAACCTCTTCTCTATTAAAAACACAAAAATTAGCTGGGCTTGGTGGCATGTGCCTGTGGTCCCAGCTACTCAGGAGGCTGAGGCAGGAGAATCGCTTGGACCTTGGAGGCAGAGCTTGCAGTGAGCCGAGATCACACCACTGCACTCCAGCCTGGTGACAGAATGAGAGTCTGGAAAAAAAAAAAAAAAAAGAAAAGAAAAAGAAAAAAATACCCATTCTTTTTAGATAAGATTGAAAAAGAGATGGTTTTGGTGGAAGATCACTTTGGATCACTTTGGCAATGATGAATAAACTGTCTCAAACTCTGATACCTCAAATGATTAAGGTGTAAAGGCTCCTCATGGCTCCAGAGAACAGAGGTGTTTATTTGTAACATGTATTTGCTTAAGGTGGGACAGGCTTGTTTTTAAAGAGTTTGTTCTATACCCAAAAATGTATTCTGTACAAACTTATCTCATGGTAAAGTGCTCATCTGTGGGTTGTAAAATTCCCCAGGACATCTGGCTCCAGTGGGGCCATGAATAAGTATAATGACAATTTGATTTTAGTGGATATTTATTCTAGAAGCTATCCATTCTGACTCTCTTCTTTAAAAAAAGATAAAAAGATAAAATACAGTAAATGGAAATTCAAATGTGAAATAAATTTGTAGATTTTCTGTTTCTTTTAATTTTGTTAAAATTTAATCTTCAATTCCAGTGAAGCTAGAAAGCGAAAATTCTGATATAAGTGCAGTTTATAGAACAGTTTGATTAAGTCAGTGTTATTTTATTATTTGAAACACAGTTCTCCGCCTCCTCTTAGGTCTTTTGATACTGTCTTTCATAACCTTGCCAATCTTATTTTCCATTAAATTCCCAGTGTTTAGTATGCAGAAGATACTCAAAAATAGAAGGATTCAGGGTTGGATGCTACACAATCCAATGCAATCCATGGATTCAGGGTTGGATGCTACACAATTCTCTATCGGGAAGTTTTCTTTCCTGGCCCTGCAAGCATCCTCTGCATGCCTAAACTTGATTGACAAATGGTGTTTAGAAAGGGAAATTGTTCACAAAGTAATAAAAATATCTTTGTTTACAATCTGACTGCAAAACAAAGTGAGAAAGCTCTTAGGCCCAATTTCTAGTTCTCTGGTCCAGAGACAGTGCTGGGCCGCACTTGGTTTCCAGTTTGCCACTCAAGAGGCACGTTTAGGCCCTTGAAGTGACGTTCACTATTCTGATGATTTGGCCCTCCCTTCCTTTCCATTTCCTCTGATAACAATGCATTTCCCTTGATCCATGGACTGCGAGGGCCCTTAGAACAGGAGCAGGATCTGGGTAAATAAACCTTGGCCTGATCTCTTTTCCAAAATTCATGGCCATCCTCCCAATTAAGCAAAAGATCCTAGATTGGATTCCAGTGGGTATCCCCTATTTTAGACACTCAAAGAAGGACTTACTTTTTTTGGGAATGCTTAATATCAAATATGTTTGTTACTTTTGAATGATTACTTTCAAATATTATACCTGCTTATTTTTCTTACTCATTTAAAAAACCATGGCAAATTCCTGAAATCAGTCATATTTTAAAAGAGAAGCAACTTATAGGGTGGGATTGGGAGGGCAGGGAAGAAAGTTTGGAATCTTGTTTGTTTCATTTTAAAAGATAATTATTATGTGTATATATGTCTTAAATCATTTTTGGAAAAAATGAGTCTAGGATAGTATGAAAATTGGGCACAGGAAGGGGAACATCACACACTGGGGTGTGTCGGGGGGGTGGGAGGCTAGGGGTGGAATAATGGGGGGCAAGGAGGTTGGCAAGGGATAACACTGGGAGAATGCCTGATGTAGGTGATGGGGGGATGGAGACAGCAAACAACCATGGAATGTGTGTATATATGCAACAATCCTGCAAGTTCTGCACATGTACCCCAGAATTTAAAGTACAATAAAAAAAAAGAAGGAAATGAGTTAATAGAGCTGATCACTAAGGTGAGATTTTATCTGATGAAAGAATATATTTTGAATCACAACTATATACTTTTGAGATATGTTAGTTTATAGGATATACTTTTATTTTTGGTAGAAACAGTTTACCTGTCTGAAAGTTCGAATTAATTTATGACTGCTGCTGAGGTACTTCCTGTCTATCAGGCGTAGAAACCAAGACCAAACTTAGACAAAGAGAAAAATTTTACAAAATTTGTGAAAAATTTCTAAGTGTACAAACCATGCCTTTAGGATTACAAACACACATCTTGTTTCTTTGTTTGCTTTTTTGGCTATTATAACAGAAATGCTTGATGTAAGACTACCAGGAAACTGGAGGTAAACCAAACTGTAATTTGAGAACTTAGGGACACAACCAATCTAAAATATAACTTTTTATGAATTTCAATGGCTCACAAAAAGCATGGGTGAAGAGTATAAACTCATCACCAGTACTAGAAAAGAAAATTAAAAGTATCTTCCTCACTGAAGGGCAGGAAGCATTATGTTTGTGCTCCAAACCAACAGAAACAGGTGTTTAGTATTTAAAAGAAAGGAGGATGGAGTAATATTGCTGACAGAGTGTATGCAGAGTTCAAGGTCTTTTTGTGTGCTCACCGAAAGGGTGATTCTCAAAGATCATGTCTGACCCAAACAACAATTAAAAGGTTAAAGCAAAGTAATACATACAGATATTTCATTCATTATATCCCTCATATCCTACGATTCTTCAAAAATTCAATAGTTGCTGCTTGAATGCCCACTGTGTGCACTATATTATCATAGGGAATAACTGAATTTGTCTTTAAGATCTTTTGACTCCGGAGACCTTTTCTGCTGTTTATGAAAGGCCTTTGCTGTTCCTGGAGTACATTTGTTCAATGAAGGAGTGGAAAAATTAATACAAAGATCTGTAACATGAAGTCTCTGCCCACAAGGAGCCTATTGATTATAGAAGAATTCATAGAGTGCTTTAGGGCTCACAAAATCTATTGCCCTGCATTATTATCTATAGTAGTCCGTGGTTCCAACTCTGATTTGTATTGGAACCACCTGGGCAGGCTACTTGTTTTTTAGTGTGTAGATACTTGCAACCTAACCTGACTTCAGAAATAGAATTTTGTTGGGAAATGGTAGAGAAGGTGGAAGAAACAAGCATCAGCAATCCTCAAGTGATTCTGGCACCTGGTCATATTGTGACAGAGGATGTCATGGTGAAGAGAACAGACTGCTGGCTCTAAAATCAGACTGGGTTTGAAACCTGCCTCTAGCCATGTGTTGCCTTTTAGCCTTAAGATTAATCACTCTTAGCCTCAATTTTCTGATCCATAAAATGGGGAGAATAACAATAATGAACAATAGGAATAACTAGTCTTATAGAACTGGTGGGGGGGCATTCAAGGAGATGATCCATATAAAGGGCCTATCTTAGGGCTTGTGCTGACTAGGCATATAGTTAAAGTAAACTTCATTAGCAATTGCTAACCATTAGGGCCTGCGACTTATTTCACTTTTAGTAGTAGACCCAGACCAAATAACCACATTCCTTGTCTTTTGGGAGAGGCTGTCCTGTCATTTGCTCTCATCTGTTCAAGCACAAGACAAGATGGTTAGGGAAGCTTACTCCTCTCTTGAATTCCAGCCAGTACCAACTAGACCTTTGGTAGGATCAGGATAGAAGAGACTGTGGCATTTCCGATCTCTGCTGGACTTCCCTCTGGGATGAACATGCTTATGTTGTTTCAGGATTTCTAGTTAGGCCTGGCCTGGAAACCAGAAGTTAAAGTTATCTAAAAGTGATAAGCTCAGGAACTACATGAAGCATTGATTTGAATCTAGTTTTCAAGGTCATCAAAGGTTCAGAAACTGAGAAGGAGATGGCAGTTTAAGGGTTAGTGGGAGAGGATACAGCATTTTACTCACAGGAGAACATTTTTTGTAGAAAGAAAAACAAGTTTTTACTGAAGTAAGTGGCCAAGAAAGTAGGTAAAGTTAATTAATGATAAACTATCAGCTCAGTCTCTAAGATAAACAAAATAAGCAGTTGTGATAGAATGAAGTTTTATCAGAGTGTGATAGGAAGGTCAGGCATGACAAATTGGGAGACTGGGACATTGAGCTGGCGCATGACAATTATGTAACTCACATTGCTGCTAAATTTAAACACAAGCAGCCTTCTCTGGAGGTGTGTAGGTGGAGAGGTGAAGGGGCAGATTGAAAACAATGGCCTTTATTTTCATAAGGTACTTTAATTTTAGGCCAGCATTGGATGTGAACTTTCAGCTAACAGTATACTTTTTGGTAGTTCTGTATTTTTTGAACTGAGATTACCCTTAGCTCCATGAAACACCCCTGTTTTTTTCTGTCGAACTACTATATCGAGTGCAGTTTTCTCTGGCCTCCCTGGAAGTGGAAATGTCTGAGCCTTTCCCCTGCAGAACGCAAAACATAAACATAAAGGCATTAAAATGGAAACAGGATCTTGGTTCTCACTGTTTCACCAAGCTCCTTAGCACTGACCTCTGACCCTCATTTAAGATCCCATAGAAAGTCTGGGCATCTGGGGTGTGTAGTTCACTGTGGGAATTTTTTTGTTATTATGGTTGTTGTTTTCCTCCTCCTGGATTATTTTGGCTTAACCTGAGGCTAAGATGTAAAATAAGCCACTTTCAAGAGTTTTCCCTGACCTTGTTTGGGGATAAGGTTAGATGATGGTATTTGACTACTGGCACTGTTAATTCAAGAATCCATTTTCAAGTTGTTATCTAAAATTCATGTTAAAAAATAAAAAACAGTATTTCTTCCATTTTTGACATTGATGACAGGTAAATTTTGATTTTTGAAAACCCATGTAGAATTGTTGAGGATATTGAGTTTTCATGATGTTTTACTCACATGTTACTTTTAAAAAAAGTAGGCCTTCAGATCAGCTAACTTATTCCACAATTTTGTGAGTTATACTGTATGACATTGTACTTTCATTAAAGAAGTCACCTTTCCTGATTCTATGGGAAAGACTTTGGTGCAGTTAGTTTTTCTTTGAAGGAAGGAATTCTATTTGTTTTTCTTGAACAGTTTGAGAGGCTAAAGTCCAGAAATATAATTGGAAGGCAATTTTATTTTATTTTATTTATTTTTTTTAGGAAGTCTCACCCTGTCACCTAGGCTGGAGTGCAGTGGCATGATCTCGGCTCACTGCAACCTCCACCTCCTGAGTTCAAGCAATTCTCCTGCCTCAGCTTCCTGAGTAGCTCGAATTACAGGCACGTGCCACCATGCCTGGCTAATTTTTGTACTTTTAGTAGAGTCAGGATTTTACCACGTTGACCAGGCTGGTCTTGAACTCCTGGCCTCAAGTGATTGGCCCGCTTCATCCTCCCAAAGCGTGGGGATTACAGACGTGCACCACCATGCCCGGCCTGGAAGGCAGATTTAAATACTGTCATTGAGTAGCTAATTTATATATACATCTAGGAGTAATTAGTACAGGATTTAGAAAATTGTCAATAAAATCAGAAGAGCAGTCCTCCACGATGAGATGGAGTAATCCTCCCCTCTTTGGTTGGATACCTCATTGCGTGTCTTAGGGTCAGAGTCATCTGTTTTCACAAGGGCAGTCTCGTTTTTAGCCTTTCTCATCCATAGTGGACTTTCTCATGGCTCAGTTCCAGTTTATATAGAAAAGAGTAAATGTCGTGAAAATTTTGTACTCAAAGCCTGAAAAGTTTTCTTATAAGAATTTTGAATTTTTTTAAAGAGAATCTTAACAGCAGCAAATAATTAATCTTTATGATATTTTTCCCTCATGGGAATTCAATGTGCTATATGAAGAACATAGGAAATTCTTATTTTGAGTGGAAGTACTAGGCTGGGTAATTGACTTGCCTAAGGTCACTCATTAAGTCTCATTGCATGTAACACTCACATTCTTAGCCTCTAGTGCTATACTGTTGTATTTATAAAGAAAAGAAAAAAGAAAACCCTGCTCTACCTCTGCAAAGAATAAAACAGCTAGGAATATACATGTGTGTCCTTTTAAACTGTCTACATAAAGTCCATCTTTTCCAGGAAGCCCTCTCTTATTGGATGTGAATATGTGGAATATTCTAAAATCTTTCTAATAGAGTCCATTTTTGTTTTAATTTTATTTTAGGACTTATGCTTCTAGAAAGCAGATATATATTTGATCTCCGCAATACTAAAGCTATAGTTATTTATTGGACAGATGTCTGGAGGAGAAGCAAGGGGAGAATATACGACTGCGAGACTAAATAGGACACTGAAGGAAGCCATGAAATAGGTCCTTGCTGTACCATACCATTATTTTTCCCTGAAATTAATACCTTTCCCCCTTGCACACTGCCATTCTAGACCTAGGACTTTTTAACAAGTTTCTTCCACAACAAGGCCTCCTTTATTAATACAGTGTAGTCATCTATGAACACCTAGATAGCTTCATTTGACTTGATAGTTTTTCTAAGCATTCCTCATCTTGTTCATGTGTCTGCTTAGCACTTTGAATTCAGTGATGTATCTTTTTTCGTGAATTTTTTTTTTTAATTCCACAAGGCTTTACATGCCATTCCACACAGAGCAGGTAGTCAATATAAGTTTGTTGATTGATTGTAATATGATATAAATCATGGGCACAATAAATTACTTGGCTACGTGTATAATTCTTACAGCTCTCTCTTCTGTATGGAGATGGGATAGACCCAGAAGAGTGGTATGTCTGTATAGGCCACATGTCCCGGTTCAGGGAGTTCCACATGAAGAACATGTTAGTCATAACAGCAACTTATATATGTATAAATCCTTGGATTTCAAATATATTTTGAATATATCCTCTCTCTTGATTTGAGAGTCAATATATATTAACTTCATGTTATGACTGAGGAAACGGAAACTCATAGGAATTTGGTGATTTGTTATTGTTCACATCTTGCAAGTAGGTGAATCTCAAAAGCAGTATTTTACCCCTTGGTCTGATGCTCTTTCTAACCCACCAGCCTGCTTCCTTCATTCCTTAAAGCTAACACTGCAATGGTCACAGTTTGTAAGTCATCTTGGAATATCATCCCTGCCTTAATTGATTTTCACAAATACTGTGAACAAAGAGATCCCCACTGCTACTATATGCCCTGCATCTCCTTGCATAATAAACTTGTATCCTGAAATCAGTCTTAAAGAACCACATGTAGCTCACACATTGCACTCTCAGCGTATCGAGCTCTTGTGCATCATTTGACCAGCCTGAATCAGAAGAAAGTGTAATGTAAGCTTCTGGGCCAACTGATCTATCAGAGGAAAGGTTAGAATACGCCTTTCCTTTTTTTTTTTGAATTGTGTGTGTGTGGGGTACATTTAGTAGCAACTTTCTGAAGGAGCAGAAAGTCCAATATCTATGAAATTGTCAAAAATGATTAGCTAGTAATACAAAATAGTCACTACCATAATGTGCTTTCAGATCAACATGCAATCATAAGGTTATTTAAAAAAAAAAAACCTCCAAATAAGCCACGTGGAATTCTTGGTGGGCTGACTTCTCATCTACTCCCAATGACACCACCACCACCACCACCACCACACCATTTGTGGTACTTCCTGTTTTGTTTTGTTTTTGAGGCTTGGTTTAATTTCAGCTAGGGTAGACTTCACAGACTTAAATTTCTTATGGAGCAAAATCTGAATTAGATCCTTCCATTGAGCCCTATTGCATTGCCTACTCTTAGCTGTACAGACCCAGTCTTGCAGATTTAGTAGAGATCATTACCAACCATAAATTTTATGTGCATTAAAGGTAGTTTTCCTCTCTTGTAATCATTATTAATATTTGATGGCCCAGGTATTATTCTTTATCGATAATTTTATAGATCATAGTTAATTTAGAATGAAAAAATCAGAACTGTAATGCAAAGTAGTGCAGCTCCACTTTAAAAAGTGACCTTGTCAAAGAGACGCATTTTTACTTCAATTAAATTCAAAGTCAGTCAGTCCCATAGGTAATGTTAGCAATTATAAGAATACTTTGCAAAAGTAGTTAAAAAACACTCAGAGAACTTTTATGTGATGCTAGTTTTTAAAGCAAGAATGACTTTCTTCCAAAACTTCAATTCTTTATGAGATCATTTTGGAGTGTACTGTTACATAAAACATGAGGTCAGTAACTAAGGCTAATTAAATTTTAGTAGGAGCAAAAGTCACCAAAAGGTTTTTGCATTCATCCTACCAATTCTAAAACAGTGATACAATACACCATTAATAGCCTTAGAATTGCTAATTATTTCAGCATGAATAGCGATATCAATGCTGTCAGTTTAATTTAATACACTCAGGAGAATTCCTGCAGAATGCATGATTTCTCTATTATTTCCTGGTTTTCACAACCATTAAAAGCTATAAATTCTCTTTCCTCTCTGCAGAGAGAGATTAGTAGTCTAGAGCTTTCTCATTTTTTTTGAGAATGTTGAAGTTGTTATTTTTAAAAGAAATGGGAAGTAAAAACAGAATAGATTTTAAAGAAGGAGAGTACCCCACGTTTTATTCTGTGTTCTAGTATGAAGTAAATGTTCATAACTCAAAAAGAATTAAAACACTCATGTCTTTTATTAGTTCCAGTGGAGTTTCCACTTAGGGAATAACCTTAGATTTGAGGGGGAAAGTGTCTTCTTTCTGGAGGGAAGCTAAAATGAATGCTTAGAGAAGTGAAAGTTAAAAGAAGTTGATTAAATAAACAAGGAAGTTTTATTTATTAGAAACTTCAGTAAGTTAAAAGGAAGAAGTGATTCACTCATTTCATAAAGTACTTTATTTAGAAAGCAACTACAGCTTGAAAGGTGAGTTAAAATGTATTCTACAAAATATGAATTTCATAATAGTGAACTAAAAACTACTGGGTCAGACTCTAAAATCATGGACTCTAAGGGTTTGTCAAAGCCTTCAAGATAATCTAAGCTTCTAATGAATTTGTTTCCTCTACAGTATCTCTTACAAGTGATTGACCAATCTTTTTTTTTGCCTATCTCTAGTGAAACTTAGTACCTAATTTTCAGAATATTCTAACTGTTTGAAATTTGCCTTCACACCAAATACTGTCATCCTTGAATCTTCACTCATTTGTTGGTTTAGTGTCTCCTGAGATGTGGGAGCACTTGACATGCTTTTAGGGGACAAACAGAAAAGCATCTTTTAATTTTAATGGTAATGTATATTTCAACATACATTCAAAAAATATACTAGTGAGCCCAACTCATGATTTTACAGATGATTATTGCTAAGAATGAAGTTAAATAGAAAAAAAGTGAGTCCATGTAAAGCTCAGTTGAGAAAACTATTACATAGATGTTAAAATATATGTGACTATGAATATGACTGAAGTCATGAAGGTGGTTACATAAAAGGCCAAGTATGAAAAAGAGTACTGTAGGTCTACACTGTGGACACCAGAGCAGACACCATATCCCTGCCTAATGGCGGAAGAGCTGGGCTGTCATGACATTAGTAAGGAAGGTGTATGTAGATGAATCGAGGCCAGGAGGAGAGGTAGAAAGCTGCTGTCATAAAGGAACAGGCATAGTGATGGCTTGCACCATAGTGGAGGCAGCAGAAATGTTGAGAGAGAAGTCTATCAGTGAGGTGTCATGGAAAGAACACTGTCCTGCATGTCAGAGGACTTAGATCTTAGCCCAACCTCTCCTCCAATTAAACTTCCCCCTATTCCTGCAGGTCTCAGTTTTCTTTATCTGTGCAATGGAAATGGTTTCCTATGTGATCATGGAAATTTCTCCCAGCTCCAAAGACCTTTGATTTTGTAAGAATCATTGTGAAGGTGTGGGCTTGGGAAATGAATGGAAATATGAGCAGTGAGAGAGGAAAGAATTGAAGATGGCTGTGAGGTTTGAAGAATGGGTAACTAGTGTCATTCACAGAAATGAGAGGGACAAGGGGTCAGAATAAGTTGGAATCAGTGGGCAAGGAAAGACTTCTTTGGATCTGTTGCAATGAAGAGGCCAATGACATTTATTTGTGATATCTAACAGGTCTGTGGACACAGGAAAAGGTGAGACTTTGTTTACGTGTCTGTAAAATAGGAATTAGGTGATATATAGAGATGTGGGGATCGCTTACATATGATAGGTGAAACCATGGAAATGACAAAAACTGTCAGTGAGGAAAGGGAGAAGGAAAAAATTGCAGTTAAGGGAGGGAGGTAACATTTACCGTGAAGCTACTATATGCTATGCACGTTATCTATGATATCTCATTTAAACCTCACAAAAATCTTGTGAGCTATGTGTAATTTCCTCCATTTCATGTATTAGAAAAAGAAATTATGCTTAGCAAGGTCCCAGATCACATAAGAATTAACATACCATTCAGATTTGAACTAGTCTCTCTGACTCCAAAATCTTTATGATTCTGGCTGGTCCAATGTGAAACATAGACAATGAGAAGGGATGAGGACACTACAGAAGAGTTCTCAGAAAGGTGGGAGGAGAACCCTTGAAACTTTGGTAGTGTTAGGTCAGTGTCAGTTCAGCCAAAGCTGGTCAGAGGGGAAGGAGAGGAAAATCATATTCAATGTTGCAGATAAATTAAAGGGAATAAGAACTATAAAATAAATTGGGTGGGGGGAAGTGAAGGAGTTCAATTATGCCACCTCAGAGGTTTTCAATATATTAATTGGGGTGAACCTGAGAAGGGAGGGTGTAGATTATGAAAATGGTAATGATAATACTAAATATATACTGACAACTTAATATATGCCAGACACTTTTCTACATGACTTATATGTATTAATTTTAAATCCCAACAACAACTGGCTTATTGAATGGTCTAAGCTCAGTAGGGTTCAAGGCAGGAAACGATTTTATCCTCTCCTGACATAGCTTTACAATCACATCCCATCATTTCTCCATGACTTCCTGTGGACAATTTATTGGGCAGATCTCCTAACTTCTCTTGATCACTTACAGGTACTAAATTAGAAACTAACATCCATACATTAATATAATGGACACAATGTTGTGGCGAAAAATGATGTTCTTTATATTTTGACACAAAATGTTAAGTGGGAAAAAGAGCAGGAGAGTGAATACAATAAACTATATGTAATAAAGGAGAAAGCACATATATTCATATTTAATTATGTATGCATTAAATATCACTTGAAATATCACCAAGGAAGCAATAGAAGTATTTGCTGATGGGAAGGAGAAGTTGTTGGCTCGAGTAATGGTAGAGGGAGGAAGACTTTTCACTATCTCTTTATTTTCCTTGACTTTTAATCTGTGTGAATGTATACTATTGATCTTATTCAGCTATTGCTACAATAATAATGCACAACAACCATCCTCAAACTCAGGCAACAAACTTTGTTTCTCATGCTCATGGGCAAGTGGTTCAGCTGAGTGGCTCTGCTTCAGGCTGCAATTGTTTGCCAGTAGTAGTTTGCAAGGGACTCAATGTCTGCATCCTCTGCCCCCCCTGCTATGACCCCCCCGCCCCTATTCATATGTTAAAAGCCTAACCAGCAATGTGGTGGTATTAAGAGGTGAGGCCTTTGGGAGGTAATCAGGTCATAAAGGTGGAGCCTTCATGAATGAATAAAGGGGACCCCAGAGAGCTCACTCTCTTTTGTCCATGTGAGGATACAATGAGATGACAGTTTGCCACCTGGAAGAGGGCCCTGATTATAACAACACCCAGATCCCAGACTTCTAGCCTCTAGAAAAGTAAGAAATATATGTCCATTGTTTATAAACCACCCAGTCTATGATATTTTGTTATTGCAGCCAAACTGACTAAGATATAGTTCTATTCCATTTGTCTCATTATGAGGCCCCAGCTGGAAGGGTTAGCTTTCTGGGGGCATGTTCTTCTCTTAGGGAAGTCGAGAATTCCCAGAGAGTGACAGAAAACACTCACGCTTTCAACTGCAGGCCTAGGCTTGGAATGTTCACATACTCAGTTCCAACCTATTGTTTGAATAAGCAGGGTAGTATACTCCTCCAGGAGTTAAAGGGGAGCAAGTCATTGCTGAACAGTAGTCTCTCTTCAAAAAATATTTTAAGTTCACTTGAGCCTAAGATCAGAATTTTAATCTCTCATCCAATATGAGACTTCTCCTTTCACTCACTGTGGCTCAGCAGATCAGGCTTGATCCGTATTTAGAAGTCTGTGTTAGGCACCAGGTGTGGTGGCTCATGCTTGTAATCCCAGCACTTTGGGGAGCTGAAGAGGGTGGCTCACCTGAGGTCAGGAGTTCAAGACCAGCCTGGCCAATGTGACAAAACCCTGTCTCTATTAAAAATACAAAAATTAACCCGGTGTGGTGGTGCATGCCTATAGTCCCAGCTACTCAGGAGGCTGAGGCAGGAGAATCACTTCAACCAGGGAGGCAGAGATTGCAGTGAGCAGAGATTATAGCCACTGTATTTCAGCATGGGCCACAGAGCAAGACTCTGTCCCCCGCAACAAAAAAATGTTTATGATAGGGAAAAGGATTATACTCAGCCTCTTCTCTTCCCTCCTTCCCTCCTTCCCTTCCTTCTCCCCTTGTTTTCTTTTCTTTCACTTTACCTACTTTCTCACTTTTAGATACTATTAAAATTTCTGGCTTCTTAAAAGTTGCATACAAGAAAAAGGTATAATGAGAAGGGAAGAGCTATTTTTAAAAAATTATTTCAAGATTGCTTTTTTTTTTTTTTGAGTTTTACTTTAAGTTCTGGGATACATGTGCATACCATGCAGGTTTGTTACATAGGTATATATATATGCCATGGTGGTTTGCTGTACCTATCAACTCATCATCTAGGTTTTAAGCCCTTGCATGCATTAGATATTTGTCCTAATGCTCTTCCTCCCTTTACCCCCCAGCCACCACCTGACACAGGCCCTGGTGTATGTTGTTCCCCTTTCTGTGTCCATGTGTTCTCATTGTCAACTCTCACTTATGAGTGAGAACATGTGGTGTTTGGTTTTCTGTTCTTGTGTTAGTTTGCTGAGGATGATGGTTTCAAGGTTCATCCATGTCCCTGCAAAGGACATGATCTCATTCTTTTTTATGGATGCATGGTATTCCATGGTATATATGTACCACATTTTTTTTTCAGTCTATCATTGATGGGCATTTTGGTTGGTTCCATGTCTTTGCTATTGTAAATACTGCTACAATAAACATACATGTGCATGTGTCTTTATAGTAGAATGATTTGTATTCCTCTGGGTATATACCCAGTAATGGCAATGCTGGGTCAAATGGTATTTCTGATTCTAGATCCCTGAGGAATCACCACACTGCCCTCCACAATGGTTGCACCAATCTACATTCCCACCAACAATACAAAAGCGTTTCTATTTCTTCACAGCTTCGCCAGCATCTATTGTTTCGTGACTTTTTAATAATCCCCATTCTGACTGGTGTGAGATGGTATCTTATTGTGGTTTTTATGTGCAGTTCTCTAATGATCAGTGGTGATGACCTTTTGTTCATATGTTTGTTGGCCACATATGAAAAGTGTCTATTCTTATTCTTTGCCCACTTTTTGATGGGGTTGTTTTTTTCTTGTAAATTTGTATATTCGCCCTTTGTCAGATGGGTAGCTTGCAAAATTTTTCTCCCATTCTGTAGGTTACCTGTTGACTCCGATGATAGTTTCTTTTGCCGTGCAGAAGCTCTTCAGTTTAATTAGATCCCATTTGTCAACTTTGGCTTTTGTTGCAATTGCTTTTGGTGCCTTTGTCATGAAGTCTTTGCCCATGCCTATGTCCTGAATGGTATTGCCTAGGTTTTCTTCTAGGATTTTTATGATTTTGGATCTTACATTTAAGTCTTTAATCTTGAGTTAATTTTTGTATAAAGTATGAGGAAGGTGTATAGTTTCAGTTTTCTGCATATGGCTAGCATGTTTTCCCAGCACCATTTATTAGATAGGAATTATTTCCCCATTGCTTGTTTCTGTCAGATTTGTTGAAGATCAGATGGTTGTAGATGTGTGATGTTATTTCTGAAGTCTCTGTTCTGTTCCATTGATCTATATGTCTGTTTTGGTGCAAAAATATGCTGTAGCCTTATACTATAGTTTGAAGTTAGGTAATGTGATGTCTCCAGCTTTGTTCATTTTGCTTAAGATAGTCTTGGCTATAAGTGCTCTTTTTTGGTTCTATTTGATATTTTTTTTTTTTTTTTTTTTTTTTTTTTGAGACGGAGTTTCTCTCTTGTTACCCAGGCTGGAGTGCAATGGCGTGATCTCGGCTCACCGCAACCTCCGCCTCCTGGGTTCAGGCAATTCTCCTGCCTCAGCCTCCTGAGTAGCTGGGATTACAGGCACGCACCACCATGCCCAGCTAATTTTTTGTATTTTTAATAGAGACAGGGTTTCACCTTGTTGACCAGGATGGTCTTGATCTCTTGACCTCGTGATCCACCCGCCTCGGCCTCCCAAAGTGCTGGGATTACAGGCTTGAGCCACCGCGCCTGGCCCATTTGAAATTTAAAGTAGTTTTTTCTAATTCTGTGAAGAATGTCAATGGTAGCTTGATGGGAATAGCATTGAATCTGTAATTACTTTGGGCAGTATGGCCATTTTCGTGATATTGATTCTTCCTTTCAATGAGGCTGGAATGTTTTTCCATTTGTTTGTATCCTCTCTT
Organism: Saimiri boliviensis; assembly: GCF_048565385.1. NCBI lineage: Eukaryota > Metazoa > Chordata > Mammalia > Primates > Cebidae > Saimiri > Saimiri boliviensis. Next base: position 118,468,086 of record NC_133450.1, on the reverse strand, counting down.
ATTTCTTTGAGCAGTGGTTTGTAGTTCTCCTTGAAGAGATTGGGAAGAACAGGTTCTAATGTTGCTGGGGTCCTATGCATGGCCCAGGGAAAGATTCTGGTTCTGTGTTTCAGGAAAGACTTTGTGGGTTTTTTACAGATTCGTGGCAGAGACCTCATGCTACATCATGCCTTGTTATTGGTGATGTACCTCTGAATGACTGCTTCTGAACCCCTGTTTCTGGTCTGCTGCTCCTGCCTTTACAGAGGCTTTTAGTCTATCCCATCTATGGGTGGGAAGTTTTCAAATACCGAAGACCTGCTGCTGTATGCCACCTATGGGAAATAAGTACCCTTACCTGTTGTTGATCAAAGGGTAGCTTGTATCCGTCGTGCTTTTTTTCACTGTGTTCATAGAGGCAACTCAAGCCACTCACTCATCATTAAACTTTTCTAGGTGAAAGTCAGGTACCAGTTTCAGCCTTCCTAAGGTTTTCTTGAATCATTTCCCCAATGTGGCATGATAGCAAGGAAGTACCCCATCGCTGCAAATGCTCAGCTCTAACCATTTGTTTCCAAACAGATTCTCACCTCTCTTCCCTCAGTTTATATCAAGACTTTTATTACACAGGTTGGAGATGGATAATGGGTTAAGGGAGTCGATGGTATCCAGAAGCATGGATTCCAGACTCAGCTCTGCCACTAACTATATAAGTGACATGAATGAGAATCTAGTACAATACTATTCTTCTAAAGAAGAGGAAACTGAGGCTCATGCACTTTTCATAATTTGTCCTCTTTAATCTGATAGTGGCAAAGCTCTGCCTTAGACTCTGTATTTCTTGCTGCCTAGGAATCTGTGTTTCTTGAACTGCATAGTACAATGTTAGCAAGTCTTTCCTTATGTTTAAACAATCCTGCTTTTGTGATTTAAGATCCTTTCTTCTTGTTCTTGTTTTGGCAAGGACCAGATCAGGAAAACAGCTGACTACCATTTTTTATTTGTGAACATTATAAATATAAAGCTTTCCAAACCTGCCCCAAGAGTTAGAAATTTTTGAGTCTTGAGCCTCAGAGACTCATTTTGAATCCATTCAAACTACAAAATATTTTGGTTCTGAAGATCTTCTTCTGAAAGACCCCAATAAAGATCTCTCCTCACAGTCCATTCTTCAATTAGTCCCTCTGTGGGACTGGAGGGAGATCTGCAGAGCCAGCTGGAGTTTGAACTTGTGATTCCTAGGGGAAGGAATATTTCAACCCTGAGACTTAGATTTCAAGTTCTTTTCTCTGTTAGGAGTTGTGTTACTGAAGTAAAATAATATTCTTAACTCTGAATGTAGAGTTCTTAAATGAGAACATACATCTTACTTTTTCTATTTTTGGAAATTTAGCATTTATTAAGTTATTAACCTTTGAAAAATTCTATACTCCTACTTCCTTGTCTGTCAGCCTGTCTCCCCTCCTCTCTGCGACAGCCTCTTTCTGTAGAAGGATATATTCTGCTACTTCAGTGCTTCATTTCTTATGCTCCACAACAGTCCCCTACATTGCCCTTCCTATGCCACCCTTGAAGGCTCCCGGATGTGAATTCACATACCTTACATTCACACGCACAGTTCAGATAAAACAAAGTCTATTGTCTTCTGAGAAAAATTCTAACTCTCCTCAGGTACTGTAGGTGTCTCATTGCATATTCTTGCTTGAAAATATAAGAGGAGCTGTGAATTGTGATCTTACATTATGCCTCAGAGCAGGCCTTCCTAAAAGTACAATTTCTTCCCCAAAGGAAATGAGAGAGCTATTTAAAACAAGCAATCAATCCATTTAGAACTCACCACAATCTGAAGAACATTTCTTACAGTTATGAATAGAAGGAAGAGAGGCAACGAATTTTTAAAAAATGGATTTAAAAGGAGACCTTTGGGCCCATCGGCATTCACTGAGTCCAAACATAGAAATTCAATTCAACTTATCATGTAGAGAAAAGATTAATCACTTGCAGGAATCTTGAAATCCGTATGCTGCCTTCAAAGTTGTTAAATGAGAATCATTTCTAATTACCACTATCTGCTCAGTATTAAACTTTTCTACATAATTTGATTGTCTTGCTGCAGCATGAGTCATCTTAAGTTCCATTTTCTTTCAGTCCCCAAATCCAAGTTCATAGATGCCTACAACAATTTCAGAGGGTTCAGGTTAATCTCGTCTTCTCTTGAAAAGCCAGCACTTTACAGGCCGTAACTGTGTCACATGGGTGCCTAGCAGTGCAGTCATCTATTGCTTTTATCTTTTTTAAACATTTTATAACCTATATACAAAAGTAGCTTAATCTTCTATAAACGTCATTTAGAGAATTCCAATTCTATTTGCATTCTACCTAGTGAATCTTCTAGTTATTTTGTAAGCCAAGGCTAAATGCCCTCCAGGACTACATTTCTGTTGCTTGTTTTTGGTGTACCTTTTTTTTCTTTTTTACTACTCAACATTTGTTTCTCCTGGTGACGTTGTCTCAATTTGGATACGGGGGAATTTGCTTGCTCTATTGCATGATCTACTGGGACTGTCTATCGTGGTATCTTCCCCCTGCTATAGCCTATGCAAAAGTCTATGATTCAGTCATTTTCCTTGGAATTTGTCAAGTGCAGAGTGACAGAAAGCCTGAAAGTGGTAGCCATGGCAGAAGCTCATTTATTCCTGAGGAGGTTGTCTACCTTTCCCTGCACTCTGGACTTCCAATTTTGCTTTGATTCATCCTTGTTGAGACTGTTCCTTTAGATTTATTTATAATGTTGTCAGCTATTCACTATCCTTCAAATAAACTTTGTTTTCTGTTTAGAGTTAGTTTTTATTAATTACAACCAAAGGTGTCTGATGGCACTGGCCTCAAATATCCTCCCATTGGTTTTCCCAACTATTGTCAAGATCAGGGTGGGCCCTTTTATGGCTATACATTTGCTCTTTGGTCTTCCTAAAATTTCTTCATTCTTCTTGTATTGAAATCTTACCCTTTTCATCCTTTATGACATTTTTTTAAACTTCAAACTTTTTCATGAAAACTAATATGATTCGTCTTTCTTCCAGAATTTGTTCGGCATTTATTTGTTGTTTGCTAGATCCGAAAGTCTCCTTTTGCTGCACAGAGAAATTCACTCAGCTTTTGCCTCAGGATAAGCTGCCAAATGTTCAGCCAATAAAAACTGAGCCACAGTGCATCTACTCTTGACTTTTTGGTAAAATATATGAAAGAAAACTTACCGATTAAACCAATCCTGAATCACTGTTACCAAATGTAAATTAGTCACAGGAAAACCATTACCAATGTTTCTCCCTATCAAAAAGCAGGAAATAAAGTGTAGCAGAGACAGGGGCAAATCTAAGCAGATGTTTAATACACAAAGTTTTTTTTTTTTTTTTTTTTTTTTTAATCGATACCAGCAGAATAAAGCTAGCAAAATGATCTTAGCACCTCAGTGACTTAACACAACAAATGCTATTTCTTACTCATGCTCCACGTCTAATGTGAGTTGGCAGAGATTTTCTGTACATCATAACCTGTCAAAGACCCAAAGACCGAGTTGGTGGAGGTATCCTTTTATTAGCAGTACTTCTGCTTACATTTTATTGCAAAGTAAATAATATGGCCACACGATCATTAAATTGGGCAGGGAAATGAAATCCCTCTATGTACCTGGAAAAGGCATACTATACATATTTGATGAATACTACTAATGATTGACTACTCTACCTTATCCCTTATTCGTGGTCTTTTCTCCTCGTCATGCCCAGCATTCTTCAGTTTAGAACTGCCCACCTCATTCCAGGCATTTTTTCTAAGTCTCAGATTTGATGTAACTAAGCTCTTATTTAATCTTCACCAAGATATTAATTGATAATGATAATACATTGAATTGACAGAGTCTCTATAGTTTACATGGTATTCCTGTATAAATGATGATCTTTGACCCTCACAAGCTCCCAGGGACATAGGTGGGGCAGAGTGTATTAATTCAACTTTATGTAGGTGACTAAACTGGAGCAGAAGGAAACAAAGTACCTGACCCAAATTCACAATTATAGAGCTGGGGCTAAAACAACATATCTTTCCACACTAAACCTGTTGCTGTGTTTGTGTGTATATTTTACCACATCACACTTACATAGTTAACAAATAAGACACGTGGCCACTATTAAGTTTATTGTCTTGTAAAAGTGGAAGCAAAGAAGACAGAAATTCCCTCCAGAACTAAAGAAATGAAGCTGTAATGATAACCAGGACAGTCCCTCTAGCATATTATGACTAGTGGAGGGAGGTATTGTCCCCTGTCCTTGTACATACCACAGGGGTGGCGGCCTGCTTTTCTACCTCTTCCTAAGAGTAGTTTGGGTAGGGTAACACTGGTGTATGTATCTCATTGTTAACTGACTAAAACGATGAGAGAAGGCCATGTAGGTAAGAACTGTTTTAAAGGAAAGCAAGTAATTACTTAGATGTTACTAGAAAAATGAGTGGCTAAACTAACTCCTATGCTTGGTAACGGTTTCTAGCCTTTATGTCCAAAGAATAGCAAGGCATACATTTCTAACATCTACTTTTCAGTTTAGAAAACCGACTGAATGCAGATCAGTTTAATTCTGGAGTCACTAGGCAGTAGTTTGTTGTAAAACATTACGGTAATTCCCTGTCCTGGAATTTCCTGTTTCAGACAGGTGTCAGTGTATCACAATTTTTGGATTTGAACATGGAGTCTCTGTCACCAGGGGAAAGGGAAACAGTGTGACTGTGGCCTAGAACTTGTCTGCTTTACGCCATTCGCTTTCCTTGTCAACCTCTCAAAAGCATGAATTGTGTTACAGGAACATATCACAGACAGCACAGAAACTTCAAGGTGACAGGGAGAGAACAGTTGCTGTATAATTGAAAATTTCACTAAAAAAGCCTATAAGACAGATAAAAATGTGAAATTATCTAGCAACATTTACTCCTGAATATTCGCCGTCAATCACTAATAAATTTTTCCAATAACTCAGGCTCATTTTGATTATTTTCCTGGGAGGGGCTGTTGGTCTCTCAGGCATGCAGTACACCTGCAGGCAGGCCTCTTCTGGTGTTTGCCTACAGGAAGGTCATTAAAAGGCAGTGCAAATTAGGGCAGCTCCCCCAGCAACAGCAATTAACCTTCAGGAACCCGGCAGGCATGGGTGTATTTTAGGACTACCATTAACCTTCTCATTATTTAAAGGAGTGAACAGTAAGAGAAAAAAACTAAGATCTTCTCTATCTCTCCCTTCAATTCTTTGTCCCTCCCCTGCCCCTCTCATTCATCCTATGGCTGTCTTTGAGATGTGGGGACTGCTCTACTCACATTGCAAACACTGTGGGGGGATGGCGGCAGTTGTAATTTGCTGCCAACTTAATGCCATTGGAGGGGACTGGCAGATGGTTAAGCATGGTCTTTTCTGCTCTGGCTCCACTCTGAGTAGTCCAGTCTAGGAGGAGGAGTTGGTGTTGGTCCTAACGCCTCCTGATCTGGTTCCATGTGGTGGCAGGTGCCATTGATGCTTGTTACACATACAGTGCCCCTTCAGGTGCCTCTTGAGTGCCCATCCATCTCCTTGCCATCCTTGTCTCCCTCGCTCTCTGGAAAAGAAGGAAGCCCACCCTCTCTGCAGGGGAGAGCAAACAGTAAGTTGACTCATCGGTCATTGCTTATGTCAGGTGCAAGCTGTGGATGAATGTTCAGAGACTGACACAGCCTTGGGCAGAACTGACATAACAATGCTCCTTTTTCCTGTTAGTGAGGAATTTCTGATTGGAAACAAAATAATATCTACATCATTAAAAATGTTAACATTCCAGAAATAGCATCTTATTTTAAATGTCTGTTCATCTGACGAGTCTTAGCTGACATAACTTATATTTGAATCTTAATATACAAAAAAGTATCTTTTGGGCTTAATTTTACTTTCAATTAATGGTGTTTTCTTCTAGAAAAGTGGTAGTGAACATACAAGCATGGGACAAAAGTTCTTGAATCTTGTTTACCAAATGCCATTGAGGTATATCATTTAAGATTGAGAGAAAAAAACAAATTTGTTTAATTTTATTTAAAAACTACGTGCTACTATTATAGTTATAAAATAATCCCTAGGTTATTAGGCCACAATATGAAAATTTAAGCTGGCAACATGTTTGTGATTGTCACAAGAAGACACCTATGAAGTTATTCTAAGGAGAAAACTGATTCAGGATTTGATGTGGGTTCTGGCAAAAGGAGGAGATGCCAGGATTGCCCCAGAATCTGAGGAAGCCTCTTTAATTTAAATGTGCATGCTGTGATGCAGCTGTGCTGATGAATGCATATTTATTGGACCTGGATAGGAGGCAAATGTGTAACTAATTAAACTATCTTGGCATCAGCTACTCTGGCCAAAAACCCCTTTTTAAAAACATCACTGTTTAAAATGCATTCTGGAAGCAAAAAGTTACCACTCAGAGAACTGGTTTGCAAATAATATCTCTGAAGGAATGCATCAGTAATTTTACTTAGATTTGAAAAATAGTGTTTAGAGATGCCCTTAATTTACAGATGGCTTCATGAAAGTTTTCGCCCTAAAGCTGAGACTATTTTCTTGTTTTAAGAGATAAAAAGGACAAACTGTCTAGAAAAACTATAGAACTGCAAACCCCTTTTCTATTAAAATTACAAAAATTAGCTGGGTGTGGCAGGGCATGACTGTAGTCTCAGCTACTTAGAGGCTGAGGCAGAAGAATCACTTGAACCGGCAAGTGGAGGTTGCAGTGAACTGAGATTGAGCCATTGCACTCCAGCCTGGTGACAGAGAGACTATGTCGCAAAAAAAAAAAAAAAAAAAAAAAAAAAAGAAAAAAGAAAACCTATAAAATGGCACTTTAGAGCTCATCTAGTCCACTTGTTCTGGTTGCAGCTAAGGCAATGGAGCACAGAGAAATGCCTAGGATATGAACTAAGTAAGCTTCTCTGTTTTCCAACTTCCATTGCATTACTACTAGCCACTGAAGAACTTTAGAATGCTAATTGTTAAAAAAATACAACTGTTTAACAAAAAATTTCTTGAAATTTGTTTGTTTACAAAATCTGTGCAAGCTGGACATAAATGGATGAGCCAAGAATGACACAAATGGATGAGGCTGAATGGCAGCAGGATACTGGAGCCCTGTTATTGCCTATACTTCACAACATGCTAAATGGTTCAACCTAGGTATTTATTTAATTCATACGATGAACACTTTGGATTTTTCATGATCTAATGATGAAGTATGCATTTATATATCAAGGTGGAGAAGGAAATTCAAGTTTTGGGGGTTTCTGAGTCAGAACAATTAATAACTCTTCTCTTTCTTACCCAGATTCTGAACTAATCAAGAAATTAATCAGCAGTGAGCTAGTAGAGTCCTGAGAGATCACTTTTACTACTGATAAAATCCAAACAATATATCCCATAGTACATTATTTGAATGGGCTGGCTGAGCTGACTTCCAGGACCCAATGGGCTTAGTCACTAATCACAAGTAACTGTGACTTATGGTGAATGGGCCTATGGCAGGCAGGCCCGCTTCCTAGAGATAAGAGGAGAAGCAGCCTCCCATCCGATTTTCTAATCTGAAAAGTAACTTCATTTGCTTTGGATGCCTTCACCCCTGCTGGTGAAATGAAAGGCTCTATAGGCTGACAAAACTATCTGTCTCTGGATAAGGGTGGAAAGAGGAAAGAGGAAGCATTGAGACTCATTAGAGAAGTGATACACAGTGAAAAAAACAATTGACATCCAGGTTCTGATAGTCAAATAAAGATTTTTGGATTTTTGCAGTCTTGACAAATAAACTTGAACTAGGGAGAAGAAGAAGAGAGAGAAAGAATTTTCCTTCATTAGCATGGCAAGAATGAATCCTAGCACATTAATTTACCCACGAATATTTATTGCATGCCAGCTATGCATTAGAGACTGTTGTGGGCACTGAGAATATAGCACTGAGTAAAATTTGCTTGTAAACTCTTCATTTACTGAATTCACATTCTAGTTGAGATGGTTGAGATCCAGTGAGCCTACCATGTTGTCTGCTCTAGTGAAGTAAATCAAAGCAGAGGTTAAGTGTGTAATGCCTGTGTCAATTCAACATTAAGGGTCAAGGTGAATCAGGGGTCACCTCCAGGCCACAATCAAGTGGGAATGAACCATACTTAATTCATCGAGGAGCCATAACCAGCTACTGACTTCAGACCTGAATGCCTTCAGAGAAAGTAGCAACCAGGTGAGAAAGAGGCATGATAGCAGAGACCAGAAAGGCTAGAGTCACTGTCAGATCTGAGGGCTCCTTCCAACCCCTGCCACAAAGACCTGATAAGCCCCTGCCTCCAGCATACACCCAAATATTTTGATAAGAGAAGGGAGAAGGTATCAAAATCTGCAAGTGGCTAAATTTCCAAAAGAGAATACTTAAGAGAATCCTGTTGAAGAGTGAATTATCAGTGAGCTGAATGTTTAAACGAAAATGAAGCTATATATGGAAAGACCAAAATGTTTTTATTTGGGTTAAGTTTACTTCTTTTTCCATGATATCTACCGGTATGAAGGTCATGAGGACAGATAAAACTTCTATGGAAAATAAAAACTGCATCTTCTCTGCCAGAGTGGGGTGTAGCATGTGTTTTTATGTAAATGATGTCACTGCTATGGTTTGTATCTCCCTAAAATTCATATGTTAAGACCTAACCCCAAGGGTGGTGGCATTAGGAGGTGAGGCCTTTAGGAGGTTATTAGGTCATGAGGGTGGAGCCCTCATGAATGGGATTAGTTCCCTTATAAGAAGGGACATTAGAGAGCTTGCTTCCTCTTTCTGCTATCTGCCATGTGAAGCCAGGAGGAGAAAATGGCCATCTGCAAATCAGAAAGAATATCTTCAACAAGAACTTAGCTATGTCAGCATCCTGATCTCAGGCTTCCAGCTTCCAGAACTGTGAGGAATAAATATCTGTTGTTTAAGTCACCCAGTCTGTGGTAATTTGTTATAGTAGCCCAAACAGATTAAGACAGTCATATAATCATAAGTTATTTGGATGAGTCACTGCTAACTTTCATTTCCAGATATGTTTTGAAATAAAAGAGAGCCATTTTCCTTCCTCTGAAGTTGGTTCTTAGCAAACGCCATCTGCCAGAGGGGAGTGATTTGTGATTGACTATCACTGTATACTCCATCCTAAAGGGACCAGAAACAGTAGTATAGACATGGTGACAGGAAATGGGACTACATGTTTAAGATAATGAAATTGGGGCTTTTTTCTGTGGAAGTGAAGAAGTCACTCAATGGAAAAGAAATGAAGTTTCTGGTTCATAGTGTGTCTGGACCAAGGACTGCCATAAATTTATGTTTATTTGTTTCAATTGGCCTCTTTAATATTCTTATGATGTCCTCACCTCTTTCTCTTCCTGTTCTGACTGAGTCCACAGCCAATTTTATCACTCAAACTGCTTTTTCAAATGTCAGTAAAGACCTTCAAATCTCAAGTCCATCGGCCCCTTCCAAGAACTAGTCTTATCATCTTCACATTGCATTCTTGTTTCTGGGGCTCACTGCTGAGACTCTTTTTTCAAGACCCTGAGAGTACAATGCTGGCTCTTCCCATCTTTTAAAAAATTCTCTGTTGGTCTCTGTTGTGAGCTGAATTGTGTTGCCCGCAAAATTCATATACTGAAATCCTAACTCCCAGTACTTCCGAATGTGACTACATTTGGAGATTGGGTCTTTAAAGAGGCAGTTCACTTGAAATGAGGTTATCAGAGTGGGTCCTGATGCAATATTGTTAGTGTCATTGTAAGAAGGGACAATTAGGGCACAGACATGTAGAGAAGAAAGACCATGTGAACAGACAGGGAGAAGACAGCCATCTACATGCCAAGGAGAGAGGCCTCAGAAGAAACCATCTTTGCTGACACCTTGATCTCAGACTGGCAGCCTCCAGAACTGTGAGAAATAGATTTTTATTATGATCTACCCAGTCTGTGGTATTTCATTATGACAATCCTAACAAACCAACTCAGACTCTCTTATTTCACCTTCTCTGCTCATCCCCTAAATGGGCATTTCCCAACCTCGGTCTTCATGCTTAACTTTGGTAGTCTCACGTACCTTTATACGTCCGATTATCATCTCCATGAAGCCAATCTTCAAATTTAAGAGGTTGAACCATATGAAATGGCCATTTTTGTATGTTAAAAGTGGTTGACTATTGGCAGTTTCATACAGTTCAACCTAATATGCCTCTACACTAAACATTCTTTGATGCTTTATACCTGCATGTCCCTCTGCCTTTTACAAATATCTTTAAGGTTATACCACTGGTTTCTTCCAAATATCACATTCAAAATAGAACTCACCAACTTTTTGAGAAAGCTCTAGGCTTAAAGCACTGGCTGTACTTTGGGTCATTTGCTTCTCTCACTGTCTTATACCCTGATTAACAGTTGGGTGCTGTTGCCTGCCTTCTATATATACTTCCATGGTACAAGCCCTTTTGGGGAAACTGCTGGGGAGCCTTCTAATGCTTCAATTTAAAGTGTGGTTTCTGAAACTGCAGCATTCCTATTGCCTTTAAGAAGCATTGAGAATCAGAACATGAGTGTTTAAAAGGATCCCAGGTGATTCTAATAGAAATTAAAGTTTAAGAACTGCCTTAGAATATGATGGTGGCCACGGGAATTCTTTTTACTTTCCAGAACTATCATGTCATTTTCTTTTCTCACTAGCAGCAGGAGAGTATAAGAAAACCCAAGTCACCATAATTTCACCAGCACAGAGTGTCACCCGTGATTTTTAAATGCTGCATGTTTGATAGGTGAAAAATTATATTTTAATAATGTTGATATTTATTCCCCTTTAATGACTGGTGAGGGTCTATATTAATATTTGTCCATGAAGTCTCTGTTCATAGATTTTGGTAATAGTTGTTTTTCTAATCTAATTATTTGGTACTTTTCTGAATTTTATTATTATACTTACCTTTGTTATTGCAATGTGGACAACTCTTAGGTGTTGTGTTAGTTAACCTGCTAAATCTCAACAGAAAGATTCTCCATATTCCTAACAGCCATGTCTTTACACTGTGTACAGTTTGAGGAATAAATTGTTTTCTTCTCAGATGTTTATAGCTAGCTATGCAAGTCATAAGTCTTCACTTAATTCATGAGCCCAATTTGAGGAAATTAATGGATAATGATGATTTTACAGTGAGTGTTGTAGTGCTTGCTCTACAGTAGAAACTAAGGGGATGATTCTGAACTGAGTTGCAGAGCAGAAAATACAATAAGCATAGCCCCATTTAGCAGCCTCCTCTCTAAACCTAGTAGCTGTGACACACACACGAACACACACACACACACACACACACACGCACACGCACACACAGAGTGCTTCTGGGGAACCAAGATGGATACTGACACACTAATCGCTAAAAAAGTCATGCTCCTTCTTATCATTCAGAATGATTAGTCTGCTGGTTGTGGCGATCTGGGCAACCTGGGAGGTGGCTTGACAAGGTTACTTAGGTCACAGCAGGATAACAAGCAGCAGCAGAAGAAAGAGCTATACACTATTTGAAAATAAATAAACAGCCCTGATCATGCCTCTAAAGACGGCAGCTTCACTTTGCAGTTGAGTAAGCTGTACTTGTCTTCCTTGTTTCTCCTTGTTTATGAGGATTTCTAAGTCCTTGCCGGTTGATGGTGTAATTTGCTTAGCCAGACAAGAAGGTACTGTACACAATAAGTTCTTCTAAATAAAAGAGGTGATTAATCAAGGAAAATCAAACTGTGAGCCCTAGTACCACTCTTTCCTGGCTGGTCCCAGACTCCCAGCTTGTTTATTTAGTGTCACCCATAGTCTGTCATGGCTGACCTAAAACTATCAGGAACAGCCACAATGGCAGCCAAGCATAAACAAAAACCTGAACCAAAGGTGCAGAGGGACTGCCATTCCACAGATAAGATCTATTGCTGTAATAGCCCTTGATTATGAAGACCAAAGGAGAAAAAACACCAAATATACAGACACTTTTCTGTTTATTTATACATGAAGAAGGAGGGGGAAGCAAATCATTTACAAAGAGGAGGGGAAAAAAGGGAATAAGATTTGTTACATGTCAGTGTTTCTCAGTTTATAAAACAAGATTCTGTGATAGCAGGGGGTTGCTTCTGGTCTCCTTTGTTTGTGTATTGACATTTTGCGATGCTTAAAAAAAAATCACATGCTGGGGCCAGAGATAGCAGAGAAAAAGAGGAATTGAGGTAGGGAAACCTACTTGACTGTTACCTGGAAAAAGCATGATTTTTCTTCCATGTAACTATTTCAGCAGAGCACTAGGTCAGGTCAAAAATGAGTAGGCTATTAGGTGATCTTTCACATCAAATGATGTGTTATGAGATGATGCTTTTCAGAAGAACAGGATCCCTTAGTATTGCAGATGTGAGTGATGCATTTTTAACATGCAAGGAGCTGTTTTTGGCAAAATCCTCACTTCTCTGTTGGCCATGATATTCTTTCTGTGGTTATACCTTCTGACATTTTTCATCACATTATTTAATTTTATAAAGTTTAGGAGCTACTTGGAAAGAAAGTTAGCTGGAAATGCCTCCTGTCAGAATGTGACGAATGTAGCCACCAGCTTCAGAGCCAATCTGGTCCCTGCCTCAAGACAGAATGTGAAAAGATTACTTTTGCCCTTAAAGAGGCCCAAAAGTTCTGGGGAGCAATGGAAATGGATCTCCTCGTTGTTTGTAGGTGCTGTGTTGCTGTTGTTCATGTTGAAGGGGTCAAATTTATCCATTTAATGGAGAAGCATGCTTGTCCTACTAGCATTCCAATTTATAAAATGTGTAAGAGGAAGGGCAAGATGCTTCCAATAGGATACTGATATTGAGGAATACTGCTTTATTGTTCTCTGTTGGTCAATTACTGGGACAAATGGCTGCAAGAAGTTCTCACCAATCTATTTTTTGCAGCCCATGCAGCATTACATTTCAGTCCTAAGAGTAAAAGCTCTAATGCTTTATCACATTCCAGTGCTCAAAAGGGAAATTGCTAGTAAGGTACTTAACACTAAATGCATCCATTTTGGTATACTGACATTGCCTGGGACTGCAGATAAATTTCAACAAATCACACTCCTACTCTAAGGAATTGGGATCTTATTCTCGGAGGCAGTCTTGGAGATAGAAGGCTCTGCCTAGAGAGGGCACAAAATGACATTATCACAAAATGGCATTATCAAGACACTGTACTGAAAAGGTGCGTTGTTCTATTAGCTACTGGAAAAACCCCAACTGTGTTCACTTGCATCACTGGCTGAAAATTCATTTTTTTTCTTGAATATTTTGTGGTACAGAAAATATTTGGGAAAGGCTTACATTAGTACTAACACAAGGGACACAAACAGGTCACATAAATGGCATGGCTACTGGGACTCAGCTGAGTGGTTAGCACTAAACTAATATCAAAATTTATATGGATATTTCAGTCAATTTTCCACAACTGTTCTAAGTTCCTGTTTCTACTTTAGTATTCTTCTCGTGATTACAGATTCAAAGCCTCAAAAATGTTTCCAAAGTAAAATGCTATTTTTTTCTGTGTCTACTTGAAGCGCAGTGTGGCATTTTCTTTCTCTGGATTACTCCGAGTACTTTGAAATATGGCTCCCACTCTATCCTGGAGGTATTCTTTAGGCATGGTGAATATCTGTGAGGCGATGTTTCTGTATATTCAGATTATTAATTGCATTCAGGCCATTTTTTGATAAAATATGATGTACAGAATCAGGTGATTTATTATCATGTGTATTGGTGATGTTCTAATTTCCTTGTCTGAAAAAACTTGGTTCTCATATAACTTTTAATTTGAGATATAATTCACAGACCATAAAATTCCCCCTTTAGAAGTGTATGATTCAGGTGTTTTTACTGTATTCACAGAGTTATGTAACCAGTATCACTGCTGAATTCTAAAACATATCCATCATCTCCCACAAAAACTTTGTACCCATTAAGAGTCAATCCTTATTCTGTCTTCTTCCCAGCCCCTGTCAAACACTAGTCTATTTTCTGCCTCTATGGATTTGCCTATTCTGGACAATTCATGTAAATGGAATCATAGTAAACATGGCCTTTTGAGTCTGGCATCTTTAATGTAACATGTTAAAGGTTCGTCCATGATGCAGCATGTATCAGTATTTCATTCTTTTTTTATGACTAAATAGTATACTATTGTATGGGTACATCACATTGGGTTTATTCATTTGTCAGTTGATGGAAATTTGTTTTTTTCTCACTTTTTGGCTACTGTGAATAATACTGCTATGAACATTCATGTACAAGCTTTTGTTTGCACATCGATTATCAATTCTCTTGGGTATATACTTTGAAGTTTAATTATACATATTAGTATAATCATGTGGTGACTCTGTTTAGCTTTTTGAGGAACTTTTGCACTGCATTCCAAAGCAGCTAAAATATGTTTTAAAACTTGATAATTTATAATTCATATTCAACATGCTTTCTTATAACTTATATACTGGATATTCTTTTATTAAAGCTACATTTTGGCTGGGAAGATGGCCGCCTAAGAACAGCTCAGGACTTCAGCTCCCAGTGAAAGTGCAGAGGGTGAGTGGATGCCGCATTTCCAGACGAACTCTTATTGCCCACAGACCAGGAGATACCCAGGCAGAGGGGTCGCCAGCGTCGCAGTCCCAGCCGGTGCGGCTGTTTTGGCCCCCATGGGGCTGATTCCGCCCGCGCGGCTGCTGTGACCACTCCCTGTTGCTGCGGTTCTCCCTACAAAAGCCACTGGTCTGGGAGCCCTCTTAGCTGGCAAGCAGAGCCCTGAGATGGCAGAGCTGCCGATTCAGCTGAAATAGCGAGTCAGGCCAGGAGATTCCTAGGCAAAAAATCTGCCAGGAGCCGGCGCCGCAGTTCGAGCCGACTCCGTGAGTCGCAGCACGGGAGATCCCGGCGCCTTTTCAACAAGCCACCAGAACGCGGGGTCGTTCAACTTAAAAGAAAAGACTCTGAGTCAGGGAGCCAGGTGATCAGGCTCGGTTGGTCCCACCCCTCCACCCCCAGCAACAACGAAAACAAAAACAGTAATTGGAAACCCTCTGGGTTGAGCCCTCCAAACCAAGCACAGCTGAACCGGGAGGATCTGGCTCCGTGGGGGAGGGGCTTCCGCCATTACTGAGACTCTCCACCGCTAAGGAGGCAGGCTGCCGTTGCCGAGGCAACCCGCCGTTGCCGAGGCAACCTGCCACAACAGAGAGAGTCCACCATAACAGAGGCGGGGCCACCATTGCCGAGACAGTTCTAACTACGCCCATATAAAAAGGACTACAGGGAAGAGCTCAGGGCAGCTGGGCGGAGCCCACAGCAGCTCAGCAAAGCCCCTGCGGGCAGGCAGAGGCTAGGCGTGCTGCTAGCTGGGCGGGTGCGACCTGAAAGAAAAATCAAAAAAGGCAGTAGTGCAACAGAAACTCATAAAGCTCCAACTCCCTGGGACAGAGACAGACAACAGGTGGATAAACCCACAAAAATGGGAAGAAACCAGCGCAAAAAGGATGAAAACTCCGGAAACCAGAACACCTCTCCTCCTAAAAGGGATCACAACTCCTCACCAGCAAGGGAACCAGACCGGATGGAGAAGGAGGGTGATGAAATGACAAAATCAGACTTCAGAAGGTGGGTAGTAAGAAACTACAATGAGCTAAAAGAACATGTTCTAATCCAACGCAAAGAAAATAGGAACCTTGAAAAAAGATTGGACGAACTGCTGACGAGAATGGACAGCATAGAGAGGAGTATAAGTGAATTGATGGAGCTGAAAAATGCAACACGAGAACTTCGTGAAGCATGCACAAGCTTCAACAGCCGAATTGACCAAGCAGAAGAAAGGATATCAGAGGTCGAAGATCAACTCAATGAAATAAAAAGAGAAGGCAAGAACAGAGAAAAAAGCGCAAAAAGGAATGAACAAAATCTTCAAGAAATGTGGGACTATGTGAAAAGACCTAATCTACGTCTGATAGGTGTACCTGAATGTGATGAAGAGAATGAATCCAAGCTGGAAAATACCCTTCAGGATATTATCCAGGAAAACTTCCCCAACCTAGCAAGGCAGACCAATATTCAAATCCAGGAAATACAGAGAACACCACAAAGATATTCCTCAAGAAGAGCAACCCCAAGGCACATAATCGTCAGATTCACCAGGGTTGAAATGAAAGAGAAAATGCTAAGGGCAGCCAGAGAGAAAGGTCGGGTTACCCACAAAGGGAAGCCCATTAGACTCACAGCAGATCTCTCAGCAGAAACCCTACAAGCCAGAAGAGATTGGGGGCCAATATTCAACATCCTTAAAGAAAAGAACTTTCAACCCAGAATCTCCTATCCAGCCAAACTAAGCTTCATAAGTGAAGGAAAAATAAAATCCTTTGTGAACAAGCCAGCACTCAGAGATTTCATCACCACCAAACCTGCTCTACAAGAACTCCTGAAAGAGGCTCTACACATATAAAGGAATAACCAGTACCAGCCACTCCAAAAACACACCAAATGGTAAAAGAGCATCAACACAATCAAGAATCTGCATCAACTAACCAACAAAACAGCCAGGTAGCATCAAAATGACAGCATCAAATTCACACATAACAATACTATCCCTAAATGTCAATGGACTAAATGCCCCAATCAAAAGACACAGACTGGCAAATTGGATAAAAAGCCAAAACCCATCAGTGTGCTGTATCCAGGAAACCCATCTTACATGCAAGGATACACAAAGGCTCAAAATAAAGGGATGGAGGAAGATCTACCAAGCAAATGGAGAGCAAAAAAAGGCAGGAGTTGCAATTCTCATCTCTGATAAAATAGACTTTAAAGCAACAAAGATCAAAAGAGACAAAGAAGGACATTACATAATGGTAAAAGGATCACTGCAACAAGAAGAGCTAATGATCCTAAATATATACGCACCCAATACAGGAGCACCCAGATACATAAGGCAAGTTCTTAATGACTTACAAAGAGACTTAGACTCCCACACAATAATAGTGGGAGACTTTAACACCCCATTGTCAATATTAGACAGATCAACCAGACAGAAAATCAACAAGGATATCCAGGACCTGAATACAGACCTGGAACAAGCAAACCTAATAGACATTTACAGAACTCTCCACCCCAAATCCACAGAATATACATTCTTCTCAGCACCACATCACACCTACTCTAAAATTGACCACATAATTGGCAATAAATCACTCCTCAGCAAATGCAAAAGAACAGAAATCATAACAAACAGTCTCTCAGACCACAGTGCAATCGAGTTAGAACTCAGAATGCAGAAACTAACTCAGAACTGCACAGCTTCATGGAAACTGAACAACTTGCTCTTGAATGTTGACTGGATAAACAACAAAATGAAGGCAGAAATAAAGATGTTCTTTGAAACCAATGAGAACAAAGACACAACATACCAGAATCTCTGGGACACATTTAAAGCAGTCTCTAGAGGAAAATATATAGCAATGAGTGCCCACATGAGAAGAAAGGAGAGATCTAAAATTGACACCCTATCATCAAAATTGAAAGAGCTAGAGGAGCAAGATCAAAAAAACTCAAAACCTAGCAGAAGACAGGAAATAACTAAGATCAGAGCAGAAGTGAAGGAAATAGAGACACAAAAAACTCTTCAAAAAATCAATAAATCCAGGAGCTGGTTTTTTGAAAAGATCAACAAAATAGACAGACCACTAGCCAGATTAATAAAAAAGAAAAGAGAGAATAACCAAATTGATGCAATAAAAAATGATAAAGGGGATATCACCACAGATTCCACAGAAATCCAAACCATCATCAGAGATTATTACAAACAACTCTATGCACATAAACTAGTAAACCTGGAAGAAATGGATAAATTCCTGGACACCTGCATCCTCCCAAGCCTAAACCTGGAAGAAGCCGAAACCCTGAATAGACCAATAACATGGTCTGAAGTCGAGGCAGCAATAAAGAGCCTACCACCTAAAAAAAGCCCAGGTCCAGATGGGTTCACAGCTGAATTCTACCAGACATACAAGGAGGAGCTGATACCATTCCTTCTGAAACTATTCCAGACAATCCAAAAAGAGGGAATCCTTCCCAAATCATTTTACGAGACAAACATCATCCTGATACCAAAACCCGGCAGAGACTCAACAAGAAAAGAAAATTTCAGGCCAATATCCATGATGAACATAGATGCAAAAATCTTCAATAAAATACTGGCAAACCGATTGCAACAGCATATCAAAAAGCTCATCCACCGTGATCAAGTGGGATTCATCCCAGGGATGCAAGGTTGGTTCAACATACGCAATTCCATAAACGTAATTCACCACATAAACAGAACCAAAGACAAAAACCACATGATTATCTTGATTGATGCAGAGAAGGCTTTTGACAAAATTCAACAACCCTTTATGCTAAAAACCCTCAATAAACTAGGTATTGACTGAACGTATCTCAAAACAATAAAAGCTATTTACGACAAACCAACAGCCAATATCATGCTGAATGGGCAAAAACTGGAAGCATTCCCTTTGAAATCTGGCACTAGACAAGGATGCCCTCTCTCACCACTCCTATTCAATATAGTACTGGAAGTTCTAGCCAGAGCAATCAGGCAAGAAAAAGAAATAAAGGGTATCCAAATTGGAAAGGAGGAAATCAAATTGTCTCTATTTGCAGATGACATGATTGTATATCTGGAAGACCCCATCATCTCAGCCCAAAATCTCCTGAAACTGATAAACAACTTCAGCAAAGTCTCAGGATACAAAATCAACGTGCAAAAATCACAAGCATTCCTATACACCAGTAATAGACTTCAAGAGAGCCAAATCAAGAACGAACTGCCATTCACAATTGCTACAAAGAGAATAAAGTACCTAGGAATACAACTAACAAGGAACGTAAAGGACCTCTTCAAGGAGAACTACAAGCCATTGCTCAACGAAATAAGAGAGGATACAAACAGATGGAGAAACATTCCATGTTCATGGTTAGGAAGAATCAACATCGTGAAAATGGCCATACTGCCCAAAGTAATTTACAGATTCAACGCTATTCCCATCAAGCTACCAATGACCTTCTTCACAGAACTGGAAAAAAACACCTTCAACTTCATATGGAACCAAAAGAGAGCCCGCATAGCCAAGTCAATTCTAAGCAAAAAGAACAAAGTGGGAGGCATCACACTACCGGACTTCAAACTATACTACAAGGCTACAGTAATCAAAACAGCATGGTACTGGTACCAAAACAGAGATATAGACCAATGGAACAGAACAGAGGCCTCACAGGAAATACAACATACCCACAACCATCTGATCTTTGACAAACCTGACAAAAACAAGCAATGGGGAAAGGACTCCCTGTTTAATAAATGGTGTTGGGAAAACTGGCTAGCCATGTGCAGAAAGCGGAAACAGGACCCCTTCCTGACACCTTACACCAAAATTAACTCCAGATGGATTAAAGACTTAAACATCAGACCTAATACCATAAAAACCTTAGAAGAAAATCTAGGCAAAACCATACAGGACATAGGTGTAGGCAAGGACTTCATGACCAAAACGCCAAAAGCAATGGCAACAAAAGCCAAAATAGACAAATGGGACCTAATCAAACTCCACAGCTTCTATACGGCAAAAGAAACAGTCAGTAGAGTGAATCGGCAACCAACAGAATGGGAAAAAATTTTTGCAGCCTACCCATCTGACAAGGGGCTGATATCCAGAATTTACAAAGAACTAAAGCAGATCTACAAGAAAAAAACAAACAAGCCCATTCAAAAATGGGTGAAGGATATGAACAGATACTTTACAAAAGAAGACATACAGGAGGCCAACAAACATATGAAAAAATGCTCATCATCACTGGTCATCAGAGAAATGCAAATCAAAACCACATTGAGATACCATCTCACACCAGTTAGAATGGCGATCATTAAAAAATCGGGAAACAACAGATGCTGGAGAGGATGTGGAGAAATAGGAACACTTTTACACTGTTGGTGGGAATGTAAATTAATTCAACCATTGTGGAAGACAGTGTGGCGATTCCTCAAGGACCTAAAAATAGAAATCCCATTTGACCCAGCAATCCCATTACTGGGTATATATCCAAAGGATTATAAATCATTCTACTATAAGGACACGTGCACACGAATGTTCATTGCAGCACTGTTTACAATAGCAAAGACCTGGAACCAACCCAAATGCCCAACGATGATAGACTGGATAGGGAAAATGTGGTACATATACACCATGGAATATTATGCAGCCATGAAAAACGATGAGTTCACGTCCTTTGTAGGGACATGGATGAACCTGGAAACCATCATTCTCAGCAAACTGACACAAGAGCAGAAAATCAAACACCGTATATTCTCGCTCATAGGCAGGTGTTGAACAATGAGAACACATGGACACAGGGAGGGGAGCACTACACACTGGGGTCTGTTTGGGGGAAATGGGGGAGGGGCGGGGGGTGGGGAGGTGGGAAGAGATAGCATGGGGAGAAATGACAGATACAGGTGAGGGGACGGAAGGCAGCAAAGCACACTGCCATGTGTGTACCTATGCAACAATCTTGCATGTTCATTACATGTACCCCAATACCTAAAATGCAATTAAAAAAATAAAAAAAAAATAAAAAAAAAATAGAAGACATCATTAATGTTGTAATTATTGCTACTTTTTTCTTCATTATTAAAAAATAAAATAAATACCTAAGGAAAAAAAAAAGCTACATTTTATATGTGGGATGATGAGGTTGAATTCAGTTTAATGTATGTACCAATGCCTGTATTCATTAAGCTTTCTCTTATTCAAAATTTTTACCATGCTGTTGCAGTTAGTATCAAAGTTAAACTCAAAATATAATTACATTGGTAATTGATAAGTAGAATTAGAAATGACAGGCAATATTATAAATTGTGTATTAATAACTATTACTAAAAAAAGTGCTTTAACAACATTTATTTCATTTTTTTACTTTGTTTCGTAATTTTTTGTTTAATTAATACTCTGTTTTTTGAAATCAAATGTCAGTTTTGAAATAGACTACCTGAGCCCACATTTCTACTGTAAAATGTTCTATTTTATTTAAACATATTTATAAAAATCAAATGCATTTTAATTTACAGTAGAGACAGTACTTTAAAATTAAGCAGAATACATCGTAATTAAAAGCAAGCAATTATAAACTTTGGCAGTAGAGTAGTAAATTAATCACTTTGCTAATTGTTTTCTAGGCTATTGAGAAATGATTAGCTAATTGATTAATTATTTAAAGTGTTAGATTGAACTATGTTGCTGGGACTAATAAAAATTTGGAGGCTAAATATTTTTTAAAACATCTGATAATATCCAAAACCTTTTTTAGGAATAAGTACAAATACTGGGGAAAAAAAAAACCCTACTATTTGTGTTTCTAGTAAAGGATAAATTAGTCTTTATTCTGGGTCTTGATTGTATAATAATGTTATTTTTGATAAATTAAGAATGGGCTGAGGGGCAGGAAAAAATTGGCTGGATTGTCTGCTAAATGTAGGAAATTGGCTCCCTGCTGGCTCTGTGTTTTGGTTCCATTTACCGAGCTCCTCAACTTTATAGTGAGTTTAGATGCTCTGTTCCTGTATGCTATGAGGTTAAAAACCCACAAAAAATTGAATGAAGAAAAAAATCCTCTGGGAGAGAATACCACGTACATTTTAGAAAATATTAACTTTCAAAAATATCAATAACGGAACATTTCTAAAGGTAAATAATATTAGACAGGAAGCAAATAAGCACCATTATGGTTAGTGGTCAGATTAGAGACATAGTCTCTTGTAAGGACTTTGTGGCACCGGAGAAACCAACACAGACTGTGTTAAGATGTTGCAATTGTTATTCATTTAGGAGCGTGTCTCATATAAAAGATGTACTAGAGTGTTTGAGACCACATACCCTCCTTAGATAGAGAGTAACTTGTAGGTCTAAAAGGCTTGATTGTTATATGAAAGACTGATGCAGTTTTATAGAGTTACAAATCAATTTGCTGGTAAAAAATTAGCAGTAGAGACCTATATAGCAAGCTTAGGACAGGTAACACAGCCTTTTTGGGAAGTGCTTGCACATTTTCTATGTACACATAATTAATAGTTTATTCTAACTTTAAAATGGTATTCATTGCTCTGTTTGTCTGCTATTGAGATTTATAATTACATCATTATTCTTATTTCAGAGATGAACTCTCCAAACAGCTGCATTAGAATATTCCTTGTTTTTGCTGTCATAGTAGCAGGTAACAGAACACAACTCTAATAAGCTTAAGTACACAAGGGGAATTCATTATAAGAATAAAGGGATGTCTAATAGGAACCCAGTAATATGAAGAAATGTGGGCTTAGAAAGGAGTTGAATCCAGGAAAGCTACTTTTTTTCTCTCTCTGAAAACTGTTTTCTTCCCTTGCACGACAAAGGGAAATTTCCTTTCCACGTATTTCTAAGCCTACATCTTACAGGTCTAGACACCCCAAAAAGGACTGCCTTTTAGTTCAAAATCTAGTTTCCAAGACAAATAACTTTGTTTGGTTGAGATTGAGACAGGTGCACATTCCTGGTCTAATCAGCTATGGCCAAGAGTATGAGGTTATAAATACAATGGCTGTTGCTATGTCCGCCACCATAGATGAGATGGCATTAGATGTAGGGCACCTATCAATGTAATGTAGTATGTTGTATGTGAGGTGGACAGAAGTTGATATTAGCTAGAACTAACTTCATGTAAATCACATAGAATGAAAATGTGAGCAGAAAACTATTTGTCCTACTCCCAAACCACAGTAGCTATATTGTACCACTGTCCCAGAAAACACTATATATAGTTATTATAAAAAGAAAACAAATATTGACTTGTGTGTATTTTTTCTCCAAAGAACAAATCAAAGGGTGCATTCTTAAGGGAGAGCATGGTAGATATTGTTTACCAATCTTTTGAATTCATACTTCAACCAGGGGAAAATCAACTGCTTTTTAGCTGTCTTTATTAAAATTCTGTGAGGTCTTCAACAAAGAGCTGTCGGTTCAAGAAATTTCAGAGCCAAGCAACCATTTATTCAAGGGCAATGTATAAAAGTGCAATTGAATACAGCAATTGGGAGGTTGTTGGAGTGACTGCTAACATACTTAAGTACACAATGTTGTCTCTTCCCCACACCCCGAGGAATAAAACTCATATGGACTTTGTTCTTAACATAGATGTTTTAGAGGTATTCAGTATTCTATAAATACCTAAATAAAAAGTCTTACTTTGTTTCATAGATAAGTTCTGCTTTAGAGGATTTTTATATTTATTAAAAACAAAAGAGGAATTCTAGTTTTTCCTTTCTTGGTCCATTTTGTCCTTTTTGTTATATATATGTGATTAGCAGTATGGTAAGAAGTGAATGTTGCTAGTCGGAAAGGAGTATTTTTTACTGATCAGCACAGGAGTTTTCCCTCCTTTGGCAACCTGGTGGTCCCCCACTCCTGAGAGGTCACCATATTGATGCTGAACTTAGCGTGGACACTCGATTGGCATAGCGCACTATAGCCCATAACTCCTGGGCTCAAGCGATCCTCCCACCTCAGCCTCCCGAGTAGCTGGGACTATAGGCATGTGCCACCTTACCCAGCAGGAGTATTTTTTACTATAGTAGGGAGAGGTTTCAAAGGAGGGAGAAAGGTATCACTTTAATTTAGTGGGCAGGAAATCAGGAAATGTCTTAATGAAGGAGGATGCGTTTAAATTGTAAGGTGAAGAAGTTACAAAATATCATGATCAAAGTCACTAAGACAGGAAGGAGTGGTGGAAAAAAGAAAGGTAACAGTATATGCCAGAAATGCTGCCAAGAGATATACAAATATTTTAAATTGGTGGTATAGTGAGTATTTAGACTGAAATATGGACTATAGGAAATAAGAGTACAGGCAGTTATAGCTTCACATAGAGAGATGGGATCACAGAAATGGCTGTCTGTGCAAGTTGAAACCATGCAAAGTAGGCTTAGTAATCAATGGGAAAATCATTATTGCTAGGCGACTTTAAATTATTTTGTCAGAAGAGTAAAAGCTGTCTTACATCAATTATAAATATATAAGTAAATGGAAAAGAGACTTAGTATACATGAGAAACATTATGAATTTAAGTACAGTTCACCCTTGAACAACATAGGTTTGATATGCATGAGTACGCTTACACATGGATTTTTTCCCTCCTCTGCCACGCTTGAGACAGCAAAACCAGTCCTTCCTCTTCCTTCTCCTCAGCACACACACACACACACACACACACACACACACACGTAATATATATACACATATATGTGCATATATATGTACATATATGTGCTGATATATGATAATTTCTTAATATATCTTAATATATCTTCCTTACAATTTTCTTAATAACATCTTTTCTCTAGCTTACTTTATTGTAAGAATATAGTATATAATATATAACATAAAAATATGTGTTAGTTGACAGTTTATATTATCAATAGGCTTCTGGTAAGCCATAGGCTATTAGTAGTTAAGTTTTAGGTAGGTCAAAAGTTATATGGGAATTTTAGGGAGTTAGCACTTCTTAGACACAAATGTTCAAGGGTCAACTGCATACCATTTTTTTTTTTTTTTTTTTGGCTAAAAACTTATAAGAGTAGTTTTAACAGTGTTTGTCTTGTATAATTTACATTGGGAAGTGAGCATTTTTCTATGCATTGGCATATTGTCACACTGATTTCTAAGTTTTAATCAGCTTCCAACATTTTATCCTTGAGCTTTCAATGTCATAAAGTATCTCTGAGAGTTTCTTTCATGTGAAGGTGTTTGCTGGCATGACTGCCTCTGGTATATCTTCATCCTTTTTCATCAAAACTGCTTCTTCATCTATGTTGATAAGTTCATTTTCACTAAGTTCTTCTGGTGGTTTATCCTGAGTCTCTCAAAAGGGAGCTTATATGCAATTTACTAAATGTTTGTGTCACCTGCAACCCCCAGATTCAGGTCTTGACATCCTGGCCCCCAGTGTGATGGTATTAAGAGATGGGACCTCTGGAAAGTAATTAGGACCTGAGGGTGGAGTCTTCATGATCTCTGGGACATCCTGGCCCCCAGTGTGATGGTGTTAAGAGGTGGGGCTTCTGGAAAGTAATTAGGTCCTGAGGGTGGAGTCCTCATGACCTCTGGGATTAGTTCCCTTATGAAACGGATCTCAGAGAGCGCCCTCATCCTCATTCTGCCAAGTGAGAACATAAGAAGTCAGCCATCTGCAGCCTGGTAGGCGACTCTCATCAGAACCTGACCATGCTAGCACCCTGATCTAAGACTTTCAGTCTCCAGAACTATGAGAAATAAATTTCTGTTGTTTCTAAGCCATCCAGTCTATGGTATTCTGTTATAGTAGCCCCATCTGATTAAGACACTGTGTTAACAATCTCATGGTCAACTATTTCTTTCATAACTCTATTTACATTAGATAAGAATTTTGCTTTGATGTTATCACTTTTCATTTCCTCATTTTCATCTTTATTGGCCAATTCTTTCTTTCAGTGTTTCCATTTTATAAAATGTCATATGGATTTATCACCTGGGAGACTGTAAGGCAACAGAACTATAAGCTTCACTGTCTGGGCATGAACTGAGTAACAGACGTGCAGTGACCAATCACTGGCAGACTTTAAGAAGTGAAGCAATTGGTCACTGATTACCATGCATATCTGTTATTTACATAGTGATTTGTGGACTAAAGCACTAGATGTGAAGCTTGTTCTCTATACAATTATTATTCACAGTTAATACACTGTGATAACTAAAATTGAACTACTTTTGGGGAGGACTGGTGTAATCTGACTTAATTGTGTTAACTGAAGTTTGTGACAGTATCATGCGAAGTAAGGACTCCCTGTATAAAACAGGGATATATTTTACAGAGAAGATAAAGTTAAAGACAGAAAAGGACCAGTTTTTAGTTCTCTTTTCTTTTCTTTCTTTCTTTTTTTTTGAGACGCAGTTTTGCTCTTGTTACCCAGGCTGGAGTGCAATGGCGCAATCTCGGCTCACCGCAACCTCCGCCTCCTGGGTTCATGCAATTCTCCTACCTCAGCCTCCTGAGTAGCTGGGATTACAGGCACGCGCCACCATGCCCAGCTGATTTTTTTTTTGTATTTTTAGTAGAGACGGGGTTTCACCATGTTGACCAGGATGGTCTCGATCTCTTGACCTCATGATCCACCCGCCTCGGCCTCCCAAAGTGCTGGTATTACAGACTTGAGCCACCGCGCCCGGCCGAGTTCTCTTTTCTTAATTACTTGAGGTGAAATTCATATAACATTAACTATTTTAAGGTGTAGCAGTTCAGTGACACCATATCCAGGATGTGAAACCACCACCTTTCCCTACTTTTGGAACTTTTTCATAACCCCAGAAAACTACTCCATACCTATTAAGTAATCATTCCTCATTTTCCCCTCTCTTACCCCCTGGTAGCCACCAATTTGTCTTCTATGTGGATTTGTCTATTCTGAATATAGCATATAATATGAATCATACAATATGTGACCTTTTTGTCAGGTTTCTTTCACTGAGCATAATGGATTCGAGATTCACCCAAGTTGCAGTATGTGTATTTTATTTCTTTTAAATGGCTGGATAATATATTATTGTATAGATATACCTTAATTTCTTCTTTCATTCATCTAGGGGCATTTGGGTTGTTTCCAAATATTTGCTATTTCTACCTTTTGTATATGCTGCTATAAACATTGTGAACAAATTTCTATGTGGACATACATGTTTTCATTTCTCTTGGAGTAGAATTTCTGGGTCATATGTTAATTCTATGTTTAGTTTTTTAAGGATCTGCCCTATATATGTCTTGTGATACTCACATGTATAATTGTTTTTTAGGTGGAATGTCTGGGTCTTAGGGTTTGTATACATTTGGCTTTAGTAGATTCTGCTAGATTTTTGAAGCAGTTGAACCAATTTACATTCCAGTAAGAGGATAGGAAAGCTCCAGTTGCTGCATATCAGTGTCAACTCTTGGCATTGTCAGGGTTTCTAATTTCTGCAATTTTGGATGGGTATGTTACAGTATATTATGACTTGACTTTTCTTCTCCCTGATTACTAATGAGGATGAACACCTTTTTATACAATAACTTTGTATTTGGATATCCTCTTGTGAAGAGCCTATTCAAATCTCTTCCTGTTTTTCTATTGATTTATCTTGGTTTAAAAAATTAATTTATAGGAATTCTTTGTATATTTTGGATATGAGTCACTTATGGAGTATGCATATTATGGATTACTTACTCCCACTCTGTGGCTTGCCTTTTCACTCCTCAAATGGTGTCTTTAATGAAAAGAAGTTTCTAATTTTAATGTTTTTCATGTCACCAATCATTGCCTTTATAATAGTGCTCTTTGTGTCTTAAGAAATTTTTGTCCTCCTCCAATTTCATGAAGTTATTTCCTGTGCTATCATATAGAGGCTTAATTGGTTTTTCTTTTAGGTTTAAAGCTACAATCCACCTTCAGTTGATTTTAGTTTATGATATGAGGTATAGAGATCAAGATTAGTTTGTTTGTTTTTTTTCTGTATGGATCTCCATTAGACCCAAAAGACCACTTTTTTTTTTTTTTCTCACCACACTTCAGTGCCACCTTTGTCATAAAGCAGGTGTCTATATATGCATGGATCTGTTTCTGATAGCTTTTGTCCATTGGTGTTTTGGTTATTTTTGTGCCAATGACACTGTCTTAATGTGATAGCTTTATAATAAATTTACGTATCTGTTAGTATAAATCCTTCAGCTTAGTTCTTTAAGATTTTCTTAGATATTTTTGACCCCTTGCATGTTCATACACTTTTTAAAAAATAGCTTGTTATTTTGTTAACACACTTGCACTGTTCTCCTCTGCAAAACACCGCCATCACCACCACCAAGAACACCTCACCTGATCTGATTCTGATTTACTCTATAAATCAATTTGAGAAGAATTAAGATCTTTGCAGAGCTGGGCACAGTGGCTCACACCTGCAATTCCAGCACTTTGGAAGGCTGAGGAAGGAGGATTGCTTGAGACTAGCTTGGGCAATGTAAGGAGACACCATCTCTACAAAAGTAAAATAAAAAAATTAGCCAGGCATGGTGGTGTGCACCTGTGGGCCCAGCTACTCAGGAGGCTGAGGTGGAAAGATTGCTCAAGTCAGGGAGTTTGAGGCTGCAGTGAGTCATGTTTGTGCTACTCCACTCTAACCTGGGTGACAAAGAAAGATCCTGTCTAAAAAAAAAAAAAAAAAAAATGAAGAAAGAAAGAAAAGATCTGTATTCCTTCATAATTGAGGTCTCAGTATTATTTTCTAATTTTCTGTGTAGAGAGCACACAATATTTTGTTATATTTATTCCTTGGTATTAAATATTTCTGATTATATTTTACTTGGTATTTTTAAAGTTTTATTTTCAATTTCAATTTAAAGCTTATGTATAATTAATTTTTGTACATTGCTTTTGTATCTTGTGACTTGGCTAAGATTTTAATTCTAGGAGTGTATGTAGATTATTCAACCAAAGTCATTTCATCAACAAATAAAGAGCTTTATTTCTTTCTCTCAATTTTTATAAACTTTTTGGTTGTTTGTTTTTGCCTTTTTGCACTGTCCTAGACCTCCAATATAGTATTGACTAGAAGTGAGAATTGCTGACATAATTGTCTTGTGCTGCATTTCATAGGAAATGGAGTGGTGTCGGTGGGGCGGGGAGTGGGCTCTAAATCAGGGAGGTGGGGACCAAGTGCTCTCAGTGTTCCTCTTTCATGCGCTTTTAAGGCATGTCACACAGAGTGCTAGTGTATTAGTCAATTTTCATGCTTCTGGTAAAGACATAGCTGAGACTGGGCAATTTGCAAAAGAAAGAGGTTTAATGGAATTAATTTACAGTTCCCTGTGGCTAGGGAGGCCTCACAATCATGGCAGAAGGTGAAAGGCACTTCTCACAAGGTGGCAGAAAAGAGAAGAGTGAGAGCCAAGAGAAAGGGGTTTCCCCTTATAAAATCATCAGATCTTGTGAGACTTATTTATATAAGGAAAACCACTCCCATGATACAATTATCTCCTACTGGGTCCTTACCACAACATGAGGCAATTATGGGAGCTACAATTCAAGATGAGATTTGGGTGGGGACACAGCCAAACCATATCAGCTTGTCAGAGTGCGGTGATGATATTTAAAAGCTTGCCAGGTGCGGTGGCTCATGCCTGTAATCCCACCAGTTTGGGAGGCTGAGGTGGGCAGATCACCTAAGGTCAGGAGTTCGAGACCAGCCTGACCAATATGGTGAAACCTCATCTTTAAAAAATAAAAAATAAATAAATAAAATAAAATAAAAATAAAACAGTAGATTGTTTTCTCATGAAATGTGGCTCTTTTATTAAAAAAAAAAGAAAAGAATACTGTCCAAATAGGGAGGAGAAAGTGATGGCTCAAGCAGTCAGTCCATGGGTCAATGAAAGAGAGGGAGAGAAGCAAAGCTAGGCCTGATTGCTGTTACCACAAGTCCTAATATGCAAACATCAGGGATCACTAGATTTGCATGGGTATCAGCTCTATTCTTTTGAGAGTAGCACCTTGTAAGAACTATCTGGTTGAGTGACGTGTATGAAATATGTAATATTGCCATCAACTTTAGGCTGGAAGGTCTTTCCTAGCTTCGTCATTCCTGCATACTTTACTGGCCATCACGAACCTCCCTTCCAACAGGGATACTCCTGCATCCCATCAGTTCCCAAGCATGGTGGAAACTCTCAGGATAGCTCACCACACTTGGCACTTGCTTCGTACGTGCTTACCTTGGGGAGTCCAGAAGATTGCTGACTTCATGCACTACAATCAGAGGCTAGAACAGAGGTGCCAGAGGAGAAAGGCAGTTAGAAAATGGCCATATGGTAAAGGATCCTAACTGCTAGGCTGAGACACTGGACTAAATTGAGTATACAGTGGAGAGCCATTGAAGGCTTTTGATCAGATGAATGAAATGATCAAAGTTATATTTTAGAAAAATCAATCCCATAGTAGTGTAAAAGCTGCTTTGGAAGAGGCAAGATCTATTAGAAAACTATTTTAAGAATCCATTTGAGAATTAATGATCCATAATTGTGACCATGGGTAGGAAAAGAGGGGCAGGAAGAAGAAACATGGTCCCAAACCCTAGCCCAATCCCCTTCCCATAATGGTTGCTCATTAATTGTTGAGTTATCAGATAGATCCAGGACAATATCTAAATTTATAGCTCTGCTTCCAAGAGTAAAAGAATGCTTATTAGATTATGTAATCTCTGTTCTCCATTCTACTAGGAAGCCATGTGCAGCTGGTTCGTTCTTGGCAATTTTACAGGATAGAGTCGCTGCCTTGCATACATCTGTATCCAATACAGACTGCAGACGCTTTTTTTATTTTCATTTCCTTGTATAGGGTTCTTGACACCCCAGCAATTCCTACCCCAGCTCCTCCCATTCAATTTACAGAGTTTGCCTGAAGTGTTAAGACTAGAGGGAGAAATCCTAGAACAGATAATGTGGGAACACCGAATTATAAAACTGAAAAATGGTTGGCTGTGGTTAAGTTTTCTGTTACAGAATGCACTCCATTGCACTTTAGGAAAAAGTATCATGCTGTGCTACTCTGGTAGAAACTTAGTGCTTACCTGCTGTCAGTCCTCTCAGCCAAATTCCAATGACTTCATAAAGAATAAAACAGGTGCAACTGAAAGCACTCAGGCATTCTAATACTTAGACTCCTGAAATCTTGCTGCCAAAGGAAAATGCTAAAGAAGTGGGTCACAAGGCAAAGTAAAGTGAATCTTTGGCCTGGCAAGCTGCTCAGTGCAAGAAGAGTGAAGGGAAACTGTCTAATGATGACAGGCCTGTGTGGATCAGATGTCAAGCGTCTGGAAGACTCAGAGGATCTACAGTGTATGAAGTGACATTATCTGGTTGGGAAGTTTCAGTAATGAAAATGTAAATGTTGCTACTGCAGCAACCCTGGAGACTACAGAACCAGCAGTTGTGAGCTCTTACATGGGCCAGACCGCCATACCTCAGGCTGTTAGGAGGCACAGAGACCAGTTACACTGAGGGAGGGAAAGGAGAACAAATGTGATTTGTGTTAAGTGAAAAAATTTTAGAGCACTTTGTAATATCATGGCACTGGGAAGGCATATAGATATTGAATAAATACTGCTGATTGTTTGAATGACAAGATAAACTGTCAAGCTTTGTCTTAGTACTACTCCTCCACATAAAGACCTTGCTGTTACGATGGTTTGAAAAGAGTTAGAATGGATTATTGGTTGCAATACTTCTGTACATTTAGAGGTATTTAAAAAGCCTAGGTGAGTAACTAGTTGTTTTCTTCTTTAATTTCCTTGACTTTATAAATTATTTTAGTTACTTAATTCTATTTCAACATGGCTTGAGATCTCTCTATCCAGTCACGATCTCGAATTTTCTGGGTTCCGTGGTGACAGAATATAGGTAAGAAAACATCTTTAAGATAAACTATTAGAATTTAGACTTAACACTTTAGTCACCAGGCTTTCCTGATGAGGTTTCCACTGGACCTCATTTTGGATTATATTAACCAACTTGATCCACATAAATGACATCTGTGGCAAGATTGCTAGTATGTTATTTTCCCAAGAAAAAAGTAGTAAGAGTTCATGAATTTTAGAGCTTACCTGAGCTCATTTGACCACCAATGATGCAGCCCTGATCATCTGACTCCAAATCCTTGCTTATTCAATTTTGTTTTCACATGAGAATTAACTATTTGCCTTTTTTCTTTCATTCTTGATTTTATTGCTTTGGAATCTTTTGAATTTATTTTGCCACCAACAGCATTTTTATTTTTTTCTGTTGATGGCATTGTATGCCTCTTCTGAGTAAGAATAATGCTTTATATTTCTTTTTTTTTTTAACTTCTATTTTAAGTTCAGGGGTACATTTGTAGGTTTGTTATATAGGTAAACTTGTGTCATGGGGGTTTGTTGTACAGATTATTTAGTTATCCAGGTATTAAGCCTAGCAGCCATTAGTTATTTTTCCTGACCCTCTCTCTCTACTCACCCTCTGCCCTCTGGTAGGTCCCAGTATGTGTTCTTCCCCTATATGCATCCATGCGTTTTCATAATTTAGCTCCAAGCTATAAATGAGAATATGTGGCATTTGGTTTTCTGTTCTTGCATTAGTTTGACAAGGATAATAGCCTGCAGATCCATCCATGTTCCTGCAAAGAACATGATTTCATTCTTTTTTATGGCTGCATAGTATTCCATGGTGTATATATTCCACATTTTCTCTAAGTTTCTTATAGCAAATGGTATGTTGTCTCTAAGAGTTTAGCCAAAATTTTTAGTAGGCTGGGCTAGCTCTTCTAGTTCCTTCATTCCTTCACTACTTCTCTCTTTTTAGTCAATCAGTACTCATTTTTTCAGTGACTGTCACATTCTTTGTTTATTTTTTAATCACAAATCCATTGACTTTTGGTGTTTGGGACTGTTATCTTGAAAGTTGCCTAAGGATACAAAGGATTGTTTTCACAGGCATTGTAATTTACACATATATTTAATTCAGATGTATATGTAGCCTTGCCAACCAGTTCATACTTGTGGCCAGGGTCCTTCAATACAGTGCAGGAAAAAAAGGGGACAAAGGTAAGGGGAGGAAAATCACATGAACTTGTTATTGATGGATTTTTCTAAAAAAAAAAAAAGAAAAAAGAGATGCTAGAATCATATTTTATCTATGTCAGCATTTTCTCTTGAATCTGGAAGCCAATTTTTCAGGTATCTTGATGGCTTTTGGCTCCCTTGTGACTGTGAACTCCATAGTTTGCTGACTCTTGATGTGCAGAGCAGTGAAATCAATAGTACAGACTCTCTTCTTACTTACGTTGACTAGCTTTGGGGCCATTCTTTCCCTTAGTGTCTCCTTCGTAAAATAGGAATAGTAGTAACCAGCTCAAAGGATTGTTTCATAGCCTACCAAAAAAAAAGGAGTGCCAAATATTAGCAAGGCTGGAGAGCACACATAAATGAAATTATGAAAGGCAGAGAAGTAGCACTCGATACACTTACCATACCTGTGTATTTCAGGCTCCAGATTCTGATGTGTATTTCCTTTTGGATTTTACTCTGCCATTATATTTACACATGGTATAAATTTATATGCTTACATTTTTCATGTGTAATTTGGGTAAAACTAGAAAAAAAGACTTATTGAATGTATTATTATCTTTTTTTTTTTTTTTTTTTTTGGCTGACACTTTCCATCATTACTCTCCATATTTAGGGGTCTACAGCTAACCTATAAAAATTTTGGTCCAGGCTGAAACTCAGCAGATGAGGTCCCAGTCAGTCCTGAAGTATGAGTTTAGTACAAATTTTCAAAAGCAAGAGAGAGTGTGTTTAATATAAATGGTATCTAAATTATATTAAAATATAGTTCAACATAGCGTGCTTTACCATTAACAGGTTATGGCAGTCTCTTCAAATATATTCGAATGGGTAGATGGCAGGTGGCATTTCTTCTTTTAGGAGGATCTGGTGGGCTTTATAATCATGCTGATTTTTATTCAATTATTCAGGTATATCTCCATTCTTCAGCTTTATCATATGCCGAAATGGCTTCATTATAAATAAACATATATATTTACTTGAGGTGCAGAACAGGAACCACTTCATTTTGTTTTCTAAGAGAAAATAAGTGGTTAGAAATTGTGTCTCTTTTCTTGAAGTGGTTTAAGGACACTAACTAGGATTCTTAGAATGCTATGTGCTATTTTTGCCATGTGAAAAATGAGTCAGGTTAATATTGGTAGAGCCTGTTTTTTTATTTTTATTTTATTTGGTTTAGGGTAAAAATCATACCTTTCTCTAGGTTAATGAGTTTTTTTTTTTTAGTATCTCCTAATGCTTGAAAGCATTGCTATCAAGGGAATCACTCTCTGCCACTTTACAAGAGAGAGAAAAAATAATATCTAAAGATTTAGGAAGTCACTTGACCAAAAGGAATTGTTTAAATGCCAGTGTTCATAATCAGGTATGAAAACATACATTCTTCTGTGTATATGTTTACTTGTTTAATGTCATCTTTTCATAAGCCATGTCATCCATTCTACAAATGACTGAGACAGCAGTAGGAGTATAAACATTTCCTCTATCTCCAAGGAAAGGTGGTTGCAGATTGGGGATTTGGCTCTTACTGCTGCAGAGAGGTTAAATATATTACATATTCCTGAATGCTGGAGTCCTTGCTGACAGTGTGTTACTGATGGGATATTAAGTTCCATGAGGAGAAAAGAAGTAGGAGGAAGGCTTTTCTGGATGAAGGACAAAGGGTACAGGAGGTGGAACTAAAGAGAGGGAACTTGAGAAGCAACCAGGTAGGAGGTTTGGACATGAGTCCTCCATTCCTAAAAATTATCACCAGGCAGCCTGTGGTCAAAAGGTACTATGGCTAGTGACCTGGGAGAAGAACTATTACGAGACTAAACACTCAAGTACTCAGGAGCTGTGTAGACCAGAGAACCAGAACCTGCCCCAGAATGGAGGCCAGAGAGGATTTGTCTTACCAGCATTACTGCCCAGTCATTACAAAGAAGGAATCAGTACCATTTAGGGGCTAACTCTGTGCTTGCCATATCTTTGGACCCTTGAGGAATAGACTTATTTGTGTCCCAGGAGACTTAGAATCCCTAATGGGTCCATGGGCCCAGTAGAGTGGAAGAAGAGAAGCTCCTGTCCCTATACTTTACACATGGACTCAGGTGCTTCAAACCATTTGGAGTGAGCAGGAAGTGGACATCCTTAGTCATATTTCTTAATTTAAAAAATACAGAAATGTTGTAAATGAAATTTCTAGTTTATTTTGTTGATTTTTACACTAATGTATGCTTTTCCTTTTTCCATGTTTCATTTGGCTCTGTATTAAGGTTACTATTGAAATTCAGTTACGTTCACAACAATTACATTAATGTTGGTGGTCTCTCCTTTTTACAACATTATATTATAATTGGAAACATTAATCGTTCAGTTCTCATAATCATCTATGTCAAGTAGAATACTGACTTTGCTATTCTGTTTTACCTGTGAAATTATCAACCAATGGTGATTTTATTTTTTATGCAAGAATGTTAAGAACAATTTACATCCAAAGTAATGTCTTTGTTGTCATTTAGTTGCAATCTTAATCTTTGCTTTGCATTCTAAATCTTTGTTTACTAGACATTAACAAATTTAGAATTACGTTAGAGCTGATGGATTGTTGTTTCATGGTAGAAGAATGAAGATGAATATAATGGCTACCTTTGTCATAAAGATAAATACCACTGAAAAGTGATTTTTAATTTTCAAATAATTTGATGTCTACTAGAGTATCAATCTTCAAGTCAACTGTAGCACCATTTCATTTCATCTTTGAGCCAAGAGACACCCAAGGTGCTTTCCATTCTCCTGCTTTGTTCCTCTAACCACAGCTTCTCCACAATCGCTATCATTCTTCCACTCCCACATAGGCTTCCTCCTCCAGCTCCAGTACCATGGTTCATACCCTCAAGTCCCCCTCAGCAAGAGTGACTAACACACAGCTGCTAGTGACATCAGCTGAACTCTACTCCTCTTCTCTGTCCCACACACCTTTGGTACACAGGGACTGTGAAATAGAAATGGAAGAGTAAAAACCTGCAGCATAATCTTCTTTTAATTAAATGCAGCAAAAGCCTTATCAATCCATGAATTCTTTCATACATTTAGGGCTGGAAATTCCTTGACAAAATTGTTTTTGGCTTCTTTAGAAAACCAGAATAAGAGAAGAAAGAATTAAATGTTCCTCGTCTGTCATGGGCGGTTATTTGCATCTCATAGTGCTGTCTTCTAATCTAGGCAGGATATCTGCTGCAGTGATATTTGTTTCTGTTCATATAGATCAACCTTTTTTTAAAATTGCCCCTCAGTAGAGAAATACTAGACCTGAAACAGACCTAAATGTGTTACCAGAAAATTAGGGTCTGGCTCAGGGTGATTAAACACATCCAATTTTAATGTGTTGTACTACCTCCAGATCTGTCTTCTAACTCCTCCCTCCCCACCATCTCAGGCAAAAAAAATTAAAAACAATCTAGAAATAATTCTTAATTTCTCAATTTTCTTCCTTTTCACATTTCATTTATCAGCAAATTGAAATTATATTATCAATCTATGAATTTCTCCTCTATTGCTAATACTGCCACCTTACTCCAAGAAAAAACCATTTCTCACTTAGATTTCTGATTTGGTCTTCTAATCTGTCTTGCTTCTGCTCTTGCTATTCTTCAATCTACTCTTCAAACAGCAATAGCCAGCATGATCTTTGGTCCTTCTGCTCAGAAGTTTCCAAAAGCTTTCTACTGAATTTGGAATAAAAATCCCAGTTTTTTATTGTGGCCACAAAATCCATAGATGATTTGACCTTTGTGTACCACTCCGATCCTTTCAGTTTCATTGAATGTCTGCTGTGTGCTAGGCACTGTTCTAAGTGATGGAGACACAGTGACTAAGATGGTCTGGATTCCTTCTCAAAAAGCTTATGTCCCAGGAGATGCAGATATGCCATACACAAAGAGTTAAAAGTATAAGATCTTTTAGGCTGATTGACTGCACCATGGACTAAGGCATGGTAACCTCTATGACCTGCGTGTATACTCCAGATGAGTTCCTGGAACTAGAAAGTCTGAAGTAACTGGAAAACCACAAAAAGGAGAAGAATGATCAACCCCTGCAACGCCTAATTAACTTTGAGACATTCTCCTCTTGTTCCTCATTCCCACCTCAATTGATAAGGCAACTGGACTTTGTAACCGACCTTGGTCAACCTTGTGACTCCAAACCCTAAGACTCCTCCCATCTTGCAAAAACTACCCTGAACTGTAGCTTTTGTAACTTTCCACTGCCTACCCCAAACCTATAAAACCAACTCCTACCCCACCACCCTCTGCCGACTCTCTTTTCAGACTCAGCCAACTCAGAGTTGCTCACACAAAGCCTGTTTAGGGGGTCTCTTCATTCAGAGCATGTGTTTAACAAAAAGGAGTATACATAATGTGTTAAGTGAGTAGATTTCACTTGGATTAAGCCACAAAGGAAATCCTCATTTAGAAGTTGGCATTTAAGTGAAAATCGAAAAGACAAAGATGAAACCTATCCTGTACATAATCAGAAAGAAGTGCAGAGAAACTATTAGAGGGCTTTATATAGGGTAGTTATGTGAACTGTTTTGCATTTTCAAAAGATGACTCTGGCTGTAGTGAGGAGAATTGAAGAAGGCCAAGTGAAGGGAGGCAGTCAAGTTAGGGAGCTATAGCAGTAGTCCAGGCAAGACATCATAATAAGTTGGACTAGGATGGTGAATAGAAAGGAGTGGACAGATTCAGAATAACATGTTGAAACTAAAACTTGTTATTGACCGAATGTTGGTGTAAAGGTAGAGGTATTGGACTGAGGGAGAAAATGGGGGGAGATTGTGAAAACAAAGAGCCTTCATTTTGCACCTGTTAACTTACCATGCACATTTCTGGTAAATGCACACTTTGGTTTTTCCAGCCTTCAGGCCATTTGCACACGGCCTTTCCTTTATACTAGAATACTCATCCTATTCATACAGCTCTGATGACTGGAGGACCACTGGAGTCCTTGGTCTCAAGCCGATAGGATTAACAATATGGACACACATGAAGTGGTTTTAAGGAGTGAAAAGTTTAATAGGCAAGAAAGAAGGAAGAAAGAAGAGAATAGCTCCCCTGTCCAGAGACAGGTGGGAGGAGGCCTGGGAACAGAGAGGAATGCTGTATGTGGTGCAAAAATGGTTGGTTGTATCAGAGGCTGGAGGAGGCAGCATTTGGTTTGCACAGGGCCCAGGGGATTGGTTTGACCAGGTGTATCATTCATGTAGCCCATGAAAAACGTGGCCCTCCTACCTTAGCCCTTTATTATGCAAATGCAGGTTGCCATGATGTTCTGGGCACATGGTGATATCTGGAGGTGGCCATGACACTTGGCACATGTGGTGACAAGAAGAAGGTGGGAATCACCATGTTGGGTAGATCCAGTTTCTAATTGCCAGCATTTGCATATCAAAGCTTGCCAGCCTAGCTCTTTAAGCTGCCATTCTGTTAGTTTCCACCAAGAACCTTTACTCTATCTTGCTGCCTAAAATTATTTCTTAATAACTTTTGTATTACTATATCCTAGCATGGCAATTCCTCTACCTTAAGTTCCTAGTTTAAATGTCACCTATTCAGAAACATCATCGGCCCACTTGCCCAAATTACATTATTCTCTATTCAATTTGATTTTTTAATTATTTAATTTGTATACTTAAAAAAATTGTTTGATTTTCTCCACTACTATAAAAGCTCTTTGAGGGCAAAGATACCTTCATTTTACTAAGCACTGAATTCACACTATATCTAACAGAGAGTGGTACTTAAATATCAATAAACACTTTCTGAATGATTGCATTATGTAGATCACTGTGCCAGCTTATTACTTCCATATGAGTACCCATACTTTGTTTAATTTCAATTGAATAGGCTTGCAACAAATCAAATTTTATTTGTCCCGCTTGGTTTATATACTGACAGAAAGTTTTAATGGATAGATTATTGGTTTCTTCAGTAAATAATCCTTCAGCCCACCCCTGAATGCTCAGTGCCTGGCTCAGAGTGACTATTGAGAAGAGACTTTTCTTTCTAAGCTTCAGTTTCATGGTCTGTAAGACATATATAAATATGATCTCTGCTTTAAAGAGTTACTGTGAAATTAAATGGGATAATCCATATAAAATATATAGCACAGTTCCTAGTATATTGTAAGCATTTAATCAATGTGACTATCATTGTTATTATTTTTTGAGATGGAGTGTTGCTCTGTTGCCAGGCTGGAGTACAGTGGCTTAATCTCGGCTCACTGCAACCTCTGCCTTCTGGGTTCATGCGACTCTCCTGCCTCAGCTTCCCGAGTAGCTGGGACTACAGCTGCCCACCACCACACTCTGCTAATTTTCATATTTAGACAGGGTTTCACCATGTTGGCTAGGATGGTCTCGATCTCTTGACATTGTGATCCACCCACCTCAGCCTCCCAAAGTGCTGGAATTACAGATGTGAGCCACCACACCCGGCCTGTTATTATTACTGCTATTAATTGCTGAAAGAACAGAATGTTTTAGACACCAAGGGGCCTTACAGAGGAGTGAACATACTGCTATTCATTCTTATTGTCCACAAATAAAAATTGTTAATATTCAAATTCTGCATTCCAAACAATATTTTACAATTGTATGTTCTTCTGAGGCAATTCTCAGAACTTGCATTTGATTTAACATTATTATTCTTTCTGTGATTTGAACAACTTAATTAAAGGCCATTTTTCTTAAGCTTAGTGCTTAAAAATGTTTTAGTAGAATTAGGCTTTTAGAAATTCTAAAAATATAAAGAGAAAAACATTTGACTTAAGATATGTGAAAGCAACAGAAAATAATCAGGTCAACTAAACAGATTGAAAATATCCTTTAACATTAGCTAAATAACCTTTTATTTTCAATATGAAAAACATAGCAGAATTTCAATGGTAACTAATGTAAATCATTTATTTTTCCTCACTTAATGGCTATAGTTCTAATGATACGGTGTCCTCATGAGGTAAAACATCAAAATGCTTAAGGACTCAGTACTCTGAAAATATATTTTTAATATTTAAAAGGTTTGTGCAATTTTAAATAAGGCAGTGCCACCCAATATCATAGCATGCTTCATGAGAAAAAGATACTAAATTTCCTTGACCTACTTTCATCTTCATGTTTAGGAAACAGTGTCTAAGAAGTAAACAAAGTAGTTGTGCCTCGCATAGGGGATGATTATTGTTTGAATTTATGATTCATGCCTTGAGCAAAATTTTGTTTGTGGCCTCATTTGCAACCATAATTTACAGCTTTACCAGGGATATGCTGTGTATTTGGAAGGTAATATATCAGACTTGCTTTGTACTGGAACAGTTTTCTAGCTCTGGGTATAGTATTTTCTGTGTTTCTGTTAGCTATAAAATTTCTAGGCATAACATTTATTGTAGCAAATATGGAAATTAAAAAAAATTGTATTCCCCTTAGGAATGTCTTATTGTATTTATATTCTTATTATGGTTAAATCCAACTAGTGTTTAAAGAAGTTGTTAATCCTGCAAATATCTGGTTGCAAAAGATTTAACTTTTTCAGGTTTTTTAAAAGTAAAAATTGCATCATTTTTTCATTGTATCATCTTTCATCTAAGAAACTAATAACAACATGGATTCCAATATAATGTTTGTGTGTACCATTAAAATTCAGAAAATTTTTTTCTGTTGCAAATAATAAGTAGACTATAATACTGTAAAATGAGTTTTGTTTATTATCTTTCATCTATGAGTTAGTGAAGAATTTCCCACAGTATTTATTGGAAGGTCCATTGTCCATTCTAATTTCAGGTGTCTTAATACATATGGAAATACTGGGGATTTTATAAATAATAAATAAATAAATAAATAAATAAATCTACTCCAACTTGTAGAGATCCTCAACTAAATGTAATGTGTTTTCTAGCACTGACATTTATTTATTTGCAACTTCATACTGCAATTTTTATTGGGATGCTCTTTTATTAAGGGTAATACTTATGCCTCCAACTAAACATTTAGAAATTAACTCTAAACTTCCATTAGTTTGAAAAAATTCTGGTAACTTGATTTGAATATAATTTTAATAATTATGAGTAACAAATATGATCCGATTTAAAAATTTAAAAATACTGAA
This sequence comes from Saimiri boliviensis, assembly GCF_048565385.1. Lineage (NCBI taxonomy): Eukaryota > Metazoa > Chordata > Mammalia > Primates > Cebidae > Saimiri > Saimiri boliviensis. Next base: position 118,427,085 of record NC_133450.1, on the reverse strand, counting down.
ATTATTATTCTGAGTCTGATTCTGTATGTTTAAAACACAGTTTAAAATAGAAAATATTGCCCTTTTTCTTGTTTTCTGATATAATTAATAAGAAAAAAAGCTAAAAGCCCAAGGGAAGTTTAAAAGTGTAGAAAAACTTGACAAAGAACATTTGCCTAATATGCTTGGTGATACATGTACTTACCTTGTAAAAAATAGATCAACCTAGAATCAGACTCTTCCAGAAATTCGTTGTTTCATCCAGTTCTTAGCAGAGTTTTTTTCTGACATAAAGGTAAGTAGACTGAATAGTCTACTGAGAAAGAAAACCATCACTTTTTCTGGCAGTTACAGTAGAGAAGGGAGAAGTAGGATAATGCCTTTAGTCATAATGCTGGGACTTCAATATAGAATTAAAACTGTTTAGGAGAATGTAGGCTCAAGAATCATTTCAACACCATTACATATTTCTTTTCTTTCCCTAGTAATTATTCATTCAGCTATTATAACTAACCACAGTAATTTTCTTAGAACAAAGCAGAGCATGGCAACAATAACTTAAAAAATGATGAAGTTTAAATGCCCAAGGTCAGAGTGTAACATTTTGATTTCCATAAGTATTTCAAATGCTGCAGGCTTTATGTAATAATTTTAATGTGAAAAATATGCAGGCCACGCTTCACTGCTCTTTGCATATACTGCAAAGTGGAAAAAAAATTTAAAAATTGCTTAGGTTTAATTGAGCAAAAGGATTCACATGTGATCTGAACTTGTGGCTCATAATTCCTTTAGACAGCTTCGGTTGCCGTGTGATGATCCTAATTAAATTATGTAACGGCACTGAACTAGCTAAGCTAAAGGGCCTGTTCCTTCATATCACCTGGTGACTTAACTCTTTACAGGACTCTGGGTTTGGTACTTTGGTCTTCTACCACGATCTTGTGTGTTTTTCATTGTTAAGGGTAGGAAAACACAGTATTGATGGAATCCGCTTTAGAAGTTTCGGCCTGTAGGTGGCAGCATTGTAAGGTTTTGGAAATGTGCTCCGAGGTCTTTGCCTGCCTTTCCCCCAAGCCTCATCCACCCGCTCCACATCGGGGTAACTAACATCACAACACGCTCATGTCAGGTAAAATTGAAATGGAAAGAAGTGTCGTAGGCAAAAAATTAGGCTTTGTTCACTCCTGTTTGTGTTTCATTGTGTTTCTGATGATACGGTACATTCTTAATTCTGACCTGAGATTCAGCTAAAGGAGTTTTCTCAGTAGTCAGGCGTCAGCCCCTTGCAAACCATACTTCTTCTTCAAGACAGTCGTTTTACCAAGCAAGGAAGGGAAATTACTCTGGGGGAATAATTAATTTAACTTAAGCATGCCTGTTTTAATCACTTGAGAACAAGTTAGATGGCTTCGTGTGGCCATATCAAAATCACCTATCGAGGTCACCTCATGGTAATCTCAATGTCCCTGTAAATAAAGGTTAGCTTCCCTCTTTTCCTCTTTCCTTTTCTTTCTTCTCTCTCTTTCTTTTTTTTTTTTTTTTTTTTTTTTTTGTCTCACTGTGTCACCAGGCTGGAGTGCAGTGGCACAATCTCGGCTCACTGCAACTTCCGTAATCGATTCTCCTGCCTCAGCCTCCCGAGTAGCTGGTATTACAGGCACCCACCACCAAGCCCAGGTAATTTTTGTATTTTTAATAGAGATGGGGTTTCACCAAGTTGGCCAGGATGGTCTCAATCTTCTGACCTTGTGATCTGCCTGCCTCCCTGTCCCAAAGCGTTGGGATTACAGGCATGAGCCACCGTACCTGGACTCCTTTTCTCACTCCCTCACTCCCTCCTTTTCTCCCTTGCTCCCCCCTTTACTCCCTCCCTTTCTCCCTTCCTTTCTCCCTCCCTCCCTCCCTGCCTGCCTTCTTCCTTCCTCCCTCCTTGCCTTCCTTCCTCCCTTCCTCCCTTTTTTTCTTTCCCTTTTTCCACATGTGGTCACCTTTTCACTCATGATCTATGATTACTTTTCTAATTTGGCCTGGGTAGAAAAGAAAGATTTACCAAGTAGAAAAGAAACAAAACTTCACCGAATTGGATACATTTAATTTAAAGGTCGTAATTCATGTGGCTTTTAATGGTGTATTGTTTTATGTGATATGAATTTCTCAGACTATGTCACCATAAAATACATAATAAATGCATATATGTGGATGCTAGCATGGATTTTTTTTTGACTGTGATGTTTTTCCTAAGACCCACAGAGATCTTGCGGTCTCACCTTGCACACTTTTCTCTGAAAGTTATCCTTGAAAAACTTCCCTAGGTGATAATGGCAAGAGTGTATTGTAAGGACACTGGTTTCAGGCCTTGTATGAAGTCTTTGGTTAACTGAATCCTTGGGGAAAATCGTTTCTGAGGTCAAGATTGACAAAATTGTTTAAGTATTATTGAAAATATAAAACAAAATTGTTTCCTCAATAAATATAATTAGTTGTATATACTGCAGTTTCAAGAGCAAGCACTGATGTTGGGACCAGCTCTTTAAATAAAATAGGACCTCTGTGGTCTCTGGAGGGAACATGCATAAAGCAAAGTAAATGATTTTCTGTCAACACTAAGTAGACAGGTGCTTACATTGAACAGCATTCTAATATGTCTCTGAATATTTATGTCTTCTTTTTCAAATGCATTGCCCATGAATGTCACAGCTGTCAAACGTCTGTACACAAGAAGATAAAAAATGAAATTAATAAAAGGCAGATCAACATTTCGTTTGTTCAGAACACTATTCCTCCTTGCTTCTTTCCTTTTTCCTTTCTTCTTTTTTTTAAAAAAAAAAATTAACTCCACTGTGTTTTAGGATTTTGACACATCTGTATTTTCTAAAAGGCCAACGGAAATGTAAGCTGACTAGTTGTGTTTTGGGCTGGCACCAAGGCCTGTCTCAGTATTTAAACACCAAAATAATCAGTGAAATTAATGACCAAGAGAACCAGGGGCTGAGGATTTTTCTAGCCATTTCCGCTGTCCACGTGCTTGGTTTCTTTGGGTGCCACAAACGAGATTCTGACAGGTTGTCACTGCCCTGACCTGAAATTCAAGTTTGTGAGGTGAGAGGCCCTTAAATCTTTCGGCTTCTGTAGCCCAGAGTTTTAGCTGTACAGAGTTAGTGCCAAAACAAGCCATTTTGTGCCCTCAGAGTTATAAAGGAACTTGGTTTTCAGAGCAGAGATGACTAAATAGAATTGGTGGTAGATCAAAGCAATGAAAAAAAAACATCTGTTTAGTCATCAGATCCCTGCCTCTCTGCTTCTCTTGGTACTGAGAGAGCCAATGTGTATAAAGAGCATGTGTTGGGATGAACTCAGCAGTCACTTGACAAGCATTTATTCATTAAGAAGCCGCACATTTTGAGGTATCTGGTTGTTATTATTATCAGTAAGTAATCCCCAGCAAAAATATCCACCCAGATGTTTTCATATTTACTTTACAATGTCCAATTGAATCATTTGGCAACAAAGAAAAAATACAGTTTAAACACTGAACCAGGATTTTAAGCTCAGGAACTCTTTGTGCTTGTTTTGCCCTTGATGTGAATTTTTCTAAATTAAAAACTCTCCAAATTGTCAAATTGCTGTTGCAAAAACCTCAGTTTTAGTAAGACTTAGAATTTAGTTTCCAAGTTTTGGTGATCTAATTGGTGTTTTATTGATAGCCACAGATATGAACCAGATGTAATCAATATTGGTTTAGCTCACATTTGATTTGGAGAATATACTGGTTGCTTTGATTTTGTTATATTTATAAAAGTTAAAAAAAAAAAACCGTCATAGATTCAGTTCTGATTTGAAGAGAGTCACTAGATTTTCTTTTTTCTTTTAAGAAAATTTTAGTTTGGTTGACAGTCTGATTAAACAAATATTTCATATATTTATATTGGGAATTGTACAAAAGTAGTTTGTAGCATGGCTCAGTTCAAGTTCCTTAGATTGTGCTATTGATATGGATCACTTCAACAAAATATCAACCACTTTCATATCAGTAATTTAACCTCTTATCAGTAAAATTAGGGGTGATTGAATTGGCATGGATTGTAAGGATTTTTTAGAGGTTGGTGCTGATGCCGTTGTGGCTGGAACCTAGAATTTCTTTCCATCTCTGCCCATCGAAATCCTACTCTTTCTTCAAGATCCAACACAAACACTCCATTTTCCGTCAAGCCCTCCCTGATTCTCCTTAGAAGAAAGTATTTTTTTGTCTTCTTTTTTTACATAACACTTTGTAAGTACTTTAAGGAAAGTGATTATCATAATCTGTTTTGGTTATAAATAGTGGTTGATGTGTTTACTTCTTTCACTATATCATAAACTGTTGGAGGGGCTTTGTTTTAAAATTTGTATTACCTCAGTTCTAGTACTCTTGTTTGCAGATTACTTGTAAGTGTTGCGGCTTTCAATGCTGGTTGAATCTTTGTTGCTGTTGCTTATTTTTTGTTTTGTTTGTCAGTTTGTTTTGGTTGGAATGCCTCATTTAGCAGGAAAAACATTGCAGCTATAAAATATAATCTAAATGCTTATTATTGAAAACCTTCTAGGGCATTTCATAACATATACATAGAATATCTAAAAAATGTGCAACCATTACTAGCAGTTCACTCAAGTTCACATTTCAAATAGGTTGCATCTGTTTCTAATAAGGTAACTGAATGATTAGCAGGAGAAAACATATGATTAGAAAGAATACAACCCTTGCTGATATGTATTATTTTTAAAGCTCTCCAAACTAAGGTCAATAAAGAAATAGTACATGTAGCAAGAAGAGCTAGATTAGAGGAAGAGTTTCAGCTATAAACCCTTTTGTGAGCTGTTGTAGAAACAGAATTAATTTAACTGATAGGTTGAGGCATTTGGGGCTGACATGCAAACTAAGGAATGTGAAAACAGATGAGAAGAATGGTGACTAGAAAAATTATGAGAGTTGTAGTTGAAGAAAATAAAAAAAACTTTACTGAGTAGAAAGTTAATGAGCGGATGATTTCATCCCTTTTTATGGGGCTATACTTTTAACTTAAAGAAAGCTAGTAAGAATAATGGAGAAAAGCCCCAAGTTTGATAAAAGAAAATAAACAGGCACTATTACAAATAAGAAATATTGGAATGCTCTTTGTTTACTTTCACTACTAATGGAAAGATAAAATGACTTTCTTGAGGTAGTATATCATTTTAAGATCATACGTATCTCTTAGCTTAATTCATCAACTGAACGACTCCATTTTTGAACAGTTTTTACACCACTGAGCTTGAAGTTCACAAAAGGAAAGAACAAAAAGCTCTGTTCTCTACTCTGATTTGAACCAGACACAACTTACTTCAAAACTGCATGCTGTCCTTCAGTTAATTATTCTCCTTGTGAATTCTGTCAGAACTCCCTTTTTTTCTGCAAGTTGGACATTCTTCAATAGAAGAAAGGCATGGGGAAACTTGCTCTTGGTGACATGCTTTATGAATTGACTTGGTATACTGTTCCAGGATTTATTACAGAAACTGGCTACACTTTTCTGTAGACCATCCTTACTCAGTGTAGTCAAGGCTCGCTGGCTTAACAGAACTTTATGTCTGACAACACCAGTGCACCTACAAAGCTATTCTAAAAAGAATGAAAATTTGGTTTAATGTAAAAGTCTACTGTTCATACAATACCTTGTAACACTGTATTTCATTAGTACTATTATTATTTTAAAACTGCAATGTGAGACCCAAGTGTGAGACAAATAATTCCAAGTTTAAAGTAACTTGAAGCCACAGGGCGCTCAGCCTTGGGAAATTATTGGAAATCTTGGAGGTTGTGGACCTTCTAAAATACATAGGGAAGGGACCTTGAGCTGATTTTAACTAAATGTAAAGGACAGAATGACCCTACCTGATACAGGATTTACTTTTTGCCATTATTTTTTTCTTTTCTGGGTATTGTAAACCTACAGCTTAACTAACTACATGCTATGGTTAATACAATTGAAGCAATTATAGATCATAGTGATAGTTTTCCTGAAGGTTATGCTTCAGATAAAATTCAAAGACTTGATTGCCAAAGTTTACATAAATTATCAATATAAAATTTAAGTATGTGTCTATATTCTATATGAAATACTGCTATGCCATTTGCAGAATCCTAGCATCTAAGTTTTAAAAACCTTAAAAACAGAAACTTATTGATTCTTATAATTTTCATTCCAAATTATTTCTATTGCAACTTCTGCCAGTTAAGCCCCATGTTCCTGTCCAAATAGAAGAGTTGGTTGTCTCTGTTCTAAAATAATTTTCATAGGCTTGAAGACCTTGTTACATTAGACCTCAGCCTTCCTTGTTCCAGCCCAAATTATTACATGTTCCTGGACCTTTTCCCAGGGATCTTATTTTCTATAACTGGTCACAAAGCCTCTGAAGACATAAAATCTTATAATCCAGAATAATTATGTACATATTATTTCATTTTACTTTATTTCTTCTTTTTCTTTTTGGTTTGAATGAAAAGACTAAGAAATCCTCCTTCAAAAGTCATAGTAAAACAGAGCATGTAGATTTTTACTTTTACAATGGAAGTTGTAGGTTTCCCTCATAGTTTATCTTTTGCTCAAGACAGTCTATAAAACCTCTTTCCCAAAATCCAGACATTAAATTTATGTCAATCAATTTACACTCTGGAAAACAGACCAGCTCAACACTCAGATCAGCCTCTAAACATGTAGGAATCCAGGCAACAAGCACTTGTCTTTATAGAACAACTTGGTTTAAGCAATTAACAATCAAGCCCTATACACATAAACACACTATAATTAACTGTTTAATAGTGGAAGCTTGCTTTTCAGTTTTTTTCCCTTAAGTGTAGTCAAGGTGAGTTACTTGATTTTTCCATCACTAAATGCTGCAACAGCTCGTTCTTTTGCAAGTCTCCCGTCTCCACATATTTTCCCATACTCACTATATTTGACAGTAAAACTGCCAAGCTCCATTATTTCCAACTGGCAGCAATTTAATACATAGTTGAGTCAGTTACTTAACTAAATAAATTGCTTAAAGTTAACTCTATTTGTAAGACCACAAGGTGTTTCTAAAATGTGCTGCCCTTTTATATCATAAACCTGGATTAGGTTTACAACCCCATTTCCCCTCAGCAGTTTATAAATCAAACAAAGAACATAGAACAATGCATAAAAATCCCTGTGAAACCACCCTCAGAGTTTTTGTTAATGACAAAGGCATACTGGGAACTGGATTTACTCTGTACAGGGGAGAAAAAAGAAGTTTGGTTTAAAGTCACCACAGTTTGTAAGAGTTATCTGAGCTCCTTTAAGAGCGATCAATTTTGAAACTAGAATTTTGTGAAGCCACAGCCATCTGTTCAATGCTTTCTGTATAAAAATGGCAGGACATGCTAAAAAGCTTTGGGCATGTTCTTCCATCTCCTTTGCTCCTTCCCCTTAACAAATAACCTGCCAAATGTTCTTAAAAGCACATGGAAGAATAAATATTGACTTACTTATGATGTCTCTCCACAGGTGCTCGTTAAACATAAATGAACAAATACACGTACACAAAAATACACAAAAATACACAATGCCCAAAGTGAGCACCATGTAATCTGGCCCAGCTGTAACATTTTCCTTTGCCATTACTAGGGATAGGTTTCTGAATCAGATCAAATGTAGCCACTGTTTCCATAGAAAATATATTTAAAAGAGTAAAAGGAAGCTGAAGATGGGGGCATTTTCTCTAAGAGACCAATGACTAACTCTCTTGTGAAAAGTGAATGTACTTCATTTTTATGACTGAGTTAAAGATCTGTGCTTAGATAGGATAAAAAGAAAACAAAACAAAACTCAGAAATGCTTCAATCTGCAGAGTAGAAAAACAAACAACAATTAAAATAAATAAATAAATAATAGCTGCAACAAATAATAAAAAAAAAGAAAACCATAAAAGCTGCAATTACTTTTGCACCAACTTAATACAGTGTTTGCTTTAGATTTAGAAATCAAACCATGACTGTGATTTTAGAGAATGATTTTTATTTGCCTAGCGAAGTCTTTAGTACTTTTATAGCAGAGCCTGGCGTTTCTGGTCTAGCTATTTTCCGAGAGATTAAGGACTACATGAGTAGATATCTCTGGCTAGTAAGATACCAGACCTGCACTAATAGAAGGGAGACAATCTCTCTAAAAGGGCATTTTAATATTCATTTATATTTGGATTTAAGTGCATTGTACTCATGAGAAGACTGAAACTACTCACCCTGTCTCTACTGACCAGGGCCTAGAAAGTCTAACACTTTCTCAACTTGCTTGCCTTCCACCTCACTTTCCCACCTTGTTCCACTTTATGAAGGGGTAAACTAATGTCTGGGAATCTGAGCTCTGGTTTAAAAAGATCAGTGGAGTTTTTTTCTTAAATTCAAATTCAGGAGCACAGCCTTTCAAAAAATGAAGACTGCTTATGCAAAAATGGTGGTGTAGAGGCAGGACAAATCTCCCAACGGAAACTAAGTATGGAAGTCCAAGCTTCAGCTATTGTTTTCTAGAATGCTGCAAGCCCTTCTGTTCTGTTGCAGGCCAGGACTGGTAATCAGGTTTTTTAAGTGTGTCAAAAAACATGATGAAAATTCACTAGAGAGCTTAAGAAAAAAGTACTTCTTAAGTTGCTTCAATTTCAGCTTTCACTGGTGAGAGCTGAAACATTTGCAGAAGACATCAACAAACCAGAAATAAGATCCACAGCTAATCAAGGTCGAGCAGAATGGATACAGGTAATTATTTACAGGGCCAATCTTTAGTTATAGGAGAGAAAGAAAATAAAAAGAAGATTAATAATGAAAATACACAAAATACCAAAATCTGGGTTAATTAATGATCTTAATCTTTTAATATACTTACCAAACTACCAATAAGCAAGCCATATAGAACAGTCTGTGATTTACACTCTTTTGGCTACCTGAATTCTTCTTGGCAAGTTTAAGAAGTGCAAAATTGCAAGAAATCAAGAAAACAAGAAGCAGTAGTAATCTGAAGAATCTATAAATTTACTGAACAAAAGAAAACTTAAATGCAATGTGTAAGACAAAAAGTAAAATGAAGTAAGCCAAAAAACCCCAAAGCAATAACACCCAAATGCATACAAATTTTGATATGCATTATCTCTATAAATTATCTTATTGCCTAGAGAGAATGAAGCTTGAAAAGGAGAGAAATGTTACATAAAGTAGTATGTGTTAAAAAGGTAATAACTGGACCTATCACACAAAGATAGACTGATGTGTTTTGGATCTCAGAATAGTTGGATCACAGTTCTATTGTTAAAGCTTATTAAACCTAAAATGTGTTATATTCTTTTGTGGTTTCTTTATTTGAGATAGAGTCTCACTCTGTCACCCAGGCTGGAGTACAGTGGCACGATCTATGCTCACTACAACCTCTGCCTCCCAGGTTTAAGTGATTCTCCTGCCTCAGCCTACGAAGTACTACTACTTGGGTACTACTTGGGTAATTATACACACCTGGATAATTTTTGCATTTTTAGTAGAGATGGAATTTCGCCATGTTGGCCAGGCTGGTCACGAACTCCTGACCGCAGGTGATAACACTCACCTCGGCCTTCCGAAGTTCTGGGATTACAGGAGTGTGCCATTGTACCGGCTGTTTGTAATATTCATATACAGTAGGCTGATCTTTTAGGAAGATGCATTTGAAAATCTTAACTAGGAGTTGTAGTAAGAGGTGACTATGTCTTGCTCCTGATCCGAGTTCTGCTCTCTGTGGTCTCCTACCTGCAATCACCTGTGGACTCTTACCTGTTAAACCACTCTCCATCACTACCTATGTTGTTCCATGTCGCACCTATGACTTTTTTATACTTTCAATGGTGTACCAATTACATGGAATTCTCCATATTTGTAGTTGTTCAGAGTTCACAGTTTACAGCAAAATAACTTCAGGGTTTGCATTTATTTCCATAGGTTAGTTATTTTAAGTTTGAATTTGCTGTTGTACATATTCTTACAAATATTGCAACTCAGAGTTGTTAAAATTCTCTATTTTCTGTAAATATACCTACAAATATTGTCCTTAAATACTTTATCCTCTCTGTGTGCTGGTCTAGTGGGAAGGGATTGATACATATTTTTGCCTTCTGCAGAAAGCAGAAACTCTCTCTTAACTCTCAGTTAAAAGCCCTTTAGATCATATTTATCACAGTATAAGGTTTCTTCTTTTTCCACCTGTGCTGTTGTTTTGGTTTAAATTGCTTGTCATTTAACTATTTCATGGACTTTTATGAGTGTATCACAATTACTTTTTATTCATTTAATAAATATCTATTAAGAACCAACTACTAGTGATAGGGCCAAATCATAAACCCAGGTTTTCTGACTCTGAAGCCTTCCATTAGACTGTAAGCCTTGCTTGTCATGAATTTAAAATATAGAGTGTAGAATACACATTCCATTTCAAATAGAAGATAGTTCTTTATGGAACCAGTTTCCCATGTTGTTTTAACAGATTCTGGGCATTTTGATTCCATAGCCAAGACCCATCAATTTGCTGGCACATATGCTACAGGGAACTCGATGCTGACACAGGGAAGTTTGTTTTAAAAGGTGACATTAGTTTTGAGAATGGGTTGATATTTGTTTTATTGTTTGTTTGTCTTGCTGATCACTTTTGTGGCATGTTTTGATTAATTGTGTTAAGAATTTCTTTTTTTTTAAGTTTGCCTAAGGGCTGTGGGGATGGGTTCATTGAGAGATACAAATAGAAAATTAATAAATTCAGTGCATATTTGGTTTGTTACTGGCCTTTTGAAAATAGCTAAAAGAGAATATTGCTTTACTCGTATCATTTACATGCCAGAATGACATCTATCTATAGAAGCAAATACTCTATACACTGGAGTTTTAATGAATGGAAGAGACAACTACGCATAAACATAGGTTCTACAATACTGAAAAATGCCTAAGTCTTAAGACATCAATGGCTTTTACAAATGGGACTTTTGATGTTCTTTACTTAGCTACATACACATAATCCTGAAATTTGCCGCCAATCCAAGATTGTCTCTGCCTCATCTGAAATCAGCTTGAATCTTTTAAATAATTTGCAAGCTCTTGCTACAATAAATATATATTTCTTGAAATTTTATACTGGAGATCTGTTGTGGCACTGATTCATAGTTTGATTCTTGCCTAGAAGTTTTGGTAAATTTTCTATTATTTATTAGTTTGAGGAAAGACATTCTTATAGTGAGGAGGAATAGATTGTTAATTAGCACTTACTATGGGTCTGGCATATGCTAAGCAGTTTACATATATTATCCCATGTAGTCTTTACAATTGCGTTTTCCTTTTTCAGTGAATGGAAGCTTAAAAACAGTACATTTGCTATCAGGTGAGATACTTGCAAATATTTTTGATCTTCAAAAAAATGTGTCAGGCCTGAAAACTTTGGAAAGTTATAATCTTATTCATGTTCACTTATTACATGAGCTCACAAAACTGCTAGATGATTAACAGTATAATATGTTTGTAAGAGTCTCATCCTCCACGTGAAATTAATTAGGTTTTCACCTCTAACCTTGTTTTTGATAGTGCCATGATTTACTTTGCTGAGCCAGAGTTGAAGCTACTTCACTGTTCAAAATTTGTAACTCATAAAGCAATGATAAAACAATTCTGCCTATAATAATATATATGCAATGATTCTCAAAGTGTGGCTCAGGGTCTCCAAAAGTTCTTTGATATTCTTTTAGGATGTTGCAAAAAGAAAGCTATTTTCATAATAATACATAATAATAATTGAAATACATAAGATGTTATTTGCCTTTTCTCCTCCATTTGCTCATGAGTGTATGGTAAAGCTTTCCAGATGCCACATAACTTGTGCTGGTGTTGGTGATCTGACAACCAATAGATTTCTTTTTGTTGGTGAATTCTTGTGTTTAATGGAATTTTCTAAAAGAGTGGTTTGAGGGTATAAATATATGTGTGAGTTTAGATAGGAACTGTTTGTTCTCAATCATTTCTATGGTGGTTACACAAGTTATTTGTGATTATGCCTTCTGTAATCTCTGCAACTCATTATTCAATAAATTTTTTATTTTTAAGTGACAAAACTTTCTCTGCACCTGTACAGAGATACAAGAAGTATAGTTTATGTTTTGTTTTGTAATAATTTTAAGAAAAATATTTTTAAGTATTTTATAAATATTAAGTTTTATTTTAACTGTATTTAGTATTTAGAAATATTTATTCTAAAATTAAAAAATGGTCAATTTTAGATACTAGTTGAAGGGTACAGAGTCTCAGTTATGTGGGGTAAGTTCTGCACATCTAAAATACAGCATGGTGACTATAGTTAATAATATTGTTTTGTATACTTGAGATTTGCTGAGAGCAAATCTTACATGTTCTTACCACTAAAAAAGGTATTTATGTTAATTACCTTGATAGTGGTAATGATTTCACAATGTACACGTATACCAAAACATGTATACTTTAAACGTATATGATTTTTGCTAGTTATATCACAAGAAAGCCTGGAAATTAAAAACATAAGTAATATATTTTTTGCATTTAAAGTTTTTTATTGGCTTAAAGAAAGGAGATTAGAAGGCTTGTCTTCTCAAATAGTTGCATGAGTTGGCTAACATTTCTGAAAAAGATGAAATCTCATGAAAGAATAGTTTACTCCAAATAAATTGGAAAAAACAAAAGAGAAAGGAAAATATGTTGAAAGCTATCTTATTCTTGGCTTTATAGATATTAGAAATTATGTCATTATATCTTATGCATTAGAATATTTTTTAATATTAGTAGGGTATCAGCTATATTGCAGCATCATTGAAATATTAATGTAGATACGATACACTCATTAAAAAGCAAAAAAGTTTACTACAGTTTTTCAAACTAGAAATGAAAAATGAATCATTTTGTAGGATAAGTTATTACACTGCGTTGGCTGGAGAAGCTCATACAATAACTTGTACAGTAGACATTGCTGAATGCCTGTGGGATTAAAAATCAGTAAAAAAGAAAAAGATAATGACAGTGCCAACTGACTCATTTTATTGGAGATTTAGCTATAACTGGAAGGCTGAGTTAATATTTCATGGGCAGTATTGTACTTTTGCCTCTCAAAGGGGGAACTCTACAGCCATGGATGATGGACTTGCCATTTTGCTTATGTTTGCTTTATGTTTTGCTTATGATACCAGGAGGTCTTACCACCAGCTAATCACCCAAAGATGACTGTTTTTTTTTGTTTTTGTTTTTGTTTTTTTGTGAATGTTTGTCAAACAAGTGGTTAAAATATTCAAAGCCTTGAAGTTACTCAAGTATTGAAACATTTATTTTGAATCTCATGGTTTGTCTTGGGTCAACATTTTCTTTTCTTGTTATTTACACTTACGGCACAAAAACATTGTTGGATAAAACTGCTAGTACCGGCCGGGCGCGCTGGCTCAAGCCTGTAATCCCAGCACTTTGGGAGGCCGAGGCAGGTGGATCATGAGGTCAAGAGATCGAGATCATCCTGGTCAACATGGTGAAACCCTGTCTCTACTAAAAATACAGAAAATTAGCTGGGCATGGTGGCGTGTGCCTGTAATCCCAGCTACTCAGGAGGCTGAGGCAGGAGAATTGCCTGAACCCAGGAGGTGGAGGTTGCCGTGAGCCAAGATCGCGCCATGGCACTCCGGCCTGTGTAACGAGCGAAACTCCGTCTCAAAAAAAAAAAAAAAAAAAAAAAAACCTGCTAGTACCTTGTAGGAATGCGGCACCAAGTTGTTCTAGTAGTCATTATATTTGTAACCACCATGTACTCACAGTAAAATAAATATGTTTCCCTTAATAATGTCTTTTGTGAAGCAAAAATAATGAATAATTTTATTAAATCTTAATCCTTGAGTACTTTTTAAGTAATCTATGGAAAATATGTATAAAACATGGCTGTATATCAAAGTACAATGGCGATCTTGAGGAAAAGCTCTTGTGTACATTTGGGAAATTTGTTTCCTCCACAATGAGCTTAACTGCTTTCTAATACATACACACTTACATACTTTCTTATGAGATTGGTGGTTACATAGTCAAATATGATTTTTTATATTGTACAACAAAATATATCAACATTTGGAAGATCTCTATTGTTTGGTAAAGCAATATTTTCTAAATGACCAGTAGGTAATGTTACAAAAGTATGCATGGATAAAAGATTCATGTAAATGTAAGCTAGACCAGTGGCTTTTAATGTAACAGAATATGCAAAGCTTATTGATATGTTTCAGGTTCCACATTGCCACCGACCTTTAAGAAACTACCAATTGTTGATGTATTGTCAAAGAAGAATAATTATCTGAAAAGGTTATCATATTACTCCTTCTTTTTTCATTTACATGTCTGTATGATGCTGGATTTTCTTCATGTACTGCAACCAAGACAACATACAATAGGTAGAATGCAGAAATGGATGCCTGTCTTTATTAAGCCAGATATAAAAAATAGGCCTGCCAACACAGGCGTAATAGAAAAAGAAGCATGCAATTATGGCAAGAAGTCCTTACATGGTAGTCAAGTAGACTATGGCCACTTTAATACGTGTGGACATGACCACTTGTAGAAAGGGAAGGGAGCCCCTGGCCATCAGTTTCTCGTTTTTGGAAGGTTTCTCACTGTCTCTATGGTCCATGTTTATCACTGAACTTTAGGGACATTTCTGTGAGGAGCCAGAGACACACTGGGGAGCTGTATACATTTGCTCATCTCCTTAGTTTATATATCCTTCACAGTACTTACTTGCTGGTTCAGTTATGAACCAGAGTAAAGGCAAAGTTAATCCTTTCTGAATTGTCTTTCATGATAATATTTAAGCACAGAATAGACTGTGGGTCTGTCCTAGGTCAGTCACCAATGATGTTAGGTAGAAACATGGCTTAAAAGTGTTTTTGAGCTGGTCTCAGGGAAAGGAAATCCCTGCAAATAAAAAGTACTGACAATCTCTTTTAAAATTGAACATAGAGTCTTTTAATAAATTCAGCAAAAACCAGTCTGTGACTCAGGAGCAGTTTGCCTATTTACTTTTGACAAACAGTGGAAACATGGAATTATTTGCATGAATTTCAAACCAAAGTCCACTGTAAATATGGATTTTGAGTGAAAAAAGAACAAATGGGAAAACATGTGAGAGCAGGAGGAAAGCTGATTATAACTTTTTCTCATTAGTGGTTTTTTTTTACTTTCCTAATATTACTGTTACAAAGCAAAATTCTTCCTAGACTTTAAAAATTGACAACTTATTTTAAAGGGTTAATGGTACTACAATTTTGAGGAAGTGAGCTTTTAACCTGATAATAAAAAAGGTTTATTGGTGAAGAATCTGCTCCTTTCTGCTCATGAAAATAAATAAAATTACCAATTTGGGATAAACTTCCATTCCTTAATGCATTGCAAATAAACAAAAGTTGCATTTTCAGTTGCTTCTGTTTTTACTTGGGAAAGAAGCACATCGCTGAAATGAAAATAATGCCATTGCTTTTGTCTTGGTGATACTGTGATTTTTAACATCAGAGGTTACTGATCTTCTGAAACCTCTGCCTTTCTTTTTCAGAGGTAAAAATATTGTTTATTAATGAGATTTGTTTTGTTTTGTTTGGGGGAATACATGTTCTATTTCTTCTGAAAATTTGATGCTTAAATAAAAAGCTGGCATTTATGGGGAGAAGTTTATCTCCTTTACAGAGTTATCTTCTATTTCAGGAAATACAGCAGGCCTGTAGAAAGAAGCAGGTCATGCCATTTTGTATTGATGAATAAAAATAATAGAAATTATTTATACAACCCCAAGACATGAATGCAGGAAGAATGAACAGAAGTTAATTAGTAAACCATGAGAATTTAATATAATCTAGATGTCTTTCTGCGTACAAAACTAGTCCATAAAGTACCATGGCAATGAAAGGCACAAACCCTAACTAGAGTGGCCACCCAAGCTGGAAGAAAGGCTTCAAAGCTGATAGATGGCCATCTTGTATAAAGATTTGTAAGAGACCTGGTTTATGCTAGGGTGAAACGTAAGACAGGCAAAGTTTGTCTCCTGATACGAAAGAAACTGCATGTGATGATGCTTTATAAACCATTTGAGAATCGTAAGAAAACTCTTACTGGTGTTTGAACGACACTCAGTGGGAACTTTCATGACAGGAATGCAGATGGTGTTCCTATGTTATGCAGATTTCATAAGTCTCACAGAAGTTTGGGATGGTTAGACTTTACCCAAGTGTCTAGTTTGTTAGCTCTAAACATTGCATCTCAGACCTCATAAAGATGCTTCAAATCTTTTTTTATGGTTACAAAGACTTTTTAAAACTCGATAAACTAACAGAACTTGTTTTGAGGGCCCTCATAGGTAATTTAAAATTTCTATTTCCATGATGCATTTCTAAAGGTGGAAGTAATTGAAGAAATGACAAGGGCAATATTCTAGACTGTAAATATTTCCCTTTCATTTGTGGCTTACTTCTCTTCAATTAAGTCAGCTAAAGGTATTTCTACTGCAAAAAGTTAATGATGTAGGACAAAGTAAATTATAAGCATATCATTTTTCTCCTTACCAAGGTTAAGAATCATGCATTTGGATGTGCTAATAAACTGTAATAAATAATATTGATTAGTTAAATCAAACTTGGTTTAAAAAAGCGTCAAAGTAGTAGTCTGCTAAGTTGTTGTTCGATATTCACTAATTGAAAAATATTGGTCATAGCAAATGCCATAAACTTTTAAGACTATATTTTAAATAGACAAATTTGATAGAAATTTAGAGCCATTAAGTTGGGAAAAAGGGGAGCACTAATTAAGATCATAAAACCATTTTGTCATGCCTTAAAAATATCTTAAGCTAAAAAAATGTAGGAACTGTTGTAATAATGACAAATATTCATTGAGTAATTCTTATGTGGCAGCCACTAAGCAGACAGATTAACTCCTTTAATCTTCATAACAACATTTTCGGATAGGGATTAATGTTATAATTTTCACTTAGAGATGAGATATCCTCAACATACAGCATGAAGTCTCTTGTCTAAGGATAAACATTAAGTGGCAGAGCTGGGATTTGAACCCAGACAGTATGGCCTTGAAGCCCAATTTCCTAGCCATTATGCTAAGATTGTTAGAAGACATGAGTAAGTGAAAACAAGTATGAACACATCCCAATTCTGCTGATTTGTAGAAAGTTAGACCAAGTGAAGATTAGAAAAGTAAATTCTAGATATTTTAGATGAGTATTAGAAGGTCACTATTAATTGCAGACATTCTTATGGCCTGGAAAAATATCAAGATAAGGAAGATAGGAGGGAAATGAAAGTAAATAAGGAGGGGTGCCATAGCCAAGAAGATACTGCTAAGTTTTAAAACACCATTCCTCATCTCAGTGTTTCAATTTAATTACTTGTGAGACTTTTTCCTATAGAAAAGTCATGGAAAGCAATGGAAAATAAAAGTCGTGTAAGTTTGCTTAAGTGATATTTACCTAATAGCCCTCTTCTCTTCCATAATACATAAACTAAGCGTTAATTCTGCTTACATTTATGTACATGTTTCAGTAGTAAGAATATATTTATAACTTGGCAGTGCAATTTGAATATTTAATATGTTTAAGAATAAGAATAGATGAGACTGCGGCTGAGAAAAATGCCTAATTATCAAAGACAACACAAGTTCAACTGCAAATAATCTTTGTTGCCTGTGATACAATCCTTTGGTTTCTCACAAGGAATATAAATTATTATAACAATAGCATAAATGATTATTAATTATAAGAATAATAGTTACTATACTATTTATGGGGTATCTCCTAGTCTTAACTATGGTCAGTCAGTATCTTCTAGTCTTAATTATGGTCAGATTTACATAAATGTTTATGTATAACTTACTAAGACCACAGGTTAGGTATTATCCAAATTATTTTACAGGTGAGGAAATTGAGGCTCAATAAAGAAAGTAACTTGTCCAAAGAATGTATGGAAATACAGGGTGGTTGAGTGGCCATTTATGCATTAAACCTGTATCATTTGCTTTCCATCTTAGTACTTGAGCAACACTGTTGAATTTATTGTCCTCAGATATTTCAGAGACTTATAATGAAGTCATTATAGTGCTATGTAGTTTGGCGTGATCTTGGCTCACTGCAACCTGTGCCTCCCTGGTTCAAGTGATTCTCCTGCCTCAGCCTCCCGAGTAGGTGGGACTACAGGTGCACACCACCAAGCCCAGCTAATTTTTGTATTTTTAGTAGAGATGGGGTTTCACCTTTTGTCCAGGATAGTCTCTGTCTCCTGACCTCATGATCTGCCTGCCTTGGCCTCACAGAGTGCCTGGCTGTGGTTTTTAATTTCAAAGCAGTATTTACTGAGATCAAGTAAAATAAAATGAATTATAATTTTTCTCAGAAAATTACTTAGGATAATCAGTGTGATATGGTAAAATTAAATTCTCCACCAAAGATATATTTGACCAACTTTGCCTTTACAATTGTCTAATTACTGGTGCATACAGAAAAACTATGGTCTGTATTTTTCTTTTTTCTAGATGCTTGCTCTAGATAGAAAAGGAAAGGCTTCTTTTTCTTGAGCCACTGAAGCTCAAAAGTACATTATTGGACAAATGTATCCGTCTCTTAAAGGAGAAATGAACAAAATAGGATTTTCAATATTAGTTTCTTATTAATACATTGAACTGCTATCCATAAGCGAGGGTTCCCTCAATACTTAGAAACAAAGGAAACCACTTTTAATAAGGCAGAACTTAAGCACAAACACACATACTATTTTTCTTACTCCTTTGACTCATCAGCAGGTGATTTGACATGCTGTGTTAAAGGGCTGATGTTTTTCTTGTGGGTGGAGATCCAGCCAGCTTTGATTGGGGTTGTGGGTGGAGAGCCGCAAGCTTGGCCTTCTGTGAATGTTGATAACTTAACATTGACAAATGATCACATTATCATTAATCGGAGTGTTTGATTGAGGATGTGCATATTCATCATGTAGACACTGGCTTTAAACTTGAAACATTCCTAAATAATCATATATATCAGGTTCAGAGGAGGGGTAGAAATGACATGGATATATGGATAGTAAATTTGAATTACCTTTCTAACTTGAAAATCATTTCACTGATTTGGAAAGAATATCATAAACTCCATCCAGTTATTCATGAGCTGAAATGAAGTAATGAGAATCGGAATGAAAATGTACCCTTACTCCCCTAGTGCCCCATGTCTGGCTACATGGTATCTATCACTAATATTTATATTAGTGATATAAATTTTGAAAAGAAAATTATCCTTATTCCAGGGACTTTCCCTACTTATTGAACATACTTAAGATCTCAGCTAGTCCTCATGTATGCAGTTGTGGGCTACATGGAATTACCAAATCAAATAATTAAATAATGGGTCTTTTCATGTTGCCCAATGTCACTGATGGCTCTGGTGTACTCAGAGCATATATAGATGGTATGGAATAATGTCAAGAGCATGGAGAAGATTGTCTGTATTTTTATCCTGGGGATCCTACTAGCTGGGCCTGAGACCTTGGCCTGTACCTACCTCACAGGGTTTCACGAGGCTTAAACAAGTTAACACATGCTAGCCTCTGTGCCTGGCATGCAGTAAGGACTTAGTAAAAATAACCTGTTTTATTTTACATACCTCTTCATTGTCAGTCTTAATTGAGCAGTCCTTTGGAGTAAGTAGAATGGTGTCTTCTTCATGTTTGCATCTCTAATATCTAATACTCAACCAACTAAGGTATGCAGTCATGTTTGTAGTTATAATTACCCTGCATTCTTGCCAAATAGAGTGTCCTATGTACTGTGGTTTTAATGTGAAGTATTTTTATGAAAGGCACTTTAGTAGTATGAATAGGTCCCCAAACCTTTTGTTATTAATGAGGAGCTACATTTCTCTTCATATGGAGCGTGGTGGACAGTTGGTATTGGGATGACAAGGGGTGTTATCAATTTATTCATCCAGGACAGAATGACTGAACACTATGTGCTAGGCACAGTTCTAGGCTTTGGGGATATGCAGGCGAACAAGACGCATGAAGTCCCTGTTCTGTTGGAGACTGGAGTTGGAAAGGATAAATAATAAGGAATGAATAAATAAGAAAAATACCACATGGAAGATAATTCTCTGTTATAAAAAATGAAAGAATGTGTGGAAATATAGGGTGATCGAGTGGCCATTTATGTCAGGTGATCAGGAAAGGTCTTTCTGAGGGAGCAGCACTGGAGGTGAGCTTTGAGTGAAAAGAAAGACCAAGGCAAGTGAAGATGGAGGAAAGGACATTTCCAGAAAAGGGGCCAGCTTTTGCAAAGACCATGGAAAGGCAGAGATTTTTACTTTTTGAAGAATTCATAGAGGACAGGGAAAAAAGGGAGAATGGAGCAGGGTGAGGTTAAAGAAGAAGGCAGAGGCTTTGTTAGCCATCTTAAGGAGATTGGATTTTTATTCCAGACACAGTAGAAAACCACCAGAGAATTCTAATAAAGCAGAGAGATGTTTTAAAAATGCCACCTCTGCCTCTGTGTGGAAATAGATCTTGAATGGCAAGAGTGTCAGACTCTTGTAGTTAAACTTTGAGCTGACTTGGGTGAAAGAGAATCTACTGGTTAATGGAACCCAGGAAGAACTGAAGATCCAACCCACAGAAAGGTCAGAGGTACAGCTGGTTTCAGGCACAACTGTAAACCAGTGTCCTGAATACTGTGAGGACTATTGTCACTCAATCTTTTTATTCTACCTCTTCTGTATAGACTTTATTTTCTCAGTCCAGGTGGTACCACTTCTTTCTTGCGAGGCAACACGGTTACAGACAAATCCCAAATTTTATCTCTCTATGGCTTCCACTACCAGAATGGATTAAATCTATCTTTCAGTAACAGACTGCAGTATCTCAGAGGAGGACTCTGATTGGCTGTTCCTGAACTTAACAATCATTATCATGGAATGGTCTCATGAGGTCACCATAAAGATACTGAAGGATTGGAGGTACCAGTGTAGATCCAGTCAGAAGAAAAAGGGAGGGGACTGGGCAGTCAATCCTATATTATCACTTCCAAAAAAAAAAGTGTTCTTAAGAGAGGGAAACAGGGAAAGGGGATTAATAAAGTTCACTGGAGTGTCAGTCCTCCTAGGTGCTGGGAATGTAGCAGCAAACAACCAATGAAAATTGCTGTCCTCATGGAAATAGCATTTTAAGGCCCAAGGTTTAAAAAGTGCTGTGTATGGCAACATATCACAGTGCAAAGTGCTGTTTCAGCATCTGAAAACACACCAAGGAAGCAAAATAGTGCGCCTCTGCCCTCTGCCTTCATGGAGTTTAAAGTGCACTATGAAGTATAAAAGGAGAGGCAAAAGAAGGGAAGGGGGACCCTTGCCACGTACCGCTCTCAGGGATGAAGATTAATAGGAGAGAAATTCCAGAAGTTTATTCATTTCCCTGTTCTCCCTAGACCCTCATCGTCATTGTAAATAGTGCAGCATGAGGAAGGTTCCCTGGGCAGAAGCTGCGTGGCTATGGCCCGCTCCTGGTGCCTTGGTAACATACACCAGGCTAAGGCCTGGGCAGTTTCACTGCCAGCCTCTCCTTTACAGGCTGTACATTCCAAATGTCATGATACAGGGAACCATTGTGCTAGCAGTGAGGGCAGCACCCTTTCTGACTGATCACAGTCAGCCTGTGGTGAATCCCTTTGCTTAGTCTAAGTGATGCATTTTGTAAAACCACACATTCTGGGTTTAATGCACTGGGGTTTTCACTGCCATATCCGTCAGTCACTTTCAATCACTTGCCAATCAGGTAACAAAACCAGAAGCCAAGAATCTGCCCAGGGCAGGAGAAGACCTAATGGGGTTGTCTGTCAAATGCATCCTAATCCTCTGTTTCAGTGAAATATTTTGAGCCAACTAACAACCACAGTATGAGTGACTCAACTTTTACCTCTTTTTTTTTTTTAAAGAAAACTATTAGAGATAGAAATGCAGAACATTAAATTGGCAGAACTTCATAGTCTAGGTATGCTTATTTAGACTACTTGAAGGATTAGACAATTGTGCCTAAGGCTGTATTTGTTCTGGTCAAGAAAATTGTGTGTAAGAGCCTTAGTAATATTTTGACTACTCCTAGATGGAAATCAGAAGGAACCAACTAATGTTTTTAAATGTAATTTTCATCTTCTCAGCAAAAAGTGGATAGAGAAATGTTTGTGAGGTCGAATTCGTGGACTTGAGTTTGATAGGAGCCAAGGATTTTATCACATTTCAGTGCCGCCGGCCTTTGCTACTTGTGCCAGTTATCAGTAAATTGTCCCTCAGCTCCAGAGCCACTCATTACTGACTAATCTGCAAAATATAGATGAGCATTTTAAATATTTTTCCTTTGCTTGCTTGCACCATGATAAGCTATGTTTGTTGAGGGCCCTGGGAAGACACTGCAGGAGGAAAGAGTTTTCCTTCCTGGTCCCTGATTCCTGTTTGCTTCTAATGGCAGACCTTTATGGCATAGATGGCATCTCAAGCATCTGGCTCCTATGGCACAAGTGTCTTCTCCAGCACCCAGTTTCTACACCAAGGACCACTGTCATGGGCATGCAGCCTGTGCAGTCACTCAAGGCCCTATGATTACGTAGTTCTCTGCCTTTGCTATCTTGAAGTTCTTAGTATTAATTTTTGAACAGTGGGTCCTAAACTTTCATTTCTAACTAGACCCTGCAAATTATCTAGTCAGTTCTGTCTTTATTGCAAGGTAGCTGCTCCAATGCCATGCTCTGCAACATGGGCTACTTCTCCAGCACGTGGTTCCTGCAGGGTCCTGCAACAACCCAACCAGTGTCCAACGACTTTCCCACTACTGCTCCCTTTGAATAGCTTTCTCATCCACCCTGAAATGGAGGCATTTTCTGGTCCCTTTTGTTATGACCTCACATACTGACACCAGAATAGATGCTGCTGGCTTGTCCTATGCTTCTTTCTGTCCGTCTTCCCTTAGTCTATGCCCTAGGGCAGAAGGTAGCTATGCTGCTCGTCTGCCTTTGTGGGTAAACAACAACATCACATCAAATCCCCAGACCCTCAACTGCACTGAAATAAAATGCTGATTGCTGAGGAACTAATCACTTTCTATAATTTAGGACTCCCTCAACCCACATATGTTGATTTATGGTTTATACTTGTATTAACTGAGTTTTATGGCCTTATTTTTAAAAAATAGATACAAATATTAATCCAGGCTAGCTAGTTTTCTCTCCATAAAAATTTTGTGAGGATGTTGCACATGCATTGGAAGCATCTTAAGAGCTTTAGCAAATAATATTATTTGGCAGTAAGAGTGACCAATTTTCTGCCCTATCTCTGTCATAGACTGTAGCTGCAAAAATTTGTTTTGCCTTGTATTTTGTTGTCTTAAATGTCAGTGTGTGTTGCAGAGTCTCTGGAATTTAAAGTTTGCAACATCAACAAAGTTATATGCTAAATAACGCTGAAAAGTAGGATAAGTATCTAGAGTGGGTCTCTACTTTCAAATGATTTTCATGTTCCCTTTAAAACGGGCAATTGTAAAGACAATTCAACAAATTAAATGGTAAGAAAAAAAATTTTTAAAAGGAAAAAATAAAATTGAACACATGTAAAGTATATTCAGTGATGGGCCAGAAGGGTTACATAAGCAATTTCACATTTGTTATTCATGATTTTTCTATTGTTGGAACATTTTAAAATTCTTCAAAATAATGTTAATTTTGAAAAATATGGTATTTTTGACAGTTTAGTTTTCCAACCCTTGATGCTTTTAACTGTACTGAACCTGTCTGTCTTCAATCTTGGAATATTCTCCAGCATTGCCTTTTAAAATTGTATTTCTCTGCCATTCCACTAATTTATTTTGCTGGAATTTATACTAAATGTACATTGGATCCTCAGAAGTTAATTTTGTTGTCTCAACTACTATTTCATATTATTTATTTATCTTTTGGTGCTGCATTCTGGAGCAGCTTTTCAGTCAGATATGTGCCAGACCATCCTAGGGCAGTTTGATGGAACTGTGGTTGATGGGGGAGGCCTGTGGCTTGGAAGATGCAGGGCTGTTTGGGAGGATGCGTTGTGCTTGGCCTTGCAAGCCTCAGACATCCGTGCCCTCGTCCATCCCTGCAGCTAAGGGCATCCGGTGCACGGACCTGCCTGCAGGCAAGCCAGCCATGGCAGCCAAACACAAGGGTGGCCTGAAGTTGAACGTCCTCTGTGCCAAGCTGAGCCACCAGGTGGTGGTGGAGAAGTGAGCTGAGGCCGGCTCCCTCACTGAGGGCAGTCTGCCCTCCAACTTACTCATTCTATGTTTAACAATGTGCAGTTTATAGTTTAATTTGTGAGATTTGAAATTTCAGTTATTTTTTACAGTTTTCCATTTTCTGGATTTCTAATTGTTTCTTTTTTACATCCACTTAACATTGTTTACTTTTGTTTTCTTTTATGATATATTTGCTTTTTAAACATTTGGGATTGGGGTTAGTTTTTAAAAAAATTTTTTAGCTCTAACCATAATTGTTTTTGAAAAAGAAATTTCTAAGTTATGCTACTATTTTCATTTTATCTGTAGTGAATTAATCTTCCATCTATGAATTTTGTTGGCTGTGTCTGGTCCACCTGCCTTCCTTCCTTTCTTGCTCTTTCCTTCTCTTGCTTCTTCCTTCCATTCCTCTCTTCTTTCTCTATGCTTGTTCTCTTATTTACCTGCCCTATGTTTGTCTTCACTTTATCTCCTAGGTCCTGCAGTTCAGATCCAGATCTTACACTAGCAACTCAGGGCTGATATTCCACAGCTCCATTAGATACTAGATTAAATATTAGATCTGATCACTAAGCCAGTTGGTGAGTTGGGCCAGGTTTAGGCAGCATGACTGTCTGCGCTCTCCCTCCCACTCCCTGTAAAATTTAGCTTTTGGTTGCAGTCAATAGAAGCATTATTCAGACTCTTCTTGAGTGAAGATTTTGTCATATGGGAGGTAAGAGAAGAAAGTCCTGCTTAGTACTTGTTCTTATGCAGTTGGCCTTATTTTGATCTCCTGGGAGTGCAATTAATTTTTGTTTCTCCACAGAAGTTCAGCTAAACTCTGTGTTGAGCAATGCCTCAAAACATGGATTTGAATGATGGTCTTGACCAGTAGTCTCAAATTCTTATGTACTTGTGTGTGTGTGTGTGTGCGCGCGTGCGCGCACATGTGTATGTGTGTGTGTGTGTGTGTGTGTGTGCATGTGCATGTGCAAATTTTTCATCCCAGGTTGGGCCTAAGTGGTGTATTATGTTAATGACTCTATAAGGGAATTTCATCTCCAAGTATGTAATCCAGTCATTGAAGGAACATTTAGTCAGTGAACACTGTGGACTAAGTGGCACACTAGGTCCTGTGGGTATGGAGAACGAGGTTGAGCCTTCTCTTCAATGCTCATCTAGGGCAGTGTCAGAGGCACCATAGACAACCTTCTTTTTCCCTGACTGCTGCAAGTTTAACCTATGCTGTTTCTACTTAATTTTGAGATTTTAGGAATTACTATGGTTCCGGTGGTTCAGCAAATACATGCATTGTATTGGACAGACATGAAACAGTCTCACCAGGTCTGCAATGTCACTTACCTACAAACTTGAAAGGGTATGGCCATGTGTGCTAGTCAAATGACTGCATAGATATGGACAATGTTTTCTCTCTGCTTCAAATATAGCAGCAAAGCTTTTGATATACTTATGAAAATAGCTAAAACTTTGAAACTTTAGTTTTTATTTAAAGAAATCAGACCTAGCCAGGATTAGTAAGCAGTGCCTAGATTAGTTTTATTGGTAATAAATAGTGAGTCAGAAGGGAAAACACCATCAGGAAGACCAGAAGCTATCCCTGAGATGTGCCGTTTTTATCCGTTTTTATCTTTGACTTATATTATTTTGATAAAGTAAGGAGACAAGCAAGAAGTAAAAGACAGAAGAAGGAACCCAAAAGGCCCAAAAGAAGAATGGTTGCCGAGGGAGGAATTATTCCACAAAACAAAGAGCAGCAAGGCTTATTTAAGATAAGAAAGAAAATGATGAGACAGGGGTCAGGAAGAAAATAAAATCAGAATAGGGACAAACGAGTTGTCTTTTCCTTCACATGAATGAAGTATTAAATAAACTTCACTATAAATATAAAATATACAATATAAAATTTCCTCTTGTAACTCACTAGTCACCATATATTTTCAGGGGTAAAACATACCATGCAAACATCTACTTACTTTAAATATAAGCAGGAAGATAGTTCCCAAATAAGCCAATTTCTCATTCTCTCTTTTCTTGGCAAGTCTGAAACGGATTCATTCTCCTAGGAATAGGAATTATGGAATCTTAAGAGTAAGACAATAATCTGGAAAAAGAGAAAGGAGAGAAAGGGCAAAATTTTCTTTTGTTTGCAAATCTAGTGTATTAATTGCATTCCTGGGAGACTTTCTGGACAGAGCCTCTGGTAAACAAATTAGATATAAACTGAAGGCGAGGGCACCAAGGTCACGGTGGTGAGGGAACATCAAGTGACAGGCGCTGGGACCCCCGATGCATGGCTTGCAGAGCAGATGTTCGCAAGGATGCAGTGATTATTGAACTGGTAATAAAAAAGCATCAGCTTACAGGCAGCTACGATGGATGCTGGTAATTATAAAGCATCCCCTGGGAGGAAAATGACACAAGTCAGCCACAACTCCGCAATCACCGGGGCATAATTAAAGCTCCAGTAACAGTTGTTAATAGGGTGCAAATAAAACAGGGGGAAAATTTGAACACAACCTTTTTCTTCTTTTTTTTTTTTTTTTTTTTAAGAGACGACAAAGGGCATTGTAATTACAGGAACAGCAGATTTTATAATTTTGCTCCACATCATAAAACAAAGGGTTGGGCTGTTAGGTGAACGTAAAGTATGGAAACCCAGATACACCTACATATATACGTACACACACACACACACACACACACATACACACACACGTCAAAGGGAAAAAGTGTGTTTGCTCTTTGAATATGTAGTATGTGGGGGAGAACAGATTTTTAAACAGAATGTTTATATTCTAATTTTCAAAATGGTAGAAATACAAATATGTAAAGAAAACGGAATGCATGTAAATATTTGGCCATTTCATCCTTTCCGGAAGATCTGTAGTGGTATAATGTGCCAAGCTATATGATACTGTTGGTTAAAATGGCTTAGATATTGTTAAATAAAGTCAGTAAATCACTTACAGTGTTGAAAGTGTCACTTTTTCACAGAATGCTGCCAGCCACTCCCTAACCTAAAACATTAAGCAAAACAAGCCTCGTTTTCCACAGGCAAAATCACTGAAGCTATTTGCCAGCAGATATCCTAAGAAAAATACATCTACAACCATTGTGACCTGGTTGCTTGGGCAATTGGGCAACTAACTATGCATATGTGTGTGCATTACCAATTAGGCCTACATAAAGATCTATTTTAAGAGGCTCATGTGTAGTGGGATAAGAAAGGGAACCCTGTTAAGTTTCTATCTAGCCAGCTTTTCATTAATGGATTTTTAGAAGATTGATTTTAAAGGGGTGACAAATGTATAAAACACACTGCACTTCCTTGTACTAAAATTTGTGTAAGAAGAACATGAATACCCATATGTGTCAGTTTCAATAAGTTGTAGGAAATAAGAGGAAAGGAAATAGCAAATTTCAGTAAAACTTCTGCTTCTGGAGTTTAATATGATCACAGTTAGCTACTGGAGAGCTTTCTCCTGCTTTCTTTGGGTATTAGGAGAGCTGGCCAATTAAAGCATAACTAAATACTGATGTATTTGGTATGCATTCAAAATGAAATGCATTTGAAATAGAATGCATGAAAATTACATTATATTTCAAATATGAACATAGATTCCCTAGTTCTGGAAAGAACCCAAGAGATCATATCCCACATTCTCCTTGAATGTCCACTGTGTGCAGTGCACTGACAAACATTATGAAATGTATTAAAAGACAATATCTGTCCCCACAGAAGACTTGATGTAGACACAGGGAATGTTAACTAATGATAAAAGGTGAAGTCCCTGACTTTCGGCCCTTGGACCATCAGGCCATGAAAAAATAATAAAAACTTCATGAGAAGCTTCCACTACTCCAAGAAGGAGTCAGAGGTACAAGACATACTATCCCAGGACTAAGATATTAAGAAACATGAATATTTTGGCTTTGGAGTCAGGGAGAAGTCTTTCTTTAATTGAGAATCCTGTCCTAAAGGAGTATGAAATGCACAACTGTAGGGCTGTTCTTGAAAAGAGAAGAACAAAGGAGAGAAAAAGGGAAATTGTATCTTCACCTTAGGGGTAGAATAGGAAACAGTGTTCTTTCTGTAGGTGGCTCAGGATTCTGTAGAAAAAAAGTGGGCTATAATCCAATAAGTGGAAAATGCTGTTTATTGCATCTCCCTCTTGGAAATTCACAATCACACTAGCCTATTAAATGCTCTGATAAAGTCCTTCTGGGAGAGCATGTATCAAACTCATTAAATATATTGCTTGTCTTTGAAGTTAAATAATCCTAGTTTGAACCACAGTCCTGCCCAAAACTAGGGAAGCTACTTAACCTGTCACAAATAATTAAGACAGTTCTATCCTTGGTTTCCTCAACCATAAAATAGAGAGAATAGTAGTGTCTACCTTCCTAGGTTGTTGTGAAGATTAAATAAAATATTTTATGTAAAGCATTTAGCATAGTTCCAGGTACACAGGAAATGCCCAAAATATCTTAAAATATTATAAGAATTAATATCTTATTATATAATAAATAAGCCAACCTGTTTAACTTTGCTTACTTCAGTATTTTTTTACCCTTTAACTATGGAATTATCTTTTCAAGAACACGTACAGACATTTGAAAATATGTTAGTGTTTTGGGATAAACAGATTATGAAGCACTGACCTTGTGAGAGAATCACACAGTTCGAGGCAGATGCTTGTAACTTGCTCCTCTCACCACTCTGAAGTTATTCAACTTAAATATGGGCAGTGGGGCTTGAAATGGGAAGGGCAGTAGCTTTGATGTGTCAGAGGATGACTAGAAGAAGGCAAGTGGTGGAAGAAAAGGCAAGAGAGTTGTTCTTCTATTTGTGTTTTTGTATTATTTGGTAATACTTGAGTAACATTTATCCTAATGGATTAACATTTATTTAGAAAGTTACTACTATCTGTTTATGTCTGTCTCTTAAAATTTCATCACTACGTTTTCTAAAGACATTTCATTACTTGTCCTTATAGTCTTAACAACTTTCCCAAGACTTCAAATAAACAAGGCTTTTAATATCCAACCAAACATGGAAGACACTATTCTCCCATTTTCCTTCAATCTGCTGTTGTATGCCAGGAATATTCACTTCTTCTCTTATATGTCTGCTAGCAGCAGATTTCAAGCTTTATATAAACCAGTGCCTAACAATATCAATTTTAGATTTAAAATAGTCCTAGAATAAAATATATTGATTTTAGAGAAGGCTTTGAGTAAATTATAACATTTATTGTGTCTCCTAAAAAAATGGACAATTCTATATAGCTATTTTGTTTCCGTAATAGTGGAAAAATAAAGCAGACTATTTTGATCAGAGAAAAAGAAGAGAAAATATAGATCAAATTGTTATCAATTTTTTAAAGTTTTTGAAGGTGTGGTCTATTTGATTTTTTGCTCTAATTTTCTACAACTTTAACCATTCATTGTGCTTGCCAAAAAAATTAGCCAAATTTGTTTTAGATTTCTGATAGAATATCTTTTTTCTTTTTTTAAAAAGTAAGCTAATATAGGAACAGAAAATCAGATACTGCATGTTCTCACTTATAAGTGGGAGCCAGGTAATAAGAACACGTGTACACATAGAGGGGAACAACAAATACTGGCGCCTATCTTAGGGTGAAGGGTGGGAGGAGGGAAAGGAGCAGAAAAAATAAATAACTGTTGGGTACTAGGACATCTTTACAGTAGATTTATTCTTAATTCTTCCTTTAGGGGCTTTGTGCTCTATTTAAAAAACTTATGTGTACTTCATTGGAATGTTATTAATCTATGAGTTTATAATATGAAAAATTCTTTGCTAATGTTTGAACAAAACTAAAAGAAAATAGATAAAGGATTTTACGTCACTCTAGTGAATATTTACACACACATGCACACACTTAATAGGGTAATAAATGCTCATTAATTCATTTTGGCTAACAAAGGACTTAATAGTGATATAATAATAATTAAGACATTCCTAAGGTCAAGAAGTTTCTGGTCTACTAGCATGCTAGAAAACCACCCATATGTGCCATTTGCACTATTGCAGAGGTCTGTACAGGATGCTATGGGAGAAGAGAGAGTAGAGAAGTCTTGCAGAGGTCTGTACAGGATGCTATGGGAGAAGAGAGAGTAAAGAAGTCTTGCTAGAAAAGCTACTATTTGAGACTTCAAGGATAAATGGGAAATACAGAAGAAGGAGAGGGTTGTGTGTCAGAATTGTGAGTTTCTGGCTCCTTCTTGGTTCTTTTCTTTTTTCTAGGTATTCTCACTTCCTAAGTCATCTCTTATATGGCTGTCAATTCTGTTTGTATGAATGTGATTACCATATTTATTTAGCTTTGACCTTTCCCTTGAATTCTAGAATCATAACTAACAGCCTAATATTGCACCTAGATATTTAATATCACATTTTATATATTTTAAAACAAAAACTTTTAAAACTGCCTACCCACCAATTTGGTCTTTTTCTTGTGTTCCCTGTGTTATAAAATGGCACTGCTCTTTACCTAACTCTAAGATTTCTCTCTTGCTCCCTATATCCAATCTGTCAGTACATTTTATTGGCTTTACCTTCAAATTATATACTGCTTCTTACCATTTGCTGCAACTGCTCTGCCCAAGTCCTCTCTCCTCAGGATCACTGCAGTAGACTGTGAAAGAGTCTTCCTGCTTCTCCACATGCCCTGCACCTGAAGCAGGCAGAATGCTTCTTTTGAATCATAAGCCACATCATGTTACACCCTGGCTCACACCTTCCAGTGCTTTCCTATTAAGGAATAAAATTCAAAGTCCTGAGCATGGCTTCTAAACTTCCACATGATCTCCCTGGATACCTCTCTAACTCTCCTCCTCACTCATCCCTTCCAGCTACACTGTCTTCCCAACTGTCTCCTGAACATAGATTCTGCACCTTAGGACCTTTGCACATATTATTCTCTGTCTGAAAAGCACTTCCATTCTGTAGTCCACTTGCCTTGTTTCCTGTATTCAAGTCTCAGCTGAAAAGTCATCTCCTTGCATTAGCAAAATTAGTGAACTCTCTTCCTCAAGCAGTCTCTACTCTCTTTCTGAATTAATTCTTCATCACATTTTTTACTATGTGACTTTTATTATATGGATATGTAAGCTCTGTGATACAACAGCTCATTCTGTTTTATTCACTGCTGCATCTCCTATGCTCAGAAGAGGAGCTAGCATATAGTAGGTGTCCAGTAAAAGTTGAATGAATTAAATATGTATTTCTCATTCTCCTGGGATAATCAGGTAGAGATGTTTAGTTGTACATATGGAAATATTAAATTAGAAAGAAAGATCTAGTTTGGAATAAAAAAGTATACTATATAGAGTAAATTATTGCATTCAGAGAGATGAATATAGACAGTATAGCCAAATTCCTAAAGAGTTAGAAGGGAGGAAATGCATAGAAGCCAACCTCCCTCATTTAATGGATAGTTGGCTTAAAAGCAAAAGTTACACTAACAAAGTTTTAAAATTCCTTGCAGCCTCTCTGGTGAGAATTCTTCCCTTCTTCTTTTCCTCCTTCTCTCCCTATTCCCCCACACTTCCTTCCTTAGGCATAGTTTGGATGTGCTTCATTTTACTGTATCTAATTCATTTAGCATAGCAGAATCCTCCACTTCAGCAGCTCATGTTCAAGTATGGAAGATTTTAAAAATATATTCATGCTATTATTTGTATTTACATATTAATTTGGGTTTGGTTTTATGACCCCACCCGAATCTCACCTTGAGTTGTAATTTCCATAATCTCCACATATTGAGGGAGGGACCCAGTAGGAGGTGATTGGACTGTGGGGGTCATTCCCCCCATACTGTTCTCATGATAGTGAGTGAGTTCTCACAAAATCTGGTGGTTTTATAAGATATTTCCTTGCTCTTGCTTGTTCTTTCTTGCCAACTGCTATGTAAGACATGCCTCATTCCCTGCTGCCATGATTGTAAGTTTCCTGAGGCCTCCTAAGCCATGCAGAACCAAGGCAATTAAACCTCTTTTCTTCATGAATTATCCAGTCTCAGGTATTTCTTTATAACAGTATAAAAATGGGGTAATATACATATATATGTGTATATGGCTAAGTGTATATACACATGTGTATATTCATGTATATGTACACACACAATATGTATACATACACACTTATAATGTTAACAGAAGTTAGAAAGTACTAAATATCTTTTTTTAAAAATATATATTTAATTTCATTTTAGGTTTTGGGGTACATGTGAAGAACATGCAAGATTGTTGCATAGGTACATACATGACAATGTGGTTTGCTGCCTTCCTCCCCATCACCTATATCTGGCATTTCTCCCCATGTTATGCCTTCCTAACTCCCCACCCACTGCTGTCTCTTCCCTAGTTCCCCGCCACAGACTCCAGTGTGTGATGCTCCCCTCCCTGTGTCCATGTATTCTCATTGTTCAACATCTGCCTATGAGTGAGAACATGAGGTGTTTGATTTTGTTTTTGTGTCAGTTTGCTGAGAATGGTGGTTTCCAGGTTCATCCATGTCCCTACAAAGGACACAAACTCATCGTTTTTTATGGCTGCATAGTATTCCATGGTATATATGTGCCACATTTTCCCTGTCCAGTCTATCATCGATGGGTTTTTGGGTTGGTTCCAAGTCTTTACTATTGTAAACAGTGCTGCAATGAACATTCATGTGCATGTGACCTTATAATAGAATGATTTATAATCCTTTGGCTATATACCCAGTAATGGGATTGCTGGGTCAAATGGAATTTCTATTTCTAGGTCCTTGAGGAATTGCCACACTGTCT
This sequence comes from Saimiri boliviensis, assembly GCF_048565385.1. Taxonomy (NCBI): domain Eukaryota; kingdom Metazoa; phylum Chordata; class Mammalia; order Primates; family Cebidae; genus Saimiri; species Saimiri boliviensis. The sequence goes on along the minus strand of NC_133450.1, from coordinate 118,393,921 downwards.
TCCACAATGGTTGAACTAATTTACACCCACACCAATGGTGTAAAAGTGTTCCTATTTCTCCACATCTTCTCCAGCATCTGTTGTCTCCAGATTTTTTAATGATCGCCATTCTAACTGTCGTGAGGTGGTATCTCAATGTAGTTTTGATTTGCATTTCTCTAATGACCAGTGATGAGCATTTTTTTATATGTTTGTTGGCCTCATATATGTCTTCTTTTGAAAAGTATCTGTTCATATCCATCACCCACTTTTGAATGGGCTTGTTTGTTTTTTTCTTGTAAATATGTTTCATTTCTTTGTAGATTCTGGATATTAGCTCTTTGTCAGATGGATAGAGGGCAAAAATTTTTTCCCATTCTGTTGGTTGCCCATTCACTCTAATGACTATTTCTTCTGCTGTGCAGAAGCTCTGGAGTTTGATTAGGTCCCTTTTGTCTATTTTGGCTTTTGTTGCCAATGCTTTTGGTGTTTTAGTCATGAAGTCCTTGCCTATGCCTATGTCCTGAATGGTTTTGCTTTATAGTCATGATCAAATGCTATGAGAATTTGGAGGATGAATCTAAGCTGAAGGTTCAAGACAGGGAAAAGGGATTCAAGTTGGATTTTCAATTGATAGGCAGGAGTTAGGTTGAAGAGAAAGCATGGACAAATGCCTGGAAAAATGCATTTGGGAAAACATCACCTCCACTGGCCAAGTCATAATCTAAGAGTTCTTATTATGATAATTGGAGTTATATTTATAGGGCATTCTTTGCTCTTGTTCACATTTTCTTTGCATGTCAAAGAAAATCAAATATGAGTAATTTTTATTATATCTTATGGCATTACTATGGGGCAAAAGGCTATGATTTTATTTAATTGATATGTGTTTGAAAATTGTTGTTACAAATCTACAGACTAAATGACCAGGACAAATGTAAATCTTGGTTTACAATCTACAATCTGTGCTGAAGGAATAATACTAGCCATAGTTTATGAATAACAATGTCTATCTCACCCAGACCCAAGGCCATACCTACTAAAGATACTGACTTCTGGTATGATCTGAAAAGTGCCAAAGATCTCTTTCACAAAATACCTCCCCCGCAGTTACTCTTGAAAATCTAGAGGCCAGACTTTTGAGTTATCAGTGTTTTCTTTGACAATGATTCCTTATGTCATTGATTTTCTAAATTTTGTGCCATTGCAATCTAGGGGAAATGGTTTGATAGTCAGCATTTCTGATTCATCAGGTGGGCCTAGAAATTTGAGTGTTTAGCATGGTACAAGGATTCAGGGACCATACTTTGAGAAAAAATGTTTTAGATAGCAAACAATGTACAAGAGTAGTGATTCATATGCTATTGTGAATTCATTTAATTTAATGGCTTGCTTTCTAATAGCAATTTCAGATAAACCACAGTTTAATAAATAAAGTTAAAAGGTGAGGCATAAGATTTTTTTCCCAGGTAGTTGTGCACTGGTTGAGTAAAAGCCAGAATGGGAATACTGGGCACCTGTAAACAAAAGCATATATGGAATACTTTTTGTTAGTAAATGGGAGAGGGATGTGCAGAAGTGGAAAAAAAAAACACTGAATATACTACTTTCACTATATTTATGGCTATTATTTTTTGCTAATTTTTGCCAATATTTCTGTTTGAACTATTTCATATTAGTTCACTCTTCTTTCCACTAGGCATTCCTTACATACAGTTTAAACCATTTCAGAATATGCTGAGGAAGTATTTGTTTGAAAATTGAATGAACACATTTTGGTATGAGGAAAACTGTAACGTTGAACTATTTCTGTTTAGTCTACCAAGAACCAGTTGGATTTGGAAAAGAAAATCATGTTTCTGTACAATAATTTTTCTGGTCAATTCTCTGTAATTTGTTGGACTTTTTTAAAAACACCATCTTGTATTTTTTATCTTTTGTAATGTTGCTATTTGTCTCTGCTTGGGGCTTATCAATTACATAAACACATGCATGATTCTTAAGACCCAGTTGCTACTCTCTGGCAGCCGTGCTTGTCAAAAAGACTTATTCACTAGTTTCCATCAGTTTAAGCATTAAGAATAATGTCTTTGGCTTGACCAGCAAGCTATTTTATTGTCTAACTAAACGTTTAATCTCTGCAGAAGCTCTTCATAACTCCCACTTCATAGCAGCACTAGTGACACTTCTTATTTTAACAGTGTCAAATTATGCCCAATTTATTTTGTTTGATTTCCTTGTTGTGAATTGTTATGTGTTCTCTAAACCTTCTTTCTGGAAGTTAACCCACAGCAGGGAGACACTTGTCACAAGGTGACTTTACTAGCAGTACTTTCTCCTCAGTGATAGAATTGGCTCACCTGCCAGCTTCAAATGGCTTCACCCAAACACATAATGGCTGCCTCCCACTGAGATCTGAAGCAACCCCCTACATCTTGGAACCTGGCCAAAATGACACTGCTGCGATACACAAGTAGGAACTTTGTTATGTTTTCTGATGTGGAAATGGGACAATGGAACTGTGAACAAATCTCCTTAATTTGAGATTCTCCTTCTCTGTGGATACATGTTATAATCTTAAATTTTAAATAGAAAAAAATCTACATTTAATTTAATGTTTTATAATGGGAACATTATTTTGTAAAAAGATATTTGAAAAAATGAGCAGTCAATTTATAGAGATATGAATAGAAATCTTCAAAATACGTAACACTTACTACCAACTAGTAGCTTATAGCTATTTTTGTAGCACTGACATTTTTCTTTGGTTGTACTCCAAAATATTGAGCTATTTCTATTGTAGTTGAATAAAGGTAATTTATTTAGAAAGATACCATGCCCTACAAATAAAATATCCCTAAGTATTATATTTTGACTTATTATAGTTTGTTATGTTGAAATCATGACAGATTAACTTTCTATAACTGGAATTTTGAGATAAGGGATTCTAGAATTTGAATTTTAGGAAGTCAGTTCCTTTGGTTGCTTTGCTTCTCATCTCAACAGTTATGATTTTCAGTTTGGGGACAAATTATAGTGAAATGCATGCACAGTTCCCATTAGTGTTAATAGGAATTACGCACAGTGACAGAATAGACCCCATATGTTTATGAGAAATGAGTGATTTGGAGCATCTGTGAAACGTTCTTAAAGGCATCTCTATCACTGCATGCAATCCCAGCAAAGTTTAAAAAAAAAAAAACAAGAATTTTATCTCATTATGTAGACTTTAAAGACTATATCAGCACAACAACAGAAACACGTTAGGTTTTTTTTTTTTTTTTTTTTTTGTTTACACATTATTTATTTAAACCACATCTGCCTTCTAAAGCATTTTTCAAAGCAATAATTTTACAAAGATTTTTTTAAATAGCAAAACATTCAAAACACTCATATATATATATATAATTGCACTTTAGGTTTTGGGGTACACGTCGTAGATCATGCAGGATTGTTACATAGGCACCTACATGACAATGTGGTTTGCTGCCTCCATACCCCTGTTACCTATATCTGGCATTTCTCCCCATGTTATCCCCCTTAACCTCCTACCCCTTGCTGTCCCTCCCCTGTTCCCCCACAACAGACCTCAGTATGTGATGCTCCCCTCCCTGTGTCCATGTGTTCTCATTGTTCAACACCTGCCTATCAGTGAGAACATGAAATGTTTGATTTTCTGTTCTTGTGTCAGTTTGCTGAGAATGATGGTTTCCAGATTCCTCCATGTGCCTACAAAGGACACGTACTCATCATTTTTTATGCTGCATAGTATTCCATGGTGTATATGTGCCACATTTTCCTTCGTCGATGGGCATTTGGGTCGGTTCTAGGTCTTTGCTATTGTAAACAGTGCCACAGTGAACATATGTGTGCATGTGTCTTTATAACAGAACTATTTATAATCCTTTGGATATATACCCAGTAATGGGATTGCTGGGTCAAATGGAATTTCTAGTTCGAGGTCCTTGAGGAATTGCCACACTGTCTTCCACAATGGTTGAACTAATTTACACCCACACCAATGGTGTAAAAGTGTTCCTATTTCTCCACATCCTCTCCAGCATCTGTTGTCTCCAGATTTTTTAATGATCGCCATTCTAACTGGCTTGAGATGGTATCTCAGTGTGGTTTTGATTTGCATTTCTCTAATGACCAGTAATGATAAGCATTTTTTCATATGTTTGTTGGCCTCATATATGTCTTCTTTTGAAAAGTGTCTGTTCATATCCATTGCCTACTTTTGAATGGGGTTGATTTTTCTTGTAAATCTGTTTTATTTCTTCGTAGATTCTGGATATTAGCCCTTTGTCAGATGGGTATATTGCAAAATTTTTTTCCATTCTGTTGGATGCTGGTTCACTCTAATGATTGTTTCTTTTTCTGTACAGAAGCTCTGGAGTTTAATTAGATCTAATTTGTCTATTTTGGCTTTTGTTGCCAATGCTTTTGGTGTTTTAGTCATGAAGTCCTTGCCTATGCCTATGTCCTGATTGGTTTTGCCTAGGTTTTCTTCTAGGGTTTTTATGGTGTTAGGTCTTATGTTTAAGTCTTTAATCCATCTGGAGTTAATTTTAGTGTCAGATGTCAGGAAGGGGTCCAGTTTCTGCTTTGTGCACATGGCTACCCAGTTTTCCCAACACCATTTATTAAACAGGGAATCCTTTCCCTATCACTTGTTTTTGTCAGCTTTGTCAAAGATCAGATGGTTGTAGATGTGTGGTGTTGCCTCCGAGGCCTGTGTTCTGTTCCACTGGTCTGTATCTCTGTTTTGGTATCAGTCTATGCTCTTTTGATTACTGTAGCCTTGTAGTATAGTTTGAAGTCAAGTAGCTTGATGCCTCCAGCTTTGTTCTTTTTGCTTAGGATTGTCTTGGATATGCAAGCTCTCTTTTGGTTCCATATAAAGTTTAAGGTGGGTTTTTTCCAGTTCTGTGAAGGGATTCATAGATAGCTTGATGGGGATAGCATTGAATCCATAAATTTCTTTGGGCAGTATGGCCATTTTCACAACAATGATTCTTCCTAACCATGAGCATGAAATGTTTTTCTGTCTGTTTGTGTCCTCTCTTAGTTCCTTGAGCAGTGGTTTGTCATTCTGCTTGAAAAGGTCCTTTACATCCTTTGTTAATTGTATTCCTAGGTTTTTTATTCTCTTTGTAGCAATTTCAATGGAGGTTTGCTCTTGATTTGGCTCTCTTTTAGTCTGTTATTGGTGTATAGGAATGTTTGTGATTTCTACACATTTATTTTGTATCCTGAGTGTTGCTGAAGTTCCTTATCAATTTAAAGAGATTTGGGGCTGAGATGATGGGGTCTTTTAAATATACAATCATGTCGTCTGCAAATGGAGACAATTTGGCTTCCTCCTTTCCTAATTGAATATGCTTTATTTCTTTTTCTTGCCCGATTGCTCTAGCTAGAACTTCCAATACTATATTGAATAGGAGTGGTGAGAGAGCAAATCCTTGTCTAGTGCCATATTTCAAAGGGAATATTTCCAGATTTTATACATTCAGTAAGATATTGGCTGTAGGTTTGTCGTTAATAGCTTTTATTATTTTGAGATGTGTTCTGTCAATACCTAGTTTATTGAGAGTTTTTAGCATAATGGGCTGTTGAATTTTGTCGAAGGCCTTCTCTGCATCTATTGAGATAATCATGTGGTTTTTGTCTTTATTTCTGTTCATGTGGTTAATTACGTTTATAAACTTGCATATGTTGAACCAGTCTTGCATCTCTGGGATGAAGCCTAATTGATTGTGATGGATAAGCGTTTCAATCTGCTGTTGCAATCAGTTTGCCAGTATCTTACTGAAGATTTTTACCTCTATGATCATCATGGATATTGGCCTGAAGTTTTCTTTTTTTGTTGAGTCTCTGCTCGGTTTTGATATCAGGATGATTTTGGTCTCATAAAATGATTTGAGAAGGCTTCCCTCATTGTGTATTGTTTGGAATAGTTTCAGAAGGCGTGGTACCAGCACCTCTTTATGTATCTGGTAGAATTTGGCTGTGAATCCATCTGGACCTGGGCTTTTTTTGGTTGGTAGTCTATTAATTTCTGCCTCAACTTCAGCCCTAGTCATTGGTCTATTCAGGGTTTTGACTTCTTCCTGGTTTAGGCTTGGGAGGATACAAGTGTCCAGGAATGTATCAATTTCTTCCAGGTTTACTGGTTTATGTGCATAGGGTTGTTTGTAGTAATCTCTGATGGTAGTTTGCACATCTGTGGAATTGGTGGTGATATCGCCATTTTCGTTTTTTATTGCATCTATTTGATTCTTCTCTCTTTTCTTTTTTATTAATCTGGCTAGTGGTCTGCCTATTTTGTTGATCTTTTCAAAAAAACAGCTCCTGGATTTATTGATTTTATTTTGAAGGATTTTTTGTGTCTCTGTCTCCTTCAGTTCTGCTCTGATCTTAGTTATTTCTTGCCTTCTGCTAGCTTTTGAGTTTTCTTTTATCTTGCTCCTCTAGCTCTTTCAATTTTGTTGATAGGGTGTCGATTTTAGATCTTTTCTTGCTTCTCATGTGGGCATTTATTGCTCTAAATTTCCCTCTGGACACTGTTTTAAATGTGTCCCAGAGATTCTGGTATGTGGCGTATTTGTTCTCGTTGGTTTTGAAGAACATCTTTATTTCTGCCTTAATTTCATTGTTTATCCAGTCAACATTAAGAGCCAGTTGTTCAATTTCCATGAAGTTGTGTGGTTCAGAGTTAGTTTCTTAATCCTGAGTTCTAATTTGATTGCACTGTGGTCTGAGAGACTGTTTGTTATTATTTCTGTTCTTCTGCATATGCTGAGGAGTGATTTACTCCCAATTATGTGGTCAATTTTAGAGTGAGTTTGAGGCAGTGCTGAGAAGAATGTATATTCTGTGGATTTGGGGTGAAGAGTTCTGTAGATCTTTATTAGGTTTGCTTGGTCTAGTTCTGAGTTCAAGTCCTGAATATCCTTGTTAACTTTCTGTCTCATTGATCTGTCTAATATTGACAGGGGAGTGTTAAAGTCTCCCACTACTATTGTGTGGGAATCTGAGTCTCTTTGTAGGTCATTAAGAACTTGCTTTGTGTATCTGGGTGCTTTTATATTGGGTGCATACCTATTTAGGATTGTTAGCTCTTCTTGTTGGATTGATCCTTTTACCATTATGTAATGCCCTTCTTTGTCTCTTTAGATCTTTGTTTGTTTAAAGTCTATTTTATCGGAGACTAAGATTGCAACTCCTACTTGTTTTTTGCTCTGCATTTGCTTGGTAAATCTTCCTCCACCCCTTTATTTTGAGCCTTTGTGTGTTCTTGCATATGAGATGGGTTTCCTAAATACAGCACACTGATGGGTTTTGACTTTTTATCCAATTTGCCAGTCTGTGTCTTTTGATTGGGACATTTAGCCCATTTACATTTAAAGTTAATATTGTTCTGTGTGAATTTGATCCTGCCATGTTGATGGTAGCTGGTTGTTTTGCCCATCAGTTGACACGGGTTTTTCATTGTGTCAATTATCTTTACCATTTGGTATGTTTTTGGAGTGGCTGGTACTGGTTGTTCCTTTCTCTGTTTACTGCTTCTTTCAGGAGCTCTTGTAAGGCAGGCCTGGTGGTGACGAAATCTCTCAGCAATTGCTTGTCCATAAAGGATTTTATTTATCCTTCGCTTATGAAGCTTATTTTGGCTGGATATGAAATTCTAGGTTGAAAATTCTTTTCTTTAAGGATGTTGAATATTGGACCCCAGTCTCTTCTCGCTTGTTGGGTTTCTGCTGAGAGATCCACTGTGAGTCTGATGGGTTCCCTTTGTCCATTTGTGTTCCCTTTGACCTTTCTCTCTGGCTGACCTTAGCATTTTTTCCTTCATTTCAACCCTGGTGAATCTGCTAATTATGTGCCTTGGGGTTGCTTTTCTTGAGGAATATCTTTGTGGTGTTCTCTGTATTTCCTGGACTTGAATGTTGGCCTGCCTTGCTAGGTTGGGGAAGTTCTCCTGGATAATATCCTAAGAGTGTTTTCCAGCTTGGATTCATTCTCTCCATCACATTCAGGTACACCTATTAAATGTAGGTTAGGTCTTTTCACATAATCCCATATTTCTTTGAGACTTTGCTCATTTATTTTCATTCTGTTTTCTTTAATCTTGCCTTCTTGTTTTATTTCATTGAGTTGATCTTCAATCTCTTATATCCTTTCTTCTTCTTGGTCAGTTCAGCTATTGAAACTTGTGAATGCTTCACAAAGTTCTCATGTTGTGTTTTTCAGCTCCATCAGTTCATTTATATTTTTCTTTAAGCTGGTTATCCTCATTAGCATTTTGTCACACCTTTTTTCAAGGTTCTTAGTTTCTTTGAATTGGGTTAGAATATGTTCTTGTAGCTCAGAGAAGTTTGTTATTACCCACCTTGCGAATCTGTTTCTGTCAGTTCATTAGACTCATTCTCTATTCAGCTTTGTTCCCTTGCTGATGAGGACTTATGATCACTTGGAGTAGAGGCTTTCTGGTTTTGGGTGTTTTCATCCTTTTTTCTCTGGTTTCTTCCCATCTTTGTGGTTTTATCTACCTTTGGTCTTTGTAGTTGGTGACTTTCCAATGGGGTCTCTGAGTGGATGTCCTTTTTATTGATGTTGAAGTTATTTCTTTCTGTTTCTTAGTTTTCATCCTAACAGTCAGGCCCTTCTGCTGTAGGACTGCTGGAGGTCCACTCCAGACACTGCTTGCCTGGGGATCACCTGCAGTGGCTGCAGAACAGTAAGGGTTGCTGCCAGTTTCTTCTTCTGTTATCTTCATCCCAGAAGGATACCCTCTAGATATCAGTCTAAGCTCTTCTTTATAAGATGTCTCTTTGGATATATGGGTGTTGGGGAGCTGCTTGAGGAGACAGTCTGTCCCTTATAGGAACTCAAGGGCTGAGCTGGGAACTCCGTTGTTCTGTTCAGAGCTGCTGGGCAGGTACATTTAGGTCTGTTGCAGCAGAACTCATAACCACCTTTTTTTCCCAGTTGTTCTGTGCTGGCAAGGTGGGGCTTTATTTATAAGTTCCGCATGTGCTGCTGCCTGTTTTCAGAGATGCCAAGCCCAGCGAGGAGGTAGCCTAATCACAGTCTGCCAGCAGAGGCATTGCAGAGCTGCTGTGGACTCTGCCCAGCTGCTCTGTAAACTTTCTTGTGGTTTTGTTTACAGAGTTATACTTAGAACTGCCTTGGTAATGGCGGTCTGCCGCAGTAATGGTGGACTTCCTTGGTAATTGCAGTCTGTCTCAGTAATGTCGGATTGCCTTGGTAATGTCAGACTGCCTCGGCAATGGCAGACTGCCTCGGTAGTGGTGTACTATCTCAGTAATGGCCAACCTCCTTACCCTCGGAGAGCTGGATCGTCCCAGGTCTAGCTGTGCTTGCTGCAAAACTCTCAATGCAGAGTGTTTCAGATTGCTGGTTTTTGTGGGGGTGGGAACCGCTGAGCCAAGTCACCTGGCTCCCTGTTTCAGTCCCCTTTGTTCATTTGAATGGGTGTCTCTGTCTCCCAAGCATTCCAGACTCCAGTTCAAACAGCTGCCCAGATTTGTGTGAGTTTTTTTGTGAAGACCCACTGCGCTGGTTAAAACAGCTGTGCTGGTAACTTTAGGCAATTTTCAGTCTGGGGATCTCCTGGTCTGTGGGCAGCAAAAACTTGTTAGGAAATGTGGTGATCACTCACCCTCTGCATTGTTCTTGCTGGGAACTGCCCTCCAAAGCTATTCCTATTTGGCCATCTTGGATCCCCCTACATGTTGGTTTCAAACAATACACTACATTGAACATTTCTGTAAGTGTAAAACTAACTTTAAAGTATCCTCTTCCAAAAATAATATTTCTGGGCAATGTCTGGTGCATGTCCATGTTCATATGCTTTAATAAAGTATTAGCATTTTTATTATACAAAATCCCACTCAGCTATTATAGAGTCATGCTTGGCAGATATTTTTAAAATCTTTTAATTTTGGAATAATGTTAGATTTGTAGAAAATTGCAAAGATAGTACATAGATTTTCTGTGTACTCTCCATTTAATTTCCCCTAATGCTGACATAAGCATGATACATTTGTCAAAATTAAGAAATTTACATAGGAACAATATAATTAATATATTTTATTCAGAATTCAGCATGTCCTTTTCCTATCTTATCATCAAATCCACTGTACCATGATATATTTAATCTTCATCTCTTTAATCCCTAGGGCAATCCGCCCTCCCACACTTATTTTTAAATCACATTGACAATTATGGGGAGTACTGGTTAGGGATTTTTAAGAATATGCTTCAATTTGGATTTGTCTGATTTTTTCTCTTTATTAGGTTGGGGTTATGAGTTTTTGAAAGAATACTATAAAGATGAAATACTCTTCTTATCACATAAGGACGTATATGATATCAACATCACTTACCAATGTAGATGTTAACCGTAATTACTTAGTTAAGGTTTTGTCTGCTCAATTTCTCCATTGTAAAACTACTGACATTTTTTTCTACACTAATCATTGGCAGTTAGTCACTGAGTCCAATCTATTGTCAAGGGGAAGGAAATTAAACTCTAGCTCTTGGAGGGAGTATGTACAAATGTTATTTAGATCTCTTATAAAGATTTGTCGCTTCTTTTTTTTTTTTTTTTTTTTTTTTTACCCCCTAGGCTGGAAATTTAAAAGAACAAATGGCAAGGACATCAAAATTGTAAAGTCTAATTTAGATGATCCATAAGCCTGCACAGTTACATTCCTGAGAAGGCAAACAAATGTTATGCCTTATGATGTTTCCAATTGTTTTGATAGCCCTGTAAATACATCCTCTAGACTCATTAGTTAAAGGGAAAGTCTGTTTTTATTTATTTATTTATTTATTTATTTATTTATTTATTTATTGCATTTTATTGCATTTTATTGCATTTTAGGTTTCGGGGTACATGTGATGAACATGCAAGATTGTTGCATAGGTACACACATGGCAGTGTGGTTTGCTGCCTTCCGTCCCCTCACCTGTATCTGGCATTTCTCCCCATGCTATCTCTTCCCTCTTCCCCACCCCCCGCCCCTCCCCCATTTCCCCCCAACAGACCCCAGTGTGTAGTGCTCCCCTCCCTGTGTCCTTGTGTTCTCATTGTTCAGCACCCGCCTATGAGTGAGAATATATGGTGTTTGATTTTCTGCTCTTGTGTCAGTTTGCTGAGAATGATGGTTTCCAGGTTCATCCATGTCCCTACAAAGGACGTGAACTCATCCTTTTTGATGGCTGCGTAATATTCCATGGTGTATATGTACCACATTTTCCCTATCCAGTCTATCATCGTTGGGCATTTGGGTTGGTTCCAGGTCTTTGCTATTGTAAACAGTGCTGCAATGAACATTCGTGTGCATGTGTCCTTGTAGTAGAATGATTTATAATCCTTTGGATATATACCCAGTAATGGGATTGCTGGGTCAAATGGGATTTCTATTTTTAGGTCCTTGAGGAATCGCCACACTGTCTTCCACAATGGTTGAACTAATTTACATTCCCACCAACAGTGTAGAAGTGTTCCTATTTCTCCACATCCTCTCCAGCATCTGTTGTTTCCCGATTTTTTAATGATCGCCATTCTAACTGGTGTGAGATGGTATCTCAATGTGGTTTTGATTTGCATTTCTCTGATGACCAGTGATGATGAGCATTTCTTCATATGTTTGTTGGCCTCCTGTATGTCTTCTTTTGTAAAGTACCTGTTCATGTCCTTTGCCCATTTTTGAATGGGCTTGTTTGTTTTTTTCTTGTAGATCTGCTTTAGTTCTTTGTAAATTCTGGATATCAGCCCCTTGTCAGATGGGTAGGCTGCAAAAATTTTTTCCCATTCTGTTGGTTGCCGATTCACTCTACTGACTGTTTCTTTTGCCGTGCAGAAGCTGTGGAGTTTGATTAGGTCCCATTTGTCTATTTTGGCTTTTGTTGCCATTGCTTTTGGCGTTTTGGTCATGAAGTCCTTGCCTACACCTATGTCCTGAATGGTTTTGCCTAGATTTTCCTCTAAGGTTTTTATGGTGTTAGGTCTGATGTTTAAGTCTTTAATCCATCTGGAGTTAATTTTGGTGTAAGTTGTCAGGAAGGGGTCCTGTTTCTGCTTTCTGCACATGGCTAGCCAGTTTTCCCAACACCATTTATTAAACAGGGAGTCCTTTCCCCATTGCTTGTTTTTGTCAGGTTTTTCGAAGATAAGATGGTTGTGGGTATGTTGTTTTTCCTGTGAGGCCTCTGTTCTGTTCCATTGGTCTATATCTCTGTTTCGGTACCAGTACCATGCTGTTTTGATTACTGTAGCCTTGTAGTATAGTTTGAAGCCCGGTAGTGTGATGCCTCCTGCTTTGTTCTTTTTGCTTAGAGTTGACTTGGCTATGCGGGCTCTCTTTTGGTTCCATATGAAGTTTAAGGTGTTTTTTTCCAGTTCTGTGAAGAAGGTCATTGGTAGCTTGATGGGAATAGCGTTGAATCTGTAAATTACTTTGGGCAGTATGGCCATTTTCACGATGTTGATTCTTCCTAACCATGAACATGGAATGTTTCTCCATCTGTTTGTATCCTCTCTTATTTCATTGAGCAATGGCTTGTAGTTCTCCTTGAAGAGGTCCTTTACGTTCCTTGTTAGTTGTATTCCTAGGTACTTTATTCTCTTTGTAGCAATTGTGAATGGCAGTTCGTTCTTGATTTGGCTCTCTTGAAGTCTATTACTGGTGTACAGGAATGCTTGTGATTTTTGCACGTTGATTTTGTATCCTGAGACTTTGCTGAAGTTGTTTATCAGTTTCAGGAGATTTCATGCTGAGACGATGGGGTCTTCCAGATATACAATCATGTCATCTGCAAATAGAGACAATTTGATTTCCTCCTTTCCAATTTGGATACCCTTTATTTCTTTTTCTTGCCTGATTGCTCTGGCTAGAACTTCCAGTACTATATTGAATAGGAGTGGTGAGAGAGGGCATCCTTGTCTAGTGCCAGATTTCAAAGGGAATGCTTCCAGTTTTTGCCCATTCAGTATGATATTGGCTGTTGGTTTGTCGTAAATAGCTTTTATTGTTTTGAGATACGTTCCATCAATACCTAGTTTATTGAGGGTTTTTAGCATAAAGGGTTGTTGAATTTTGTCAAAAGCCTTCTCTGCGTCAATTGAGATAATCATGTGGTTTTTGTCTTTGGTTCTGTTTATGTGGTGAATTACGTTTAGGGACTTGCGTATGTTGAACCAGCCTTGCATCCCTGGGATGAATCCTACTTGATCATGGTGGATGAGCTTTTTGATATGCTGTTGCAATCGGTTTGCCAGTATTTTATTGAAGATTTTTGCATCTATGTTCATCATGGATATTGGCCTGAAATTTTCTTTTCTTGTTGAGTCTCTGCCGGGTTTTGGTATCAGGATGATGTTTGTCTCGTAAAATGATTTGGGAAGGATTCCCTCTTTTTGGATTGTCTGGAATAGTTTCAGAAGGAATGGTATCAGCTCCTCTTTGTATGTCTGGTAGAATTCCGCTGTGAACCCATCCGGACCTGGGCTTTTTTTGGGTGGTAGGCTCTTTATTGCTGCCTCGACTTCAGACCATGTTATTGGTCTATTCAGGGTTTCGGCTTCTTCCAGGTTTAGGCTTGGGAGGGTGCAGGTGTCCAGGAATTTATCCATTTCTTCCAGGTTTACTAATTTATGTGCATAGAGTTGTTTGTAATAATCTCTGATGATGGTTTGGATTTCTGTGGAATCTGTGGTGATATCTCCTTTATCGTTTTTTATTGCATCAATTTGGTTATTCTCTCTTTTCTTTTTTATTAATCTGGCTAGTGGTCTGTCTATTTTGTTGATCCTTTCAAAAAACCAGCTCCTGGATTTATTGATTTTTTGAAGAGTTTTTTGTGTCTCTATTTCCTTCAGTTCTGCTCTGATCTTAGATATTTCCTGTCTTCTGCTAGGTTTTGAGTTTTTTTGATCTTGCTCCTCTAGCTCTTTCAATTTTGATGATAGGGTGTCAATTTTCGACCTCTCCTTTCTTCTCATGTGGGCACTCATTGCTATATATTTTCCTCTAGAGACTGCTTTAAATGTGTCCCAGAGATTCTGGTATGTTGTGTCTTCGTTCTCATTGGTTTCTAAGAACATCTTTATTTCTGCCTTCATTTCATTGTTTATCCAGTCAACATTCAAGAGCAAGTTGTTCAGTTTCCATGAAGCTGTGTGATTCTGAGTTAGTTTCTGCATTCTGAGTTCTAACTTGATTGCACTGTGGTCTGAGAGACTGTTTGTTATGATTTCTGTTCTTTTGCATTTGCTGAGGAGTGATTTACTGCCAATTATGTGGTCAATTTTAGAGTAGGTGTGATGTGGTGCTGAGAAGAATGTATATTCTGTGGATTTGGGGTGGAGAGTTCTGTAAATGTCTATTAGGTTTGCTTGTTCCAGGTCTGAGTTCAGGTCCTGGATATCCTTGTTGATTTTCTGTCTGGATGATCTGTCTAATATTGACAGTGGTGTGTTAAAGTCTCCCACTATTATTGTGTGGGAGTCTAAGTCTCTTTGTAGGTCATTGAGAACTTGCCTTATGTATGTGGGTGCTCCTGTATTGGGTGCGTATATATTTAGGATCGTTAGCTCTTCTTGTTGCAGTGATCCTTTTACCATTATGTAATGTCCTTCTTTGTCTCTTTTGATCTTTGTTGCTTTAAAGTCTATTTTATCAGAGATGAGAATTGCAACTCCTGCCTTTTTTTGCTCTCCATTTGCTTGGTAGATCTTCCTCCATCCCTTTATTTTGAGCCTTTGTGTATCCTTGCATGTAAGATGGGTTTCCTGGATACAGCACACTGATGGGTTTTGGCTTTTTATCCAATTTGCCAGTCTGTGTCTTTTGATTGGGGCATTTAGTCCATTGACATTTAGGGATAGTATTGTTATGTGTGATTTTGATACTGTCATTTTGATGCTACCTGGCTGTTTTGTTGGTTAGTTGATGCAGATTGTTGATTGTGTCGATGCTCTTTTACCATTTGGTGTGTTTTTGGAGTGCCTGGTACTGGTTGTTCCTTTATAAGTGTAGAGCCTCTTTCAGGAGTTCTTGTAGAGCAGGTTTGGTGGTGATGAAATCTCTGAGTGCTTGCTTGTTCACAAAGGATTTTATTTTTCCTTCACTTATGAAGCTGAGTTTGGCTGGATAGAAGATTCTGGGTTGAAAGTTCTTTTCTTTAAGGATGTTGAATATTGGCCCCCAATCTCTTCTGGCTTATAGGGTTTCTGCTGAGAGATCTGCTGTGAGTCTAATGGGCTTCCCTTTGTGGGTAACCCGACCTTTCTCTCTGGCTGCCCTTAGCATTTTCTCTTTCATTTCAACCTTGGTGAATCTGACAATTATGTGCCTTGGGGTTGCTCTTCTTGCGGAATATCTTTGTGGTGTTCTCTGTATTTCCTGGATTTGAATATTGGTCTGCCTTGCTAGGTTGGGGAAGTTTTCCCGGATAATATCCTGAAGAGTATTTTCCAGCTTGGATTCATTCTCTTCATCACATTCAGGTACACCTATCAGACGTAGATTAGGTCTTTTCACATAGTCCCACATTTCTTGAAGATTTTGTTCATTCCTTTTTGCGCTTTTTTCTCTGTTCTTGCCTTCTCTTTTTATTTCATTGAGTTGATCTTCGACCTCTGATATCCTTTCTTCTGCTTGGTCAATTCGGCTGTTGAAGCTTGTGCATGCTTCACGAAGTTCTCGCGTTGCGTTTTTCAGCTCCATCAATTCACTTATACTCCTCTCTATGCTGTCCATTCTCGTCAGCAGTTCGTCCAATCTTTTTTCAAGGTTCCTATTTTCTTTGCGTGCGGTTAGAACATGTTCTTTTAGCTCGCTGTAGTTTCTAACTACCCACCTTCTGAAGTCTGATTCTGTCATTTCATCACTCTCCTTCTCCATCCAGTCTGGTTCCCTTGCTGGTGAGGAGTTGTGATCCCTTTTAGGAGGAGAGGTGTTCTGGTTTCGGGAGTTTTCATCCTTTTTACGCTGGTTTCTTCCCATTTTTGTGGGTTTATCCACCTGTTGTCTGTCTCTGTCCCAGGTAGTTGGAGCTTTATGAGTTTCCGTTGCACTACTGCCTTTTTTTGATTTTTCTTTCAGGTCTGACCCGCCCAGCTAGCAGCACGCCTAGCCACTGCCTGCCCGCAGGGGCTTTGCTGAGCTGCTGTGGGCTCCGCCCAGCTGCCCTGAGCTCTTCCCTGTAGTCCTTTTTATATGGGAGTAGTTAGAACTGTCTCGGCAATGGTGGCCCCGCCTCTGTTATGGCGGACTCTCTCTGTTGTGGGAGGTTGCCTCGGCAACGGCAGCCTGCCTCTGTAGTGGTGGAGAGTCTCAGTAATGGTGGAAGCCCCTCCCCCACCGAGCCGGGCCGTCCAGGTTCAGCTGTGCTTGGTTTGAAGGGCTCAGCCCAGAGAGTTTCCAATTACTGTTTTTATTTTGATTGTTGTTGGGGGTGGAAGGCTGGGACCAACCGAGCCTGATCACCTGGCTCCCTGACTCCAAGTCTTTTCTTTTAAGTTGAACGACCCCGAGTTCCGGTCGCTTGTTGAAAAGGCGCCGGGATCTCCCGTACTGTGACTCACGGAGACGGCTCGGACTGCGGCGCCGGCTCCTGGTGGATTTTCTGCCTAGGAATCTCCTGGCCTGACTCGCTATTTCAGATGAATGGCCCACTCTGCTGTCTCAGGGCTCTGCTCGTCAGCTAAGAGGGCTCCCAGACCAGTGGTTTTTGTACGGAGAACCGCAGCAACAGGGCGTGGTCACAGCAGCCACGCGGGCGGAATCAGCCCCACAGGGGCCAAAACAGCCGCACCGGCTGGGACTGCGACCCTGGCGACCCCTCTGCCTGGGTATCTCCTGGTCTGTGGGCAATAACAGTTCGTCTGTAAATGCGGCGTTCACTCACCCTCTGCACTTTCACTGGGAGCTGAAGTCCTGAGCTGTTCTTAGGCGGCCATCTTCCCAGCATTCCCGATTTGTCGCTTCTTAATTGATTAATTCATGTCTTCAAATCAGTATTGACTCAACAGTATTTATTTTACTCTTTTGGTTATAACAGAAAACTATTTTTGTTAATTTTGATACTCAAACAACAGTTTTGACCAGTAGAAGCTTTTTTAGGTTGGCTCCTATATCCTTTACCTGCATAGAATTTGTAATAATCAAGGTATTTTTGGTAGTCTTCACCTTGTATTTTTATCATGTATATGTTTTAGTAGCATTTCAAGTTATAATTTTTAGCTATACTGAAATATATAATACATTGTTGTTTACTAATCACCCTATTCTGCTTTCAAACATTAAGACTTATTTTTTAAAATCTGTGTGTTTGTACCCATTAACCAACCTCTCTTTATTTCCCCAAACTACCTACTCAACTTTTTCAGCTAAAGGTATTTATCATTCTACCTTCCACCTCCATGAGATCAACTTTTTTAGCTTCCACATATGAAAGAGAGTATTTGTCTTTCTGTGCTTGGATTATTTCCCTTAACACAATGACTTCCAGTTCCATCTATGGTTGCTGCACATGATTTCATTCCTTTTCATGGCCAAGTAGTACTCAATTGTGTATATATGCCACAGTTTCTTCATTCATTTGTCCTCGAGGGGCATTAAGATTGATTCCATTTCTTTCCTATTGTGAATAGTGCTATAATAAATATGAGAATTCATGTATTCCTTTGATATATTGATTTCCTTTCTTTGAATAAATACCCAATGGTGGGATTGCTTGATAGTACAGTGTTTCTATTTTTAGCTTTTTGAGAAATCTCCATGCTGTTTTCCATCATGGCTATACTAATTTACATTCATACCAACAGTATGTAAGAGTTTCCTTTACTCTGCATTTTCACCAATTTCTCTTATTTTTTTGTCTTTTTAATAATAGTCATTCTAACTGGGGTACAGTGATAGTTCATCATGGTCTTGGTTTGCATTTCCCTGATGATTAGGGATGTTTAGCATTTGTCCTATACCTCTTGGCTATTGGTACGTTATCTTTTTAGAAATGTCTATTCATGCCCTTTGTATATTTTTTAATGAGATTATTATATTTTTAAATTGAGTTCATTGTATATTTTGGGTATTAGTTCCTTACCAGATGAACAGTTTGCAAATATTTTCTCCCATTTGACAGGCTGTATCTTTATTCTGTTGATTGTTTCCTTTGCTGTGCAGAAGTTTTTTTTCAGTTTAATACAGTCCCATTTGTCTATTTTTGTTTTTGTTGCCTTTGCTTTCGAGATCTTAATCATAAAAATATTTGCATAGACTTATGACCTGAAGTGGTTCCTCTATATTTTCTTGTAGTTATTTCGTAGTTTTGGGTCTTATGTTTAAGTCTTTAATCCATATTGAGTTGTAGAAGTAGGGATAAGGGTCCAGTTTCATTCTTCCGCATGTGGATATCCAATTTTTCCAGCAACATTTATTGAAGAGGATGTCCTTTCTCCAATGTAAGCTCTTGGCATCTTTGTTGAAAATCAGTTGCTTGTAAATACATGAATTTATTTCTGGGTTCTTTATTCTGTCTTATTGTTCCATGTGTCTGTTTTTATACCAATAGCATGCTCTTTTGGTTGCTATAGCTTTGTAATATATTTTCAAGTCAGGTAATGTGATGCCTTAAGCTTCATTCTTTTTGCTTAGCATTGCTTTGGCTATTTGGGCACTCATTTGGTTCCATATACATTTTAGGAGTTTTAAAATATTTCTGTGAAAAATAGTATTGATATTTGATAGAGATTGCATGAAGTCTGTAAATTGTGTTGAGTAATATAGTCATTTTCATAATTTTGATTTTGTCAATCCATGAACATGAGATATCATTCTGTTTGTTTGTATCCTCTTCAATTTTTCTTATCAGCGTTTTGTAGTTTTACTCACAAAAGTCTTTTGCTTCCTTGGTTAAATTTATTTTTAGTTTTTTTTTTTTTTTTATTGTTTCTTGTTTTTGTTTGTTTGTTTGTTGCTGTTGTAAATGGGATTGCTTTCTTGATTCCTTTCTCTGATAGTTCTTTATTGGTATATAGAAACACTGTCTTTGTATGTTGATTTTTGAATCCTGCTACTGTACTGTATTTATTTGTCAGATGTAAGAAATTTTTAGGTTGAGTCTTTAGGTCTTTCTAGATATAAGATCATGTCATTTGAAAGAGGGACAATTTAACTTACTCTTTTCCAACTTGGTTGCTATCTTTTCTCTCTCTCCTACCTAATTTCTTTGTCTAGGACTTCCAGTATTATATTCCAGCATTATATTGTAGCGAAAGTGGGCTTCCTTGTCTTCAACCAGATGTTCGAGTAAAGGCTTTCTGCTTCCCTCATTCAGTATGATGTTAACTGTGGTTTTGTAATATATATGGCCTTTATTATATTAAGGCATGTTCCTCCTATGCCTAGTTTGTTGAGAGCTTTTATCATGAAGGGATGTTGAAGTATTTCTAATGCTTCTACTGTATCTGCTGAGATGATCATTTTGTTTTTGTTCTTTATTCTGTTATGTGATGTGTCATGTTTATTGATTTGGGTATGTGGAATCATCCTTACATCCCTCGGATAAATCCCACTTGATCATGATGTATTATGTTTCTAGTGCGCTGTTGGATTCAGTTTGCTAATATTTTGTTGAGGATTTTTGTGTCTGTGTTCATCAGGGTTATTGACATGTAGTTTTCTTTTTTGTTGCATCCTTGTCTGATTTGGTATCAGATTAATGCTATTCTTGTGGAATAAGTTAGGAAAAATTATCTCCTCTTCAATGTTTTGAAACACTTTGAGGAGAATTGTATTAGTTCTTCTTTGTAAATTTGGTAGAATTCAGCAGTAAAGTCATCTGGTCTTGGAATTTTCTTTGTTGAGAGACTTTGTATTATTGATTCAATTTCATTACTAGTTATTTGCCGTTCAAGTTTTCTATTTTTTTCTGATCCAATCATGGTAGGTTGTATGTGTCCAGACTTTTATCCATTTCCTCTAGGTTTTCTAGTTTTTTAGTGTATGGTTGTTTATAATAGTCTCCAATGATCTCTTGTATTCCTGTGGCATCAATTCTCATTGTTTATTTGGGTCTTCTCTTTCTTTTCCCTTGGTTAGTCTAGCTAGCAACTTATTGATTTTGTTTATCTTTTAAAAAAACCAATATTTTGTTTTGTTGATTTTTGTATTGTTTTTTAGTTTCTATTTTATTTAGTTCTGCTCAGATCTTTGTAATTTCTTTCCTTCAACTAACATTAGGTTTGTTTTGCTTTCGCCTTTCTAGTTCCTTGAAATGCATTGTTAGATTGTTTATTTAAAATATTTCTACTTTCTTGATGTAGGCACTTATTGCTATAAACTTCCCTCTTAGCACTGCTTTTGCAGGATTGCATAGATTTTGATATGTTGTGTTTCAATTTTTATTTGTTTCAATAAATATTTTGATTTCTTTTAAAATTTATTTCTTGGCCCAGTGGTCATTTAGGAACATTCTGTTTAATTTTCATGTATTCATACAGTTTCCAAAGTTCTTTTTGTTCTTGATTTCTAGTTTTACATTGTAGTCTGGGAAGATACTTCATATGATTTTGATTTTCAAAAATTTGTTGAGTCTTGTTTTGAGTCCCAGTGTATGGTCTATACTAGAAAATGTTCCAAGTACTGATGAGAAGAATGTGTATTCTATGGCTGTTTAATAAAATGTTCTGTAATGTCTGTAAAGTTCATTTGGTATAAAGTACAACTTTGAATCACTGTTTCTATGTTAATTTTCTGTCTAGATGATATGTTTAATGCTGAGGGTGGAAGTCCCCAGCTATTTTAGTATCGGACCCTATCTCTCCCTTAGGTCTAATATTTGCTTTATATATCTGGGTGCTGTGGTGCTGAGTACATATATGTTTAGAGGTATTCTATCCTTTTACTAAATTGAGCCCTTTATCATTATATAATGACCTTTTTAAATTTTTACTTAATCTGTTTTATCTAAAATGAGTAGAGCTATACCTGTTTACTTTTGGTTTCTGTTTGTATGGAATATGTTTTTTTTCCTTTACTTTCAGTTTATATGTATCTTTACAGAAAAAGTACATTTATTGGAGGCAGCATATGGTTGGGTCATGTTTTTTGATCCATTCATTTCTATTTAACGTTATTATTGATATGTGAAGGCTTATGTATGACATTTTCTCAATTAATTTCTGATTATTTTGTATATCCTTTAATCATTTCTCTCTTATTGTTTGGTTACCTTTGTGGTTTGGTGGTTATCTCTAGTAGTAATATTTTCTTCTTTGTTTACTCTACCAGTGGGTTTTATACTTTTATGGATTTTCACAATAATGGATTTTGTCCCTTTGCTTCCAGGTTTAAGACTCCCTTAAGCATTTCTTATAAAATGAGACCAGTGGTGATGAATTCCCTCAGCTTTTGCTTGTCTGGGAAAGACTTTATTTCTCTTTCATTTATGAAGGATAACTTTGCAGGATATACTATTCTTAGCTGGCAGTTTTTCTCCAACCCTTTGAATATTTCATCCCATTTTATTTTATCTTTAAGGTTTCTTCTTTTTAATTTTTGTGGGTACATACTACATGTATATATTTATAAGGTCCATTTGATATTTTGATACTGGAATACAGTGCATAATTATCACATCAAGGGATACTGTCACCTCAAGAATTTATCCTTTTTCTGTGTTCCAAATAATCCAGTTATACTCTTTTAGCTATTTTTAAATGTACAACAAATTGTAGTTATTATAATACATATACACAATAGAGTACTATTGAGCTATGGAAAAGAATGAGATCCTGTCATTTTCAATAACATGTATAGGATTGTAGGTCATTATGTTATGTAAAATAAGCTAGGCCTAGGAAGACAAACTTTGCATTTTCTCACTTGTTTGTGGGAGCTAAAAATTAAAACACTTGAACTTATGGAGCTACAGTAGAAAAATGGGTAACAGAGGCTGGAAAGGGTCGTAGGGTTGGGGGAGTGGAGATGGTTGATGGATACAAAGACATAGTTATATAGAATGGATAACATCTGGCCTGTAAGGTTTCTACTAAAAAACCCACTATTAATCTGAAGGTGGTTTACTTATAAGTGACTAAATGCTTTTCTCTTGCTATTTTTAGAATTATCTCTTTGTCTTGGACTTTGGACAGTTTCACTATAATATGTGAAAGGAGAAGACTTTTCAAATTGCATTTATTTGGGGATTGCTGAGCTTCCTTTATCTAGATATTCAAATCTCTTGCTAGACTTCAGAAGTTTTCAGCTATTGTTTTGTTAAATGAGTTTTCTATTCTTTTTGTTTTCTGTTTGCCTTCCGAGACACCCAAAATTTAAATATTTGGTTACTTTGTAATATTCCATGTCATATAGGCTTTTAAAATTTATTCTTTTTTTAAAAAAAGTTTTGTCTGGGTTAGTTCAAAAGAATTATTTTCAAGTTCTAAAATTCTTTTTTTTTCTGTTTGATCTAGTC
This sequence comes from Saimiri boliviensis, assembly GCF_048565385.1. NCBI lineage: Eukaryota > Metazoa > Chordata > Mammalia > Primates > Cebidae > Saimiri > Saimiri boliviensis. Next base: position 118,371,424 of record NC_133450.1, on the reverse strand, counting down.
TATTGATTAAGCTTTTAAATGTATTTTGTATTTCGTTCAATAAATTCTTGGTTTCCAGAATTTTTGTTTGGTTACTTTTGTTTTTTTAAATGACATCTATGTCTTTGGTAAATTTGCATTCATTTTCTCAATAGCTTTTCTGATTTTTTCTGTATTATTAATCTGCATTCTCTTGCATCTCAATGAGCTTCTTTAATATTATTTTGAATTCTTTTGGGGGATTTAATAAATTTTTGTTTTATTGGAATCTGCTGATAGGGCATTCTGTTTTTTTCCTTTTTAAGTGTCATATTTCCCTGCTTTTTCATGTTTCTTGTGTCCTTACATTGACATCCAAACATCTGGTGTAACAGTTGCTTCTACATTTTTGAGTTTGCTTTCATAGGGGAGGAATTTTTCTAAAGATGTATCGATAGTGTTGGTTAGGCAGGGTACTTTGGCTTTGACTCTGGGTATGTGCAGTAGTGTTTTCTCTGTATGATCTTTGCCTGAAAACAGTGTCAGTGTTGTCTATAATTTTCTTGGTGGCTTATGGTGTGGTTGTTAGTGGAAGCTGTGGTGAATTTTTACTGATGATAGGGATGTCAGGTGGGCCAGTCCTTGGGTTCCAGTGGTGGTAGAAGTGATTTGAGCCTGTCTTTCTTAGGCCCCAGGATGACATATGGTGAGGACAGTGGGTTTAGGCAGATCGATTCTTGGGTTTTCAGACATCTTGCTCAAGTGCTAGACATGGCAGCAGTGGGCCATGTAAATGAGCAGGTCCTTGGAACCCTGGGCAGTAGGTGTGGAGTGGGCTACAGCAGTAGCAGTGGAAGGAAAACCTAGATTACAAGCTGCCTGTGCTGGTGTTGGCGGTGACTGTGATGAGCTGGATAAGCCAGTCTCCTGCAGGTGGCATGTGGGTGTGGGTGATAGCTGTGGTGGCAGCAGCAGGTTCAATGGGCCCATCCTCAGGCCTTCAGTAGGAATGTTCAGGTGTACATTAGCTCCTATACTCTTTTGACATGTCTCCATATCTTCTCTTATTTTTAGATTTTTGAATACTTACTCTTTTTTTTGACACTACAAGATGCTCCAGATTCATCCTGTATTTTTCTTGTTCCAATTATAAAATCACTCATTTCTCTACAGGGCCCTGGATTTTCTTATTGAAGAATTATATTTAGAAATCAAAATCTAGATTATTATTACCGGGATTCACTGTGTCTAGATGCTCTTGGTGCATAGTGCTAGGGAATATTGTATGTATAATAACATACAGATTTACATTTCTGTATCTTTCTAGTGATATGTTAAAATAAACATGAATTTGTACTGATATCAGTAACTCTAATGCACCATAACATGGTTCATTTAAATCGCCGTGTCTCTTTTGTTTATTTGTAATCTCTTCCTGTTATAATGAGAAACCTGGCATTCATTGTGTATACTTTTTTTTATTTGTTCAAATAAGTAAATACATTCAAATAAGTAAGGTATATGACATATGTATAATTTTAGAACTGCTAATCCATTCCTGGTGTGAAAAAATGGTTAGAGAACAGTGGCTGTGTGCAGTTCTTTTTATCTTTAGCTTTGCCGTACCATTTTCCTAAGTTGCTTAGGTCAGCTCCTCCCCTCCTGCCCCACTCCCCCAAACCTGCACTTTAGTGATTTCATATTGTAGACATGTGTGATACAATTGGACTAATTTGTTAGAGTCTGCATTTCATCCAAAATTCCTCAATATCCTAGTTTTTAAAACATTTGAGAAAAACGGTCTGCAATTCTATATTTTTCTGCACTCTGCTTGCATTAATGTTATCAGTTAGTCATTTAAAATCTTAATTCTTTTCTAATATGAGCTTTTAATTCTAGAAATTTTCCTCTAAATGCTGTGTTAGCTGCATCCACAAACTTTGACCTATATTTTTTATTTTCTTTTACTTCAAAAATTATTTTTAAGACAGAGTCTCACTCTGTTGCCTAGGCTGGAGTGCAATAGCATGATGTGAGTTCACTGCAAGGTCTACCTCCTGGGTTCAAGCGATTCTCATGTCTCAGCCTCCCAAGAAGCTGGGATTACAGGTGCCTGCCACCATGCCTGGATAGTTGTTGTGTTTTTAGTAGAGATGAGGTTTCACCATGTTGGTAGAGATGAGGTTTCAAGACCATGTTGGCCAGGCTGGTCTTGAACTCTTGACCTCAGGTCATCCACCCAACTTGGCCTCCCAAAGTGCTGGGATTACAGGCCTGAGCCACCATGCTTGGCCTAGTTCATAATATTTTTAATTATTTTGAGCCTCTGTGTGTCACAGGTTATTTTAAAATGTGTTATTTAATTTCCCAATATTTGGTCATTTTCAAGTATCTTTCTATTACTTATTTTTTGTTTAATCAATTATAGTCTGAGACCACATTTTGTACAGTTTCTCTTCCTTCAAGTTTATTTTCTTGTTTCATACCCCCCTTCCTCCACAAAAAAAATCTGTCTTGGTAACTGTTTCACATTCACTTGGGAAGAATGTGTATCCTGCTGTTGTTGGGTGGCATATTTTATAAGTATCTGTTATATTAAGTTGGTTAATAATGTTGGTCAAGTCTCCAATTTCCTTACTGATTTTTTGCCTACTTATTCTATTAATTACTGAGAGAAAAACGTTGAAGTTCCTAACTCTAGTTTTGAGCTCATCTATTGTCTATTTCTTTTTTCCACACATCTTAGTACTTGCCTCATGTACTTTGAAGTTTTATCATTAATACACATTTATAATTTTTGTCCTTTGTAGAATTGATTTCATTATTATCCAGTCTCCCTATTTATACTTAACAATATCCCTTGTTGTGAAGTTTATCTGAAATTAATGTAGTCATTCCAGCTTACTTTTAGTTGTTGGTCACATGCTATAATTTTTACTGTCCTTTCACTTTGTCTAATCTGTGTCTTTACATTTAAAGTATGTTGCTGTGAGATAGCTTATTACTTTGTGTTGCAGTTTTTGTCCATTTTGACAGCCTCTGTTATTTAATAAATGTGTTTATATCATTCAGATTTAAAGTGATTATTGGTATAGCTGGATTAAAATCTACCAACTTGCTAGCTTTTTACTGTTTTGTTTTATTAATTTGTTGCTTTCTTCTTTTCTTGTGTGTGTTCCAGGGTCTAACTAAATATGTTTTATAATTTAATTTTATGTCCTCTCTTTACTTTTTATACTTGTTTAAAAACTTTTTAGTGGTTTTGATAGGGTTTGCAATATAAGTTTGGTATGGTTTGGCTCTGTGTCCCCACCTAAATCTCACCTTGAATTGTAATTTCCATAATCTTCACAAGTCAAGGGCAGGACCATGTGGAGAAAATTGAATCATGGGGACAGTCTTCCCCATACTGTTCTCATCATAGTGAGTGAGTCTCGCAAGATCTGATGGTTTTATAAGTGTCTGGTATTCTCCTGCTTGCATTCATTCTCTCTCTTGTTGCCTTGTGAAGAGGTGCCTTCCACCATGATTGTAAGTTTCCTAAGGCATCCTCAGCCATATGGAACTGTGAGTAAATTAAACCTCTTTTCTTTATAAATTACTCAGTCTCAGGTATTTCTTCATAGCAGCTGGAGAACAGACTAATACAAAGTTTTAATTTACATAAGTCCATCTTCAAGTAGTATTATAGTGCTTCATGTTTTCTGCTAGAACCTTATGTCATTGCTTTCCCAATTCCTCCTTCCCACCCTTTGTGCCATTGTTGTTATACACTTTATTTACATATGATACAAACACAGAAACATTGTCACTATTATTTAGTCATTTAACTTTTAGAGCAACTAGATTAAATTTTAAAAACTAACTTTATTTGGCTGGGTGTGGTGGCTCATGCTTATAATCCCAGCATTTTGGGAGGCCAAGCCGGACAGATCACAAGGTCAGGAGATCAAGGCCAGGAGATTGAGACCATTCTGGCTAACATGGGGAAACCCCATCTCTACTAAAAATACAAAAAAATTAGCCAGGTGTGGTGGCATATGCCTGTAGTCCCAGCTACTTGGGAGGCTGAGGCAGTAGAATCGCTTGAACCTCGCGGGTGGAGGTTGTAGTGAGCTGAGACTGTGCTACTGCACTCCAGCCTGGGTGACAGAGTGAGAATTCGTCCCCCCCTCCCCCCAAAAAAAGCAAAACCCAAAAACCAACGAGAAAACTACCTTTATTTTATTACTGAAATTTAAAAAATTTATTTGTGTGTATCTAAGTTTCTGTCTGTATAACGTTCTTTCAAAATTTTTTTATTAAAATGTTTCTTTATCATGCTGCAGTGATGTATTCTTTCTGCCTACACAATTTTCTTTAAAATTTCTGGAGAAGGTCTGATTCAGATGGATTCCTGTGTTTTGCTTTGTTTTCTGAGAAATTCTTTAGTTACTCTTAATTTTTTAAAAGATATTTTTATTGACTATAAAATTATGGCTTGAAAGTTATTTTAAATGTAAAATTTTATTGTCTCATTACTTGATCTATTTTCTGATGTTTATTTTAATAATTACCCTGTTACTTTATAGATAATTTCTTTCTCCCTGTAACTGCTTTTAAGACTTTATCTTTGCCTTTCATTAAATATGACATAACAGGTATGTTTTCATTTAAAATTTTTCATTCTGCTTGATGTTCTCTGAGCTTTTTAAATCTGTGGCTTGACATCACTTATTAATTTTGGACAATTCTTGGCTACTGTATCTTTATATTTTTTTCATTGTCCCATTAATGCCCTTGATACTCCTTCCTAAATATGCATATGTTAGATCATTTGAAATTATCCAACAGACCTTGGAATCACAGTTTTGTTTTTTCCCTATTCTTTTTTTCTATTTGTGTTTCTGTTTGGGTAATTTCTACCAACATATCTTCAAGCTCACTAATTCTTTCATTGGCTGTGTCAAGTCTACTTACAAAGCCATCAAAGAAATTCTTTATTTCTATGACCATACATTTGATCTCTAGAATGTTTCTAGCACTTTTTTTTTCCTAATAGTTTTCATCTTTGTGTTGTAATTACCTATCTGATTTTGCATGCTATCCTTTACATTAGAGTTTTTAACATATTAATTATAGATATTTTATATTCCTTGTCCAATATTTAATCATATATAAGTCTGGTTGTGATGATTTCAATGTCTTTTTTGGTTTTCTTTGTCTTTTAAAATTTTTCTGTTTTAAACTTTTTTGTTGAAAACTAAACATGTTGTATAGGGCAATAAATACTTAGGTAATCTTTTAAATATAGAGAGAAACATGCCTTTCCTTTCACTAGGACTTCAGTGTGGGTGTTCGTATTAATCTAGTCCAGATTTAGATTGGGTATGAAATTTGTTATGGCTGTGGTTACCCTCAGTGCATCAAATTTCCCTATGTCATTTTTTGCTTGTCACTTTGGCTTTGGGACTTCCCTTTATGCTGCTTGTCAGGGACAGTATTTCTTGCAGCTCTCTCAGTTATATTTCATTGTTATTTTTCTTCAATATGCAGTGGTGGGTGGCATGAGGGACATTCTCTGATGTTTTGATTAAACTTCAGTATTAGGGAGATGTAATGCTAGGCCTAGCATATCTTCATACACATTCCCCAGTACATTTTTTCCTCTGCTCCTTCTTCTATGCCAGTTGCAGTAGATTTCTATCATTGTCTTTATGTCACAATTTTGATGGCCTTCCTATTGCATATTGAGGCTTTTCTTCCTTAGGGGAGATGGTTTTGGGAAGGTTCAATAGTGGCTTCTGTTCTCCCACAACCAGCACCACAGGACATGATTTCTCAGAATTTTTCTTAACTTTCCTTATGAGTTTCCTAGAGAAAAATTTGCAAGAAGGTACAAACTCCTTTATGTTGGTGATCTCCCTTGGTAAATTGTACTCACTTAATAGGTCACACTAAGCCCTTCACATTTGTTAGAAAAGTTCTAGCCTAATCTTTTTACCAGCTTATATAATGTTTGGAAATGTCTTTCCCAGGTAAACAAGACTCTGTTCCTGTTTCTTCCTGTAAGCACATGTCTCTCTCCAGATTTGATGTCAGTCATTTTTTTTCAGCTGTTTTTTTTTTTTTTTTTTTAAAGACGGATTCTTGCTCTGTCACCCAGGCAGTGGGTTACAAAGCAAGTACAAGTTCATGAACTTGGTTCACTGCAACCTCTGCCTTCCAGATTCAAACAATTCTCTTGCCTCAGCCTCCTAGGTAGCTGGGATTACAGGGACACACCACCATGCCTAGCTAATTTTTGTATCTTAGTAGAGATGGGGTTTCACCATGTTGGCCAGGCTGGTACCGAACTCCTGACCTCAGGTGACCTGCCCGCATCAGACTCTCAAAGTGTTGGGATTACAGGCATGAGCCACCATGCCTGGCCTTTTTTTTTTTTTTTTTTTTTTTTTTTACTTTTTTTTTCAGCTTTTATCTTGTTGTAAAGGTGGAAATAACTCTCTTTCCAGCTTTCTACATCCCTGATTTAATACCAGAAGCCCTATGTGTTTTTGAAATGCTACTTACATGCTTCAAATGATTTGAATGATCAAATGAATCCAAAAGAGTCAAGCTGGTTTTTTGATATACTCTTTGATTTGATTTGGTAGTTCACATCCATTAAGTCAAACAATATTGTCCATTTAGTCAGAACTGGAGTGTAGGGTAAATATATAATATATGGATAGAGCCTGTAGTCCCTAGAATCAATGAGTTGTGTGCTCTATGAGCTCTTTTTAATTGTCTGTTTCTTTTAACTTCTTGCCCCCACCCAACTTCATTTTATTATACACAACATTGAGAAAAAAATGTAGAGAAGAATACCATGAGGGTTTCAGTGGAATCAAGCTAGCCTACTACAGACTCCAAAAGGCAGTGTCAATGATGCAAGCTGGTGAAGGCGACAAGAACCATTTGTCCCCCTCACCTGGCTTATCTGGTGGAGATAGAGGCCCACTAGCATTATCAAGGATTAGTCACGTTTTTAGGAAAGGACTGGAGAGGATTGAACTCGTCAAAAGAGCAAGCAACACCCTGTCTAGAACATGAGTACAAACCGAGATATTTTGTCTCTCCTTCTTTGGTATCTTACAATGATTTTTGGGCTCCTCTTCCCCTAAAAGTGTCAGCAAAATGCCATGTTTCTACTTAAGATCTGGGCTTTCTTCAGAGATCACACCATATTCGGACAAAAATAAACTGTTATGGTGTACACAGTCATGCTGATCCAGTTCTGTAGTTCTTTGTGGTTTCTTCTGTCAAGAGGACAACTTATCCATACCTGATATTTACAGTGATACCAGGTGAGCATAGTTCCCACACCCATTGGTCCTGTATTTTTGGAACTTGGGCCAGATTCTGAGATCCAAATTCTCCTTAAGCTTTAGAAGTTTCACCAGGAACTGTTTGGAAGGGTGGAATTTTTTTTTTAAATCTTTCAGAAAGTTGGACAATGACAGTTTCAGTTGTTCTTGATGTTCTTTGCATCAACTATTGCTAAGGAAATATATCTCACATTGATATATTTGTTTAAATGTAGAAATAACACACATAAGCATCTGTGTCTATTCTTTTCCTTGACCCTGGTCTTAACTGATCTTATAGACAGTAACCAGGTTCTTTCATTATGTTATTAATATAAAATTTGAACCTAAATGCAACATAGAGGCAGTTCTTTTTAGTACTTAAGTATCTTCTGGAGCTGATTTATGGCTTCTTTGGAGGTGTTGGTGGTAACTATCCTCACCTGCATGGTTGACTCTGGATGGTTTACTTATTGTTCATGGTATAATTGCTCTTATTGGTTTATTTGGTCGTTCAAAGTGTAATCTTAAAAGTTGAACACATAGAAGCAGAGGGTAGAATGGTAATTACCAGGGCTGGGGAGATGGGTCAGGAGATGTTGGTTAAAGGATACAAAATCAGAGTTAGATAGGATGTATAAGTTCAAGAGATGTACTGTACAACATGAACACTACCGTTAATAGCAATGTATTATATACTTTAAAATTGATAACAGAGTAGGTTTTACGTGTTCTCAAGACAAGTAAATGGCAAATATAGTGAGGCAATGCATATTTAATTAACTTAATTTAGTCAGCCCATAATGTGTACATGTTTCAAAAAATCAGTTTATACATCATATATATACAATTTTAATTTATCAATTAAAACAAAAACCAAGAAGAAACAAACAGGATTTTTGTCTGGGGAACTAATTTGTAGAAACCATAAAACAAAAGAAAGTACACTTGTTGCTTCTCTTTGGATCTCCATTTTACCATTCTCCGGGCACTATTTTGTGCCATTTCAATTACATCTTGCAGATTACAGTGCAGAATGTGGATGTCTTGCTTGATAGAAGATTCATTGCCTTTTTTGGCAAAGACTGCTAGCTGCTTACCAAATCTATATGTTTTTCTTCTTTCAGTTACTTAAGCAGAATATATTTCTTGTCTTCCTTTAGATGAAGTTAGATGAAGCCATTTGGCTGGGTTCTAGTAATTGAAAAGTTAGTTGAAATAATCTATGCCATTTTTGGGCCAAGTCTTTTGAGAAGCAGGCATGTATTCTTCATTCCTTCCTTCCCTCTTCTGTTGGCTAAGTGCAAATAGCCAAAGAGATTTAGAAGATTGTGGAGCCACAAAGTGGAAGGCACCATTCATCCTGAATTATCACACGGTAGGGTGCCACCAGCTAAGAAGAAATAAACCTGCCTAAAACTGTCTGGTGATTAAGAAATAATCTACTATTTTATATAAGCCACTTGCCTTTTATTTGGTTTTCTCCTCCTACCATCACATATATCCTTGAAGTCTTTGCTGCTTGGTTAATCATGCTCTTGTGCTTCTTCCAGCCAGAGTTTTTAGAGATGCTGCTCTAAGATAACTCTGTTCACTATTCCAAGCACTCGGGGAAAAATACCAGACTAAAATAGCTCAATTTTTACTTGGTGGCAGGTAGCATGGGGATTTGGGTTTACTTGTGTTTGTTGTTAAATTGCTTCAATTATTATTCAAAATACATGTCCATATATATATATATATATATATTTTTTTTTTTTTTTTTTTTTTTGAGATGGAGTCTTGCTGTGTTGCTCAGGCTGGGGTATGCAATGGCATGATCTCAGCTCACTGCAACCTCCACCTCCTGGGTTCAAGCAAGTCTCCTGCCTCAACCTCTTGAATAGCTGGAACTACAGGCACATGCTGCCACACCTGGCTAATTTTTTGTATTTTAGTAGAGATGGGCTTTCACTATGTTGTCCAAGCTTGTCTTGAACTCCTGACCTCAGGTGATCTACCCACCTTGGTCTCCCAAAGTGCTGGGATTACAGGTGTGAGCCACTACGCCCAACCCATATTGATTTTTAAATTGTGTATTTGCTCACACCTATTCCTATATTTCCTTTCAACACCATCCCAACAAAAAAATTAAATACAGAGTACTAAACACTTCCCATACCTTTCCGAGTTATTTTTACCAGGCCTAAAAAAGAGCAACAAAATTTACAACTCAAAAGTGGTCTTATAGTAGTTCTCAAAAGAAGAAATTCTTAAAAGATCCAAGAAATTCATCAAAAGAAAACTTGAGCACTGTGACAGACATTGCAGTTTCATACTTAGACAATTGCATTTGGCAATTGTTTACTTCTTATCCCCTAAACCAGGGAATTCCACAGTTCACTTGCCTTTGCTCCGCAAAAGTCATCAAATGATTTTGGGAAATGCTAAATTATACATTCCCAGGATATAAACCAGGTACTTTGGCATATTCTAGGTTCCAGAGAGACATCTTGAACCTAATATATGCCTAACTTTAGTTACCCTATTCCCCTATTAATGTGAACAATAGTGTATTACAGTTATTCAAGTACTTACATTATAGCGTATCTCATAATATTGCCATTACTACTTGTCTTAGTTCATTTGTGCTAGAATACCTGAGAGTGGGTAACTTATAAGAAGGGGAATCTATTTTCTCACAGTTATGGAGGCTGGGAAGTCTAAGATAAAAGTGGTGGCAAGTTCAGTTGCCTGGTGAGGGCTGCATACTCCAGAGGGTAGGAATTCTGTGTTCTCACAGAGCAGAAGCTGGATGGACAAGCTAGCCAAACACTGCATGGAGCCTCTTTTATAAGAGCTTTAATCCCATTAATGAAGGAGGAGCCCTCATGGCCTAATTACCACCGAAAGGTCCTGCCTCTTAATACCATCACATTGGCAACACTTGACTTTTGGAGGGGACATATTCAAACTATAGCACTATTTTATTTTTTATTTTTTATATTTTGGTTTGCACTTGCCTCATGTCTCTTTCAATTTTTCTTTTTAAGTGTATTTCTTATTAACTGCGTAGAACTGATTTTGTTTTGTGGATCAAATTTGGTAGTTTTTACCTTTTAATTGGTGATTTGGTCTTTTTAGTGTAAGTCACAATTAGATTTATTTTATGCCTTTCATTTTACTTTATGTATTAATTTAACCTGTTTTCTCCCTAATTTTCGTCTATCTTATTTTTGTTAATTTGATTAAGTTGTTATTTATTCTGTTTGCTCATCATGGCTAATTTTGAAATTCTTCTGATTTTCCATGTAATTTATGTCCCGTTCTCAGCTCTCATGTTCAAGCACATATTTTTCTACTATTGTTTGAAAACAAGATACCCTGTTTTCATTTAATTTCTCACTCCTCCAAAAAGTGAAACTGTTGGGATAGTTTTACTTCTCTCATCCTCCCTACAGCCCCAAACCTGCAGCCCAAACCAAGTTTTAGAACATTTATGTCCTCTTCTTCTTACTTTCACCCCAATTTCTAAGTTTCAGTTAGACACTTTAGTGGGTTTTTTGGTCCTAGACTGTATGTTTTTTGTTCTGTTTTCAGTTTTAAATGACATAAAAACACTCATCTAACATATTCCTGTTATCCTTCAGTGTCTATGTCTATTTATCTATCATTTCTCATGTACTGTCATGGTTCCTTCTCCTCTCCATCTTTTGTCATTAAGAAGTCTAATTTTTGGCTCATTTGTATTTGGTTAGTCCTTATATATTTCCTTTTGACACAGAGTGATTGTGATTCCTCTCTGATTTTTCCTTGTCTAAAATGATTTTCCTTCTTGTTGTGTGACTAATTTTTTTCCATCAATAATTTCTAATTGACATCTACCAGTTGGTAACTTCAAATGCTGTGCAAATAAATAACACTCACACAAACAAGTGTGAGAAAAAAGCTTACAAATAAATAACACACAAACACAAGTGTTTTCTCACACTTGTTTGTGTGAGTGTTATTTATTTGTAATCTCTTTTCTGTCTCAATATGTGATATCTGTATTTATGTGTCGATTTCAGTATTTTTAATGAACATTTAAAAACTTTTCCTTTAAAAAGGCAACAAAATGGTAAAATGTCCAGCAGTAAATTAAACAATAAATACATAAAATTGATATAAAGGAAACAACATGTTATTAAATGGAAATTTTAAAATGCTATAACTGGAAAGGAATTTTTCAACATTACATTGACTCAATACTATGGGTTTCAATTGATTCTAAAATAATCTGTACATTTAATGACATCTAAATGGTTTTTTGGCAACTAGACAAGCTGATGTAAAAGACATTTTTGAAGAATAAATATACATAAATGAGGGAAATTCAAAAGTAGAAATGTCATGAGGAGATTTGTATTTTCCTAGATGTTAAAACTTATTATAATGCTACAATAACTAAAACTCTTAGGCACTGAAATGAGTATACACACAAAGAAATGAAATGGAACAAATGTTCCTGAATAGATAAAAATAAAACAGATATTTAATAAATGTGATATTCCATATCAATGAGGAAAATGTGGCTTATTCAATAGAGTTATTGGGACAATGAAATTAAACATATTTAAAAATTATCTATGCTCTACTTACCTCCTTTCTTTCAACAAAATATATTTTAGATAGATCAAACATTTAAATGAAGAAGTTGAAGTCGTTAAGTTATTAGAAGAAGATAGAGATTTAAAAAAATCTCAGAGTGGGGAAGTCCTTTTTATATGTAATATAACTCGGAAACTTAAAAAATTTGAAAAATTTGCCTTAAAGTGCACATGAGAAAAGAATCATAAACATACACAAAAGATAAGTCTGAAAAAATAATATGTAAACATATATCATAGAACAAGGGCTAATGTCCTTAATATGTAAGGAATTTATCAAATTAATCCAGCAGTACAATGTGAATAGAGTATGAACAAATGGTTTACTGAAAAGATAATCCAAATAGTGCTTAAAAGATTTTTTAAAAGCTTACTCTTATTCATAATGATAGAAATGCTCTTAAACTTATAACAAGATACCATATATAAAGTTTTATATATCCCAATGTCAATGAGAGTGTGAGGAAATAGCCACTCTCAAATATTGTTTTTGTATGAGTCTAAATTATTATAATTTCTATGGTAGGCATTTGGCAATTTGTTATAACTTTTAAATACACATATCTTTTGCTGTGCAGTTCTACTTCTAGAAATATCTTCTGCAAATATATTCATACAAATGTGACCACACGTACAATATCCACTGTACTCTGTTTTATAATAACAAAATATTGGAATCAATCTAAATATCCATTAATAGAGGAGTAGTTAAGTAAATGATAGCATATGCATACAAGAGAACATTATGTATCCATGAAATAATACCTTTGGATATGAAATGATCATACAAATAGATTACTAAGTGAAAAAGGAAGATACAGAACAGAATTATAGTATTTATATGCATGTGTCTTATATTTGCCTATACATTGTATAAAATATTCTTGGAACAATACTTAAAGTCTTAAAAGTTATTGCCTCCAGCCAATTACGTGGCTGAGGAACAGTGGTAAAATGATGTGTTAGTTTTCCAGGGTTGCCACAACAAAGTATGACAAAGTGAGTGGCTTAACCAACAAATATTTATTTTCTCACAAGTTCTTGATGCTGGAAGTCCAAGGTCAAGGTGTCAACAAGGTTTTGTTTCTTCTGAGGTCTCTCCTTGGCTCATAAATGGCCACCTTCACACTGGGTCCTCACATAGTAATTCCTATGTGCACAGGTATCTCTAGTATCCCTTTTGTAGATCCAAATTTCCTCTTTTTTTTGAGAACACCAGTAAGATTGGATTAGGATCCACCCTAAAGATTTCATTTTAATTTACTCACTTCTTTAAAGGCCCTGCCTCCAAATAGTCAAGTTCTGAGGTACTAGGGGTTTGGCCTTCAACCTACAAATTTTGGAAGGGACACAATTCAGTCTGTAACAAAGAGTGACCTAATTTTGTCTCTATTCTCATTTGTCCTTTTTGAATTTTGTATCATATAATGTTATACTTTGTAAAAAAAAAAAAAAAAAAAAGGAATTTTTTTTTTTTTTTTGAGATGGAATTTTGCTCCTTGTCCAGGCTGGAGGACAATGACACGGTCTTGGCTCACTGCAACCTCCACCTCCTGGGTTCGAACAATTCTTGTGCCTCAGACTCCCAAGTAGCTGGGATTACAGGCATGCACCACCATTCCCAGCTAATATTTTTGTATTTTTAGTAGAGACAGTGTTTCTCCATGTTGGTGAGGCTGGTCTCGAACTCCTGACCTCAGGTGACCCACCCACTTTGGCCTTCCAGAGTGCTGGGATTATAGGCATGAGCCATATATAACTAAAATACTAAATAACTGAAAACAATCCTGTAATAAAAAATATCAGGCTGAAAATTTGACTTCTTCGTGGCCCAATAGAAAAGGTATCAATACAATTTGGTGTGACAGTTAATTTGAATATGAAAATAAACTTGAATACAGGTGAGAATTACTTTAGGCAAATATATGCTTGAATTCATAAAAATATTTATTTTATTAAAGTATTGTCTATATGGATCCTTTGGATGGAGAGCTTTCAATATGGTTCACTTTACCGACATTTTCAGTATTTCACTGTGTAAAGAGAATTACAGCTGAACATCTTTATTAATTTAGCAATCTAATACTGCCAAAGTAATATAACAAGATTTTCATGTAGAACAATTTTCATTCTTTAACATTTTAGTCTTCTTTGAGTTTCATAGGTTATACATCTGTTTAACAGTGAAGTCACACTCATATTTGAACAAAATTTAAAATGGAATGAGCAGAAATACTCTTAATACAGTAACCATAAAAAGGCAGTTGTGTTATTACTCACTGATATTGCATAGTTACTATGATAATCTAAGGACTATATGCTTCCTCTGAGGTTTTAAAAAACAGCATGAACAGCTATCTTTCTGGGTTAAGTATAGTCTTGTCTCTAGACAGGGGGATGTTTGGGTTGTTCTCAAGATTATATGCAGCCTTGTGATTACTGTAGCAACAGTTATAAAAAGAACACAGACGCTATACCCTTTATAAGCCTAGACATATAATTTGGAATTTTGATAAAGATGGATATCAAACATGTTTCATCTACTTAAATGATTTACTTTTAAACGTAAATATAGGACTACACTAAGTGTTAATGAAAATAGTGTATAATCAGAATATGATCCATTAACTGCTGACTTTCCACAATAATTCTTTAAAATCTAGACTATACATTGCTATGTGAAGAAATTAGGGAGATGTCTGTGTTACCTAGCATGGGTGTTATGAAGTAATTAGCATTTTTCACTAAAAACAAAATGTGGCTAGCGATGGGGTAATTTGCTCTGAAGGAGACTGTGGCTTTTGAGTGACGACAGTCTTGCAGAGATCCTTCACCAGCACATAAATACATGGCCCTCTCCTCCAACTCCATTGCTTCCTCATACACACAAGTACTTTTGTATATACCACAGGGCAGAGCTAGATTAAGTGTTGTGACAGTAGACATAAATTTGCACTTAACTAGCTAGAAAAGGCTGCATGAATTTTAGACTTAAGAAGGAAATGTTAAGTACAAGGAAGATCACAAATAGTGGTGCTTTTAGCATATGTTTATTCTAACATGTAATGTCTAGTGACAGAATCTTTCTTTTTGGGAGACTATGTATCATTCCCCAAAGCCTAAGGAATCTTATTAAATGTCAAGAACCCAGCTGAAATGACAATTTTCAAGTTTCATTAAATGACACCACCACCAGCACATTATTATTGTAGCTATTTTACAATACATAGCCATTTTACTACATATTCTAAACATGCATTGACTATGTCTGTTTTGGAATAAAGTCTATTATATTAGATATAGGTCACATTTCTGGCATTCTGTAAGTGAAAATAATTTATAAGGTCCAGTACTTCAAAATGATATGCCTGATCATTGGTGCAACACAGATGAGGCCCAAAGTAACATAGTCAAGTACAACAAATACTCACATTGCTATACTATAATTTCTGATGTCTGTCCACCACCCCAAGTTATAGAGGAGCTATATTTTTGAGATAATATGTGCCATAAATTAGTTGGTAACCATTTTTTCCTTCAAAAGTAATATTTTTCTATCTGCTGACAGTTTATGAATACAAACAACAGATTTCCCAAACACCTGTTTAAAAGTTCCAGTACAGTATTTGTTGTGTCATTTTAGTTCACCTATCAAGATTGTTCTTTGAGGTTCCCTGTTGCAGCAAAAAAGGCAAAATTGGAGGTACCATCCTATCAGCGAGTGTGTGTGTGTGTGTGTGTGTGTGTGTGTGTGTGCATGTGCACATGTGTATGTATGCTAGAGAGAGAGAAAGAGAGAGGAAAGAGACAGAGAGAACTATTTTTTTTTTCTTTTCAGTGTCCATTTGTCTTTAATTTTTTTTTCCCTGGCTTGGTTCTTAATTCCCTGGAAGCCATGACTTCCCTTCACTTGCCTTCCTGTCTCTCAGGTCCAGCCTAGACATCCAGCTTTCAGCCATGTACACAACCTTTGCTGGTTATTGGTCTTATACTGGGGCTTGTCTATATCCCATTTTCTCCTACCAACATGTGAGTTGGACCTCCTTAATGGCCTGAGGACAGTTCTGACTCTAGGCATAGCCATATATCCATGGAGTCTACCATAACTAAGTCCTGATCAGCAAAAGGTGACAGATTTCCCAAATAAGAAATCTATTATTTTTTATAGATCATTTAATCCTATAAAGACTTTTGAAGAATGAAAAAATGTAGAAGTTTGAAAAATCATTAGCATACTCTCTCTGAAAAAGCGAGAAAAACATAGCCTTCATAGGAGTCCCCATGACTGTGGGTATGGTCTTGGGAGAACCCTGAAGGTTTGCTTTCTTGAAAGCCTTGTGGCTGATGTGATCTTTAGCACCTAGTATAATATTGCAAATATAAAGGAGGTGGGCAAGCATATAATTGGTACAAACTTACTGAGTTTCTATTCTATGGCCCTGTACTCTTTACAGGCATTACCTTATTTCACCTTTATAACCACCCTGAGATGCACATTTCAGATTATTCTTCTAATAAGGAAACATGCTCATAGAGTTTGTGTGACATATCTAAAGTCATAGTTATTAAGTGACAGCTCATGAGTTCCAACCCAGATCTGGATTTGCATCCACATATCTTTTCCATTACATTAAAGCTGGTTCTGAGGATGCAAAAAATAAATAAATAAATAAAAGCTTTTTGAGAAAGACTATACCAAAGATGCACCTGTTAAAAGATTGTTTGATATTACACTTAATTCACTGTCTGTGATAGCGTGCTTTAGGTTTTCCTGTATTTCAAGATAATTCAAACAATTCTTTGTTCTTGTGTCAAGTTCCTGGCAAGAAGCTACACTCATTTGCTGCATTTGTCAAAGGACTAGTGGTAACGACATGGTTTCTGAACAACAGGACTCTTTACTTTTTTGAAACTGGTCTCATGGTCTCATTCCTTCTATCCAGTGAGGTAAAATTGGTTCACTCTTAAGGTATCAGTATTCCATGGAATACTCTCAGAGCTCAGCATGCAAAGAAACACTTTGGGGTTGAATTGTCTGCATCTGGCTCATATAAGTCTCAATGAAGTTGATTTTCTTAGTCATAACAAGAGTTTATTTTAAGAAAAATAATTCTTTGAGCTGGGCTGATTTGGTACCTTTATTCCTGAGACATTTTTGTTAAGGAAAACAATAAACTTTGCCTTTTCCTCTGCCTCTTACACCATCAGCTGTGTGTGAAGTAGATTTTGATGTTTTTACTGAGAGTCTACCTTCAGAGAGCAGCTTTCATCACCAGGCTAGAGTCCTCGTTCAGCAGTTTTGGAGCACTCAGGGGTGAGGCCTTCCTGCTCCCACAGTCCCATTAATAAACAGAGATCTGTCTCTGCAGGCACTGGCTACAGCTCCCAGCGCAGCTACCCATCCCAGCCCGGCAGTAAATCAGCCGTGTGTGTTTTCCTAATTTTAGGTTTGGTCTGACTTAATCCATCTAATAGGAAAAACATCTGGTCTAGTTTTACTTTTAATCTGTTCTTTACATTAGGAACTTTATCACCTTGGGACCAGCAGTAACAAGAGGTTGGTTCTTGTACCTGGGCATGACTGTCCCCCGGTCCAATGCCTAATAAGGGCCTGCTTTCCATTTATGCTTTCCAGCTCTTGATAGGCCTTAATTTACAATAAAGTATTGACATCACAATCAGCTTGGGGTTGTAAATTCCCCAATTCATAAAAAGATTATATTGTGACACATTTTGGGTTAAGGGGAGCTGGGTGGGAGGCTTCCCTTCACCCAAAATGTGTCACAATATAAACTTTTATAATTTATATTATAATATAGTATGTGAGGAGGTTTAAAGTTATTTTTCACTATTAAATTTGCAAAGAATGGTTATTTAACAGCCTTTTCATTAATAATAAATATTCTAAAGCATAGTATTTGAGTTCAGTTTTACCTGTACTTGGTTGTATTAAAGTGTACAAAGTATTCTTTTAAAAGATGTATGGAAATAGCTTAAAGGAAATATTGTCATAAGGAGTCAGTTTAGTTTTAGTTTGCACTGGGCATACAAGTTAGCATAGATTATTTAATCCTTTAGGAAAGGGCCATAACTGACTCTACTTTAACATTTTTTACTATAGTTGGCAGTAGTTTGGGTTTTAGAAATCCTTTCAATGAAGAGGCCAGCCATTTGGTTTCCCAAATAGCATTCTCTACTTTTCATCATGACATTCATCTCCAACTATTTTTCCTCTTCTAGCTCTTCTCCTCCCAGAAGCCCTTCCTTCCAGATCCTTGCTCTCATTTTTGAGAGAACTTTTGATCTAATCCAAAGACATATTTTCTGAGTGAGGTGAGATCAATTGTTGCAAAAGTATCTTGCTCTCCACTCAGCTTTCTACTTCTCTGAAGTGGTTAGGAAATCATGGACAACATGAGGTAACAGGGGACCTTATAGGAATTAACTTCAAATAGCCCAAGGCCTAAAAGCTCTTCCCAAATCTACAGTATGTTAGGGGACTTTAGCTCCCCAAAGCAATGTAGCTGTTTATGCACTTGTGCCTCTGAATTCCTTTTAACTGGGGCCTGAGGAGGAGTGCATAAACAACATGACTTCGGAAAGCAGGAATTAATTATTGAAATCAATTATTGCGTATTGCGTCTTTCCGATGACTGCAGTCAGTCCTCACCGAGTTGACATAAAAAATACTTGTCTCAATGGTTGTCTCTGTGAAAACAGAGCCAAGTAAATCAAAAAGAAAAGGGACTGACTTTTGACTTGGTTCCATTTAATCTCTTAGGATTTCTAAAAAATTTTACTAGTCAGGAGTTAAAGAAAATATTTTAACTTTTTAATTCCATGGATGAATACTTATTTCCTTCATAGCAAAATGATTTTTCTCACACTTTACAGTTTTTGGGATTTCTGACATGAATAACTGTTAAAACTGATTTAAAAGTGACTCTAGCCTCGCCCTTGTTGGTTCTATCTGAAGGCTAAACCAGCATCTCTTGAATATGCTGTCTGTGTTCTTTGCCTCTTATCTTTGCCAGGAATGTCCCTTCCATTCTCATTTTTTTTTATATTGGAAATATTAAAGATTTACTTGGCAGGCACTTTCAAATGGGAAAGGTAGAAAGACACACACATACATCATTAACAGAATTTTCAATGTATAGGAATCATGATGGTGAATATTCCATATTTCATGGGCCTCTCTGGGAATAGACAGTCACCTTATGAGTAAGAACCGTTAAATAGGAACACGCTTCTATAATTTCAAGTTGGACCATCAACTTTTTAAAATCGGAGATGACATGAACTGACCATTTCCAAGAAATACTGATTTGTACTAGCTTTTCTAATTGGAGATGCTGTATGTCTTAGTAAGTTCAGGTTGCTATAATAAAATGCCATAAACTGAGTGGCTTTTACACAACAGAAATTTATTACCCATAGTCCTGGGGCTGGGAAGTTCAAGAAGAAGATGTCAGTAGATTCAATATCCTGTGATGGCCCATTCCTTACAGATATACCTTCTTACTGTGTTGTCACAGTAAGGAGTGAGGGTCTCTCTGAGGTCTCACTTATGGGCACTAATCCCATTCATAAGGGCCCTGCCTTCATGATCTAATCACCTTGCAAAGGCCCAGCCTCCTAATACTGTAGCACCAAGGATTAGCATTTCAACATATGAATTTTGGGGAGACACAAACATTCAGACCACATCACATGATTCTTAGACAGGAAATAAAGATAGAGCCCAAGACCAAAATATACACTTATTCCCCTACGAAAATCTGCCACTGGATGGCAGACAAAATTTGAGGCCACCAAGAAGCTTGAGACCCTACAGACAACCTGAAACTACAAGATAAAGGGAGTGCTTTTGTGGCAAACATTAAGACAAAGAGAAAGGTTTTTTTCTTAAGACTAGAAAATATTCCCCTGGATCAGGAGAAGGAAAAGAGATGCCTATTAGTGATGAAAGTAAAGAAGGCTGTAAGTTCTTGAAAAAGGGTTGCTACAGCCTGGACAGTTGGCATGACCCCAAAGAGAGAATGGCTGAAGTATGCATCTAGGCAGCCTCATAGAAATGCACAGGAAAGGCCTTGCAAGCAGGCCCACTGTTCCAGGGAGCTGGGTGGACAGGAACAAGAGACATCTCACCCACAAACTGTGACTACCAGCCATAGCTCCCTTCCTACTCACAAGGTCTTTTCAAAATACCCTGCCATATGTAAATCTCCTGGAACACTAATTCACCTTGAGGAAGAGGAGGGGAAGTCTCCCCATATAGGAAGATTAAATTTTCTGCTACCTAGGCAGAATCAAGGATAAAGCTCGAAAGAGAAATGAAGTTGGTTTATGGAAAAGTAAGATAATGTCTATCTCTTATACCTGGAATTTTTGGACTATGATTTCTGCCTGTTGTAAATTCTATCTTTCATTCATATCCGTGTGTCTCCAAATCTCTGCAGCTCTGCACTGTTCTATGATTTGTCTCCTTTCTGCTGTCCACAGGGTACCACTGCCTTTGCACCTCACTATTAGTAGAGACTGTGGCACCTGAAAATTATTGCTATGTAATCTGGATTCTTAATAGAAATTCTAGGAAGCTCAGTTCTGGGCAGCATATGTGAACTGAAGGGAAATAAATATTCTTTTTTGAGGTCAAGAGGAGTCATGAGTAATTTAATATTGAAATCCCCCCTCCTCTCTAGTTCTTCTGAAACCAGTGACAATGATTAGGGATGGGTCTCTGTCTCTTCCCATAGAACTGATATGGAAATGTCTGACTTTCCATTCTTTTCTTTCTAGCTGTGCAGTTACTGAGTGGACATCTCTTTTCCTGCTTTCTCTCTTATATCTCAGTTATTAACTCATGTAACGAAATGAATAGTAACAGATACTTAATAACTTCCATGGTCTAAGGTATTTCTCAAGTCCTTGCCCTAGAAGTGGTAGATGTAATAATATAAAATAGTGATTAGAGCAGGGTAGAGGCTGAGTGAAGGAGGAAGTTGAGTGATCTGTATGGGCTGAGACTGGAAATAAACCAGCAAAGCCACTGCTGGAACTTTGGCCTTAGTGGGTGGCAAGAGGCCAGATATCAAGGCTAGAACTCACAGCAAGTTAAAATTTCTAGAGCTGGAAATTCTTATGTATGAAATTATTTCATTGATTGCCATGGTTTCTTTTTATTACTAGCATTTAAAAAAAACTGGCTACTAAAACAAAACAAAGTAAAATTAATGCTAGGATTTTCTTTTTTACAAAAGAGCGTGAGAAGTATATCTTTTTCTTGTGTTTGGCAATTCCAGCACAATGCTGGTTTAGCCTTCAGACAGAACCAACAAGGGCGAGGCTAGAGTCACTTTTAAATCAGTTTTAACAGTTATTTATGTCAGAAATTCCAGAATTACAGCACTTACTTGATGTCTTGTTCAGATTCTGTAGAAGCAGAGCCTGAGATAAGAATTTGGGTGTATATTGTTTATTAAGTGAATAGTCTCCAGAGAAAGGTAGAGAGGAATTAGGATATGATAGGAAAAGGATCTAAGCAAGGATATTTCTGGTTTCAATTACACAGGGAATACTGGAGCAAATATTGTACCATAGATAGAGCCTCTTATAATTAGATAAGGAGTTGACCTCTTGTATCTCCATGTGACTTAGTTATTGGCTGTAAGCTGTTCATTCCACCTTGTATCTTATGTGTGTGTGTGTTTGTGTGTGTGCACACACATATACGTATATGTAAGATTTTCCCAGTAAGGTGGCTGGGAATGTCAAGGGTACTTCTCCAACATTCACGACAACTAACACCAACCCAGTCTCTACTCTGGGCACCAATGGCATTCAGCTTATATAAGATTTTTTATTGTTAACGTCTTTAATCACTAGCATTCCTCCACTAACAACATTTAAGCTGACAGCCAAATCAGGAATGAGCTTTCATTCACAAATGCCATAAAAAGAATAAAATACCTAGGAATACACCTAACTAGGGAAGGGAAAGATCTCTTCAAGGGGAAGTAATTTTTTTTAAAAAAATTCTAAATGTAAAATGTTTAAATTAAAATTAAACAAATATTTTTAACATCTTTGATAATTTTAATGTCTTTCAAATTTAATGTATGAAATTTGACATTTCATATTCCAATACTTTGTTAGAGCTAAGTCCTTTGTTCAATACATTATTTTTCCTAAGTGTTGGAGTTTGGAGTGCCGTTAAACCATATGAATCTTAATACATTTTAATATTGTGTCACCTTTTAGCAAAGGATGCTAGAAATAAGCTGCATATCGATAATATTTTAGGAATTCTATCCCAATACCAATTCACCCCCAAATTATTCATAGGATGTGTGCTTTCAAAAAAAGAAATTATTTTATATTATCCAAACTTTTCCAGGGAGTGAAGTAATAATCCTAATAAATAAAGTAATAGGAAGAATATGCAGGATAAAGTAGAGCTGGCATTTAGAAAATAATAGAGTAGTGACAGTATTATAATTATAGTATTTGGAACTTCTCTTTTACATTTGGAGATTAATACCAAGATTTAGAAATGGCTCAGCAGCTTCAAATGTCTCATGAGGGTTGTCATTGAGTATTACCCAATAGGTATTGAGAATATGCATATTTGTGAAGTGAGTGGTTATTTATTTCTTAAAAGAACAAATCAGAATGACATTCAATCTAACAGTCAGCCTTAAGAAAGGAGGGGAGAATACTGATTACAAGAGATTGTAAATCATTATGAATTCCTGACTTAGTTCTCACTTTAATTGACCATTTGGATTTATACAGGAAAGTACAAGGCTCTTGAGGCTGAAATATATCAGTTTCCCTTTCAATGATGACCATGTATATTAGATATCTTTGTATATCAGATACTGTTACTAAGGATTTAAAACTTTTGCAAATTTGAAGAATTTATCCCACATTATGAAGGTTAATGCTTCCTTACTGGCTGACTAGGAACCATTTGAAGAGTTTGAAACTTCTTATTTTCACATTGGTACTGTACATATGTCTCAAGAGTGTAGGAGCTTCATAAACAACACATTTTGATCTGAGCAGATGTACTGCATTTCTAGAGGTTAGGAAGTTCATTATTACAGACAGCCCACCTTACATCTATTTGGTGACATCCATTAGGTATATTAAAATACAATGCAAGATGTCTGAATGAAAAGTGTATTTGGTGAGCCGTGGGGTATTCACATCTCCTCCAGACTAGGAAAAGTTTAGTTTCAATAGCAGTGGCCACATTCAAGTGATATATATTTGTAATATTGACTACTATGTGGGTACTACTGACAACTTTTACTGGTTCCTAAAATAAATGTCTTCTAGCAGTGTGTAATAGACATGATCTTATCCATTTTTATATTCCAGGGAGGGACTAATGTTATTGTCCTTATAGGCTAGAAAGGAACTATAGAAGCAGACAAGTGGGATACATGATATTCTTACATGCTTTTGATTCATGTTTAATCTACATGGTCACTTCTCTAGCAGAAGTGATTTTATTCTTCCAGAATAAAAAGAAAACAATTAGCTGGACAGCAAATGGCATCCCTTAAAACAAAGGACTTAAAGAGGAAATTATGAAACGTATTAAATTTATCTCAAATGAAATATGACTCCTAAGATGGCGATCAATTTTTAGTTGAGAGGTAGTGAATGGAGGTTAAATCATGAATTCACACTTCCCTTGTGATCCTCAAATCAGCACTCTTAAATTATCTTCTTTAAGGCTCAAAGTCACTTGTTGTTTTATGCTTCTTCCATGTCCCGGGTGCTAGCATATTAATGGTCTTTGCCATTTGTAGAGTAGCAAGCTGCCAGATCAATAAGTGTGCTTAGCTGCTTGCCATTAAAATTGATCTGTACTATCCTTCCGATTGACGTCATATCCAGCTGTAAATATCATCAAGTAAGCTGTCAGCTCATTTTCATTATGAGTGTTTTTCATCTCAAAAGATGGACTTCAGTTGGACAGGACATTAGGATTTTTCTTCATTACTTCTGACAGTTCCCCAATAACATCAAGAGTATCTTTAAAGGAAAATCAGGATTGGCCAGTAACTTTTAAAATGGAGGGGGAATTAATAACAGCAGCAATAACAAGAAATACAAAAGACAACAGAAAAGAAGTATCTTTGCAAGCTAGAACGTTAGAAACTAATATGAAAATCTGAAACAGCAAGATTTGGATTGTTCTCATTCACATGTGAACCAGGCCCTGGCGATCTTTGCAAGTATCTGGGTTTATGTTAAGAAAATTCTAGTGTTATACTCTTGAAGACACATTTCCAATGGATTTGTAATTAGGACTTCAAAGGAGCATTTGTTTATGTGACCATTGACCAAAAATTCCTCCTAAAGACTACAAAAGGTGGCAGGGAGGGTGGGATGGAAAGTGAGGGTTGAAAAATTGACTACTAGGCATAATGTTCACTGTTTAGGTGAACATTAAAAGCCCAGACTTCACTACTGTGCAATATATGCATGTAGAAAATCTGCACTTGTATCCCCTAAATCTATACACATAAAAATAATAAAGTACTATGTAAATATTTAAAAAATTCTCTCTGAGAAAAATTCTGGGTCTGCAGGCCATGTTGGTGAGAGTACCTACCTGGATGTTCATCTAAGTGAAAATCCTGGAAAGGTCACATATTTTCTAACAGAATGTCACCCTTACCTCATTAGTTTGGTTTCTGAAAAATATTACTCTGTTCTCATCTGATAGTACAGGACACTATTTCTTAGCCTTTGTCTGCCATTCAGCTCCCATTAAAAATCTGAGAAGAGAAGCAATACTTACTGTAGATGATTTAAAGCCTATTAATTGCTCTAGAATTCTAAAATGATATAAACACAGTACCATATATATATATGTACATATGTAATGTATAAATAAATAAGGATAAAAGATATCAAAATGCACACAAAAATTGTGAGCATTTTGGATTTTCAAGCAACATGATTATTACCTACTTGTGTTAGTTATGTTTACCATAGAATTTTCATTATTCAATTATTTTTTACATTAGGATTCCATTTTCACAAGAAAGGTCATATAAGAAAGCATTTGTATGAAATTCATATCTAAATTTGTTGCAAAAATATTGAGGTGAGCCAGGCGTGGTGGCTTACACCTATAATCCCAGAACTTTGGGAGGCTGAGGCAGGAGGATCACCTGAAGTCAGACGTTTGAGACCAGCCTGACCGACAAGGAGAAATCCCGTCTCTACTAAAAATACAACAAAATTAGCCAAGCATGGTGGTGCATGCCTGTAATCCCAGCTGCTCAGAAGGCTGAGGCAGGAGAATCACTTGAATCCAGGAGGTGGAGGTTGTGATGAACTGAGATTGTGCCATTGCCCTCCAGCCAAGAGTGAAACTCCATCACAAAAAAAAAAGAAAAAAAAAAAAAGAGAGAGAGAGAGACTACAGTCTATATCACTCTCTATATAATCTATGAAGTCTCTACTAAGATACATCTTTTAGAGTTCAATGATAAGCAAACTTTGCTTTTGGTGAGCAATCAGAATCTTCTTCTTTATTGATAATGAGAATTATTTTTTACTGATTATATTTCCCTTTAGTTTTGGCTGCCAGGGCACTCTGAATTAAATATGAAATCATGGAATAGAAAATTAAGTAGGTTATGATACATGCTCTGCATATATGTGTACTTGATTTTCTATTTTTATTACCACTACTTTATATAATCTCCATTTAAGCTGTCTCAAATCCTTTGTGAAGAGACAGGATATAAGTAATTATAAACAAATGATGTATTGTTTGACAAAGTATCAGTTATATTGTCATAAAGACTTGTCAACTACCAATAAAAGTGAAAACCGTGAATGATTCACTTCTATGTAGTCTGTAGTCTCTTTGAAAGAAGGCAAATAATTCATAACACTAATAATAAGACTTATACTTCTGTGAATGCCTACTTAGTAACAGATGCTAGAAGATTCAATATGTCTTTGCGAATCTTCACTACCACCTCGCAAACAGAGAAAGTGTGTCTCATTTTTCTGAAGATCAGAAAGTTTGTGTAACTTATTTAAGGTCACCTACTTGGTAAGGGATTGAGCCACTGCTCAAATTCTCCATAGGAAGTAGAGAAATAAACTCTATAGAATATTTATTGCAGAGTCTGGTGTACTTTAAATTGTAGGGATGATGAGTTCTATGTTTTATCTATCTTTGTTTTCTTCGGTACTAGTGGCTGGCAAACAGTAAAGGCTAAAGAATATTTGACACATAATTGAAAGAGATGGAACAAATGAGTAAAAGAATTTTGAGTAATATAATAGAAGTCATATATAATGTGGTGAATAATATGATTATATAATTAATTTAATAAATAATATATAATCATGAAATTATTTGTATTTAATATCTATATTATTTGTAGTACATACTGTATTTAAAATCATAAGTTCCTATTCCTTCACAAGCATTTCATAGGTGGTTCTATATAAATCATTTCACTGAGTTTTCACAGAAGATCTGTGAGGTTGACATCTAGGAAACCAGGCTCAGATATCATGAAGTAACTAGCTGAAGAATGATGACGGGTGATGTTGGAATTTGAGTCCCTATCTAACTCTAGAGATTAGAATCATATGAAACTATGCCTATCAAGGATCTTTAGTTAATTACTGCCCAAGATGCTAATGAGTGGGTTCTGCATTCTATAAATCTGTTCCATTAACCTCCAGCAACATGTCAACATATCATAGCTCATTGCAGCCTCTACCTCCCCAGGCTCAGATGATTCTCCCATCTCAGTCTCACAAGTAGCTGGGACTATAGGCATGTGCCATCTTGCCTGGCTAATTTTTGTTTTTGTTTTTGGTAGAGACAGGGTTTCCAGGCTGGTCTCGAACTCCTGGGTTCAAGCGATTCTTCTGCCTCAGCTCCTCAAAGTGCCAGGATTACAGGCATAAGCCACTGTGCCCAGCTTTTCTTGAGGTTCTTTCTTCACTTGGCTTTCAGGACCCCACCTTCTCTTAGGTGTCTTCCTACCTCACTGGTCAATCCTTCTGTCTCTTTTATTGATTCTTCCTCTTTTCCGCAAGGGATAGAATGTTGGTGTGTCCCAGTGCTTAGACCTTGGTCCTCTTTACTCTTTCAATGCTCCCTGCCTTGGTGATCTCTTCCAGTGTCATGGCTTCAAAAATGAATTTATGTCTAGACCCTAAATTTCTCTATGTAACCCAGATCTCTTTTCTAACCTCTATGTTCATAAAATCAGGAGTTCACCCTATATTTCAACTTGGATATCCATTAGGCATCTCAAACTCTAGATGTCTATATTTGAATAGCATATCTTTCCTCCTAAACTTGCTCTTGGCTTTCCACATCAGTTGAAGGCAATACCATCCTCCAAGTACTGAGGCCAAAACCCTTGGTATCATCCTTGACTTGTCTCTCTTCTTCCCTCTTTCACATCCAATGTCAACTACATTAGCAAATCTTGTTGGCTCTACTATCTAAATATAACTAGAATTGGATCACTGAACCAATTCTTATTTCCTTTGCTGCTACCCAGGCTTGAAACTCCATAATTTTTCTTTTAGATTATCACAGTACCCTTGTAACTGGTCTTTCTGCTTCTACCCTTTCCCCTCATGATCAGTAGAGTAACCATGGTGATCCTTTTGAGACTTACATAACATCACACGATAACATCATCACATCAATTTTCTTTTTTTTTTTAAATTGCATTTTAGGTTTTGGGGTACAATTTTCTATTCAAAAACATTTAATCATTCTCTGTTTCACTCAAGGAAAAGTCCATCTTGACAATAATCTACAAGGCCCTGCATATCCTGGCTCTTCATTTCCTCAGCCTCTTTGCTGGTCCTTGAATATGCAAGTCAGGTATCCATTTTAGGGGTTTTCTCTATCTCTTCTCTCTTGAATAAGAACATCCTAAATGTGACATTTTCCATGAGGCCTACCCTGATTGCCCTATTTAAAATTTTACCCTTTCTCCTAATCCCCATAGCCTGATTTACTTTCCCTTTTTTTCCACATATAACTTATTTCTAATATGAAGCATTAATTATTATTTTTACTTTATTTTTTGTTTTCTGTGTCAGCCAACTAACATATAAATTCCACAAGGTCAGAAATATTTATCTGTTTTGTTTATCAACATCCCAGGCTCCCAGACTAGTGCACAAGTCATAGTATATGCACAATAAGTAGTTGTTAAGTTAAAGAACTTAATTTGTGTGCAAGAATTTATAGTTTTGGTTGTTGCTGTTTTTGCAGTTACTACAGGCTCAGTGTGAACTGTTATAGGACAGATTGCAACTAACTTAGTGTGATTATAGACAATTACTCTATCTAGGCAGGGCCATATCATAGTCTGCCTTAAAGGTGAAGTCAGAGAAGTCTGTGCTGTAAAGCAGCATACTCATCTGACCACATAGTCCCTAAAGGAGTGAAGTGCACATACACACGTACCCACTTCTCACCACCTGAAATTTTGTCACTCTTAATTCTCTAACAAACATCTGATAAAGTGTAGCATTGCTTATAACAATTGGTTTTCAACTTACATTTTAGCAGAGGCAACAGCCTGTTTACAGGCAAGAATTGGCCAGGGTAAACGGAATTTTTCTTTTTAGCATTCATTTTCAATGCCATGCCTCTGAAAAGCACTGTGAAAAGTGAAGACTATCTGGAACATCCTATTTGACAGAAATCAGTCTCATACACATATGGCTTTAATTTTCACTTTGTAATATTTTATCCTAATTCTAATAGGTTATAATTGACACATCATCTTTCACTGGCCATGAGGAAGCCTCCTAATGATTTTTCCCTTTTTTATAGACATAGAAATATTAAAGATAATTTAAATAAAAATCACTCCGTAGCACAAATATATGCTTTTATCAGATTTTCTCATCTATATATATATTTTTCATAGTTGAATTTGTAAAGTTTAATTTTTTTTCCAAACATAACCTTTTCTTGTTAGTCAGCTATCCATTTGGCTCAGTTTGGAAGCATTGAGTTCCATAAACAATGGAATCCAGTAACTAGAGACAAACCCATAAAAAAAGCAGGGCATGACTGTCTCTGTATAATAGAACTTTACTTCAATTTAATGTATTCATTTCCTTTCGAGCATTTGAGAGCATTTCCTCTTTAGCCATGAACAAAAAATAAAGTGACTCATCTGTGATGAGTGTTAAGAGTGTTAAATATTACAAATCATTTTTCCAGGTCTGCAGCATAAACTGGCAAAATCTTAGCACTTTTTGGAATTTCATATACTATTTTAAGAAAAATGTTTGAATTTAATTCATTGCTTTTATTGTTATTACTTTGCTTTCTGAAAAACAACACGTCCTCTCTTTTAATGAGTTGCTTAATTTTCTCCCGTCTTGATTAACAATTTAGATTGCCTTGGGTTTTCAATCTGTTTTGTGAGTTTAATCCCCCCCCCCTTTCCAGTTCTATATTCATTTTCCTAGGTTGATTTGATTCATTTTCAATTAATTAATTTACAATTAATTAATTAATCCCCCTTGACAACTGCCTTAGTGGCATCACAACTCATATTAATGGTGTAGTGCCTGTTCTAATTAAAATCAATATGTAGTTCCTAATGACATAGCCTTATCTACCAGAAATAGTGAAACACTAGATAGAATACATTCTCTTTTTAGACGAAGGTTCATATGGCCATTTGATAGTATGATTGCAATAAAAATACTTATTTTTTATCTTATAATATGACTAAGATTCTTTATATACCAGTCCCTGTACATCTTAGTAACCAACACATTGATTAGAAATTAAATGATATTGTCTTTTTAATCAAATAAGTCATTCTCTCTCCATACGTGTTATCCACTTTAGGTTTCAGGGATATATAATACATTTACTCAAATGTTGTCTAATTTGTTAAACTTCACCATGATATAAATTTTAAATTTGTTGCAGTTATTGGTAAATTTATAGAGTAAGGATTTTATCTTAACAGACTTTTTACTTCAATTTGCAACTCTAACACTGACCTGAAATAACATATTAGGAGAAGACAATATTACTTTTGTATTCATCCCTACTGGAGCAGCACTGATAAAATTTTATAGTGGGCTGGTATAAGGACTAAGTTATAATCTGCTCCCAGTTAAGAAACTCTCCATTTATTATAGTGTGTTATGGCAGAGAAAGCAGAGTTAATGTGGTATTAGTTGAAACATGGCATGCAATTTTGTATAGTGTGGGCTTTGTCTAAATAAAAGTGGTGGATATAATTCTAAAAAGATGTTTAGGGTCATATGGATCAAGCTAAAGAGAAGCTATGACTTCTTGACACAATTGAAAGGTCTAAAAAGTGCTCTCAGTGGTCCAGTTTTCTAAAAACATGTTTGTTTGTTTCTCTGACCCACTTTCTTTGGTCAGCTTTATTTCTCCTTTCTCTCTTTGACTATGCACCAAAATAAAAAATCAAAATTAATATTAAATCAGTGCTTAATCTATGCAAAGCTCTGTGTTGAAAGGCATGTAAAATCTGAAGAAGTCCCTGCTTTGAAGGAGCTAACACCTCTGTTTACTTCCCAATGTCTATTTCTCCCTTCTAACCAGACAGAAATAGTCCATTTTGATGTTTATTTGTAAAGTACCCTACTTTTCTTGCTTTTATTTCATTTGGATCCTTTTATTTAGCCTTCTTTTTGATGTATTTTCATATTACATCTGTATTCACTCTTGCCACAATATTTTGCTCCCAAATTTAGGTGGTTTTTTTTTTTTTTAATTTAAGTGCTTTAGTTTATTCTCTTTAATGAACTATTGAGCAACATAACCTTTGTGTCATATATTGAGTAGTTAAGTTATTTCTTATGTGGAATAGTGAAAGCTTACTTCAATACAAAAGCAAAGTAAACAAACACTAATTCTGTAATGCATCTGTGAGATGCAATTCAAATTATTTATCCCTTGAGAACCACTGGTTATACAATACAGAGAAAAGTGCCTTTCAAGAGAATAACCTACCATAGGCATTTCTGCTTATCAATGGCAATATTAATCTTCGTTGAAGCCTACATGGAGGGTAGTTCTGCTAGTAAATCTGATGACTAGGGTATTTTGTACATTCAATAACATGTACTAAAATAGCAAATCAACTTTTTAGGTTTAGAAGACTCTTGGGCTTTCTTTGTTTACAATCAGACTATTGATTATCTTCCCCAATTGCTGCTACCACCAAACACAGTCATACAACTCTGGCATATACTATTTGTTATCAAAACTAGCCACTAACATTGATGTTTCCCTTGTATACTCTGAAACACTCTGAGATCTATTTTGAGGTGCCGAGAGTGGTCATGGAGATCTGGCATTATCCTGTATGATAAAAGCTATATTCATAAGCTAACATGACCATTCCTCTCTCTTCTTCATTGGTTTTACTTAGTTTCATAAATAATAATGCTTTACATTTAAGATACTTAAAGATAGATGGACAGAGTAAATAATTCAAGAAATATAAAATTGCATATTGTGTTGAGTTGTACATGAGATGACTCCTACCCTTAGTTCATCTTCCTAAAGGCAACCACAACTGTTGTTCTTACTTTCTTATATGTCCTTCTATATTCATAACACAGACTTTTATATGTCTACACTTACATCTGTATCTATCTCTATCATTTTCTCAGAAATACATTTAGTCACAGATTTTATACATTACAGTACTACTAAATGAATTTTGTACACTAAAAAAAGCATTTGAAGAATTTCAACTAATTTATGTATATATTCCTTCCTTAAGAATGTAGAACGTAAACTCCCCACTCTAAGTTTGGGCTGTTCATAGGGACTCTGTTCTAAAGAGTGCAGTATGGAAAAGCATCTCAAGACTAAATACAGTATGCATTTTTATGTTTCTTGAGTAAATATATTTACTGTGTCCATCTATTTTTTAAATCTTTAAAATATAAAACATCATTACTTATGAGACTAGGGAAAAACAGCTTAAAAAAGAAAGGAAGATTTATACTGGCATATGCATATTGTTTTTATGGTATAGGACAGTAACTATACAGCAGAGAAGACTGAGACATACTACCTCAGTCAGGTGATCAACTGTGGTGAGTCATGTTGATAAGTCATCAGTGATCATATTCATAACCTATGGCCTTGATACCAGGTGATGAAAATAGTGATTTATCTCTGTGCTCTTCCTCCCCAAATCTTCCCAAACCCTTGTCTAGCTGTGAGAAAAACATCAGACAAACCTAAATTAAAGGACATTGTACAGAATATTTGACCTGCACCCCTCAAAATGCCAAGGTTATCAAAAGTGTCACAATCTAGAGGAGCCTAAGAAGACTTTATAACTAAATGTCAGGTGGTCTCCTGGATGGGATTCTTAAGCCATAAAAGGACATGTGGAAAAAGCAAGGCTGTCTAAATGAAGAATAGAATTTAGTTATTAATAATGTATTACTATTCATATTAGTTGTGACAAAGTTCTATAGTAATTTGGGTATTAAGTATATGGGAACTCTGTAACATGCTGTTTTTTTTCCTGTAGTTCCAAAATTATCCTAAGAAAAAGTTTATTAGAAGTTTTTAAAAAGTATGCTTTGTGTGGGACATAATAATTTGACCTCAAATCAGCAATACAAAATAGCTTACAATAAGCTCCAAATGTGGGATGTGTAACTGTTGGACTAACATCACCTAACATGTCCCAGGTGAGGGAGAAGAGGTTTCTGAACAGAAGCACAGAGTTTATCATGCTGATCAGACAGGGACAGAGGTGTCCCTAGAAACCAGACCTGCCCAAGAAGCAGCTGCAGAAGTGGGAGGATGCATAGTGAGGCAGATGGAAAATAGTATCCAGAGAAAGGAAAATGATCAGAGTTGGTGAGGCTCAGCAAGACATAACTTAGAAGTTTTTTGAGTAAGTAGAAGAGAACATAGAAGCAATGGAAATGTCAACCTGTGGACCATTTTCCAGCAGTACCTATTTTTATGTTTCTGTGCCCTTATAAATGCTGCTCCTTCTGCCTGGAACACCCTTCTTTTTCCTTTTCATGAACTCTTTTTCTTTCTTTACAGTTGAGTTATGATACTACCTCTTTGGGGAATGGTTCTGTAATATCCCAGTTGAGCTAGGTGCCCCTCCAATATCTTTCTATGATCCTTTGAACTTTCTATTAGAGCAACGACTCTGTTGACCTGAACTATGTCTGTTTATCTGTGTGTCTTCTGTACTAATTTGTGAATTTCTTCCTGGCATGGACTCTGCCTTTTTTGTTTGAATCTCTATATGCTCCATGTGTGATGCAAAGTGCAGTTAAAGTAAATACACTCTGTGCTTGAAGAATAGAGAGACTGGAAAAATGACACAGGTCACCCATCTTGGAGCCATTCAAGTATCTGACAGGTTGTCAACAGAGAAGGACCTAGACTCTTATATTTTGTGATTCAGTATAGATACCATGGGCCATGTAGCAATCCTCAATTAATACTTTGCATTATTCTGATCCTAACCCTTGACCTACACATAATCTGCAAATACACAACCAAAAGTAGATCTTAGGAAATTGAAAGAAACTAGTGACACAAAAATGACGAATTTTAGGAAAATAAGACTTCAGGAAAACTATATGGAGATTCCTCAATGAATTAAAAATAGACCTGCCATTCAGACCAGGAATTTAACTACTGGGTATCTATCTACCCAAAGGAAAAGTTATTTTATCAAAAAGACACCTGCACTCATATACTCACATGTTTATCACAGCACTATTCACAGTAGCACAGTCATGGAATCAGCCTGGGTTCATCAACGGTGGGTTAGATAAAGAGAATGTAGTGTGTGTATATCTACTTACACCATGGAATATTAAATTTCAATAAAAGGAATGAAATTATGTCATTAGCAGCTACATTGAGACAGCTGGAGGCACTTACCCTACGTGAAATAACTGAAACAGAAAATCAAATACTGCACATTCTTACTTATAAGTGGGAGCCAAACACTGAATATACATGGACATAAAGATGGAGACAACAGACAGTGGGGTCTCCAAAAGCAGGGAGAGTAAGAGGGAGGGAAAATACCTATTGAATTCTACGTTGACTAAGTGGGTGTTGGGTTCTCTAGAAGCTCAAGCCCCAGCATTATGCATTATACCCATGTAACAAACCTACACATAGGCAACTTCCCTTGAATCTCTAATTTTAAAAGACTTCAGAAGAAAAGATAAAGAAGTTGGTACTTTGTTTCTTTAGAAGTCTAGAGGAGAAGGCAATTTTATAAAAAATCTAGGCTAGGCAAGGAATTTCCATTTGCCCTGGAAACAGAAGAGACAATGAGCTCAAACTTGTCTACAAGGAAAAATTATCCATCAGTAACAACTGTTTATCTATAAGATTCATTTAGGGAAGTGGTCATACAACTATATTCAGGATAGATTTTTATCTACTGAGGTTAGTTCCTGCTTAATCCTGTATGAAGTTAAGTCGGGGAGCTAAATGACTCCTGCAAACTGCTTTGTCCAGCCCTAAGATTCAATGATTCCATTGGTGAGAGTCCATTTCTACTTATAACATCCATCCTGGAGATGTGTGATTCTCAAAGTAAACTTTAAGATAAAGCATTACAGTTTGGATCTTCCCAAATGATCTCCTCTAAGTTGTTCTACACGCTTGAGCCTCTGATGGTCATGAATCACTGCTAATCTCTCAGAAACATGTTTCTCCAGATAACATCAGTTTCTCTCAGAATACAAAGAGGAGTGGATTGCATTTCTTTTTTGCTTCTGGTGAGAATAAATGTAGACATTTCCTTGAGACAGAAGAAGTTAAGATCACTTGGGGTTGATATCTGGCTCATAAACAGACAGTTCTTTATGTATAAAACCAGCTGACCCAAAGCAGCATCTGGCTTGTTCTTGCAGTAATTGTGTGTTAAGACAAAACTTCCCATCTTTTCCTTTACTCACATTTGCCAGTCGCCACTACACTGCACAAAATCTATCTCCTTTGACAGCCTGGTAACTTATTCTTTGATTATCTTTTATAGCAATCTCTGAAGATATGATGCTAATGCTAATACTGTGAGAATATTTATCCCGGGTGTTATTTAACTAGTTATGAAAGCACTTGAAGTTTTACAACAGCCAAATAAATTCTGTTATTATGCTATTTCAAGGACTGTGAAGTCTGTTCTGAGTAACAGCAGAAGGGGTGCTCCCCTTCGCTTTTCCTGTTTATTTCTGCATTTAGATCTCTGGAAGAAAAGGCAATTCGGACAACCTAAAAACAAGGCAAGATGAGCATATTCAAGTTTCCTGTTGACCTCGTAGCTCTGATACGCAAGTAGCAAATTGTGACTTGAAAAATAAACCCTCCCAACTACCACCCCCCCTCCTGCTTTTATAAGGAAAAAAAAGCCCGAGGCAAACATACTCAACTATTCTAGGAAAAATTTAAAATATGTATGCAGCCATGGGGAATTCCAGTATTTGAGTGGAAATACACAGTTCCAAATGCAAGCTGCTGTTAGGGTTACTGTGCTCTGACCACTTAGGCTGAAAGTGAAAGAGGCATTAATTAAGTAATAACAATCAAGGTATGGGGCATTTCCTGGGGATTAATGACCAGCTGGGGGAGTTGATAGCCCACAGTGCAGCCAAGGGCCATTAACCCCAGCTGGTCATCAATTCCTGGCCCTGTGTTATAGTCATTATTGCTATCATAAGCCAAAAATGAAAAGCAAATGGGTCTATGGATTACTTTTATGGATGATGCAGTTTCAATTCGTATCTATAGGGCATTCCTGGAGAATGGATGCTCCGTCTCTGAGCCAATCAGGTGCTTTGACATTCCATTCTACTTAGGCTGCTGCCTGGGAGGAATGGAAGGTGAATGAGGTAGGCAGCCAACGGTTGAAAAGTTTCAGGTCTCTGTTGACACTTGAGAGCTATCGAAACCATAAAGATCACATGGAGGAAGATTCGAGGAAAGAGAAGGAAATGCGCTATATAGTTAGGTGGGTGTGTTTTCTTGTGGATGCCACAATTTAGTGCCTTTTATTGTGAAGTGGAATAAAATCATTGGATGGTAATGAGCCTCCTGGAAGACAGAAAGTGCCAATTTGCAGGAGGACAGAGGGAGATGAAAGGACAGTGTACTCTATTGGAAAAAAAACCCATACATTAAAAATAAGGAATACGGAGGGACTGTCAGCCTACAGTGATCAGGTTGGACAGATAGAAATTAATTATATTTGGTTTAAGAAGCTGCTTCTGCAGCCTTGGTCAATTTTAAAAAGCACATTAGAAGATATCTCAAACTGACTTTCCAATTACCATAGATGACAGCAGAGTGCGTTGAAACAAAACTCATTTTAAATGGGTAAATGCATTCAATGCTGACTGACAATATTTTCAAAATTCATAAATTTCATCCCTGGTCAAGGTACTTTGAAGGAGATTCCAAGGAGAGTTGACCTCTGCTAAGGAAGAACAATATTAATGGGAGCCCTCCCCCATCAAATTAATAATCTCAAATGCAGTGGGACAGTGTTTGTCTATGCACACATCGGAGGATGCTGGGAGCAAAGAAATATTAAATTGAAAAATGATTTTGTACCACGATTTTAATTGTAGAAAAAATTGATAGAAACCAGTGTCCAAATCCAGCTTCTCTTAGTACTTCACAATGACTTAGAGATGCATTTTCTAATTGAGAGTTGTAAGAAGTGAAGAAATTGAGCTTTAGGTAGTTATTTTCTACTATAAACAAACCTTTGAAATAAGATTTTATCTTTGGTGAAGAGGAACTGTTTCCAAAACAAAACAAAGTATACCATGTGTTTGTGTGTACACACACTCCCACAAGAGTTAAAGCTGGGTTCAAGACACACTAACAAAAGTCAGTGACAAAATAATAAACTTAACCTTAGGGTTTCTGTAGCTCAGGAGTAAATGTTAAAGCATAATTTGTTAAATACAAATAGCATCACTGGCGTAAGTTCTTTTGTTTTTTTCCTGGTTTTTATCAACACCATATAAAAAAAAATCTGTGATGGTAAACCATTTAAGGGAAGAAAGGTGATTCACTTTGTTGACAGACATTGTCTTAGTTTATTGAGTGTTGTTGTAAAAGAATGCCTGAGGTTTGGTAATTTATAAAGAAGGAGATTTTTTTGGCTCATAGTTTTGCAGACTGTGTAAGAAGCATGGCACTAGCATCTGTGTAAGGTGAGGGCTTCAGGCAGCTTCTACTCATGGTGGAAAGTGAAGTGGAACACGCAACTGCACAGATCATATGGCAAGAGAAGAAGCCAGAGAGAGAGGGGAGGTGCGAGGGTCTTTTTAACAATCAGCTCTAGGACAAACTCTTGCAGAAACTAATAGAACTTACCAACCTCCCCTCCTCCAGAGAGGGCATTAATCTATTCTGAGAGATCTGCTCCCACGACCAAAACGCTTTCACCTCCAACACTGGGGATCCAATTTCAACATGAGATTTGGAGGGTCAAGGAAACCAAACTATAACAGACATCATTTTAAACTCAGAGCATACAGTATAATCTGGATTCAGTTATGTTTCTTTGACTCCCCATTAGCCTACGGGTGATAATCCCTGAATGTTTCAAATTCTCCTCAATTCCCCTAGTATTATTCTTAAATATTTCTTGATCATTGAGATAGATAAGAAAAATTTAAAAAGTAATGTGTTTGCATTCTCTACCTACCATCCAGTAGTATGAGAGATGTAAGCAAAACGATTTGATGTTGAGTTAATTGTTTTTAACTTCATCTTTCCTCACTTCCGAAACCTTGTCCGCTCTCAGGGTTTCAGATACATGTCCAAGTGGATGATTTCCAAATCTCCATTTTCAGCTCTGATCTCTCACCCAAACTTTCATCTGGAATTTACAATAGGCTTTGAGACCTTTATAACTTAACGGTCCTGCCAACTCCTGATATTCAATAGCCCCCAAGCTAGAATCAGCACATTTCCACTCATCTCTCTCCTTTTTAAAAAAATCACACTGTTTCTGGGACTGTATTTTCTGCTTTGACTCAGGCTAAAGACCTTGAAATGATCCTTAATTCTGCCTTTACATCAATCTGCCTAACTAGATTGTCATTAGGTTCTAACACGCTTTCATGTGCAGAGCATGGCCCATTTTTCTTTAGGCTCCTTACTTCATCTTATCCTCTCCATTGTCACCAGATGAGTGGACTGATACAAACATGAGGGAGCTGGCTGAGTTGTCCTCTTCAATATTTCAATCAACAACTTAGACAAAATGTATGTGTCATTATCAAACAGAAGTTAGATACAAGTCTGAAAATAATAATAATCATCATCATAATTTGCTCGATAGAATTAGGAACCACGAAACACAGACTTCCCATTTCCTTGCTTTGTAACATCTCGATGGTTCTTCATTACCTTTAGCCTGGAGTCTGTGTCTCTCAGCCTGGAGCAGAGTCTTTGCTTCTCGTCATTATATTCCATCTGCTCTGTACTGTCCAACAATTTTTTTATGTGTCCTGCCTTTTTACAGCTTAAAACTTTCCTCAAGGGGCTCCATCATCTGGAAATAACCTGCTCCTCCATGTCTTCGTGATTCCAAAAAATTACTACCCATCTTTCAAGGACTAGCTTGAATGACATAGTCTCTCTATAGTTTTCCTCAATACCCTCGATCCTCTAACTGGTGTAAAAATGTGTCCTCCTGTTTGTTCCAAACATATTTTTTTCATAAGCATTCCATCAGAGTGTTAATCCTTTTGTGGTTTCTTTCTTTCTCAGTGTCCTTGATGTTTGTGTGAGCTGTCCAATGGCAGGGAACTTTCTCTCTCAATTCTTAGCACCCAGAGGGAGGAGGTGTACCCAATGGGTGCATCTTAACTCAAAGGTTTGTTGTTTTGTGAATTGGAGTAAGCGGCCAGCCCTAACTAGGTGAGATTGAACATAAAAAGTATCTTGTGTCCAATGATTCAAGCATAAGGTGAGCTATGTGGCTTACTGGCCACATAAATAAAGCTGATCTGGAGGGTTTAGTTCTAAGTAACCATTTTGAAGTAATATACTTGTAGGTGGCACAAATAGGAGCAAATAAGGTATGTAGCACATGGGATGTATTAATTCTGTGTTCTTCTGCACTAGTTTGGAGGTAATATTGTAATATTGTATCCTATAAAATGTTGAGAACCACATTTTAAAAGGAATCCACACAGAATGGAACATTACATTTTTTTCAAATCTGAACTACAAGCATGGCAAGAGAACCTTAAAAGAAAGCCCTATGAGGGCACTCAGAAGTAGACAAGAACACTGATTCTAATGATCTCCTTCTGAGTGTCCTCTTGAAATGTTTTTCTTTCTTCCTTTGTTTTTTAAAATATTTTCCTCATCATTCTTGTACTGTAGTTCACCTTTGAAAACATGTTCCATTCCATGTGGTTTTATTTTAAAATGTGGTTCCCCACATTTTATAGGATACAATATTATAGGTATTTTCACACCAGTGCAGGAGAACATGGAATTATCTCCTCTTATTCTGCACACCTTATTTGCTTTCAATGATGACACCTAAAGTTGGAATGCCTCGAAATTTTTAAGATCTGAGTGGATCTAGCTTAGTTCTGAACGGCCTCAAGCATGAAATTAGCAAGGGCACATGTGAGCTTCCAGGAAGCAGATTTGACTTCCATAGAAGAATAGTTTCTGATCATCAGAGCAGTACCGAGGTGGCATGGCTTACCTCAAGAGGCAGTGACACTTGGGGTATTCAAGCATAGGTTCCATGTATACTTGTCAGGAATAGTTTAGATTATAGAGTTAAATGTTCTCAGAGCAATATTTTTTTTTTATTTGAGTGACCCATTGATCACCATCAAGAATTAAAGAAAAACCTTATCTATGTTTTGTTATTTTATTTTATTTCATTTAATTACTTGCTGCACATCTTGATGTTTTTACCTGCCTGGACTTTGAAGACCTGTGGCTTGCAACCTCTGGTTTGAAACATCTAATTGCAAGGCTTAAAACTTCAGTTCCTCAAATTCTCCTGTCTGCACAGTTCAGTGTCTTAAGATTTACTGTAGTTTTCCAGACCTGTGACATCCTCTTCTTCTCCCCTTCTGTGCTTTTAGAGTGATGTCATAAGGCCTACATTCTACAAGAACTCACCCTTATTTTGAGTCCCAAACCATTAGAGATTATTTTCCAAGGGGGTTACCAATAAACAGCACTTTTCTCTCCTAGTATAGAACTAAAGAATTTGAGGAATAAGACAAAGAAGAAAGACTACATACAAAGACCTGGCTTAGTATGAAAGTAAATTGTGCCTTGTAACTGATGCTCCAAATCAGACAAACTTATTTACTTTATCTTAAGCAGTAAGACAGGGCATGGAGGTGCAGAGGAGAACTTGAAATTTCTTCAGTTATGAGTGCTCACAAGAACAGAACAGAACTACACATGCCCGGTTACTCTTTTCAAACTAAACTCTGCCTCCCCAAGGGCAGAGTAAAGACTTCTTAAAAATTTCTTATCACAAAAAGGAAACATCAAGAATGGGAAAAATATTTCCCATTAATTATTTTTTCTTATTGTATGTGTAGGCCTAATTTATCCTTCCCAATAGAAAGATGTTTGAGAGCAGGCACTTACTGTATTTTTTCTTTGCATAACCTAAATTACTCAGCACTGAGTATAATACTTAATAAATACTAAATGCTATGAAACACTATAAAGAACTACAAATGAGAAATCTGGAGACTTGAGTTATAGTTGTGGCTGTGTCATTGTGAAATCTTCATATCTTCAGACCTCAGTTTCTCATCTGTGTAATAGGGGAACTGGAAGAGATTCCCAAGACAGAGTTGTAGGCCTGACCTATAAATACAGTTGAAATAGAATACATGAATAGATTATAGGAATCTATTCTGATATTAAAGTGGAAGGAGTATAGTTTATCACTGATCTTTCAGAATTGATTGCCATAATTGCATTTAAGATAAGTGAAAGGATGGATTATCTATATAAGCATCTTATAGTAACATAAATGTCTTTCCTGCACAGTTAGTTCCCATGCACAGGTACCCAGAGCTGCTTCTCAGGCTTCCTTTTCCTGATCAGGGTCATATATTACATACTTATCTTTCTATATCCTATTTTATCTTTAACATATTAATATCCTGATCTTGGCAAATTGTGCTAGAGAAAAAGGACATGGTAACCTAATTCACACAAAGGTGAGAGGTTCATATTAATTTATTCATTTATAGCAGCATCTTAGGAAAGTGTTACACACTAGGTGGGGAGATATTTTTGGACATGGAGTCTTTTTTCCAGCATCTCTCATGCCATATTACATAGGCATCTGTTCAGTCTATGCACACCCATAAAGCCGATTCAGCCTGTGTTTAAGAGGGATGATGATTGTGCATGTGCATGGGGTTGTATTATGCACCATAAAGGCAGACTGACAGGGAGGTCCACAGCTACTGCTCCACATGCAGCTGGATTATCCTGTGAAATATCTGTAAGTGTATAAATCTGCTTGGATTCCCAAGAGGTGGACTAGATAACTTAGTAGGTATTTTTGTCTGTCTCTATTTCCTGAGATCTTTTCTACAAAAAACATTTTTGGGTCTCACATGTTGGAACAATTATCCAAGAATATTTCATCCCTGAGAAAAATATAACCCTTGAGTTGCTGCCAAAGTCAGTGAGATCTATGGCAGCTTGCCTTCTGCACACAGACCTTGTACATTAACACTTTAGGGACTCCAGCTGAGAGCACGTTTCACTGTCTCCTACAGCTCACTAGTGAATAAGGGAGCTTGACTAGGACCTGTGAGAAGGTGACCTAGGACACCTGATGAAATGTTTAACATAAAGTATGTATTAAATGGGCCCTTTTATCTTTAGAGTTGCCATTCACATGCTGTAAACACTATTTCTTTTCACGTAACTGACAACTTGAATAAAACAGTTGAAGGGCATTTTTCAAAGACAAGGAATATTGTAACACAGACTAGCCGCTGATCACCTACCCATTTCCTCTACTTCCTGGACACAAAGCCAAACTCCACTTCCCAGCCTCCTTTGCAGCTAGATGAAGCTGTGAAACTGAGTTCTAGCCAATGGAATGTGATCAGAAATGACATAGCCCACGTTTGGGCTTCATCTATAAAAACTTCCCCACTTACTACCCTTCAGTTAGTTATTTTCCCCTTCCAGTTAGCTGGGAGGGAGTCAACTCTCAGAGAGACAGTGGGAATCACATGTTCAAGATAGTGGAGCATCTGATTAATCTCTTCAAGGAGATCTATCCAACTTGAAACTCCCATATTGGACTGTTATGAGAGCAAGAAAAAAGCTTTTGCAATGTTAAGCCACTAAAATAGGGAGGCTTAACTATTAAAATGGTTAGCATTGCCTTAACCAATTACGACTACAATAATTTTCTTGAAAGCCATTGTTTACATTGAATGTTTTAAAATTAGAACATGCTACTGTGGCATGTCAAAATTATTTCTGATGGGAAATTAAAGTTTTTGATTGGGGATTTTTCTTTCTTCTCCATCTGGTTCATAATATCCCAACATTTTATGATTCTGACTCACCTCATCTAAGTTACTACTGATTCCCATTTGCCTTCTCCTTTTAGTCTTTTCTCCTTTGTTTCGTCATTTAAAAACACTTTCTGCTCCCTTTTAAAATTTGGCCATTAACTAATTTAAGTAATATTTGCTGTGTTCCCATTAGGTGTCAGACATTTGCTGGGTGCTGAGTTGATAGTGGTAAAGGAAACAGACTTGGCTCTGAGCTCCTCAAATGGAGATTTTGGTATGGTGTGGGAGTCAGATGATAAACAAGAAAAAAACTGATTTCTAGTAGATCATGATGAGCACTGTGAAGGAAGTGAATAGGGTCCTGGAATGGACACTAATGACAGTGGACTACAGAGAACCCTTCTTAAAAATATCACAGCAGGTTATGAGAGGGTGATGTTTCCATTGTGAACCAAGAAAAGAGGAAAATTGAACCATGGAAAGGATAAAGGAAGAGCATTCCAGCTGGTGCAATGGCACTGAGGCAGGAAACTATTTTGCAGGTTCGAAGAATTGGAATGAGACCACTGTGACTGCAATTCTGTGGGTGATGAAAAGAAATGCACAGAAAAGATGAAATCAGAGGATAGATGCAGTTGTTCAGAGATTCCAGTCTCATGGAAAGAAGTTTTACTTTCAATGGAAGTACAATGACAAGTCATTGTAACATTTTAAATAGGAAAGTAAAGTCATTTAATTAATGTTTTAAAAATATTCTAGCTTTTGTCTGGAAAATAGATGGTAGTAGCCCAGGGTTGCAAGGATGATCAAGAAGGAGAGTTTCACATCTGTTTAGGTGCTACATGATGGCAGTTTGGACTAGAGAGGAGGGAGTGGGCATTAAGAAACATGAATATATTTGTGGGATAATTTTAAATGCCTGTGTGACATCTTAGTTAAGATGTGGAACTGGCAGTTAAATAGATACATAAGTCTGAAGCTCAGAGGAGCAGTATGTGCTTTAAATATATATTTGGAAGTCGTATCAGTGTATAGTATTTAAGCCATGTACCACAGTAAAAGATCAAAGGCCTCTACTTAGGCTTTCTGTGCCTTTTGAATTAAAAAGAAAAGAAAATCTGAAGGCAAGAAACTGGGAGCTAGAGTGCCAATCAAACATAGCTATAAGGTGAACAATTTACTAAGCAATCAATTAGTAATGTGAAATATATTTCAAGCTGGTTCTCAGAAAAGGAGATGGGCTTCATCAAGCCATTTTTTCTCCTTTCAATTGCCATTATAACTAAAAATGAAAAACTTTAAAAAACAATAGTTGACCTTGAGGTTTAAACAATCATGCTAGTAGATTGCCTGGCTTTCTTTCCTATACCCCAGGAACCTTAGTCTTTTAATCTCCAGATTACTTAAGTAATTCTGAGAGTTAAGTTTTTAAGATTCTAACTTTTGGACAAATCTGTATGAACTAAGGATTGCTCTATGATAATCGTTTTGGTTTATCTTTATATCTCAGCCTGTCAGTGACTGAGTTTTTGAGTTTATTTTTGTTTTTGAAGTCTTCATTGAAAGTACAAAAATCCACATAGAAAAGTACACAAATCCCAAGTATATAGCTCAAGGAACTTTCCCCAAATGAACACACTGAAGTATCCATTATTGCAGACCACATGACTGAATT
This sequence comes from Saimiri boliviensis, assembly GCF_048565385.1. NCBI lineage: Eukaryota > Metazoa > Chordata > Mammalia > Primates > Cebidae > Saimiri > Saimiri boliviensis. The sequence goes on along the minus strand of NC_133450.1, from coordinate 118,327,220 downwards.
TTACATTGCATCTATGTTCTCCCAGTTCTATATCTTAGTCTCGTGTTTTGTGTTTTTCCTTCTCTTTCTTTCAACAGACATTACTAGAACTACTATTTACCAGACCTTATTCTAAGCACTGGACTATATCAGTGTACAAGACTGAAAAAACTGCTACCCTTCTGACACTCTCTACTTGTTGTAATCAGATTCCTGAATTTTTTTTTTTTTTTGAGACGGAGTTTCACTCTTGTTACCCAGGCTGGAGTGCAATGGCACGATCTCGGCTCACCGCAACCTCCACCTCCTGCGTTCAGGCAATTCTCCTGCCTCAGCCTCCTGAGTAGCTGGGATTACAGGCACGAGCCACCATGCCCAGCTAACGTTTTGTATTTTTAGTAGAGACGGGGTTTCACCATGTTGACCAGGATGGTCTCGATCTGTTGACCTCGTGATCCACCCGCCTCGGCCTCCCAAAGTGCTGGGATTACAGGTGTGAGCCACCGCGCCTAGCCAGATTCCTGAATTTTTATTCCTAGTTTTTCATAGGCTAGATTGCTCAAGTGACCTCCTAGGACCCCAGCAGCAGGATTTCCACCCTCCTAAAGTTTAGTTTTAATTAAGTGTTTAAAATCTACTTTCAGACCTCCCAGATCTTATCTGCACAGGTCTTGGCATATATCAGATCTTCCAGTGTCTGTAGAATGAATGAATATGGGATTCTTCATTCATTCTCTGGTACTCCAATCACCTCCTGGCCTACACTTATTGAAGAGACAGATTGAATCTTGGACTCCAGTCACCTTCTGGCAATGTGCTTGTGCTCCCCCGCCCCCTGCCTTCTGTCCTTCTTGAACTAGTATGATTTTAGCACGCTAGACTCATTTCCATGCCTTTGGGCTTTTGTGCAGAAACCTTTGCCCTTCACCTGGCAACTTGTCCAGAACTTCTCCAGTCTGGTCCATCCTACCACCTGATTTTGATGCTTGTAGAATCTATGAGATGATGTCAGACCCACTTCATCACTCAGCTCAATCTTTAGCCATCTCAATGTCCTGCCTTTGTTGACCTCAGTAAGTCTGCACAATATCCAATAACACTACTATCAAAAGCAATTTCAAATAATGTAGACATAAAGGCACCTTTAGAGTGATTGGATCACACAATCTCATTTTTAACCCCCTCTCTGCTCTTTGATCTAAGGGCAGCCATAATGAGAAGAGAAATAGGAATGGATACTGAAGGAAAGAGGTAGGAATCAGGAAGCTACTTGGTGGGAAGCCTGAGCTGAACTTTGCAGGACTTGGTCTATGCAGTGACTGAATCAGCTCCACCTCCGTACCAGTCAATAATGGTTCTTGAGTGAGACCTCTTGCCGGGTGATATTCTGCTTTACTGCAAAGTCTTAGGTGTGTGGATCCTAAAGTCCAAGATGATTGGCCTCAGACTCACCTGAGACTCACCCTAGAAAGTGCTCTGAGATAAAGACACCCAGTGGAAGGAGTACGTTTGGCTAAAATGTGAACCAAATCCTCTCCTTTCCCATGCGATTAAAGAGCTTTGTTGCACTCTTGGAGACTGTTCACACAGGCAATTCTCCTGCTATTAGAGAAGCAGATTGACTCCATTTTGATCATCCTGCCCTCGTCTGCTTGGCAAGTGCAGTGTGATGTCCATATGCTCTATTGTTCCCGTCAGCAGGGCGCTAACGTTTCTTTTGCTGCTGCTCTCACTTCTGTGGGGGATGTTTTTTAAGCCCCCTTTTCAATGTTGCCAACACATACATATATATTTTTAAAACATAGCACTTATTCTGGAGCTGCAGAAGGTGTGAGAGCTGTGTCCCCTAGCCATGGGACTGCATTTTCATTCAAACTCCGCTTCCTGCCTTTAAATGCAGCATAGATTAGTTTTCCAAAGAGGTACAGATTACCAGTAAGTGGCAGTAGCCTGGCTTAAAGACAGGCTGCACTTACACTTCAGAGGCGACTGCCTGGAACTGGGAAAGGGTTGCAGCCAAACGGAATTTATTAGCGGGATCTATAGAATGTGTTTGAAGAGCTACAGTGGTGTGAGCCGGCAGGCACACAGGTTGGCCCACCATCACACAAAGTCAAACAGGCCAACTGCTCAGGGGATTCAGCCTGGCATGCCTTGTCAGCATTTCTTTATTTCTTCCTGCAGAGAAACACAAATGGAACAAATTTTCAGTCCCAGGGACCTTAGGCTTCTTGTGCATTTTTCCCTTTTCCTTTAGAGCTTCCTTCCATGTTCTCAGCCTCCATCATTCTCTAATTTTTCTTCCCCAGATGGTGTTAAGGAAGCAATTGCTTCTTTAGTGGTTCCAGCTGATTCCCTCCCTGCCAGTACCTGGATTTCCCGTGGTGTGGGACTTTTAGCTGGGAAGAATTTTCTCAGTTCTTCAAGTAAGAATTTTAAACTCCATATTCAATGAGAGGTCTGTGGAATTTGGCTTCTTTACAAGAACTAATCAATGTAAAGTGTGGGCTATGCTGCACCTGATCCTGAGAAACTCCTGCAGGAGGGGGAATGATCATTTTCTTCTTGCGGGTAGGGAACATTCAAAACCCATTTCAGAATGTTGATTTAGTTCTTCCAGATGATCTCTTTGTGGAATGCTTGGCCTGGTAGGGATTCCATAAACACCCTTGAAGACAGCACAATACAGTGGGAAGGGGATGGCCTTTCCAGCCAGTCACATGTGGACTCAAATGCCATCCCAATCCTTACTGTCTGCATGAAGCTGGGAGAGCCTGCCTCAGCTCTTGTTTCAGCAGATGAGGATAAAGGCCCAGAGGGGAGTAAAAAGGGTGAGAGAACAATCGGACATTGTAGTGATGGGTCTTCCTATAGGAAGACATTTGTAGTTTTTCATACCTTTTAGTTTCTGTCACGAAGTCTCACAATTTTGACAGCTGCAGAATAGCAGACTTATAATTTGTTTTCCCACAATAGCTAATTTCATGCTAACTCATTTCATGATCTATCTCATTTTTGACAGAAGTCTAAATTCTCTATCCTAGGACGTTGGACTGAGCTGCTGGGTGGGGCATGTTCTAAACTTTGTATATAGTGGAGACTGGAGGATTTCTGCTTCAATTCTCACCTCCCCACTCTCTAACCTCCCAGTCCTCTGCATTAGGATTAAATGAGATAATGTTTGTAACTCACCTGAGAATCAACTGGAACGATTTGATGCTTAAATGACAGAGCTGACTTATTATCTCAATTTCCATCCACAATCTTATTTTTCAATACCAGACTCTCAAAATGACCCTAAACCTTCTCATTTCTACAACAGGGAGACTGTAGTTATCTGTAGCTATTCTGAAACTGCTTTGTTCGTATTGTTGACAGAACATCCACATAATTATGATGGGATTTTTTTTTTCTTTTTCTCCTCTTTCGTAATTTGGGTGAATTTTATCTGAGTGTGAAGAAGCTCAGGACAGTAGTTTAAAGACAAACACAATGATGTCTGGTTCATTCCTTCTGGACTGATCTCTGCCACATGAATATTCAGGGGAGCCCAGAAGAGTCCATTAAAAACAAAGTTGAACTCTACCTGTTTATAGATTACTTCTCTTCGTAATTACACTATGTTTCAGCAACTAATGGGAATTAAACTTCTTAACAAAAACAACTGCCTTTCCATAACATGAATTAAAGGAGAAATTAAGGTCAATTCTGTTTCAAATAACTGTCTAAAAAGGAAAAAAAAATCTCTTCATTAATCAAAAGCATCCAGATCTACTTCACCCTATTAATCCAGGTATATGGAAGCTCCTAACACTTGTAACCAATCTCTGTCTGCTCTAATGGATATTTGGAACCTTTATTGATTTGGGTAAATTTGCTTCTTCTAAGGTCAATAATGATAAATGAGTCATGTTCTGCATGAAGTGACTTGGTACTTTGAATTAAATGATTGTAATTATCTGTAGTTATTCTGTAACTGCTACTGTTACTGCTGTTGACAGAACATCCATGTAATTGTGATGAGAATTTTTTTCTTTGCTCTTTAATAGTTTGAGTGAATTTTATCTGCATGTGTAAAGGCTAATGGTAACGGCTTCAAAGGCAGACAGGGCAGTGTCAGACACCTTCCCTTATGCTTCTTTCGTCATGGGCTGCATTCCCACTGAGCTTGCTCTGGGTTGGTGTTGACAACAGCCCAACTTGATGGGCATTGGGAGGAAGGGGAAGCCACGTGCTGCCACTCAGTGCCTTTTTAGTGGAAGTAGCTCAGGCTCAGAATCCAGAGATGAAACGTTAATCACCCACTGTGTTTCCTAGGCCATCCTAATAGGATATCTGTTTGGAAGTCATAGTCAACCCTGTGGTGTTCTCATTGTCTCACTGGTGATGAGAAAATCCTGGCTGCCCACAAGCCTTTGCTGTGCTTCCATCTGCCGCTGCATTTTGAAGTCAGACCTCTATGTACAAAGCTATGTGTTCTGTCTCCATGATGCAGGGATCCCAAAATCATGGCGGGGCAAATGAAATTGTACTTTCAGCTGGCCTCTGGCACAGGTGGATGTATTTGCCCATCAGTGATTCAGCCTCCACGTGAGGACCTCCTTTTATTACCTTCATGAGGCAATTTGGCATGGACTATAAAAGGAGGGAGCAGCTTTTTTATTTGCTCCAGCTACATGCATTTCTTCATAACCTCAAAGCCTAGAGATTTTCATTTTAAAACAAATTTTATCTTTTTAAAATGTAGCAAGAGAAATGCAACAAGTTGGACAGAATATATCTTTCTCTTATTCCCAAAAATTGAAGCTGAAAGAAATTTTTAAGACTTTGGGTTGCTTTAACATAGGTGGGAGAATGGGACTTCTATAAAGAAGACAGAGACACTACCTTTGAATACCTATGTGTATTAGGAATGTTTTCTTTACAGAACCTCAGCACCAGCATGTGGTAATTTTGTGAGAGTTACAGTTGTTTTTGTGCTCAAAACTAGAGAGAAGGAGATGGACTCAAAGCTTGCTGGACTGGGATGGAGAAGCAGTTTTTTAGAAGTGAAAAAAGAAAAACGAACTCTGGGCAGGGTCCCTCCCATACCACTGGACTTGGTGTGAGAAATGACATTACAAACAGCAATTTAGGGCAGATTACTAAGTAGGAGAACAGGACATGACCTGTGCTTCCAGAAGACAGAAGGACCTAGAGGATAGCAGTTTTCTAAATGAGTGAAAGAGATGAAACAAAGGAGAAGCAGCTTAGAACGCAGAGAAGAGGAGGCCATTTAATGTTTAGCGTCTTTGCAAGGAGGAATGCTTCAGAACCAGATTCCGGTTGTTCCACTAGATGTGAGCAGAGCAGGAACTGGCTGCTGCCTTCCAATGAGGATACTCTCCCACTGCTGTAGTGACTGGTCGGGGGCTTGCCTCTGTTGTGGAGGAGTAGCTGTAGGGGGAAGGTAAGACTTTGTGGGCTGGGTACCTCACTTCCTCAATGGCTTTTCAATATGAAAAAGCAAACTGCAGTAACATGAGTTGGTTTGAGCCCAGAACCTCTCGTTCTTGCTATGTTCTCTTACCTCTTCTAGCCTTTAAAGCATAGGGATTCCTAACTGAAATCCGTTCCCTTGCTTATTTCTGTTTGGGGAGTGATTCTTAAGCCACTTTTTATCTGTTTCTCATTTTCTGCATCAGTCTAAACCTCAAATTGGGAATTTTTATCTCCATGACAGTAGGATAGCAGGCCATATCCCTCACCACCCTCTAGCTAATGAAAAAACTGAAGTTACCCTCAAGTGCCTCTGGCTCCCTCAGATGAGTAAGGCATTTGTGGCCGCCTCCCTCGGTATCCCTCCTGCAGGTCATAAGGCAGAAGCTAGAGAGCAGCTGCACTAAGTCATAGTAGAGAAGCTACAGTCTTATAAGGCAGCAAAAATGAGAAAAGCCACTGAGAAAAAGGACCACGACAGGGCCATGGCGCCCTTCTTTCACTGAGTAAACTGCTGAAACGCCAACACAGCTGTAAAGCCAGCAAAAACAGATGAACTTGTAGCAGGTGTTAGCACTTGTAGCCATCTAATTTCAGCTTTAACTGCTCAGTCCCCAAAGAAGGTAGTTTCGGAGACGGGGGAAAGTGAGAGCATTTATGTTTAAAGTCTGGAATTGGAGGTTTTGGCCTTTAGCTCTATTAACTCCTCTCTGAATCAAGACAACATCAAGAGACTGAATCTAGTACATTTTACAGATAAACAAAGTTGGAGGGTCTGGGTCAAATAGTGAACCTGTTTAAGAGAATTTACTCTAAGGGACTGCTTTCTGCACATGAACTGTTAACCAGTCTCAATCCAACATCTAACATAATGTGTACAGTGGCATGTAGGGCATTATGTCTACAAACAGAATAGCATAGTAGATGCTGAGCATTTCAGGTAAAAGGAAGTCTGTCAGAAGGCAGCAAACGTAGACTTGTGTTAAAGCTCAGCCTTTATTAAAACTTACAAGTGCTATGCCTCACTGAAGAGTACAAAATTTACCATAGAAAAACAGGACAGTGGGTTGGGTTTGAGGCAAGCCAGTTTACTTGCTTATTGGGGAGTTTGTTCTTCATCAGCTTTAATTGCAACAAGGTACTACAGCCGAGGCATCATCTCTGTCCTGGATGTCCTGCAAGGATTCCAACTTGAGTGCGGGGGAACCAGGTCTGCCGTGGCCTTGGTAGATACCAAGATTAATGTCAATAAGGAGGTGATGCTGAACAGAAAATGGCTACTGTTCAACGTTATTGTCTCCCTGCTTTATTAGAGACACTTAGTAGACAGTGCGGACTTGTTGGCTTCTTGGCTGTTTTCTTCCCAATAACTCGGGGGTCTCTTTAGCTTCTTTTCCTTTTTTTTTTTTTTTTTTTTGCCTCCCTCCTTGACCCAGTCCTCTAGTCCTAACATAGGAAAGAAAAGATAATAATTATTACAGTTCTCCTAAAGTAAAGGAACAGAACATATGATATCAGATATTTGCAAATGTTAAGTAGGAAAAGTACATGTTGCTGAGTAGACATAGAAAATTGAAGCATGTTTTCTGTTACAACTCACAGAAGACAGCCGCACATAATCCAAGAAGTGCTTAATTGAGTTTAGTTGGTCCTCTGCTCAGTAGCAGTGAAATGTGTAATAACATGACTTCCTTATTGAGAGAAGATATCTTCTCAGATGACTAAGGCATTTGTGGGTCAGGGACAGGGTTTATAGGGAGGGCAGAGCTGGGGGCTGCTGTTGCAACTGCATATCATACCTGAGCCAAGGTGAGAAGCCCTGCGTAGTAGTCAAATTGTAAGAAGCCAGCTGCCCTTTATTACCATCAGTAAGCAACAAAGGAGAGAAAAGCTAGGCTAAGTGGAAAAGCAGCAACTGTAAACACTGGGGGCACTGAAACACCTCATGGAAATATTTGATGTTGTTTGCATCTCTGTGGTGGCTTGTAATTTTGATGAAAAAAATTTCCAGGAGACCAGTGCATAGGTATTCTATGAGTCGTGATGCAGCCTTTCATATCACCCAAAGTCAGAGGCTGCTCCGTAGCAGCCTTCTTTTTGATGAAGTCATCAGAAAGTTCTAGTTATACCAATCAAGCCAAAGAAAATGGATCATTTCTATAGCAAGTACTTGGGAGAACTAAATTTAGAAAGTATGGGATCTCACGTTTCTTATCTGCCACAAACTGCAGTTTCTCTGTAAGGAATTTTGGGCCACGAGCCGCAATTATCATTGGTACAATTATTCATATTTCTCAGAAATCAACATACCTTGTTGGCTTAGAAAGAAATACTACAAACTACAGTATCCTTCCCTCCTTTCCTGAGCACTGATAAAAGGACTGTTAAGAGAAGTTATCCTCAGCAAATTATCAATTGCTGAATCATAAAATTAGAGAAATTGGATACAGCTTTGGCTCTACATTTATTCTTTCCTACACCAAAATGGAATCTTGAGTGAAAAATTGCAGCATCTCTACCCTGTAATGAAATGTGCAGAAGAAATGAAAAACGCATTACTTTACCCCATGTGTATGTACTACATCATTACACCACTGAGAATGTTTCACTAATGATACAGAACATATGGGGGCTCTTACATAATGAACTACAATGAGGTACATTAAAAATATAGATGAGTTTAATTTTATTGATTAAAAAAACTTTTATAAGGCAGTTTCATAAGACTTCTATAGACGGTAATTATTCCCATTGGTGGAGTCCAGGCTGTGTGTTATTATGAAGTTTGCACCAGCATAACTAGGAAGGGATCTGGTTAACCAAAATGAAGGATAATCCTCAATTCCAAACTATGGTTTTAATAGTTTGGGCTTTGAACTCATTTTGTTTGTGTCTTCTGTGTGTTTGCTGCAAAGCTGTGAAAGATTTTCATTCAATGTAATACGTTTACATTCATGATAACCACTTCCATTTCTTCTAGAGGTTCTTGCTTTCTCCTTTCCATTACTCCTACAAAAAAGCATGGGACATTTTTAAAAAGTTACCATCCTACTGCCACAGAGATACGAAAATACAATTTGATAGAGAATCTGAGTACTTTCTAATACAGCATCTAATTGGATTTTACACTCCTTGAGAAGGCGCTATAGTGGAAGAGGAGCTAATTTGGCTATAGTATTTTATGATCAATATATTAAATTTAGATGAGTTTTCCATTGGCTCTGTATCAAAATTGTTCAGTATAACCTTGCTCTTTAGTATTTTCAGAGACTAAACCTTTAAGATTTCAGACAGGAAGAAAAAGCTTATTTTTTGCACAGTTCTGATTTTTGTAGACTGGTGTCCACATCCAGCAACAGGCTGCAACAATTCAGAAACCCCCAGTGTAGCTTAAAACTGAGTAAAATCCGATCTTCTGTTAGAATAATTTTATACAACCCTTGTTACATCTCAATTTAAAGAAATAATTAGAGCAAATTAGATCACAGGAAAGTTTAATTAGTCAGTCATAGTTTTGAATTAAAGTTCATTTTCTGTGAAAATTAGTAAAGCCTGAGAATTGTTCTTTATGTGATAACTTAGCATCATACACAGTAGCATCCTGGGCAAGTGATGGTGTGACAGTGGCCTTAAAGGGTGCTGTGTGCACACAATGACCTGGAACCAGAAGGTGCCATGAAAGCTTAATAGGGGCAGTGGATAGCACATAGAGACCAACTATTTCCAGTGTGTTAAACTCTAGGTTAAAACTTTCTACTCTTGATTTTGCATTTGTGATTTTCACTGTACTTGGAGTTTGTTAAACAGCTATTATTTAAATTAAAAATAACATTATTCCGTTATCATGTTTGCTGGAAACCTTAGGATATTGTAACTTATATACATGCATGAGACAGTGACTTCTCTGGTTTTAAGTATTTTTACTGTCATAATTTCTGTCGCAGTCATTACAGTGCTTTCCACAAATACAATGTGCAGAGCATGTAGCTTAGTATTTACTTTGTATACACATAGAAGATTTGGCAAATCTTTTCCTGATAACGCCTTTAATTAAAATTTAGTCATGGTGACTTAATTTGGATGAAGGTCAGTAATTAAGCTCTACCTTTAAAGCTTGGCTCAAATCTTGCTCTTTGAGTCAGTTTCCGTGAACCCTCATCGAGTTTCCCCTGTTCTCTTGCAATACCCTTTCTAGTCAGTCTTCAGTTAAAGTTATTTATGCATACTTCTAAGCCTCCTGTAAGTCAAGGACTTTGTCATTCATCTTTGCATTAGCCACAGCACTTAACACAGGGTTTTGCCTAAAATAGGTGTTCGATAAATATTTACTGATCATTAATGTGAGGAGCTATATATTATTCAGATCAAGTGGCTTTGAAACACATTTCTGTGCAGTGAAAATGTGAATTTCTTCTTTGAGCAACTCCACGTCCACATGATCGCCACCACCCATCTCCTCTGACATCTCGATTATCTCAATTCAGACCAATGATTGCAGTGTGGAAAGCAGGATTCATACCAACCAAAATCATGTTCAGTATTTTGTATCATAAGTAGAAATCTTTCATTGAATTTAGCAGATCATACAGATCAATCATGAAATTGAATCTGACTTCTGCTGAATACAGTGAGTCATGTCAGAACCTTCTTGCATAGGGGAGTTGACTTAAACCCAGTAAAAAATGTCTACAGAAATGATTGGAAGCATTTCTACATGTATTACTCTTAATATGATTCTTTATCATGTAGATACTTTACATCTTTTATAATAAAATTTCAATAATGGCTATTGGTTCCCATAAAAAAGCATACATTTTGTTATCTAAGGACCAATATTTAATTTTGAGAGAATTGGCCAAGGCTCACATAACAGAGCAGAGGACATACAGGGTTAAATACCTGTCCTTTTCTTCTCTTGTTAAGGTATTGAGCCGTACCACCTGTATTGTGAGTCTATTACCTGAAACTGGTTTACCTATTGTAATGTCTGAAGCAGGACTCTAAATATCCCTCACATAAATGTTTATGAAAGCTTTTTAGACTTAAGCATTATATCTGATATAGGAATTATTCCAAATGCACATTAAGAAAATGACTTGAGCGGCCTTCTACCAACTCATCTGCAAAAATCCATTTTTTACTATTTTGTAAGGGGAATTTGTGGTCTAAATAAACCCTCCATCTTTACCCAAATTGAGGATTTTGACTAAAATATCATTGAATTCTATGCTATTTAAATTACATCTCAATAAGTGTTTTCTTAAGTATATTACCTGAATAATTTGCAGGCTACCTAACTATGAATGGTTTGGAACGTCACCCAAATTTAATCAGTGTCATTTTAGACCAAAGATTTGAGAGCTAGAATCTATAACTTTTCTAATCACAAGAACTAGAGTCCCAGGTAGGCTGAATGACTTGGCCAGTATTTCATAGTAAGTTGAAGGCAAAGGCAGGTTTTGAAGTCCATTCTCCTAAGCACATGAGAGCAAAACTTGCTGCTTGAAGTTCTCTTGAGTTAATTGCATTGCACCATGTCTTTTAGGGTCTATACTTTTTCTAAGATTTGCGATCTCTCAGGTAATATGTGGTGGTAGGCTTAACAGAGTCACTTGGTACTAGCCCCAGAACTTAAAAGTATCTAAATTAAATAAAGTTTTATCTAAATATTTTTGAGGGAAAGGAAAAATGCTTATTTTCTTGGTTCTTATTTAATCAACCTTATACATGTCTTTCATTTTAAGGTATTTCAAATTATGGAAAGGAGTATGAACAAATGTAAAATTATAAAAATAAGTCATAACTTTGGTGTTATATTGTCTACCCTGTTGATTGTCTCTGAAATCAAAACTTCTGTATCTTTAATACTACTGAGTCTGCCTGTGAGCTGGAAGCCATTTCTTAATTAAAACTTTTTGAATTTTTATTTGTAAACCAAAACAGACCACTATACTTGCAGCAAGTATCGATTTCATTGTACCATCTTGTGGTTGAATTCATCATGGAAAAACTTTTTTTAACCTTTGCTTTAGCTTTTGTTCTAATTTTAAGAAATACGTGATTCATATTTGCAGCCAAATGCACTTCATATTTGCAACAGTAAGGATGTGCTTCATTATTTGAAGAAATAAATCCCTGTTTTACTGAGAGATACCAAAGAAAAATTAATGGGGAGATATACCATCTTCCAATATGGAAGACTTTTTCAAAACCCTTTAATTTCTAGGTTTAATTTAGTTTTCTGAATTTTAACAATTTTTTTCTTAAATTTTACAACTGTTTTAAAATTGATCTAAAAGCAAAAGGATAAGACCCCAGATAAGAAAAGAAAAGGGGAGGGGGACAGAAACTGAAGATAAATTGATACAAATTTTAAGCATAGTAAAAGTTATAAAATCTATGGTACTGACACATGGATCAATGAAAATAAAAATGGAAGTTGGGGGGAAAAGACTAATATAAACTAGAATTTAAATGAAATGGAAATGTTTTTAAAAGCTACATCCACTGGAGTTTGCTATGGATAGTAGAAGATATGCTATCTCTTTCAGACCTTGCCAAACATCTCCCTTCTTGCTTATAGAGGCTGTTTTGATGAGGGAGAGGGCTGAATTTTAACCAAGCAACTTAATCCACAAAATTTGAAGCATTATAAAGAAAAAATGATTCCGTAGTTGTCTGCTCTTGGTAAAGTTGGAGGGGCTAGTTAGACTGCCCTTTTAGCGATGAATGCTATCTTAGAAAGCAGGCCTTGGCCAGGCCCGGTGGCTCAAGCCTGTAATCCCAGCACTTTGGGAGGCCGAGGCGGGTGGATCATGAGGTTAAGAGATCGAGACCATTCTGGCCAACATGCTGAAACCGTCTCTACTAAAAATACGAAAAAGTAGCTGGGCATGGGGGCATATGCCTGTAATCCCAGCTACTCAGGAGGCTGAGGCAGGAGAATTGCCTGAACCGAGGAGGCAGAGGTTGCGGTGAGCCGAGATCGCGCCATTGCACTCCAGCCTGGGTAACAAGAGCAAAACTCCGTCTCAAAAAAAAAAAAAAAAAAAAGAGAAAGTAGGCCTGCGATAAGTATTTTTCAGCAAGCAGTTGATTTGTGATCCCAGGAAATATTGGCAAGGAAGAAGAGAAGGCAGGGAGGGAAGGCAACCCAGATAGTTTTTATCAAGCACCTCACCGTTGTGGACAAGTGGAGCCTGAATCTTGCTGGGGAAATGTGAGCACTGGTGTAAAAGCCCAACTAGACTAACCCACTCCAACTAAAGATGAGACCATTTGCGAATTTACACAGCACATTCTCTTTTACTGGTGTAGGGGGTGCTGGATTGGGGAGAAGAATAGGTGTTACTCTCCAGGCATTTCCAGCCTGCTGCTTCTGTAGACAAAACAAAATCTGATGGCCAGATAAAGCCTCAAGGAAGTAGAGGTGCTGTTAATTTGAAGTCAGACCAGCAAACTCTGAAGTGCTAAGGGCCAGGGGAAAGAGATGGAGAAAGTACCAGCACTATCTGGTTCAAAGGCCAATACTCTAGGAATTTACCTTTCACAGTAAAATAAGGGTTTTCAGTGTTCCTGTGATAATGTGAACTGAAAAAGACAAGGAAGGAAGGCTGATAATTGTTGCACTCAGGAAAGTCTTGTGATGGGAAAGATAAATCAGTGTGGAGAAATAAACCTGGCATCTGGCCAGTCTAAGGAGGAATCACCATGACCATGACTGGGACAGTTCCACTGTAGAATTTTAGATGCAGTGATATTTCACAATAAATCTTGGGGTGCTTCCCCGTTTGTGTTATACTCTCCTTTAATTATCTTCAACTTAGAGTAAACATTTGTGTCACAGCCTTGTGTTAGTGCCTTGGGAAATAAAGACGAAGGGACTTTGTCCCTGCTAAGAATGAAGCTGTTCAGAGTGGTGATGTGACAGTCACAAATGTTTGACAATTGAGCAAGAGTTGGGCATGAGATGTTAAGTACTCTGAGAATGTAATTCCCACAGGTGTCCCTGGAAACATTAGGGAGACTGCTAGGAATCATGTTACTTTGTATAGATTTGATTTTGAAGAATACTGGAAGCCTATAGGGCTTGACTCTGAATTTACTTAAAATTTTGATGTATTGCTCATTTGAAATTCTTGCTTTAGTTTTGATTTTTCAAATATTGTATTGAAATATTGAAAGATAACTGAAGGTTTTTTGTACCCCTTTAAATTTTTCCCAGAGGTGAGTTCCTTACTCAGTTCACCCAAATGCTCATCTTCATATCAGGCTATTTGGGCCCCAGCATATAAAAAATAAGTTACTGGGCAAAGGAAATGGTGATAGGAATTGATTAGCTATTTGGTAGGGGGAGAAGAGGTTCAAAACTCATTCTTTGCGGCAAATACATTTTGTTCGATTAATGTGTTAAAAAAAATGACTAGATTTTAGGATACAGAAGGGGACTTCTAAGCATAAAACAAAGGAAAAACTACAAAGAAAATATGTAAATTTGACTCCATAAAAATTAAAACTTCTATTTCAGTAAACTTGAAACAGACAAGGAAATCTGCAACAAATATTTGTAAAGACTAAGTTATTAATACATCAACATTAGTTTTGAAAAGTAATTTTGAAGTTTGAATAAAAATCATTAAAGCTATCTATAGTCTTTAATACAGGAGTCTCATTGCTAAAATCTTATTATAAAATAGAGATGTGGCCAAAGATTTGTGTGTATCTGTAGTGTTTTATTGCTTGTCAGTAATAAAAATTCTTGAAAGAATCTAAATGTCAAATACAAGAATAAAGAAATCATGACAGTCACTGGATAGAACATTATACAAATATAAAAAGTGTGTGTTAAAGATTATTTAAACTGGCCTTGAGCAACAGCAGTGGGTCCACATGACTGAGGGGTCAGCAGGAAACATGCCTTTGAATTGACCACGATCATTGTAATAGAGTCTACACTTGACCAAAGGGCAATTTGGAAGATCCTTCTTCCAAAGCTTTTGGATTGTGTAAGTCCTATCGTTCTGTGTAAGATCATAAAAAGGAGGAAATAAAAAAGAGTTAAGTTGGATTTCCTAGGGGGTTGGGTCCTATGCCAAATGTGGTTTGATTTAGAAAAATAAATACCTATCATACAGGAAACATAATTTCACAGTGATGGGATTATGGGTGATTTTCATTTTCCTGTTCATGTTGTTCTTCAGCATTATATTTAAGAATGTATTCCTGGAGCAAAGGATTTCTTTTCTCCCAGCTTATCACTTTGGTATATATTCCAGATGTTTTAAACTTTCAAATAAATGTGATAATTTGGAGCTGTAGGAAAAGGCCTACACCTTGAAAGTGGAATTATTTTTCCCAGTAACTTTAATAATTTAATATAAAACCAGGCTTATGAAGCATATCTATATCTATATCTATATCTATATATATATATAGATATAAAGAATGCGATAGCAGCAGAAGTGTAAAGTATGTTTCAGCAAACAAATGTCAAGAGGATGCTCTTAAGATGAAGGTGTAAGACAATACTTTTAAAAGGTTTTAGCTGTTGAAGGGTCATTTTATCAATTGCTGAGATGGTCGTTGTTCACATGTTCTGTGTGAAATCACAGGTTGTATCGTTGGGAACACTAAACTGGGCATTGTGAGACTGAGTTTCCAGTATCTTGTAACACTCTCCATCCAGAAGAGCTTAGCTTCCATTCACCTGCCAGACCTTCCTTGTCTGCAAAAGGAAGGATTTTCTCTAAATCTTTATTGATTTTTGTTGCATCTCTTTGAAATATTTGCAAATATGAATAAACTTAGTAAAAATCTCAAGTGGAATTCATCATTAGAACTGCCCATTTGGAGCTTACCAAATACATGCCAACCAGTGATTGCATTTTACACAATTCCTTATATCTTTAAAGCTGGGCATAAAAGTTCCTAAGTGACTCAAACCCAGAATCTGAGAAAGCAATCCTTTTAATCTGGTCAAATAAGAAGGAATCTCCCATTAGAAGATACACAGAGATAAGAGAGACATGATACCTAACTACATCATGATACATAACATAATGAATCTAAAGTACAGTACCTCCATGTTTGCTTAATGGAAATATCCAATGCTGTACCACAAATGTTAAATTGTTCTTTCTTAAAGAGAGTGACATCATGCAGGCAATTCAAATTGATTATCAAATAATTCTTTTTCTTTTTTCTTTTTTTTTTAATTACAAAGGAAGCATCCCCTCTCTGCTTTCTCCCCTGTGGTTTACCTTTTATTTTATCTCCCTGACTCACTGAACTCAGTGACTCACTGGGTGCAGTTTGCTATCCAACTCGAAAGATACATTGACTGGTAAACTCACTTATTTACCGAAAAAAGGAAAGAAATCTTTTAAAAAAACTCATTGAGACTCCCCATTTTGTTTGAGCGCAAAGAGGAACATCTTAGATGAAGTGTTAGCTAAGGAGGAGTAGTAGCCAGAATGGCATATTTTGAATGTGATGCTACCTCTCAGATGGCTTTTATTTTCATGCCCAGGAGCATCTTTTTTTTAAAAAAGCTGGATATTGCATGTAAAGAGAATTGAGTATTGTCTACTAAAGCAACAAGATTTACGAGAAATGTCTGGCTCAATTGCATTAAGAAAAAAAATGATTTCAAAAAAATCACTTCCTCCCCTTTTAAAATGAAAACCATCTGCAATGAAAAATTTAAAATGATAAATCTTCTCCTTTCACACTGCTACTGATAAATGGTTAGTTTTTATCTTTTTGGAGGGAGCAGAAAAGAGATTTAGAAATATGTGATACTCATGCATGCAGACTTTTGGTTAAATATCTATATACTGTTTTCCTGGAATTTTGAATAAGATTCTAAGTTTGTGTTATAATCATATGCTATTATGAGAGCTATTACATGAAAACTCCAGGCTGTAACTTTTTGGAGTTGAGGTTCAATAACATTTGACCTTTCTTAGCTATGAAGAAAACCTTGTATTTCAATGAATACACTGATTTCAAATTCATGGAATATATTTAGGTCAGTATCTACTCAATGTAAAACATTTTAAATTAGCCAGTTTATACAAGCTTATGTTTATATTTGATGTTAATATTCAGTAATGTTTTTTATAATAAAATCTCAATTTTGATTAAACAATCTATGGATTCTAACATTTATTCAGAACATAGAAGAGGAAGAAATCCATAATCACTTTTTTTCTTCACCAGTTCATGTGCTTGCAGACACACAAAGAAGTGGGTAGTGATTAAAGTAATAATGTACATGCTAGTCTTCTTTTGTTTGTGCCATGCTATAAAAACCTTTAGGCAAGTGTGTCCATTGTTTGATTTTTCCCAGGTCTTAGCAAATGGTGAAAACCTAATAAATAGCAATGACTGAATTCACATAAAATCATTCTCCATATTCTCTCACCCTCAGTTTTTGAATCTAGAGGGCACTGATTTACACGTGGCTTACTCTGAAGCTGGAGTGAATAGGACTGTCCCTAATGGGGGCATCTGTTCCTTTCCTCAAAAAACGGGGTACCCAGGCTCCTTTGGAAACATGAGTTTAATTGGAAATTCTGGTGCCTACTTTACTAGTCATAAACTAAGTAATTGTTTCCTAATGCAAGCTGGCAGTGCCATTGAGGGCAGATTATACAGACCTGCCATCCTGAGGTGTTCTAAACAAGTGACAAATCATTAACAGCAAGTCTCTGGATCTCTGTGAGTGAGCTCTGTGGCTGCTACCGGAGGGAAACAAGACCAGAGAGGAGCGAGGGAGATCTGAGCAGGCAGAAGCTGCTGCATTAATGACTGGCATTGTCAGCACTGTGCACTGGGGATGACTGCAGTATCTTCACTTTCACCTTCTTCTCAGGGGTGTTGCTATGGGTACCATCTCGGAGGTGTCATAGAAAAAAAAAAGCAGGAGGGAGACTGATGAACAACATAAGGAAGTAAAGGATATGCAATGGCATAACAATATGAAGACATCCTTCCCATACAGACGAGTGTGTTGCATACTTCGAGAGGGACCCATTAAATATAGAGGATGGCAGACAGGAGAATTGGTTGAATTGTCAACAAATGACAAATAAAAGGTGCTTTGGAACTATTCGATGGCCCCAATTATCCATAAAGATAATGGTAGTACTGGACCTTTATCACTTGGGTACAATCTTTTGTCACTAAATTAATTTATGAGCCCCAGGGAATTGTATGCATGCATGGGGTATGAGTGTTTTTGAAGTATGGCAAGACTTGGGAAAGCTGTTCATTATTTTAAAGGGTATGTGTTTTTTGCACTCTTTTCAAACTCCTGCTCTCTCCCCGATCAGAGATTTTGTGAAGTTGCCAAGTCCTTAGCACTTTGACTTTGAAATTAATCATGGTAGCCTTCCCCCCTACTGTAATATGTTAATCATCATTAGTGCAATTCTCTGTCATACTTCAGCCTTTGGATAAAAGTCAGAAAAAAAATTGGGAGCATTGTAACAAATTGCAGCATTTCGGTGATTATGTAGCAGTTGTCAGATTCCTTCCTGGCAGAGTTGGAAAAGTGACATTTTCTTAGTTTCCCAAGTTTATTCAACTTATTAAAATAGCATAAACAATGTTGAGGTAGAAAACAGGTTTTGCTACCCACCTTTATTATATATAGTGTTACAGTCATAGAGTCCAACCATATATATGTTTATAGAGGAGATTATTGAAAACACTGCTGAAAACACAGAGAAACTTCCCCTCATAATTTGATTGGAAACTGAAAGTACATATTTTATGGGTTATGTGGCATTCAGCCTTTCCAAACTGGCTTCAGTAGTTTCTGTAAAATTGTAGCCGGAAGTTTTGGCTCTTTTGTTTTGGTTTTCTTCCCCTTATTTATTTTTTTACTTCTGTTTTAAAACCATGGCACTTGCTGGGAATATCAACCAAAATTGCAATCAGAATCTGAAACCACTACCCATTATTTTCACACATACATCATATAACTGTCACTGGAAACCAAATTCTGGGGTGAGTTGTCCAGACTCTTAGGAGGCTATTGCAGATACTTTTCTATAAAAAAATGTTTTTACTAAAATCACACAAAAGGACCCTTGGCCCTGACCCTACTCCATATTTATTTTTCGTAAGCATCTGTTTACTCAGGCAAAGAAATGGGAGTTCTAAGAAAGGGATGAGGTCCTGACTTGCAGACACTTTCTTTTTCTGGCTGTAACTTAAGGTGTAGATCGTTGTTAGAAACAGAAGTAGATATTTATGGGAAAATGAAATTGGATTTGACTAAGACAGATTTGAAAATACAGAGAAGACCTGATCTTTATTCATTAATTTGTTCATTAATTCAATGTTTATAGAAAAGTTTCCATGCATCAGGTACTGTACTTGATATTAGGGAAACAAAGATGAATAGGACCCAGGCTTCTTCAAGGAGCTTGCAGTCTAGAAGACATGGTCTTTTTATTTTTATTTTTATTAAAAAAAGATGAGGTCTCACCCTCTTTTCCCAGGCTGAGGAGCAGTAGTGCCATCATAGCTCACTGCATCCTCAAACTCCTGGGCTCAAGGGCTCCTCCTGCCTCAGCATCCTGAGTACCTGGGACTACAGGGGCAAATCACCATGCCTGGCAAATTGTTTTAAACAAAATTTTTTGTAGAGGCAGGTTTCCCTAGGTTGCCTTAGCTGGTTTTGAGCTTCTGGGCTAATGTGATCCTCCCACCTCGGCCTCCCAAATTGCTGGGATTATAGGCATGAGTCATTTTGCCTGGCTGAAGGCATAGTTTTTAAATGGCTTATTATATAATGCTATGAGTAGCATGCATGCACAATAGTGTTGATCTGAGACATCTAAAATTGAGGGCAGTAGTGAGGTTATAATTCACTAAGAGGTTTTCAGAGTATAAAATGAAATGAATGCTTTAATTTCCAAAGGCTCTTTAGGTATGAAAAACAACTTGCAGTATTAACAAGAGAAGTACATTGAATGTGGTATTAGAAACTCCTAGCTAGACAAGGGTATGATGAGCTTCAAGGCAAAGGGATATAGTTGGGAAAACCATAGAATAGACCTCAAAATTTGGGACTTAATTACCTATATGTTACTGTATCTACCTTGAAAAGAAAATGCTGTTTGCTGAACTAAAAGTCATTGACTGTACCTATTAATTGTGCCTTAATGGCAAGTTAGAATTGAAAGGTTCTTACAAGTCATTCCTGGGTTTGAGCTATTTAACTGGGCATTGTTTTTTATAATGGAGTTTCTTAAAATCAATTATCTTCTATTACGTGGTTCAAAATAATTGTTCTTCCAACTATGATGTTAAGTTACATCTAGTCCAGCAAGAGTAGTAGTGCAAAGGAATAATTTCTATCATAAAAGTCATTATTCAATTAACTTTTAATCTACCACTAAATTTGGCTTTTTTGTTTAGAATTTTTCTTTCCCAGATTTGAAAGTCGTTGACACATACTAGAAATATTCGGAGTAATATGTGCAGTTTATAATGTTACTAGCTCAGCACTGGTACTTACTAAACAAGGCCACTTGTCATTAGTAACAACAAAAAGTACCACATATTAAATCTTACAAGATAGCCAGAGACCATCAAGTCATCCTTCTTAATACTACAAATTTTGGTAAATTTTATAAAATTATCAGCTGATTTAAAAGTTGAATTTAATATATTTACAACCTCCAAATATATTACAACATGATTATGAATTGCTCTGGGATTTTTTTGTACTCAAAAAAGGTCAGTTTTTACTACGATGTAAAATGTAGAGCCCTTATTGAAATATGTCTTCCAGAAAGCTGCAAGAAATTTTTATGCAACCATTAAATATATAATAAACACTTGTAAAGGACAGTGTGTGTGTGTGTGTGTATATATATATATATATACACACACGTATATATGTGTATATGTATGTGTATTCATATTTATATAAAGCATGTGTGAATATACATTCTCATATTTATCTGTACATATGTCTGCCCCTGCATCTGGAAGAATATATTTGTGTTTGTAGAGAGTTGGTCCAGTGTTCATATCCAAATGCAAATTTTGACTCTTAGAAGCATATTTTCAAATTTGTATCTCCTCCTTTCTCAGTAGTTTTGCCAGTTGGTGTATTTCTTTGCTTATTTCCACTTTTTCTTCCTCTGCAACATCCCCCATAAAGTGGCGCTGAAAGATCACGTTAGCACAATTCCATGATGTGAAATACCACAAGTCTGCAATTTTTCGGTCTTGAGAGTGTCGCTGGGCTGAGAGGATGGAAATCTTTCAGTAATTATACCAGTTTGTATTCGTCTCACATTTGGGACCAAATACAAATCCGATCCACTCTTTCTCCCTGTGAATATTCATAAAAAACAAAGTGCCAATTCTGGTTTAATCATGTATGGAACCAAATATGTTGATGAGTCCTAAGTATATACTGTATGTATGTATACATATGAATATATATATTTGTACACACTAATTTTGCTTGTGTCCTCCGTGCAATTTGTTTGTTTAGTATAGGGGTTGCTGTTATAATGTGTTAATAAGCTGCTGAAAGCTTGGCACCTATTACTTGAAATGACAGCTATGTTAGAAGCCTATTAACACTCCATAGCAGCAGCTCTGCAGCTACTAGAAATGAATTTCAAAGAAGGTAAATGAACAAAAGCGATTCATATCTCTAAGGAAAGCAAATACCATGCCTAGAACCATATATACTTTGGAAATGTACAGTGTATAAAATGAAAAACCTTCCAGTTAAAAAAAAAATACAGCGGAAGGGAATATTTGGAGAAAGGAAAACTGCCTGCAAGATTTCCAAACAACATTGAAGACATAAATGTAAAGGATACCAAACATAACTTCCTCTCTTTGTTTCTATTCAAACCAGAGCCATGTCAAACTTATAGGAACAGAATATAGTACAGGTAGAGGAAATTCACTTTTCATGAGCAAAAGTTAAATCATCTGGATTTAGCTCAAACTTTCTTAGTTTGAGTTTAAAAGGACATCCTTTGCTATTGTTCTCTGAAGCAGGGCTCTTGATGAGTCAGCTTGCTCTGCTTTTGAACTACTTTACTTTTGACTGTCATTGGAATTTGCAAGATGGTTGAAAGTCCTGGGTAAACCTTAACCATGGTAACAAAGTGGTACGTTAAGTTCAGAGTAGGTGTTTTTCTTTCTCTTTTTTTGTGATACGGTATGTGTGGGTGTGTGTGTATGGCAGGGTGTGGGGGGGGTGGGTTGTATGCTGAGAGTACAGTTCGATAATTCTAGGTTAAACTAAGATTGAACTGTATTAACTTCTTAAGGTCCTTGTTTTAAAATCGGCTGTAATAGAAAACACAAATACTTGCACATTTTAAGTTAGGCACAGAAATTAAAAATTGTCTTCAGAGTTTGTGTAAAACTAGCCATCAAAAGTTATAATAGGCAGTTTCATCTGTAGAATAATTTATATTACCTCTTTAATATCAGGACTCTAACATAGTAGCATTATCTTTGTGTTCACAGTACCATAATATCTATTATGTAGAATGTGTTTCATATACCATGCTATTCATAATATTTCTGTGCATGGTTACTATGACTTCTAAAAACAAAAGCTTGAAAGATCTTGTGAGAAAGAAAACAGGCGTAGACTCTAAAACTCTGTATAAATAAAGCCAAACATCATTCTTTGTGGGCATGTATGTGTGCATATGCTAATAAGGCTTTACATATTAGATTGGGATAGATTGTTATGGTGGAGGAAAGAGGTGAAAATAAAGGCAATCATTGTATCACTGAGACTCAATACAAAATATGTTTTGAATATTGTCTAAATGAAACTCCAATTTCCCAGATAGGCTGACACTACACTTGATCTTTGAGACACTAACTAGAAATGCTCTTAGGTGAAATCCTGTCAACCAAAACTTGTTTCCCAAGCCTTTCTGTATACCAATAGTATATTGACAATTGATACGCATTATGAATTTAAAGGTACTCAAGGTAATTTTGTATGTTGAATCATGAACAGTTTATGCTCAGTATTTTTACAAAATGATTTTTAAAAATGGATTCTAACATTTTAAAATGTATGTAACCAATGTATCATATAGATAGTAACTCAATTATTCAAAGTAGTTGATTAACCTAAATGCCCTACTCCGTATCTAGCAGAGAACAGGCTAAATTTAAATTAGGCAGCATTTTATTAGAATTTCTAAAGACTTGTATTGAGAAATGCCAATTACCAGTTGTTTGTGAGCTGCCCAAATATTATAATGTTCTGAATTTATGGAATGGAATATGATCATTCAAACAATAAAACAACCAAAACTATGTAACATTAGTGTTCCCTAAATTGGTAAGCATTAAAGTAATTTTATTTCCTTGCTCTTTAAATTTATTTTATTTTTAACCTCGTATGACATACAGAATAATTCATGAAGCAAAAATTTATATAGTTCAATAACTTATCATGTAGAAGAAACACCCAATTGGCTACCACTTGCCAGCATCTTAAGAATATTTTTTCCAGTCACTGCCCACTCTTTTCTACTCAAAGTAACCACCATCATTGCTATTTGTTCTTTATAGTTTTACAACCTAAGTAATCATTCTGGTGGTGTCTCATGATAGACTTTATTTAGAGCAGTTTTAGCTCCACAGTAAAACTGAGGACAGTGCAAGTACTTCCCATGTACCCCTGGCCCCACACATGCATAGCCTCTCCAATTACTATTCTGTCCTACCAGGGTAACATATTTGTTACAGTTGATGGACCCTAAATTGACATTATCACTTGGAGTTCATAGTTTACATTAAGGTTCACTCTCGGTGTCATGCATTCTATGAGTGTGACAAATATATACTGGCATATATCCACCATTATATTAGCATACAGAGTAGTTTCACTGCCTTAAAAATCCTCTGTGCTCTGCCTATATCTCTCCTTCCCTCATCCCTGACACTTTCTGATCTTTGACATCCCCTGTCTCCACAGATTGGTCTTTTCCATAATGTCATATAGTTTGAATTATATAGTAAGTATTTTTTTAGATTGGCTTCTTTTACTCAGTAATATGCATTTAAAGTTCCTCATTGTATTTTCAAGGCTTGATAGCTCATATTTCAGTGCTGAATAGTATTCCATTGTCTGGATGTACCACAGTTCATCCATTCACCTACTGAAGGGCATGATGGTTGCTTCCAAGTTTGGGCAATTAAGAATAAAGTTGCTATCAACATTTGTGTGCAGGTGTTTATGGACCTTTATCTTCAACCATTTGGGCAAATACCAAGGAGCAATATTGTTGGATCATATGATAAAACTGTGTTTAGAAGACAGTTTGACAGTTTTTTGGAAAACTAAAGTGTTCATACCATTTTGTAGTTCCACCAGCAACTGTATTGCTCCATGTCCTCACTAGCGTTTGGTGTTATCAGTGTTCCAGATTTTGACCATTCTGATAGGTGTGTAGTGGTATGTTAGTTTACAGTTCTATGATGACATACAATGTGGAGCATCTTTTCATATATGCCATTTTTATGTCTTCTCTAGTGAGGTATCAAATTCTTTGGCCTATTTGTTAATCAGGCTGTTTTTTTGTTCAGTTTTAAGAGACCTTTGTATAATTTGGATTAATAGTCTCTTATCAGATGTCTTTTGCAAATATTTTCTCCTAGTCTGTGGCCTGTGTTTTTATTCTTTGATAGTGTCTTTTGCAAAGCAAAAATTTTTAATTTTAATGAAGTCCAGTTTGTCAATTATACAGTGTACCTTTGGTATCATATCTAAAAAGTTATCACTAGTCCCAAGGTCATCTAGATTTTATCCTATTTTACTTTCTAGGAATTTGTACCTTCTAGGAGTTTTATAATTTTGTGTTTTACATTTTAGGTCTGTAATCTGTTTTGATTTTGCATGTGCATGCAGATGTGCAGTTCTAGCACCATTTATTGAAAAGACTCTTCTCCATTCTATTGTCTTTGACCATTCGTTCAAGATCAGCTGATTCTTCATTGTGCTTTAATTTTCTTTCCCTTACTACTTTTCATATGTTTACCACTTATCTTTAATAAGTAGCTATCTTTAAAACATTACGTGCAGGAGTTCTTTGAGCTATGTATGCTTCAGATACTCCACTGTGCGATTTGCATTTTAACCTTCTTATTGTGTATTGTGATGAACAGATGATTTATTCAAAATTTTATTGTTTACTCAGTTGTGTTGAATTTTTCTAGAAATTTTATTCTGGATTTTTAAATTTATTGGTGTAACATTAATATCTGCAGGATCTATAATGATGCCTCTTTCACAATGATTGGTTATAAATTTTCTTAACATCAATTTTTTTTAGGAATTTAACTTGGTTAATCTTTAAAAATTAGTTTGATTTTGTTGTCTACTGAATATGTATTTTTAAATTTCTTTATGTACTTTTATTTATTCTTAAATGTCTTGTTTTCTTGTTTAGTTTTAAGAGACCTTTGTATAATTTGGATTAATAGTCCTTTATCAGACTTTATATTTTACATATGGTGTATATTACATATATATTTATATATTTTATATGTACTCCGTACATATACTTTATATATGTTTAAGGGTATGTTAACTGCAATACATTTAGAATTGTATATTTCTGCCAAATTTTATCTCTGAAATATTCCTTTTACCTCTAGCAATCCTTTTAGCCTTAAATTCTGTGAATAATATTAAAATGAACTTTTATTTCTAACATTTTTATATTCTTAGATATCTGAAATGATATTTACTTGGGTTTTATGTATAGTTGGCAATCTTTTGTCTTTTATTGAAGCATTCTGTGTTTAATTTATTAACTGATATATTTGGCTTAAGTTTACTATCTGTTCATCTTGTTTCTATTTCTTCCATTTACTTGGTTCTTTTTTTTTTAAAACCTTGTTGTTTCCTATTAGAGTATTTCTCATAATTTTACTCTGGTTGGAAATCATAGGTTCATTTATTATCGTTTTGATGAGTATACTAGAGCTAACAGCACGTTAGTACTAATTAGTACTTACTCTCTTGTTGAATAATGCGAAGACCCTAAAATAATTTTATTTCATTTTCCCTACCTTTTTAGAACAGAGATACCTACACACACAAAACAATGATTACTTTGATGCAGTCAATATTTATTAATATGCATTCTAATATTTGCAGTTTGTTGGTTTTCAGTCTTTTAATTTCTAGTCTTATATCAGAGACATTCTCGGGGGCAGGGTTAGTAATGCATATTACTAACTTTAATCAAAAGTGAAGGTACTTTCTATACGTTTGTCGTAACTCTTTCCCAATCTAACATGAATTGGAGTATGTTGTTTATTGTAGCAGTTATGTAAAGTAAGGTGGAGCATGTTATTTTATGTCTTGTTGATCTAAGTCTTACAGTGACTTGTGTCTTCGGTTGGGTTCCTCAGAAGCAGATTCTCTGAGTATTCTCGTGAAAGTGGTTTATTTAGGAAGTGTTCCTTCAAAAAATTGGCAGGGACTTAGAAGGATGCAAGATCTAAGAATGGTAACTGGCCCCGTCACACAGAGGTGCTCCGAGGACCATGTTGGTCATCATTTAGAGGTATTCCAATCAGGTAAAAAGTTGAGAGTATTTAGACCCCTCTACTGGTCAGTCATTAACGGATGCCCCCAAAGTAACATAAAGTCCCCTACTCCCTGCCATCCATTTGCAGATGCAGAGGCTGGCTATTTGCAGTACAAACACACTGGGAGCTAGTATACTTGATAAGGAACCCAACAGGATATAGGGAGATACAGGATTGTATCTATTACAGTCTATACGACCCTGACTTGACCAGGGCTCATGGATGGAATTCAGGGTATCCAGGAACTTCAATGGGAAGAAAAATAAATATGTTTGCTAACATCTAATGATATTGACTGTTTTTCAAAATTATGAGACTCAAAATACTACAGTATCTGTAGAGTATGTGTTTCTAAGTAGCACAGGGCTTAGCATGTAGTAAATCATTCAATATATTTCATTTTTGAAAAATGTATGGAAAAAACATTGAAATTAGCTACAAATCTGTTCTAGCCAGATTTCCAAAGTAAACATCCTAGAATTTGACTAGAAAGTGAACATGTTCCTACAATTTCTGATCATTCACTACAGTCAATAATAACCATTTTAGAAGTAAAAAAATGACCTGTTTCACTAGTCAAAGTGTGAGGAGAATTAATTCTAGTAGATAATCCCTTTCCAAAGTTCTGACTAATGTTTAAAAAAAAAAAAAGCAAATGGCAACCAAAAACTCAATAATGGACATTTTTCCAAAATCCATATCTATAAAAGGAAAAGGGTGTTTCCCAAGGCAAAATTGGGCAGGTATGTTGTCCAGAACCAGAAAGTTTAAAAAATAATCTGAAATTTTCCTGTCTCAGATAAAATAAATCTCTAACCAAGAATCAGATGATGATGAATCTTTTTGAGACTTATTTTAATGTTACTTGTGGAATACAGTTTTGTGTCAGGAAAACTATCTTGGATTCCACCTAAGGAAATTTCAATACTAAGGAGCCCAATAATAGCATTATAGGCCAGTCAGGTAGTTGGCGTGGTTTGGCTTCATGGGAAACCTGCATAAATAGGCTATAAAGTATATTAGTTTGTCCTATTTCCTTCTTGATACTAAATATTCCCAAATATTCCCATCCAACCTATGAAAAGCCCTCACCTTTTTTTTTTTTTTTTTTTTTTTTTAAGCTGCTGTTTCCAGCTTGATGGTCTTCTGAATACTATGGAAGGCTTCAGAGAGTCCTGTGAAGACCTTTCCCTACTGATTGTTGCCTCAAGTTCATCTTTATGTGGGGCCAAAATATACCTTAGTCTTAAAAGACTGTTCAGCTCCAATTATTTCCTGAATTTAGTCACTGAATCTCAATTACATTCCTTACGGAGCCTCATTTCTTCCTGGGCTTTGTGCATTCTTTGGGCTAGAGAGCTCCCTTTTGTATATCAAAGGCAGCTCCTTGTAGAGAAGGGGGACTTGAAGGGGCATAGGAGGCCAGAACCCGACCCCATGTTACTGCCTCTGCTTGAGAAAGCAGAAAAGTTAAAAACATTCACTAAATAATTCCCTTTAAATCAGAAGAAAAATGATTTTTTACAGTTAACAGTTAGATGCATGATGATTAATGTTTTCAACCTGGAGGGCAAACTCTGCCTGTTTATTATAAATTTTTTATTTCTGTGTTTCAAGTAAAAAATATCCTGGGGTCCTTTTGAATTTCAAACAATTAGTCCAAATTCAAAATGTATTAGGTTAATTGTACATTTTAAATTTAATTTTTAATATTCTTTGACTCTGAAATTGATAAGCTCACATTTATTTGCTCTTGAAATCTTTCATAGTTTGACAATCTTTTATCCCTTTTAAATAGTATTAATCCTTAATGATAAAAGCCTGGCCTAAGGAGGAGATAACATTTAAGAACTATATGAACCCATAGGGCCAGAGCATCAACCATCTGGTCTATTCCCTTCCTGTGAGGATGTATTTTATGGAATTTAGTGTGGGGGCTTCCTCCTCTGGGGGACAGTTGACTTAGGTGTAAAAGTGGTAGACTGGGCAGAGGTGAATGTCATCCTTAGGTGTACCACTGGATTTCATGGAAAGACAAAGGGACCAATTTATAAGGCCTTTGTATGAGGGAATAAGTAACTGCCTATTTTTGTCAATAAGAACATAAAAGAAAAACCTCAGTTAGGATTCCTGCTCATCTGTTTATACTCTGGGGAAGTATAAATTTACTCAGATGTTAAATATAGAAAGTAAAATTTACACTAAGTGTACATAAAACCCCCAAAACTTCTGTAAGGTAATAACCTTAGGGAGGTACAGATATATATAAGTAATATTATGTGTCTTTTATCTTAGATTTTAAAACATTTTTTATAGCAAGACAAAAGTGAAATTGTAGGATTACTTCAAGGGTTTTTTTCCCCTCGATTTAAACAAAATAGAGGCCCTTTTTGGAAAGAAATCTATGAAACTTCAGTATATAAACAGGTGAAAATGGAGAGACTCTTTACACGTGAAAATGAGAACGAAAAGCCTCGACAACTTGGTTTTCTCTTCCCTTCTCAGTGGAGCCCCACACCCCGCCGGCATTTCCAAGAGGCTCTGGGCTCCAGGGAATAGTGATTGAAACCACTTCAATAGCAGGTAGTATGGTTCACGAAAGTAAAGAGCCTAGGACTGTGCCAGTCATGCAGCATTTTCTCAAGTAATGCTAACTATTAATGTTATTGTCACTGGTTGTTTTTTAACTTTATTCTGGAAGAGCAGGATAATTTATGAGTAAAAATGAAGTAGCATTTTCTTTCCTAAAAGAACGTTTATCGATTCAGTTTCTGTCATGGAATCAGTAGTCCCTGCTGCTAATCAGGATAGTCTGTGTTGAACCTGAACTGGCTAGTCAGCTAGTGTGTTGGTGGCTGAGGATTACACGGATTCACTTTTTCTGATTAAAACCATGCAGGTGTGGGGGCCAGCTGTAGGGGAGTCATCCCAGATTTTTTCAGGCTTGCTAATTTTAAGTGGGGCTACCTGATTACCCATTTTAAAAGCTCAACCTTGTCTCGTTTTTCAAGATCAAACTTGATTTTTGACAGGAAGAGTGAACAAGGTCTAGCTCACCACTTGGGGATTCAGTATTGATATACTCCTTGCCTGTCTCTTAACCTTTTGACATTTTGAAAACCAGGCTTCCAGGTATGATGGAGCTGACTTATACTGGCTTATGAGAGCCAATTGTTAATTTCCCAGGAATTCCACAAGCCAGGTAATATCACATAAGTAGCTTGCAGTCAGCCATGTTGAGAGCATTTACACAGTGGAAACTCTCAGCCTCTTAAAATTGGGCCTTTTCCCTGGAGCCTACCACTAGCTTAGGAACTAGTCGCCAATTTATGTTCCACTTCTCATGACTAGATCTCCATTATTCCCTAAACCCGAGTTCCTGTGGTGATACTATAAAGATTTGTACGTTTTGTTCTCATCACTTTCCTTCCAATGTCAGGAATTTGATTTTATATCTTACCTCTAGATTGGGCCCCTCTTCCCTATTACCTGCTCATAGATCTTACCCAGTGCCTGCCTAGCTAAGATGATAAATAAATCAACATTACGTAGATTGTCTTGTCTTGTTGATTATAGGTCTTGAATCATCATCTTGCATTCTGCATTAGGTTATATAAGATTCCTGAATGCCTGTTTAAATACTCATTTATTGAATTTCCCTTCACGAGGTATGCTTTGTCTCAAAGTCTGCAATTCATTCCCTTCTAGTTTGTGGTTCCTAGTTTGCTTTATCCTTTTCCTAATCACTTCTGTTCTGTTGGAATTAACTGAAATAACTCAATATTCTTTCAAAAGTTGTGAATATACTCCTAGAAATCTTTCCATATTATCAGGCTTTAAATTATTTAAATGTAATTTGTTAGCAGCTTTAATTTTAAAACCTAATTTAGGGTTTTAATAAATAACATTTAATATCTATAATGAAGGTTTACCACATATAAATTTCTTAACACGCCAGGCGCGGTGGCTCAAGCCTGTAATCCCAGCACTTTGGGAGGCAGAGGCGGGTGGATCACGAGGTCAAGAGATCGAGACCATCCTGGTCAACATGGTGAAACCCCATCTCTACTAAAAAATACAAAAAATTAGCTGGGCATAGTGGCACGTGCCTGTAATCCCAGCTACTCAGGAGGCTGAGGCAGGAGAATTGCCTGAACCCAGGAGGCGGAGGTTGCGGTGAGCTGAGATCGTGCCATTGCACTCCAGCCTGGGTAACAAGAGTGAAACTCCGTCTCAAAAAAAAAAAAAAAAAAAAAAATAGAAGGCATGCATAAATAAATTTCTTAACACAGCATCTATGTTTTCTCATAAAATAACTAACATTAATTGTTGCTGTCCATGTTCCAAACATTGTTCCATGTGCTTTGCATATGTTGAATTAACATAATTAACTAATATGTGAATTACTTAGTCCTACAGAATTCCTGTAAGACATATACTGTTATTTCCATTATACAGATGAAGATACTGAAATAGACATATCTGGTAGCTAATAAATGGCAAGGTGATCGTTTGTACCAGAACCGTCTGGCACCAGAGCCATGCTCTTAATTATCCTGGTACCCTACTTTTCCCTAACATGAAGCACAGCTATGACTTATGAGAAACTCCATATTTTCTTATTGTTAACGTTGGCAGTTCACATCATGAAGCAGATAACTGAGGAAGATACGACCTAACAAGGGATTTTCAGGCTACAAAGTTCCTTCTCACATCCAAGGAGCATTGGGGGAAATGACTTAATAGAGGAATAATTGACCTACATAGAATCATAAGCTAAGAAATAGACTACCTTATTATCTGTTCCTCCACTTTAGTTTTTCACCAATTACAGCAATATTGCAAGGAAAGCTGTAGTAGATGCAGAAAACTGGTGGGTGGCGGGTAAATGTGTACTGACCTCCAAAAAACATGTAACAAAAAGCCAGACCTCCAACAAAATTCCTTTTTGTTATTTGAGGAAATATAAAAATACATGTCAGTAAACATGCCAATTTTTTATTTGAGCATAAAATTGAGGGAACTTCAAAATGTTTTTGAAAAAAAATGGAATTAAAAGATAAAGAATATAGACTTTATCAACATAAGCTCCACCAAGTTCAAGATGCTTTTGTAAGCCATAATACCGACCATTTAGTTTACCCCTAAAAAACTGAGAATTTAACCACGTCAGTGCACTGGTTTTTACATTATTAACTGAAGAAATATGGGCGACCTTTAAATATTTAAGACTAGGAAACAAAAAAATCAGTTGGCCCCAAATCAGGACGATAAAGTAAATGCCTAATGATTTTTCAATGAAACTTGCAAAATTACCCATGTTTGCAGGAACATTTTCATGGTGTAGGACTCTGGTGAAGGTTTCTGGGTGTCTTTCTGGTAAAGCTTTGGCTAGCTTTCTCAATAATACTTGCATAATAGGTAGATGTTATTGTTCTCTGGATCATGAGAAAGTCAGCAACCAAAATACCTCGTGCATCCCAGATAACTGTTGCCAGGACCCTTGCTGTTGATGAATCTGCTTTTGTTTGACCATTTCCTCCTCTTGGTAGTCATTGCTTTGATTGTGCTTCATCTTGAGGATTTTACTGGTTGCGCCAGGTTTCACCTTTTGTTACAATTCTTTAAATAAATGCTTTATGATCTTGGTGCCAAAACTCTGATCTTGTCTGAGGCTAATCTGGGTGATCTGTTTTGACACCCATTGAGTGGTAAGTTTACTTAATTTTTCAGTCAGAATTGTATAAGCTGGACCAGTTGAGATATCTGGTATTGGCTATTGTTGCTGCTGTCAAATGTCAGTCCTCTTCAGTTACGGCATGGACAAAATTGTTTTCCCTGTAAATAGATGTGAATGGTCTATTGCTGTGGGCTTCATTTTCAACATCGTCTTCATTCTTAAAATGAGTTACTCACTTGTAAATTGCTGATTTCTTTGAGATATTGTCCTCATAAACTTTTCATAAAACACCAGTGATTTCACCTTTCTTCTATCCAAGCTTCACTATAAATTTGATGTTTGTCCTTGTGTTAGAGGCATTTGAATAAGAGCAATTCCATGTTGCATAGGGGCTGGGTAAAATGAGTTTGAAACCTATTGGGCTGCATTCCCAGATTGTTAAGGCATTCTGTCACAGGGTGAGATAGGTCAGCACAAGATACAGGTCATAAAGACCTTGCTGATAAAACAGGTTGCAGTAAAGAAGCTTGCTAAAATCCACCAATACCAAGATGGCCATGAGAGTGACCTCTGGTTGTCCTCACTGCCACATTCCCATCAGTGCCATGATAGTTTACAAATGCCATGGCAACATGAGGAAGTTACCTTATATGGTCTAAAAAGAGGAGGCATACATTACCCCTTATTTAGCATATAATCAAGAAATAACCATAAAAATGGGCAAACAGTAGCCCTTAAGGCTGCTCCATCTACAGAGTAGCCGTTATTTATTCCTTTAATTAATAAACTTGCTTTCACTTTATGGATTCACCCTGAATTTTTTCTTGGGCAAGATCCAAGAACCCTCGCTTGGCATCTGGATCAGGAAGAATCTCTTTCTGATACAAATCTGAATTCTGCTAAAATTGTTTCAATTTTAGCAGAATTCATGATTTTCTGTTAAGGGGCTCTTTTCAAACTGATGTCTTAGCCTTCTTAGTGCCTCAAGTTAGATCTTTTTCAGACATGTTTTAACAAGTTAATATGAGTTGACTTTGATGTAAAAAATTTTGAAATCCATGCATAGTTTTTTCATAATATACATTTTTCCATAAAATTTTTGATCCCTGGTATATAATATATACATATGCTTTATTATAATACTTGTACAATTTGGTAAAACTGAGGTTCTGCAGTATCATTAGGCATATAATAATTCTGAAAAAGTTTCTTTAATGATACCTTGCTATTTACCTTCAGAAAACAACACTAAATTATATCTATTTAGGTCATGAAATTTTACATATTGAGTAGAAAATGATAACATTGAATTTCAGCATACAAGAATGAAGAGGCAATATGTAGTTCTTAATCATTAAATCTAGAATATTTTCTGGAAAAGCTTTCAGGAGAAGTGACTGGATAGAAAGACCTAAGGAATCATCTGTGTTAATTTTTTTTTTCCTCCAGTTGTTTGCTATAAACATAATTTAAGAACAACTCTGCAGAGGAGTCAGACCACCATTCTAGCAAAGAACTTAGTGATTCACTGAATACTCCTAATTTCAATTCTTATTCTCATTATCTGGGTTTAATCTGAAAAACCAGAAAAAGGTGGAAAGTAAAGGAACATTTATAAATGTCATTTCAGGTTGTAGGCGTTGTACCTTCCCTGGGGTTCTCATTACAATTGCCCATCAATGGAATTTGTAGAAAAAAATGTGATGCCCAAGGGAACACATTAGACCAGCTACAGGAACCTCTAAAGTATGATTTTCACTTTGGATACTCTAAGCAGGAGACAGACCTAGAACAATGAGCCTGGCCTGCTTTAGAATTGATGCCACCTTTATCACAAGTTAACTTACAGTTTAAAATAAATTCTGTTATTGCCAGAAAAATTGTGAAAAGGAATTGTCACTTATTAAAAAGGGAAATGGTTGGGGCTCTGAAATTTGTACTTATATCTGTTCTGCCTGTCCCTACAGATAAAACTATCATCAATTTCCCGGTGAAGAAATTGAGGCTCAGAGCATGTTGAACTAAAGGTCTACAAACCAGGTAGGAGGTTACTAGTGTTAGAGGAGCCATTTCAGGTCACATTTGTCATATTTTTATGAGTAAAAAATACATGTCTGTGATATGAATTCTTAACTAATTTCAGTGGAGTTGAATGTGATTGGGGGGAAAGACCCTGCCAAGCAATTGTGGCACAGACAAATCATGTGTTTTTTCCTGTTTTGTCTTTGACTGGCACTTTATCTTAGTTGCTCTCCTACCTAGTACCTGGGACCATCTGTCTTCTAGATGTAGAAGGCCTTCTGCTTTGGTATTCTACCTGTTTTACTCAGCACCCACCATAACCCCTCCCCCATCTGTGCTTTGACTTTCTCTTCCCTTCATATGATAATATACTACTCCTCTTTCCTGGACTTTTAAAACCCAAATCCGGGTATGTGATGGTCAGATAAGTCAATTCTTGCTGCTGTCTATCTATGAAAGTATAAAGCAATATCTTAACCAGGTCAAATTAAACATTTTTAAAGTATTCCTAGGGCTGGAGCACTACCTCATAGGAGTTCCATTTCCAGTCAAGGATGCTTACCTTTAAGTCAAATAGGTAGAGGCCTAACCCGCTTATATATAAAGTCAGCCCTGAACATTGGCATTTATTTAAATGCCAATGTAAAGGAACATTTGTAGACCCTTTAGAGACACTCAAGTCTTCAACACTCACACAGAAATTCAAATCAAACACACACACTGACATTTCTCCACTGCTTCCCTAGATGCTCATAATCTTTAAGGCCAAACTGATGTCAGGAGAACCCCAGAGAATGGAGGTGTTCCTATGGGAGTTTGTCTAATGGAGCCACTGGCATTTCTTAGCCAGAGGAGTTCTAAAAGTGATGCCTTTGCAGAGTCTCCAGGGATTTTAGTTAGCATGGAACTCAGTATAGTTCAGACCAAATCCAAACTACATAAGAAATAGTATATGGAAGACTGGACTTTTCTGTCTTCTGTCTCTGAGCTATAAATTGGCATCTGCTTTGCGAGGGACATTAAAAAATCAAGAATAACTGTTACTACTAATATTTAACATTAAAACATTTTCATATGCTTGCCCTCTTTTGACCTGCAGAAATGTTTTTGTTTTTTCTTTTTAGATCTAAAATTCTCATGAGACTTAGAGGTACTGGGGCTTTTACTGTGACTTCTCCAAGGCCACCTAGCTGTAGGTTGACAGAATAATTTATTGAAATTTTAATTTGTGTTTTCTCATTTTTCCAACCCCATCTTGAGAGGGTAACCTCCCCTTTTTGTTCTGGGACCCATTGTGATGGAGTCAAAATTCAAATAATCCAATGACAAGTTCCTTTTTTGCTTTGTTTTCTAACTGGAACTCTTTGAGGGGATTATCCCAAGGAAATGGAGAGAAATTGAGAGGCTTCAAGGAAAAGGAAAGGGAGATTTCCCCGGGAGGCAAAGCAGCAGTGTTCAGAGTACCTCGGAGTAGGCGCTTCCACTTTTTCACAGGGCCTAAGGGTGGGGAGGCAGAGCCTCAAAAGGAAATGACTTCGGTCTGATTCACCTAGGAAGGCTGGGCTACAGCTACAAGGTTCAAAATTCCGTGAAGATGTTCTGCTGAAAAAGGTTGGCATCAACCTGCCTCTCAGGGACAACATGGGCTTTGAAGGTAGTCAGTGGTGGTAATCACAGATTGGAAAGACCACTGTAAATGTCTGCTTTGCATGAAATTACGGAACACTGATGTCATCCTGAAGTGGGGAGAGAGACCTTACAGTCATTGTGATTAGTTTGGTAAGGACAGGAATACTGACAGTTTTAATATGGTTTTAAAAGACCTGAGTTTGTTAAGTAAAATGTAAACCTCTTGAGCTGGGGAGTCTTTACTGCAAATTTGGTTCTTTGTATAGCACTTGTTGCTCAAGAAGTTTATATTTAGATGGACATTGAGAAAGATTCAGTAGTCACTTTTCTGTATGCTTGTAGCAAAAGAGAAATCCAGGCCCTATCTCTTATTAAATTATACAGGATTTAATTCTGTGGCTGTGTACTGCATGGCATTTTGGATGGCTGTATAAGTCAGCTAGTATCAGAGGTCAGAGATAGCCATATGGGCAGGGGCTTAAGACATACATGGAACCCATGAAACATGAAATTGATAGCTTTGTGTGGTGGGAGTAATGGCTTGTAAAACACATTGGAGGGGACTGCAGGAATTGCTTAAGAATCAAATTGCTTATTAGATTTGCCAACTCCTTGAACAACTTCTAATATTTTCTAGACAAAGCCATCTACTTATCCCCTCTGCCTTTTGATGGTGAAACATAACAATTTTATTATGTTGCTTCAGAGCTGAAAAATTTTCATGATTCTATGTTTCGGGAAAAATCTTTGATCCCCAACTTAAGCTGATGCTAAGAAATAGCCTACACATTTATGTGTCGTATTTGGTCATTACACTAAAAAAACAAAAAAGGGAGGGTTTAAGCAAAAAAAAAAAACACACAAAAAAAAACCTCTTAATCCCTTATCTTCTCCATCTGTTCCTCCTTGTATTCTCTTTTCAATATGTAGACCTTAGAGAAACAACCCCAAATTACTGTTGGGTGAAACTCCTACTTGATAATGACATCCCTTAAGTTGGCAAAAACCTGCCAACATCTGCAAGCTTCTCTACAGAGTTGTGAGCCAAAGTTTAAAATCATGTGTGCCAGTGTTGTGGAAAATACAATTGATTCCAGTCTGATTGTGTCAGTTCCAAACAGAGACAATATTGATGATGCTGAACAGTAATCTTATTGGGCTTGGACCCAACTGAACATTGGTCTTTGTCAACTCATTATTCCTCTATCAGAGGGATCTCCACAGATTGATCTTGCCAGCACCTCGATGTGTCTTACAAATCACTGTTCTCCTGTTGGCAGGCAGATTTGAGTACTGCACAGTAATTGCTGGGCTTTTTTCCCCTCTTTCTCTGCCTCACTCCCTGCCAGAAGACAGTGACTGCCTAGTGCAAGTCTTTGTCATATGAGAGACCAAGAAGGTCCTAACAAGATAGTTAGGTAGGTGTGCAGTCCTTGCTGATGCCAAGAGTTAAGGCTATACCACTGATAGTTTTGGATGGGCAAAATAAGTATTAAAGCCTCCATTTTCTCTTGCTATTATAATTAGTGGGGTCCCTGAACTTTCCAGAAGTGTGCAGCAATGGCTGTAGGAAAGTTCTCCACAATAAGAAAGGTCTAGTTTGGATGATTAGCGTTGTCTCTTCGTTTTTAGCAAGTTTAAAGTGTATTATCTCATAGGTAATGGTGAGCGGGAATGCACAAGGCATTGCACATAACATTTTAGACTAAAGACACTGTCTTTTGTGATTTGAACTTCCCTTCCTCAGTGCTAATTTGACATTCCCCAGAGACATAAAAGCCCTCAGAAATCAAAATTAATTCAGTATAAGATATCAAAATGTAAATGAATTTCAGGTGGATTAATCAGGTCTTTATTATGGTGCCAGTGTTAGTTTTCTTCCTGGAGAGAGCCTTTGCTAGGCAGCATGTTTTTGTCTTTGTTGGATTACCTGGCTAACTGAAAGGGGGCAGCACCAAGGATGATCCAGTATCATGTGGCTTCAGAATGTTTGTTCTGCGAATTTGTAGCACTTTGAATCGGTGATAGCAAGTTAACTTCCAAACTTCTAAGCAGTCAGTGCAGACAGGCCCAAAACACTAGAATATCTGTGGTTTAAACAGCAGAGGCTACTTGCGTGGTATTTCCACATATGAGAAATGGACACTGAGGCCTCTGGCTGGGATTTCTCCTTTCTGATTCTCTTTAGCTCTTATGCTTTTCCCACTCAGACCAGTATCCTATGAAGAATTACAATGCCTGAAATAAGTGATGTTCAGCAAAAAGAGGTCATCTACGAGCTTAATACAAGTGAAAATCACATGCCAAAAAAAAAAAAAATTGTATACATGTCTTGGAGGTTCCTGATAATAATGTTTGTGAAACTAGTAGAATATTAGATACTGTAACTTCCTTCTTGCTGTCTATTGCTTCTGAAGTCAGCAGTGGGTTCTTCGCAGGAGCCAAGCCTGAACAACAAACTCTATCAGGAAGCCATTTGGTGTTGCACTGATGTCAGTTAGAGAAGCTGAAAGTGTGCAGCCTCTCTACTGTACTCCCTAAATGCTGAGTCACTCCCTGCCCCTGACTATCCCAAGGACAATAGTGAGGGAGAGTTCACATAATGAATCAGCCAAAATAGAACTCAGCGCTGCTGCTTTGATTTGACTCTATTTACTTGTCACACCTTTCCTGGGTTAGAGAAGGTAGCTGACTGAGTTTTGAAGGGCCTCCTGCTGGGTGGCAGGCTGTATGGGAAGGCAAAAATAAAAGATAGCTGTGCCCACATATATCAAGCCTTATTATTCCAGCAGAACTTGAAAGCAAGATTTATAGCAGAAGATTGACAATGCAGATAATGGAGAGCTGACTGATCAAAACCCATTTGACGCCATGTCTCCAGCGAGGGGAGTCGGGGAGGGGAGTACCAGGGCAAAATGTCACTGTCTCCTCCCCCTCCTTCAGTAATACTTTATGTGGGTGAAAACAGCACAACTTGGTCATTACTGTCAGCCTTGAAGACATACTCAGTGACCAGAAGAAAGA
Source organism: Saimiri boliviensis (assembly GCF_048565385.1). Taxonomy (NCBI): domain Eukaryota; kingdom Metazoa; phylum Chordata; class Mammalia; order Primates; family Cebidae; genus Saimiri; species Saimiri boliviensis. The sequence goes on along the minus strand of NC_133450.1, from coordinate 118,288,786 downwards.
TGAGGGGAGCATCTTAAGGATTTCTGTTTTATCTTGGTTTTTAGGTGAGCTGATTGGATTTGTGAAGGGGAAGCCTGGCTGAGAAACTGTGTTTTATTTTTTATTATTGACTTAACACAAAAGAGCAAAAAACCTTTCTCTTTTCAAAAATTGGCAGACATTGTCACATCAAGGAAGTTTGATCATTGTAAACAGATCACTATAATTGTAGGAAAATATTGTATGACAGTGTTCAATGGTTTGAATGTTCAAGAAATAATCATATATCACTAAGAAAAAGTAAATGAACGTTTCACTTAGTAATAAAAAGTTCATACCTAGAAATACTGTCTTTTTTATCAAGTTATTTGAGGACTAGCTTATTATATTTTTTATGGTAATTTCTCATACTTTATTTGGAACATCTACCATAAATGAGTAATATATATACAGAATTTTTGAAGCTGAGAAAATCTGGGATCACTGGAAGCAAAAGTGGTCTTAGTGCCATTCTCTTAGACATGTGTTTATTGTTACCTTGACCGCAGATACAGTTGAGGCTGTTGGATGACTTTTAGCAATTGCTCCTAGTTTTCAAAGTTCTAAGAAATAGGATACAGGAGACTTCTCAAACTTAGAAAATTTAAGTTTGTCTTTAATCCTACTCTAAGATAATTATTTTAAGTAGGAAACTAAAGGATAACATGAGGATTCTATAGTTTTCAAAATACTCAATTCAGAAAGCACTGCTAGATATGTTTCTTGAATTCACCAAAATGAGTTGTTTCTCAGTCCCCTCTTTACAGATGCAAGATATCCTGTAGCTGTTTTGCCCAAATACCAAAAAAAGATGCCACAAAATTCTTGCTTTGAGGCCTACACTCCTTATATCAAGAATCAGGACCAGGTTCATTGATAACATGTCACCTGTGCAGTCACACAGGGCCATGTGTTTGCTGCTGCTGCCACCTTCAAATTCTTACACTTTTGAACAAAGAGTCCCACATTTTTATTTTGCAAAGGGCTCCACAAACTCTGTAGTCAGTCCTGTCAGGAACCTCTGATTTGCTATTACATTAAATCCCTCTCTTCCTACTTCTGTCTCTTATGGTGGAGATTTGTAGGTGGACACATAGATGGGGAGTTGTTTGCTTCTTAGGTATGTCTCCTGGCCTGGTCTCATGCCCAGCACCCAGAGAAACACAGCATCATATTCCAGTCACCCATAGGGCTGTTAAGCCTTCCCCAGTGCTCTTGGTAAGAATCTTCTGGCCAGGTGCAATAGCTCACTCCCGTAATCCCTGCACTTTGAGAGGCAGAGGCGGGTGCATCACTTGAGGTAAGGAGTTCGAGACCAGTGTGGCCAACATGGTGAAATCATGTGTCTACTAAAAATACAAAAATTAGCTGAGTGTGATGGCAGGTACCTGTAATCTCAGCTACTTGGGAGGCTGAAGCAGGAGAAACATTTGAACCTGGGAGGCGGAAGTTGCAGTGAGCCAAGATTGTGCTACTGTACTCCAGCCTGGGCGACAGAGTGAGACTGTCAAAAAAAAAAAAAAAAAAAATTTCCAATGGAACCAGCCAATTTCTTCATCCTTTAATGTAACAGCAATTACATCTCATTTTAAGTTAGACTTTTCTTGTAGCATGATAAATGTCTTATAAAAAATAAAGAATAGCACCTCTTCCTTAAACTATAAAACAAATCAGAAGCCTCGTAAAAGCATTCCTTGAATACAGCAGGGAAGAATATTGAAAGAGTAAATAGCCACCTACTACCAAAGTGCCAGTTCTAATTTTTAAATCCTGTCTGCCATAATGCCATTTGCAGATGTTTAAGGGAAGTTATTTGAACTCTAATAATATTTGGCAATACGGCTGTCAAAACTCAATTCCTAAGGGAACATACCCAGATGCCTTTGGTGGTTACCAGTCTGTGAGACTGCTGTTTAGTCCTGGCTTTCTTTTGCCAAAGTAGTTGTTGTTTGGAATTCTCCTCCAACATTTCTATCTGGTGGTGTGCAGCAGTTCACTGCTGAGGCTCTAAACAATTACTGTTCCTGTTTTGCAAATATTTGCATGATTAATTTTTCCTGATGTGTGTATTTCCAACCATGAGTACAAACAACTTTTCATTTCAAACAAGTGAGGAGGCACCCTGAGGGGCAAGATCATACATTTTTATGAAGTTGCTGCTGTGGAAACTTAAAATTTTTATAGAAAATTTCACTTTTGCTGGGGCAAAATGAAAATACCTGTGAAAAGTGCCTTTCATTTTCATAAAGTGATAGCAAGAATAAGATATATTTAGAATCTTATAGCCTTGGCAGAAGTTATGTTACCTTATTCTGTTTACATTTGCATAGCACCTTTCCTTACAGTAGGAGGTACTTTTTTTGAGACTTGTTTGTACTTCTGTTCCTACAAGGGAGAACCCTTGGGAGCTTTCCAAGTTATAAACATAATAAACCAAGGAAATGAAACCTAGGTTATTAAACAGTTTGAGAAAAAAATCCCTGATGTGTGGAATCAACGTCAGAAATTTCCGTGATAATAGGGAATCATAAAGATCTAGAAAGCATTTACTTTTTTAGTAAAGGAAGAAAATTTTCCATTTGCCAAGTGTTAGTAAAACAAATTTGTCATTTGAGTTTATATTTTCAGTCACCAATAGAATTTAATAGTCTGATCTTTTATTCCAAGAGTTGACCATTTCATTCATTTTGGAGTTTTAACCTGGATGATCGATCTAAATATGTAGAGACAGTGTTTTCCAAGGTGTGGTCCTTACATATCACCTTCTAGAGGAACTTGATGATTCTAGGTGCTACGAGGATGATCTTTTTTTTTTTTTTTTTTTAACTACGCACATAATTTAATGAGTAATTGAAAATATGTGTTTATGTTCATGTGTAATATCAACTAGCACATCAACCTCAAGTTTTAGTAAATCCTCTTAGCACTACCTTAAAAATATCCAAATATCATCCCAACTCACTATCTTTACACTATACTTGTGACTCATCAACCATCATGTTGCTGATAAATTTGGAACATAGTCTTCTAATTGACCTCTGTGCTTTTCCCAATTCTTCCCTAAAGTCCGTCGTCTTTATAGGAATGAGAAGGTTTAGAAACCAAAGTTAAGATGGAGTTATTCCTCTGTTCATGATCCTCCAATGGCATCCCATCTCATCATTAAATCCAGTGTCCTTGCCAGGGTCCACAAGCCTTGCCTTGTCTTTCCTTGGATGTTAATTTGACCTCTTAACATTCCCTTTCTTATCTCCTTTCACTCTCTTCCTCTCTACCTGCTGTACCTTCCTTACTGTTTCTTAATCACACCAAATAAAAGTTGGCTTCAGGGCATTTGGAGTCACTTTTCTTCCCCATCCCCATCTGGAATTCTCTTTACCAAATACATGCATGCATAGCTCTCTACCTCATTTAATTCAAATGTCACCTGATTTGGCTCTTTCCCTGATGCTTTCATTCTCTAGACCTTTCCCTGCATCGTGTTTATAGTAGTTACGCCCAGTGGTAGATTGAGGTAATGTATCTGATTAGTCATCCCATCCTGTATCCACACTCTACCCCATGTAATTTGTAATTTCCCCAACTCTGATGATGAACTTGGCCATGAGATTTTGTTGGTCAATGGGATGTTGGCAGACACAACACGTGTGCAGGCTTGAGAGCCTGTGCTTATTTTTGTTTGATTGTTATTCTTCTGGAATTTCCATGAAAATATGCTGGAGGATGAAAGTCATAGAGCAGGACTAAATCACCCCAGCCATCCCAGCTTATGCATCCTAGATCAACAATAGCCAGCTGACTTCTGGCTGTATGAGCAAATTCAGCCGAGATCAGAAATGCTGACCAGCCAAGCCCTAAACAAATGACCCACAGACTCATGGAGGAGATAAATGCTTATATTGTAAGGCACTCAGTACAGACGTGCTTTGTTATGCTGCATGATTGTGAAAAATAGCTCTTACATTCCTTAATGATACAACATTTTCAGACTTTGTCCATTCCGGATTATAAGTTCTCAGGAGGAAATGCTTTGTTAAATTTAGTAACTAGCAGATGACCTGGCCCATAGAAAATAATTAGTTAATAAGTTTGTCAAACACAATGCATTTTGTGGAAAATCATGCTTAAGCATGATTTTAGCATGAAAGTAGGCCTCAATGGATTGCCATAGCACTACCATGTGGACTGCAAGTTAAGTCATAAGATACTCCAGGGTTTTGGTGATTTAGCAGTCATGATGTTCTATTAATGATAATGGTGGTAAAAACTGCCTTGAGGTACTCGGGTATTATGTCATGTCATGCTTTATACCATCTAAATAGTTAAGCAGAACTAGAGATATGCAGATGATTTTTATGAAACCTCCACTAACATTTACCATAATTCTAAAATATATCAGATAAGCAACTTATACATAAGATCTCCTGAGTTTCCTGATTCACTCAGGAAAACACTGTGATGACATTTTCAGAACTGCGCAATTTACTGCTCCTCCTTAATACTGTGGAATGGGTAGCCAGAAGCTGCTCTTAGGTCAGTTGCCATTCACTGTTGCATATGACTACCTATTGAGCACCTAGGATATATCTAGCTCTGATATTGGAACTGGGAATACAAAACTAAAAGCCATGGTTTGTTTATTTTAAAAATTGAGTCACACTTTCTGAAAAAGCACTCAAAACAATAACAAGAACTAAGCTGGGGAACAGGGGTTTCAAAAATAAAAATCTCTCTCCCCAGTTAGTCTCGAAGTTGCAAGAGTCTGCTTTTATATCTCATTGATTGAAATATTAGTCTCAAGATCCCCATTCACTCACCACTGAACATTAATTTATAATTTGTTAAAATGCTTGTGTCATTGTGAACAACTTATTCAATTTTCAGAAATAAGATAATTGAAGGTATCCAACTAGCATTCTTAATTCCAACAACAGAGCGTAAGTGCAAGACTTCCCTCACAAAATTTATAAGATAATAGAAGTGACTTTCTTGACTTTTTACCACTATGATTGGAACTATTCTGTACCTGCTTTTCAGAACATAATTATTTTGGTTTATATGATGTTGATTATGGCCCCACATACATTTGTGCTAGATGATGAATTTGTATTTCATCTGATTGTACAACTAATCCAGGTGTGCAAAGATGACCTCCTGTCACATGTTTGGTCTCCCCACATATATGTGTAGTGTGTGTATCTGTAGTACATTAAACTCCCCTTTGACATTTCCCTTCCAGATTTTACTACTGTTTTAAAGTTTTTACTAACTTGAAAATTTATTTTAGGCATTAAATAGAATGTTTTAAAGCCAAAAATGACTACTAAACTCTGATTTATGCATTCCTTGAATGCCATAGAGTGACCATATTACCGATAAAATATGCACCAATCAAATAATCATATGTAAATCAGATTTATGTTTTATGAAATTCTCTCTTCTCTATTCATAACAAAGGTAGTAAATATTTTTTAATTTCATGTGTCTTAGCTGCCTGGCAACTTTTTCCTTTCTGAAACTAAAATAAAACCACAATTTAAACTCTTAATGTTAAATGCATGGTGAATACCTATGAGGGAGATTACATATTTTCTAAATATATTTCAACTCAAGTTGTCCCTTTATGGCTCTTCTAACTGAATATTTTATAAAATGTACTCAGGTAAATTCTACCTAATGTATAAATACGTGTATCATAGCTTTATGCCTGACCTGAAGTACTGTTTCACCATTTGGTTAACTAATTCACCATGTATTGAAGCCCTACTGTATTTCTGACACTCTGTTGCATTGAGGAGGTAGATCCAAGATGGTCTTGATATTCCTTACTTTTTTTTTTAGTATATAGACTAGTTTTTAGTAGGTAGTACTGATCAAAAGCAATAGTAAAACCAAGTAATGAATTTAAATTTATAAACCAAGTAGTAAAAGTAATAAAATTTGTAATGGGGCAGTCACTGAACTCAGTAACATATGGGTAGGCAGAGGCTGGATATGTTTCTTCATTTCTCATCTATGTTCTCTTCCTTTTCATTTCTTGTATTTCTCCTTTGACCATTATCTTTTCTCATTTCAAATTCTTCTCATGTGGTGATACGTTGTCAAAGTGCATATATTTGTATCTTTTCACTGACTCTTAAATTGATCTCATTAAGTACTGTACTGTTAACCTGGTAATACTTAAATTGATATCTCATTAAGTACTATACTGTTAACCTGGCATTTTGCCAGCTGGCCTCTGAGCTTGTTGAGGGCAGGCATTGATTGTATTTTTCACTTCCTTGCAACCTTCAGGGTACCTTACCTTGCACAAACCAGTTGTCTGGTAGTTCTTTGGTAGTTTGATGTGATTAAGTTGTTAATTTCTGACTACTAGCATTGCTTATGACGAGAAAGATTACTATTTCCTTTGGAGGCCCTCAGGTAAATGTTGCTGCACTAACACAAACGAGAGGTAGGATTCGGTTCCTATTGGGGAGGACCTGTATTTTTCTTGACACATAATCTTTTATATATTCATGCAGTACATGTGATATTTTGTTACATACATAGAATATGGAAGTATTTATCATTTCTATGTATTGGGAACATTTCAGATTCTCTCTTCTAGACACTTTGAAATATACAATATGTTGTTGCTAACTATAGTTACCCTACTCTGCTATGGAACGTTAGAACTTGTAACTTCTATTTAACTGTATGTTTGTACTCATTGATCAACTTTTCTTTATCTCTCCCTCCCCCAACACACCATTCCCAGCCTCTATTAACTATCATTTCACGATCTCCATGAGATCAACTTTTTAGCTCTCATATAAGTGATAACTAATGCATTTCCAAATTGGCAGTCTGGCTGGGGAGAAGGTATTCTTTGAGCCTGAGCTGAGATGACATATTTGAACGTATATACTCCTATTTTTCAAGCATCCGTATCAAAAATTTTGCCACGATTTAAATCTGATTCAGGTGGTGAAGCATCTGGAAATCATGACATTTACTGAACATCATAAATTGTTGACATATAAAGCTTAAAATTATGTAATGTGCCGTTTTGTGCTAAATCAGATGCCATCTTATGCTAGATTCTCCTGTAGATGAAAAGTGGCAGATGCCAAATATATAAATCATGAGAGCAATAAAGAAATACGACTTTTTAAATTAAGGCATTGGGGAAAATTTGTATTTTATTTTGGTTTTGAAACTTCTAAATACATCTATCAGAACATTGTTTAAATAGTCTAATTGTGTTCACAACTTAAATTTGAGTTTTTAGTTTAAGAGCAACTCTCTAGTATTATATTGCATGGGCTGAAAGATGGCAGTACTAATCCGGATAAAATTATTTCACCCTTTTTAAACTTAAAGGGAAGATTGGTTGCAGCCCTGTCACTGCAATTAGAGAATTAGAAGAATTTGGGTTAGTTTGAATCTTTTGTTTTGTACATTCCTAATCCATCTTGGTATTTTGGGGGCAAAAAGTTATAAGAAGAACATCTGTTGCTACTCATGTCATTTTTTATGTACATCAAAATTCATAATAGGTTAGAAGGGACTCTTGCTATATCTTTTAAAAATTGTAGTCCTTAACCAAAATTCTAAGGATTTTACATTGCTTATTTCATTAAAATTACCAAGAAAACAGTGTTGTTTCCCTCATCTTTTTCTATTTCCATTAATAAAACTCTATTTTCTTCCCTCCCATTCCTCCCAGGTAAGGGCTTGGCCCCCTGTTCCCTCCCCATCTCTCCAAAGCCCCTCTGTTTATGCTCTTACATTTTCTCCTTTCCAGTTTACTAGATTTTTACTTTCATGCCTACTGCCTTTCTGCTTTCCATCCTTGGTTATCCAACTCAACCTTAAATTTTCTTTATGTCCCTCTGCTAATAAACATGGTAACTTTTAAATTAAACAAATACTTAATACAAAACTTTTTCCCCTTTCATTCACAAACATACATTAAGCACCTATTATACCAAGGCCAGGCACTGTTCGACACATTGAAGATACAATGGGGGGAACAAAGTGGTAGAGGTTCCTTAGCTAATGGGAACATAAATTCTATGATGGCCTGATGCAAATAGGCGTTAATAAAAATCAGGTAAATGTGTTATATAGACTTGCTAGATTTGGCAAAGAAAAATACCATATGCTCAAATTTGAATTTGAGGTAAATATTAATGTAAGTATGTCCCATGCAATATTTGGGATTAAAGTATAATTAATAGTGATTAGGGTGCTATTTGAAACAGTTTCACAGTTATCCCTTCACCAGAGATTCAGTTTTTACCCACAGTTACTCTCTGTATTTCTGGTGTACCATCTCTAGCTCCTGTACTCCAATCTCAGCTGATACAGATTTTACTCATTCTCAAATTACACTTTCTTTAAACATTTTGTTGCAACAGTGCCAGCTCAAATACTCTCATCTCTTATAAGTCACCTTTACAGTTATACCCACATTACCCAATTGACATTTTAAAAACATGACCTAGGGTAATCTCTATATTCTAGAAATTGGTATTTCAGTGGATCCACAGTACTCTACTGCCATGTTCATGAACTTTTCTATGTGTGTGTTTCTTACCTTCAATTTATCAGTGCAGAAATTGAGGATGAAAGGTCTGGAATTAAACCGTCCAGGATTCAGGATCTTGATTCTGCTAATACTGGCGATAGGACTGGCTATGGGACCTACTGGTCAAAATATGGGACTTCATTATTGGACCTCACACAGTTTACTTGATGTGCCTCAGTTTCCCCATTTGTAAAAAGAAAATATCTGCCCCATAAAGCTTATAAATAATAAATATAATTACATATGTCAAATTCTCAAAGTACATTTATTCTCCTTCTCTTTCTCATTATTGTCATTATCTGCATACAATTTTTAGAATTTGGCAGACTATCAGCCAATGCAAAACTTCAGTATTAAGTGACTGAAATGAACAATGGCTTCTATAGCTTTGCTAAATTTTCATGTTTATCTTCCTCTCTTTTTAGTCATGATATGCATTCAGGAACAATGTACTTTGTATTGTTGTAAGAGAGAAATAATTTATTGATCATATAAACTGGGAAATGAAAAGAAACATTTTCTAAAGCAATTCTCTGGAAAAAAATCCAAAATTATAATGTGTAAATTCAGTGCCCTTCTGGTCTGCTCTCCCATCCTTTTTTGAAAGTAACTTTATAAAGGGCAGAATCAGTTTTTTCTGGAAGAGGACATTCTCTTAAAGGCATAAGCTTTGGGTCTGTAGTGAAAGCATTTGGTGACAATTATGATAGCCCCGTGATGATCTGTTCAAGAAAAATTAGATTATATGGCAGATTTCCAAACCTGCCATTCAGCAGGAAATGACTCATATTATGGTTTTGTAACTGATGTTTTTGGTATTATTTGTTGTAGTTATGTATGTTAAGTTTGTAAACTGAATTCTATACCTTCTAATGTTATGAGAAATAGAACATTTTGAGTTATATAATGGTGTAGTTTGGTCTTGCCAAAAGCATATAGAGGAATCATAGTATTTAAAAAAACAAAAAAATCAACCTGGCCAGGCACAGTGGCTCATGCTTGTAATCCCAGCACTTTTGGAGGCCAAGGTTGTAGGATCACCAGAGGTCAGGAAGTTCAAGACCAGCCTGGCCATCATTGTGAAAATCCATCTCTATTAAACATACAAAAATCAGCCAGGTATGGTGGTACATACCTGTAATTCCAGACACTCAGGAAGATGAGGCAGGAAAATCGCGTGAACCTGGGATGTAGATGTTACAGTGACCCCAGATCACACCACTGCCCTCCAGCCTGGGCAAACAGGCAAGACTCCATCTCAGAAAAAGGAAAAAAAAGTCGTATCTGCATAAGAAATTAGTGAAAAGGTAAAAAAACCTTATTACTGTAAAGCTATAGTATACTTACATTAATACAAGTCTATATCATACTTTTTTGATATGAGAATGAGAGAAATACCAATAAACTCGAACTGTAGTTAGTGTAGTTGAGGCTGAAAACTCCATTACAATGAAAGTCAAAAGTTACGCTAGATGGTACTCTGTTTAAAAAAATGTTTTGGGATAAATAAGAGCAGGTTATAATTGAAATAGTTAGAAATGGTTAAAATGTATAGAAAAGAAGATGGGAATAAACTCTTCTCTTAGCCATAAATGGCTTTAGTAAGTTCCTGCTTTGTGTCAGATCATATGAACACTCTAAATTGTATTTAGAAGCAAAATATATTCTAGAGAGGTCTGTGAACAACATTGCTCCCCTTACCCCAAATTAATTTGAGCTTAAAATGGCCACAAGAATTTTGAGGTTACAGCAAAAAATACAATTTGAACTCCAATATTCTTATACTCACATTAAGGATTTAATTACTACATGCGACTGAAACCAATCTTTTAATTTCTGTAAACTGAATTGTAATTTTCTATTGTTTTCCATATTCAAGATACCTTATTTATTTTCAGTTGATAGTAATTCTTTATAATTTACTTCCTTTTTATTTTAAATTCTAGATTAAAAGGCAGTGTAGAGACAGTGTGTTTGTCGCCTACATGTTACTTAGCATGACCTTTAAAAACATTCTATTTTTAGATAACTTTCCCAATTCTATTTTGTGTAATAAGGATCTATGCTGAGTGATATGAACAGAAAGAAAAGGCTTTACTTTTCCAAAATAAGTACCTGGATGTGGTATTTGCATCTCCTAGGTGAGGTTCTGACTATCAGAATAATTTGAGGGATAAACAGAAGCCTCAGAAATAATAGTCTCTCCAGAAAACAGGTATGCATGATTCCAGGGAAAAGTACATGAATACCGTGTGTGTGTGTGTGTGTGCGTGTGTGTACGGTGCTGGTTAGTGGGAGAAGTTTACTTAAAAGCTCCCTGATCTCCATAACATCCCACCACTTTCAGACCAACTAGCTGTTGAACAACAAAGCGTATCTGTCCTAAGGGATTTAGGATTTAGGAAACTCTCAAATAAGGAGGGGCACAGAAGGGATAGCAGAAGTGTTCCATAAGAAAAACACAGCAGATGCAAATGAGAGAAAAAAATAAAAAGTTATGATTTCATACTTTCTATGTGTGAACAAGGAGAAAATGAGGCTCAGAAAAGTTTAAAAAATTGGCTAAGGTGCTGCAAATTGGCAATGGGACAAAATGATAGTTGGAACTTGGTTCAAACACCACCAGACAGGTTTTTAATAAAATTCCTGAACCAGTCCAAAATTAATCTCCATTCTTTTAAAGTCCTCAGTTTGAATTACCAGGGGATGGAAAAGCTCCACTTCCTCTGCCAGCAAGGGACAGGCGCAAACGGCAGGTACCACAGCACTCTGTGAGCACTGGCTGGTCCCCTCACTAAGTCTTGAGCAGCCTGCAGTGACCTGCCCTTGAAGTGGTGGTTTAACAACCTTTGCCCAAGCACTCTCTGGCTCTTTGTACATCTTTAATAGTTTCCTTGACAGACTATGAAGAACTGCCAGATGACAGTTCTATTTCATTTTTGTCACTGCCTGGTGCTCCTTTTTTCTCTCAGGCTTTTTCTCAAGGGCATGATTCTATAAGTCAATGTGGCAATGTTCACGATGGGTATTGCTCTTTCAACCACTGTATATCGATGCAGTGCGAGCAAGTCACGGACATGTCAAGATTTCGAGCCTTCAAAAAAGTAATCAAGGAGTATTTTATAAACTCTAATGTCCTTTCCATTGGAAGCAAATTGAAACTGGGGATTGGGATCTGATATTAAGGGTTACTTTAAAACACTGCGGCCAGAGGCATAAAGAAAGCCCCTTTGATTAATATACTGTAGGATTTTGTTCGCTTGGAAAAAAGCACAAGTGATGTGCTTTTGTTCCCCAAGTTTTAAATAAAATGTTTGTCATTCTTGTACACTGTTTATTACTAATTGCACAATTATTTTATTATATGGCACATGAAAATATGATTTAAGTTTCCTCCTGCATATTCTATGTTTAAATAATCACTTCAGTCAAAAATTTATTAAATTACATGATTCTTTGCTAAACATAATTGAGATGTCAAGACTTTTTTTTATTAGTGCTGCATAAATGAAATAATTGAGGAATTGGTAATAAATTTTGCCTCTTGTAATTTAGAATAAATAAAAAACAATTACTGGGATTTTCTTTAAGAATGTGGGGTTCTTAAAGTTTTCTTTCATAAAATGATGCTGATAAGTAGCATGTTTCCTCAGCTAAAAAATGAGGTGGTTTTTCTTTGACATCTCTGCTATCACACATTGCATGGATGTGTGGATTTTGCGGTATGGAGAGGACAACTTAATTTCAAATATGAGTACCCTGGTACTTTGGAAAACACGTTTATAATGATCATTAACTTTCATATACTGTCAATTCTCAGCTTCTATACTAAGAGCAAGAAATGTCTTTAAAAGATAAGTAGTGCCTTTTTGTGGCTTTGTGACACACAAACGCTCTTTTGGACATCTGTAAGGCATTGTCTCAGTCAAAATGAGGGCATGAATGAGGAGGAGATATGGGCCTTGCTTTCAAAAAGCTCACCATCTAGCAAGGGAGGTAATGAACTTACATAGATTATTGGAGTGCCAACTTAAAAGTAGACACTGACAAAGTGATAGAGATTTGTAGAAGGCAAGGAGAGATGGATTTTTAGCTTGGGAGGCAGAGATGTGGGGGACATGAAAGGGAGACTATCAAGGGATTGACATTTGAGCTGGAAGGATAAGTATTAATAGCAATAGCTAACATGTACTGAGCTCTTGTGTGAACACACCTTCTCCTTACTCCACAGGCCATTTTCTTAACCACTAAACCACAGGATGTAGATATGAAGGAACTCGGGGAGTACATATTCTAGGCAAAAGAATACTGTATGATGGCCAGGCATGGTAGCTCATACCTGTAATCCCAGCACTTTAGGAGGCTGAGGCGGGTGGATCACCTGAGGTCAGGAGTACGAGACCAGTCTGGCCAACATGGTGAAAACCCATCTCTACTGAAAATACAAAAAATTAGCCAGACATGGTGGCATATGCCTGTAATCCCAGCTACTCAGGAGGCTGAGGCAGGAGAATCACTTGAACCCAGGGGGCAGAGGTTACAGTGAGCCAAGATTGTGCCACGCACCGTTGCACTCCAGCCTGAGTGACAGAGCAAAACTCCGTCTCAAAAAAACCAAAAAAACCAAAACCGTATGAGAAGGGCGTGAAGGAGACTGGCTTCTGTCTTCTAAGTCTTTTCTTCACTATAACGTAGGTACTACTGCATTTAAAAGATAGATCCACCCACTTTCTTATAGTAAATCCTAGTTATTGTACTTGCAGCTTGTAATGAATGCCAACAGCAATATGTAGCCTAAAAATAATTAGACACAGCTACACTTCACTATAGAATGTTTTGGACATGCAGTTACACATTTATTAACAGAATGTCACTCTATTCTTCTAACTGCGAAATCCTGTAATGAAGCCCAAATCTATAATAGGAATAAAATTATAGGGAAGGGCACTCAGGGTCCTTCTTAGTTGGACCTCAATTTACCTATTTGGTCTAATTTTCCCCTTTATACACCTTACTCTTCAGCTAATAAAATTACCTTTTCCTGCATGTGTCCAGTCCTGTCCCACAACCCACCATGCTTGTGTGTCTGTGGACCTGTAGGACTGGCTCAGCCTGGAAAGACTTACTCGCGGCAGCAAGAGCTGAAACCTTGTCAGGTTTTGTGAATCAGGAGTGAAATACATCCTGATCTCCTGGAGGGCAACGTCTCATGCCTTTTGTAGGTGTTTGATTTTTGATTACATTTCTGGGATTGTTTGTTGGCTTAGGACTGATTTGGAAAGGCTGTGTACTTACAAGTTACCTGACCAGCAGCCCCATCTCCTCAGTCCCTTTCAAGGGCCATACCCCTCTAGTTTGTTAAAAAATGGGATCATTTATTTTACCCAACCCTGGAGCTGTTCTTTTCCCAGTATTCCACACCAGTTCCCTCACTTTTCCCATTTTGCAGGCATCACTTCAGTTTTCTGTTTTTCATTTTTTGGTTCTTTGGTTCTCTTATTTTCTTTCTTTCTTTCTTTTTCTTGAGACGGAGTTTCGCTCGTTACCCAGGCTGGAGTGCAATGGCACGATCTCGGCTCACCACAACCTCCGTCTCCTGGGTTCAGGCAATTCTCCTGCCTCAGCCTCCTGAGTAGCTGGGATTACAGGCACACACCACCATGCCCAGCTAATTTTTTTGTATTTTTAGTAGAGACGGGGTTTCACCATGTTGACCAGGATGGTCTCGATCTCTTGACCTCATGATCCACCCACCTCAGCCTCCCAAAGTGCTGGGATTACAGGCGTGAGCCACCGGGTTCTCCTATTTTCTAACTCTGGGGAAGGTACTTATTTCTTTGCATTGTTACCATGTAATCCACTATTTAGGAAAACCCCTGGATCATTCCACTCCTATGAATTTACCCAAGAGAGATGAAAATACATTTCTGTACAAATAGTTGTAACAAATACCAAATGCCACAGTTTTCCACAGTGGCTTAATCATTTTGCATTTCCACCAGCTGTGTGTATGAGTTTGTTGTCAACACTAGACAGTGTCAGTATTTGTTATTTTAGCTCCTCTACTGAGGTGTGTAGTAGTATCTCCTTGTGGCTTTAGTTTGCATTTCCCTAATATTGATCTCCTTGTGGCTTTAGTTTGCATTTCCCTAATGACTAACAATATTGAGTATATTTGCATGTGCTTAGTTGGAATCCATATATATTGTTTAGTCAAATTCTATTTATATTTGTGCCTATTTTTTATTGTCTTATTGAGTTGGCTACTTCCACTATTTGTCAGTTATAAATAAAGCTACTTTAGGGTTTTGTGTAAACATAATTTTTTCAGTTTAGGTTGGGTAAATAGGATTGCAATTGCTAAGTTGTAGAGTAAATATATATTTAACATTATAAAAAACTTCCAAAAAGACTATACTGTTTTGTATTTTTAACAGTAATACATGAAAATTTCTACTGGGATTTTGGTTTAAAATGTATTGAAGCTATACATCAGTTTGAAGATGATTAACATATGCTAGTGAGTTTTCCAATCAGTGATAATGACATGTCTCTACCTTTATTAATCATCTTTGTTTCCTCTCAATATTTTAGAGTCTTATATATCTTATCAAATTTATCCATAAGTATTTCACCGTTTTTCATGATATTGTGAATAGTTTTAAGCTAAAATTTCTAATGCTTAGTTGCCAGTATATATAAATACAATTGAATTATTTCTACTGACCTTCTAACAGCTGATCTTACTAAACTCATTTATTAACTATAGTATCTTTATAGATTTATTAGAATGTTCTACACAGATGATCATGTTGCTTGCAAATAAAGTTTTACCTATTTCTAACCTAACATTTCTTACTTTGTTTCTTATTGGCAAGGACATTCAGTATAGTGTTGAATGGAAGTGGTAGAGGGAATCTTTCCTTGTCCTTGATCATACAGGGTCTTTCACCAGTAAGTAAATGCTAGTTGCAGTTTTTTCAAATATGCCCTTTCACAAATTGAGGCAGTTCTTTTCTATTCTTAATTTGATTTGTTAATCATTCTTTTCAAGAATTAATAAAGATTTTGGTCACATTTTCTTTCCTGCATCTATTAAAATTGTCCTGTAATTTCCATTTTGGTATGTTAATAGGGTGAATTATATTGATTGCTTTTCAACTGTTTAACCAATGTTGTACTGCTGGGATAAACCCTATTTGATCATGATGCATTAACTTTTTATAAATAAGTGTACCTCAGAGATACTGCAGGCTTGGTGCTAGACTACTGGAAGAAAGCAAATGTTGCAATAAAGCCAGTCACATACAATTTTTGATTTCTTAGTGTATACAAAAGAAGTTATATTTACATTATACTATAGTTTATTAAGTGTCCAATAGCATTATGTTTAAATAATCAAGTAGATTCCTTAGTTAAAAATACCTTATTGCTAAAAATGTGAGTCATCATCTGAGCCTTCAGTGAGTGATAATCTTTGCTGGTAGAAGGTTTTGCATTAGTGTCGATAGCTGCTGACTGACAAGGGTAGTGGTTGCTGAAGGTTGAGGTGTCTGTGGCATTTTTAAAAAATAGGACAACTAAGTTTGTCATGTTGATTGTCTCTTCCTTTCACAAAGGATTTCTCTGTAGTCTGCAGTGCTATTTGACAGCATTGAACCCACAGTAGAATATCTGTGAAAATTGGAGCCAATCCTCTCAAACCCTGTCACTGCTTATCAACAATGTTTATGTAATATTCTAAATCTTTATTGTCATTTCAACAATGTTCACCGCATCTTTATTGGAAATCAATTCCATCTTAAGAAACCACTTTCTTTGCTCATCCATAAAAAACATTATCCTTATGCATCCAAGTGAGATTGCAGCAATTCAGTTCCATCTTTAGTTTCCACTTAAAATTCTAGTTTTCTTCTCATTTGCACCACATCTGAAGTTACTTTCTCCATTGCAATCTTGAACCCATCAAAGTAAGTCACTCATAAGGGTTGGAATTGGCGTCTTCCAAATTCCTGTTAATGCTGACATTTTGACCTTTTCTCATGAATCATGATTTCATTAATAACATCGTAAATGGTAAATCCTTTCTGCAGGTTTTTGACTTACTTTACCCAGATCCATCAGACGAATCACTGTCTATGGCAGCTCTAGCCTTATAATATGCATTATTTTATTTATTTTTATTTTTTAGAGTTGTGGGTCTCTCTGTGTTGCCTACACTGGTCATGAACTCCTGGCCTCAAGCTATCTTCCTGCCTCAGCTTCCCAAAGTGTTGAGATTATAGGTGTGAGCCACTTCCCATGGCAACAAAATATATTTCTTAAATAATAACACTTGAAGGTAGAAATTACTTTTGATCCATGGGCTGCAGAACGGATGTTGTTGGCAGACATGAAAACAACATTCATCTTATTGTACATCTCCATCAGAACTCCTAGGTGACTAGGTGCATGGTCAATGAGTGGTAATATTTTGAAATAAATCTTTTTTTCTGAGCAGTAGGTCTTAACAATGAGCTTAAAATACTCAGCAAACCATGTTGTAAACAGATGTGCTGACATCCAGGCTTTGCAGTTTCATTTAAAGAGCACTGGCAGAATAGATCTAGTATAATTCTTAAGGGCCCTGTGATTTTCAGAGTGGTAAATGAACATTGGCTTTACTTAAAGTCATCAGCTGCATAACCCCTAAAAAGAAAGTCAGCCTGTCCTTTGAAGCTTTCATCTTAGGCATTACGTATCCTCTCTACCATGAAAGTCCTAGAGGGCATCTTTTCCAATAGAAACCTGTTACATTTACATTGAAAGTCTGTTAGTACATCCACCTTCATCAATGATCTTACCTAGATCTTCTGGATTGCTTTCACTTGGTGGTTTCACTTGCACTTTTGTGTTATGGAGATGGCTTTTTATCCCTATCCCTCATAAACCAAACTCTGCTACCTTCCAACTTTTTTTCTACAGCTTCCTTACACTTAAGGAAATGTTGTGGTGGGTTTGATTTTTCTATGCAGACCACTAAAACATACATACTTTCCTCATACATCAATAAGATTCCCTTTCTTAGCATGTGGGTGTTTACTGGAGTAGTACTTTTAACTTTCTTCAGAATTTTTTCCCTTGGATTCACAACTTGGCTGTTTGGTGCAAGAGCCCTAGCTTTCAGTCTATATGCCATCTTTCTCCATGCCTTTCTCACAAAGACTATAATCATTTCTAGCTTGTGATTTAAA
Organism: Saimiri boliviensis; assembly: GCF_048565385.1. Classification (NCBI taxonomy): domain Eukaryota; kingdom Metazoa; phylum Chordata; class Mammalia; order Primates; family Cebidae; genus Saimiri; species Saimiri boliviensis. Next base: position 118,270,960 of record NC_133450.1, on the reverse strand, counting down.
CTGAGAGACATGTGACTTATCCTCTCACTTGAAGACTTAGAAGCCATTGTAGGGTTATTAGTTGGCCTACGTTTAATATTGTGTCTCAGGGAACAGGGAGGCCTGAGGAAAAGGAGAGATAGGGTCTGGGTGGTAGAACCGTGAGAACACACACATCATTTATCAGTTGAGTTCATAGTTTCATATGCGTGGAGGTCATGGTACCCCAAAACAATTACAACAGTAACATCAAAGATCATTGATCACCAATAACTGTAACAAATGTAATAATGGAAAAAAACTGTGAGAATTACCAAAATGTGACAGACAGGAATTTGAACACATGATGGAAAAATGGTGCCTATGGACTTTCTTGGTGTAGGGTTGCCTCAAACCTTCAATGTAAAAAAACACATATGTGAAGCACATTAGAGTGCAATAAAACAAGGTATGCCTGTGTTGTCAGATTTCTTCTGATAAATCAGCACTTACTGTGCCTGTGTTCATAAGGGATGATGGTCTCTAGTTTTTTTTTTCTTTTTTTCTTCCTTTTTCTAATATATTTGTCTAGTTTTAGTATCGAGTCAATTCTAGCCATATAGAATAAAACTGATGTGTTCTCTTATTTTTTGGAAGCATTTATGTAGACTTGGTAGTATTTAAGCATTTGGTAGAATTTACAAGAGCTTTGGATATTTCTGAAAAGGTTTTAAACTATAAATTTATTTAAAACAGAGTTGTTCAAATTTTCTTTTTCTTCTTCAGTGAGCTTTGGAATTTTGTATAGTTTAGAAAATTTGTTATTTTACCTAAGCTTTTAAATTTATTGGCATAAAGTTCAAAATATTTTCTTTTATGCATGCAGTATCTGTAAGTATGAACCATTTGTTCTAGATCTTGGTAATTATTTTTCTTTGCATTTTTCCAATTTACTTTTGTTAGAGTTTTATTGATGTTTTCAAAGGACAGCTTTTGCTTTCATGATGTCTCTCCTTTTATTTTCATTGCTTTCATTAATATATCTCTTTTTATTAATGTTCACACTTATTTTCACTTTTTTGGTTCTTCGGTTTGAATTTTTAAAGTTTCCTAAGGTGTGTTGAGCCTTGTTTTGAAATCTTTCATGTTCTTAATTGTAAGTAATTTATGCTGCATATCTCCCTCTAAGGCCTGTTTGACTACATTTTGCACATTTTTTACATTGTATTTTCATTTTCACTCAAAGTACTTTCTAATTGCTTGTGATTTTTTTTTGACCCATGTTAGAGAAATGTGCTGCATAATTTCCAAATTCTTGGAGGTATCATTTAATTAGTAGTTTCTGCTATGATTGTGTTGTCATCAGAGAATATACTTTGTACAATTTCAATCTCTTTGTATTAAGATTTTTAACATGGGCTAGCTAGGCAAATATTCACTGTTCATTTTTTTAAATGTGTAGTTTGCCATTTTGAGATGTAATGTTCTGCAAATGTTGGTGAGGTCAAGTTAGTATATAGCGGTGTTCAAGTTGTCTTATTTCTAGTATCCTTCTGTTACTTACAGAGAAGGGGATTTTGATATTTCCAAGTATACTTATGAATTTGCCCATTGCTCTTTTCAGTTCTATAAACTTTTAATTACATTTTGAAGTTCTGTTATTAGGTACAGATACATTTAGAATTGTTTTGTTGGTATATTGTTCTCTTTGTTACTGTGATGTTTGTCCTCTTTGATACTAATATGGCTACTCAACTTTATTTTTTATTAGATATAGCATGATACATCGTTTTTCATTCTTTTAACCTTTCTGTGCTTTATATTCAAAGCATGTTTCCTATAGAGAGCATATAGTTATGTTTTAGTTTATTTGACAATATGCTCTTTAATTGCTGTATTTAGACCATTTACATTTAATGAAATTGTCATTGTCTTTTGCTTGGGTTTAATTGTGCTATCCTATTTTCTCCTTGTTCCATCTTTTATGTTCCCTTTTTTCCTCTCTTTATGAGTGTTTCTGGCCTTATTTTGGATCCATTTATATTTATTTCATTTCAACTTCATTATTGGTCAGTGTCTCCTTTTTAGTTGGTTGCTCCTGTTTTTACAGATTAAATAAAGTAATCCTTAAAATGGTTAACCACTTGTTGAAAATTACGTAAGAATTGAGTCAAAGTCCTTAAAATGTCTGCAAGGCCCTACATATTTTGGCCTTTATTGCCTCTTTGACATTTTTTTCTACCCTCTTTGTTATTCCCTCTGCCCTAGCCCTACTGGCCTCTCAGTTGTTTCTCAGACGTGCAAGATACTTTCCCAGCTTGCACCGACTATTTGCTCTTTCCAGAAGTATCTTTTCCCAGATGTCCACATGTCTAATCTCCTGCAAGTGTTTGCTCAAATGTCACCATGCAAGTAAAGCTACCCCAGCTATATTATCTTACATTTTATGTTTCTTCCCATTCCTCATTCTTAAGCCCTCATATCCTGCTTTATTTTAAAAAATAGCACATAAAATTTTCTTATGTATTATGTTTATTGTGTACATTTTTCTGCATTTCAGTAGAATGTAAGCTCTATGAGATCAGGAATTTTATCTGTTCTTCAAAGATGTATCTCTAACACTTATAATAGTACCTGGCACATAGTAGGTACTGAAGTATTTTTTAGATAAATCAACATATTTGGAAGTGGAATGCAAAGAAAGTAAATTTACTGTTTATGACAATTGGAATAAAATCCAACAATGTAAAAATGTATGCAAAATCTGTGCTTGAGATGGAATTACGTATGGATTTTATTAAAATGCCATTTAATGCTATTCAAACTCTGTTTTTATGGAAGAAATATAATTTAGATAAGTGATTTCACATAGCAAGAGGCTATATACAAAAAAGAAAAGAAATGAAAAACAGTGGAATATGAGGCTGCTTGTCTGGGTGTGATTCAAGCAGCTTTGAGCATTCTCAGTTTCTATTCTCTCCATTATCTAACAGAGTATAAAATTCCACGATTACGGAGTTGCACCTTTTAACTTCATGGGATTTTTTTGAAAGTTATTAGGCATTGATATTAAAATGTAAATACTCCTGAAAGGGGAGTAAATACACTTTAGTGTAAATGTACACTTGGAGATGTGTTGAAATCATGTTTAAAGCAGGTGGTTCTGAGAATGAAAACTGCTAGAAAACAAAGCTTTCTCATACTAACTTGACCAGCTTTATAACTCATGCTGGGAAAATCTTTTAAACTGGTCAGTGTAGCCATTGTATATGTACTATTGTTTATGCGTCCTAATGAGAAGGAGATACAGAGGAACTTTTTGATTGGCAGATATTTTTGGAGTATTAAAAACTAGATCATTTTGTATACTGTTCTATATATCATTCAATATTTTATATGATCTTTGATATGTGAATTTAGCATTAAAATATAAATATAGACAGTGGCTTTAAGTCTTTTTTTTTTTTTTTTTAAAGATAGGCCTTGGTGGGCAATGGCAGAAGCAAGGTTTTATGCTTATTTTTCCATTTACTGTGCAATGAGCTCCTAGGCTCATTTAAATCCGAGGCTCCTCATGAGTCTATGAATTTATTTGTACAAAGAAATCAGAAATGATGGAGGCAAATCTTGGGACTGCAACCTATCTAGAAGACAAAACATGGGAAGGTTGGGTGAGGTTTAGTAAATTCAGAGAGGAGATTATGTGTATGTGGCTCATACAAAGCTATGGGAAGTTGTAGGAGTTTCATTTCGTAAAGTGAAAAATAGTCTTGAAATAAAGCTTTGCAACATTCCCTTCTGACTCCTACATGGCCCCCGCTTGTAAATGAATGGTCAGTTGACAATATCTTCAGCAACTTAATATTTCTCAAAAGGATGTATTTGAAAGACGAGAAAAGGGATGAATGCTGAGGAGTGTTAGTAATTTTTTTAAAGCAGATAATTATCCAATATTTCCAACAGAAATATTCTGTTTCTGTACACACCTCTCATCTTCAATATTTTTTAACAGCCTCTCTGAGCCTTAGTAATATTGCATGCATGCTCATACCTTAGGGGTCTTTACTGTTGAAATATAAATGACCTTGTGAGGACTATGCAGTAAGCTTTCAAAAGTAGACTAAATGACATCACCTTGAAAGCAATACAAGGCTTTTGGGCAGGCATCCCCAAACATTTTACACAGGGGGCCAGTTCACTGTCCCTCAGACTGTTGGAGGGCCGCCACATACTGTGCTCCTCTCACTGACCACCAATGAAAGAGGTGCCCCTTCCTGAAGTGCGGCGGGGGAGCTGGATAAATGGCCTCAGGGGGCCATAGTTTGGGCACGCCTGCTTTTGGGAGTAGGCAGTACTGTTCATTTTCCCTTATAGACTAAGAGAAAATCACTTAGGGTTTGTACTTTTTCTACTTTATATTCTGACTCTGACATTCTATGTTTGACTCTTGAAGCAACATGAGAGACTGGTAATCTGGCTAATCTATGATTTAGTCATTTATTGTTAGATCCAGAATTACTCAGGTTAATTACAGGTCAATATTCTATTTAAGCCTCTAATAATCATCTGACTTCTTTTTGACCACAGAAATCCCTGGTAACTTAGTATTTGTCACGTAGAAGGTAATAACAGTTGACGTTTATCGAGTGCATTCCGTGAGGTAGAGATTATGCTACCTACTTTTTAAAAAGCAAACTTTTAATTTTAGAATAATTTGATACAGAAAGATTAAGATAGTACAGAGTTCCCCTATAGCTGACACTCAGTTTCAAATACTTTTACTTAAGGTCAGGCACAGTGGCTCACACCTGTAATCCCAGCCTATTGGGAGGCTGAGGTGTCCGGCTTGTTTGAGCTGAGGAATTCAGTACTAGCCTGAGCAACATGGCAAAACATTGTCTCTACAAAAAAATACAAAAATTAACTGGGTATGGAGGTGCATACCTGTGGTATCAGCTACTTGGGAGGCTGCAGTATGGGAGGATTGAGGCTGCAGTGAGCCCTGATTGCAACAGTGTACTTTAGCTTGGGTGACAGAGTAAGACCCTGACTAAAATAATAATTATAGGTACATTATTATGAGAAATGTACATTAGTATGGTACATTTGCACAATTAATGTGCCATATTAATGTACATGTACTATAATTTATTGATATTTTTAGGTTTTAACTGTCCTTTTTCTATTCCAGGATCCTATCCTGAATACATTACATTTAGTCATCATGTCCTCTTAGGCTCTTCTTGGCTGTGATAGTTTCTCAGCTTTTTCTTGTTTTTTGATGATCTTGACTGTTTTACAGAGTTTGGTATATGTTGTAGAATGTTCCTCTACTGGTATTTTTCTGATGTTTTTCTCATGATTAGACCAGGATTATGGATTTCAGGGAGGAAGACAATAGAGGGAAAGTGTCATTCTCATCACGTCATATCAAGGGTACATACTATCAAAATAACGTCACTGTTGATGTGTTAACCTTGATCACCTGACTAAGGTGATGTGTGTCATTTCTCTCAGCTGTGAAGGTTACTATTCTCCCTTCCCTTTCTATACTGTATTCTTTGAAAGGAAGTCACAATATATACCCTACTATAAGAAGTAGTGAATTATGTTCTGCCCCTCGAAGGTGGAGTATTTACATAAATTATTTAGAATTCTCTTACATGGGGCATTTATCTATCCTCTCTAATTTATTTACTTGTTTGCCATTTATATTATGGACTCATACTTGTTCATTTTATATTTTAGATTATAATCTAATAATACTTTACTTTCTGGTTCAAGTTATTCTAGCTTTGACTATTGAGAGCTCTCTCAGTTGGCTTCTGTGTCCCTTGAATATGCTCTGTTATACGGGGGGCGGGGGTGGTAGTGAGAGAATTCACTCTCATGCTGTCCACATAGTTTTTGGTACTATAAGTTGCTTCATGCTTATCTTGTACATCATCTTCTCTAGTCCAAGACTCAATCATTTATCTAAGATCCTTTATTCCCTTTATTGGAGAATTGGAAACCAAGATGTGGATACTAGGCATGCTCATTGTAACCAGCTGTTAATTTTTTTTGGTACTTTCAGCTGACAAAGCAAGGAAATGTGTGTGTATACTAACCTATTTATGTAAACATATTTATAAATATTTCTATATATAACCAGTATCTTAATTAGAATAAACATGAATTAATACTGATGTCTCCTAATTCACTGTATCATGGATCATTCTAGCCTTAATCTCTTTCCTATTTGTAACTTCCCCTCCGGAGTAAGAAACCTGGCTCCCAACATCAGCCATCTATGTATGCTTTAAATTCCAGTATACATGTATTTTGGTAGCAGAATTGTTAACTCATACCACCATGGGAAACAATTTAATCAATTAAGCATAGTATTATTTGCAGTTTCTGTTGTCTTTAGTCTTGACAGCTCCACTCATTTTCATAGTTGCACTAGAAAGCATTATTTTCCCTCACTTCCTCCAGTGAGAGTGTTTTATATATTTATAATATAGTAAGATTATTATGTTGCACATTACATCCTGGAAACCTCCAGGCTCCTTAATGATTTTTTTAAAATTTATGTAAAGGAAGGGTCACTTTTGTGTTGCACTGGGTGGTAGAAACAGAGATAAATGGGACTTCAGTGTGAGGACTTTGTTAGTCTGTCTAGTAGTTGGCCTGTGTTTAGTCTATGCTTGTAGCTGTAGGAGCCAGAGACTTCAAATTTCTCTAGTGTCCAAGTTTTTGTCTCCTTTCTTAATGTTGGGCTTCCCTAAATACTCCTCTTGAGAAAAAAATCTGCATCTTGCAGCTCTTAAGCTATAATCCACTATCATTATACACCAATGGAAATTCTGTTGGTGTGGTGATCAGATATGGGGAAGGGCACACATTCTCTTGTCTTCTGATTAAATCTCAGTCTTTCAGTGGGCCTGTATATCTGGACTGTGACCTTCACAAGTTTTTATTTCTCTGTGGCATAACTTTCTCACTCCTATCCTCACCCCACTCCCTTCTGTGACTACAGAATTTCCAGTCTATTTTCATGAATCCCTTACTGATATGGTTTGGCGACCCCATCCATTTGGTGTCCCCATCCAAATTTCACCTTGAATTACAATAATCCCCATGTGTCAAGGGTGAGGCCAGGTGGAGATAACTGAAGCATAGGGGCAGTTTTCCCCATACTATTCCCATGGTAGTGAATTAAGTCACAGGAGATCTGGTAGCTTTATACATAGGAGTTCCCCTGTACAAAGATAGACAAGCTATCTTTGTCTGCTGACATGTAAGTTGTGACTTTGCTCCTTTTTTGCCTTTCACCATGACTGTGAGGCCTCCCCAGCCATGTGGAACTATGAGTCAATCCTCTTTCCTTTATAAATTACTCAGTCTTGGGTGTCTTAACAGGATGAAACTAGATTAGTACACTTACTCTATAGACTTTTTAAACTTATATGAAACAGGAAGGCTATGGAGAGGAGGAGAGGGCTGATGCTGGAGAAATGTGGCCTGGTGGTGTGAAGGAGCCAGCTGAGATAAGACTCTGCCATGCTTTCTTCCAAAGTTACTTCACTTTTCTCTTCCTATCAGCCTTGTAATTTTTGTTGAAAAGCAGTTATGTTGTATTGAGTGATAGGAACTGGTGTAAACAGAGGATTCCCTGGCAAAGTTTTCTCTCTCGGAGAGGAGGTCTTTGCATTATAGCTTCATTTTCATGCTAATGTTTCTACATATGCCTGAAGATGGAATTATTGAACAAACTCAACCGAGATGAGGTTCTTTTAGTAATTTTATGTAATGAAATACTTTGGAATGGATTCAACATGGACCAAAAGTGCCAAATTCCATAGCTAGTTATATTTTAGTAAGCTTCAGAATCATTCTTAATGTATGGCATTGGCAATTTTTCGATATTGGAATATATATTTTCACTTTATCAGAGGTAATATAAAAGTACATATTCATAGCAAAAAATCAAAACTGCTACTATTTATGTTCATTCATATCTGTAAGTATATAGCCATGAATTGGAAAGGTTAAGTGATGTTCTTGCAGATTCACTATGAGGTGTGAGATAAAAGAGAACCATTACATTGTATATCTTATTGATGGGAAAACAAAAGTGGGTCCTGTGGATTGTAAAATACTATGTCAAATATAACTGAGCCTAGTAATGCATTTTTGCTAATCATTGTATTGTTTGTCCAAGCCTCAGCAGTAAGGTGGTTTGCTCAGTAGTGGCTCAGTGGTTTGTTTTCATGGCATTTGGGGGAACAGTTTTTATAATTAATGTTTAAATTATGCTAACAATTGTTCACAGACTTTCTTTAAAGAAGAACTTTGATCACATGACACAGAGACCTGCCAGCCTGCCAGGTCTAGGAAAGTTCATATAATGTCAGTAGCATTAAATAACCTGAAAAGAGACAGAAAAATACAGGTGTGATGTTGTGCTTAGGTGATCAAAGTGAGGCTACTTCATGGCCAGTTGAATCTTGGATGGGCAAGCGTATAGCCTTTGGATTAAAGAGTCTATTTCCATAATGGCTTTGAACAGAGTCATCAGGTACATTTTCTGAGATATGAATACAGGGAAAATGGTATGACACACACCTTGTAACTGTAGTCACCAAAAAGGGGTTCCTGCTGCTGATCTTTGAAAGTCAACTGTCTATATCCAGAGATACTTCAAAACGAAGATGTACCATTAGAAAGATGGTAAACAGTTGCTCTGTCTTAGAAAAATTAACACATTCAGAAGTGCAAACAAAAGAGCCAGAGCAAATAGTGGAGATTACAATACTAAAATGGAGAGAAACCTCTAACATTCCTTGTTGTAAACATTCTTTTTTTTTTTTTTTTTTTTTTTTTTTGAGACGGAGTTTCGCTCTTGTTACCCAGGCTGGAGTGCAATGGCGCGATCTCGGCTCACCGCAACCTCCGCCTCCTGGGTTCAGGCAATTCTCCTGCCTCAGCCTCCTGAGTAGCTGGGATTACAGGCACACGCCACCATGCCCAGCTAATTTTTTTTTAGTATTTTTAGTAGAGACGGGGTTTCACCATGTTGACCAAGATGGTCTCGATCTCTTGACCTTGTGATCCACCCGCCTCGGCCTCCCAAAGTGCTGGGATTACAGGCTTGAGCCACCGCGCCCGGCCGCAAACGTTCTTAATCTAAGATTCATGCTGGGCCTTGGGAGGAAAAAGAAAATTTTCACAACCCTTTCGAAGTTATTGGCGAAATCGGGCATGTAAGTCCATTCTGATGGGGTAAAGACAAGTATTTTAATTAGATTCTTCAAGTTATCTACTAACCAAAAATGTATAAGAAGGATTAAAAAATAAAAGATTTAAAAACAGTGACTTAGTTGTGTCTTTGAGTAGATACTAGGAAAAAATGTGTTTATAACCCTTAAACTGAAAATTAACTAAAATATCACTGGGAAGATCACTAGATTGGATTTTAACACCAGCTCTACTGCCTCAAATGACCTTGAACAAATTAAAATTCTTTTTAAAATAAGTATGCATAATGATACCTTCTTCTTGAGTTATAATTTTTAAGATGAGGAATGTTAAGTATAATTATAAAACACCTAGCAGACTGCCTGGCATATAGTGGGTGTTCAATAAATGTTATTTCCAAGGCAGGATTCCAGGGTTGTTATGGTATCTACAATATATTTAAAAATACTTTTTCAAAAAAATTTAGCATTGTGTGTATATGTGGGTACTGCCTAGTTTAAGTAACATGCTATATACTGTTCTAATCAGAAATTTGGTTTTCAGAGGTGGCCAGATGAGATGTTTTCAGAAGGTCCACTCTCTAAATGTGCCTATTATAAGTGCTTTTGGTTATATTATCTTTGATTAGCACCAGATGTTAGACTGAAAGCTAAAAAGAAATTTCCATTGGTGAAATTTGTGGTTCATTAGTTGGCATAATAAACTTTAAAAGTAGGCTTTTACTGGTGAAATGAGTGGTATTCATGGTATGTGGAATGAATGGAGTATTTTAGAAACACTTCCCACCCTTTCATAAATGGAAATTAAGAAACTAATGGACCTTCTGTAGCCTGTATCCTCAAGGATGGTACCTGTGGCTCTATCCTATATCTAGCCATTTATGCCAGTGTAGGTTATCAGGGCCATGAAATTCTGCTTCTAATGTTGATCCATCTGCCTCTGGTGACTCTCCTATATAAGATGTGGTAGGCATCTTTAAAAGGACAGAGAACTAGGGTTTCATTGAACTTACAAAACAAGCTGTATAAACTGTTCTGTGCCTGCTTGCTAGTAAAAATGTGTTTCATGAAATGTCAGTGTATCTGGGAGAACTTAGGAACTTGTTCACATTGGAGAGGCTATTGCTATAATTCTGTATAGTGCCTATAATTTTCTACCAAAAAGGTAGTAATAGGTGTGACCAAGTTGGATATAAGTCATTTTTCAGCAAGAGCCAAAATAAAACCTTCAGTATGAACAAAGTAGGGAAGTTGGAGTCCATGCACTAATAAACATGAAAACAGGTTCATCAGGCAGATGACAAGCAAAGAAGGGACAACTCAGATTAAAGGAGGTGAAAGGTCATAAATGTAGGCAAATAGGAATCAGGATGGCTGAAAATCTGAAAAGACAGGAGAAAGAAAACTTGTCAGCAGCCTCCAAAATACGTTGATAATCTAAGCCAAACTTTTGCCTTAGCCAGGGAGATGGATGCAATTCTTTTTAGGGGAATATGCATCTTTGAACATCTGTAGGTAGAAACAAGTGAGGTAGATGAGAGAGAAGGGCAGCTACTAGTAGATATTTTCAACATCAGGAGATCCTATAAAGGGATTTTTATTACACTAAACTCCATCTCATCTTGTTATACTTTTCTATCTTCCTTTAGAAGTTACTTGGAGGACATAAGTCCAACTAAAACCCTCTTCAGTACTGGTGGGAGTATACAATGATAAAATCACTTTGGAAAACAGTTTGGCTATTTCCTATAAAGTCAGTTAGCATTTGACTGAGCAATATCACTTACTGGCATTTATCCAAGAAAAATGAAAGAAGGTATTTATGAAAAGATATAACTATTGAATATCCATACCAGGTTTATTCTTAATAGTCCAAAGTGGAAAAACCCAAATAGCCATCAACTGGTGAATGGATGTGTAACATTTGGAACATACACACAATGAAACACTACTCAAGACTAAAAGAACAAAACTAATCAGGTGTATTATTTTACCAAATAATATGTTGTCAACTCTGTTGCATTGTTAGGAGCAGGAAATAGTAGAATTCTTATAAGAAATACACAGGCACAGAAAAAGAATGTAACTAGTAGGAATTTCAGGTATAGAGGTAAATTGGTAAACAAAATAGTTTTGGTTTGGAGAGTATTCTGAAAGTTCTCCAGGAAAGCCACAGAGGTATCTACTCCATTTGTGAAAGGTATCAACTTTGGACATTCAAATGACATAGAAATAAGGCAATTGGCTTTTTTCTGGATATCACTCCCTTAAGAATTGGGAACATTGTAATCAATATTTATAATTTTTTTCACTAGCTTCTTCCATTTAGAAAAATAACACTGGTTTCTTTCTCCTTGGAAAATAACTAATGCTAAGACCACCTAAAATAGAAGCTGCCATTTAAATTTTTAGAGTAGGAATGGAATTTCATTTATGAACTCTTGTTTGCTGTACATAAAACCAAGAAAAAGCAGAAGAGAAAGAGACCTTTTGGAATCTGTAATGGAGCCCCTAAACTCATATGAATCTTTTTGTACAGATAGGAATTTGTTGGGAGAAATTCTCCACCAAAGACCAAGAACATAGTCCTATGGCATTTGAAAGCTGAAATTTATAGGCAGGCTAATAACTAGTTGAAATGTTTCTATTCTATTAGTCAGAGGATTAAGACTTTAAAAGAAATCACTTGGTTTCTTTACATATAGACCTTTATGTCAATAAATTATGTATTTCACTAATTCTCAATAAAAATGAGCAGTAGAATTTAATGTTAGTTATAGGTGAAGTTTCTATAGGAACTAGTTCTAATTGTAGTTTGTATCCTTCTAGTGAAAAAGTCACTTTAACTGTATTGTTTCCCTGAATGTCCCTTCCTTTCTGAAGGGTGGAAAGGCATGGCACAGAATTACCGAAGGAAAGAATCTCTAGTAGCAGAATAAGAAACTTTTAAGATAATACAAAAGATACAAAATAAACCGTACCTTGCTTATAGGTGAGTCTCTAACCTGTCATCTGAAATAGAGGTATGTACAGAACTTTTGGTTAACCACTAGGCAGTTTTTGGAAGTCAGTACGTATATTCCACTTTGGGGTGGGTGGATCTCTATTGACTTTCTACGTATTTTAGCTGAGTCTACCTTATCACTCCAGAGGTAATGAAGTAAGAGATAGCAACTACAGCCAATAAGTATTTTGCATAGAATTCTATAATTACAGTCATATATTGCTTAGTGAGGGAGACATATTCTGAGAAATGTGTCATTAGGCAATTTCATTCTTGTGTGAATATCATAGGGTACTTACACAAACCTAGATGGTGTAGCCTACTACACACCTAGGCTATATGGTGTAGTCTATTGTTCCAGCACTACAAACCTGTACAGCAGGTTATGGTACTGAATACCATAAGCAATTGTAACACAATGGTAAAAATTTGTGTATCTAAACATATCTAAAAATAAAAAGGTTCAGTAAAAGGTACCATATTATAATCTTATGGGACCACCATTGTATATGTGGTCTGTCGTCTAGATATATTTGAAACATTTTCTCTTTATATCATTGTATTCACAAAGAATACACAGTATTCCATGTATTTTTAAAATTTGTATAAATAGTGTCTTACTTCATATACATTTTTTTTTAACTTGGTATTTTCCATACAAAGTTGTTTGCGATCTATCTAGGTTGATTTATGTAAATGAGAGTAATTAACTCATGTATGTTAATATAGGATGTTTTGTAGTAAGAATAAACCAGTTTATTTACTCATTCCCTTCCTTCAGACAATGTTGTTCTTTGCAAAACTGCCACAGTGAAAACCCTTGCACATTTTTCTGTCTAGCCATATGAGAGAGTTTAAGCATATAACTACATTAAACTTGCTGGGTCATAAGGTATATATGTATGTTCAATTTTAGGTGGAGCAGAAACTGCTAGTTGCCAACCCTGAAACCCATTCTGATAGATTTTTTTAATTGGACATATGGATTTCTGGAAGAGACATTTCTTATCCTCCCTTGCTTCTAAGAAAGACCATTTAACTAAAGTTTGGCTGATGGTATTTAAGGGGAAGTGTGTGTGTGACAGTTTTCAGAGTATTTCTCTAAAAGCAAGCTTGCATATATCTATTGTTCTTTCTTTCTCTTTGCTCCTTTCTTCTTTACTGGTAACAACAATACACCATAAGCCATATTGTAACACTATGGAGGTCTAGGGACCATCTTGGACTGTGAGAATAGGGATCCCACTGTGGAGATGTCAGACAGGAAGAAATTTGGGTACCTTCTTGGAGTTACCTTACCAGTGACAAACTTTATTTATTGATACTTTATTTCAGAAATATGAACTTATTTTACATAGAAGCACCTGTTTTGGGTTTTCTGTCACAGCCAGGTGTAATCCTAACTGATGCGGTCATACCACAAATTAATTTTCAAATGGCTATAGCTTTTAATACCCTAGTAAACAATAAATGACTTTGTATTTGTCGTATAATTGTTAAAAGCATTTTAATAACCATATCTCACTTTTATATGACGTGAGAAAGAACAAGTATATTAGATCCTCACTCTGCAGCTGAGAAGGGTGGAGCCCAGAGAAGTTCAATGAATTTGACCAAGGTCCCAATAATTTACCTCAAGGTAGCAAGTAAAGGTTATCAGGGATAAATATGGTGTCTCACAGACAAGTGCTTCATGCACCTGTAGGCTCTAAGCAAAAGGATATTGTCTTGAATGTGATCTAGTTACTCTGACACATCTTACCTGTTCTATTCTCAATTAATTTGCATAACATTGTGATGAAAGTCTCTCTTTAGCTGTCCTTTTGCTGAGCAGGAGCATATTGAGTTGTATGCTAGAATTCCCACTTTGGGCATTGGCATGACTCTCCCCAGTCTGAGCCAGCACAAAAAGCTAATTGGTTTACAGAGAAGGGAGGGGGGAGTATACATTTATCAGAGGGCAACGGCCAATTGCCTGGTCGCTTGGCAATGCTTCCCAGCCAATTTGCAGACTGAAGTTGGCATTGGATCTGAAAAATCACTGATCTCCATTCACAGCTGGAGGGTACTGGGCTAAAGAAGCAGAATTTGAAAAAGAGGAGAAAGCTGAGACCTAATCCTAATTTTAATTTTTTTCACATTTTTTTCTAATATTGAGCGACTTTGAGAAAATGGATTATTACTAGAATATTCAGGCTGCTGGGCAGGGTGGGAGAGGCTGTGTCGAGGGAGCTTCTGAGGATGGAAGAGAGTTTCCTGGGAAATGTCCAGAAGTGGTTGTTGAGTGGCACTTGAAATGGCCTGAATTGTGCTCCTGGCTGCTGTGCCTCCAGAAGGCTCTGTAAGAACATCTGAGAGTATACTTGCATCAGAGGGCACTTTGGGGTTTAGTTGATGTCAGGTCTGAGGGATCCCATCTCCTGCTAATAAGATGTTTACCACTCCCACCTTGTTTTGTCAACTCTTATGTCAATGCACAAAAGGCCCTTGAGTAGAGATGCATGTTTGGTCCAGGTACATGAAAAGAGGGGACTGTGAAGAAAGAAGAGAGACAGACAATTCTTCTTTCTTCACATGTATTTTGGCATCCTATGAAATGAACCCCTAGTCAGGCAACTTTAAGAATATTCTCTTTAAAAACTTCTACCAAATGTGTTTTCAGCTAATGTGGGAAATGAAACTACTAAATTCTAAATCTATTCTCAACTTCGCTAAAAAATATAAATAGGGGAAAATAACCTATATTAAGCTATCTGTGCTACAGAATGCAATTCAGTTCATATATGCCCAATAAATGCCAGCAAATTTTCCAAACCAGAATTTAACTATCTTTGCTTGATGTGGGAGGGTAACATACATACTTAATAAAATTTTAAAATCCAGGCCTCAGGGCTAAATGAAATTTAGTTCCTGCCTACTGAATTTCTCACTGCAAATAATTTACTGCATGAAAATAGAAAGCTCAAGGAACTGGAATTTCTACTGAAATTAGATAGAAGACTCTTACTCCATTTAATCAACTGATATGAATTGCTTGGCTCTGGGTGACCCCATAAAGGCTCTGTTTTTATTTGATTCTGCTGCCTCCTACTGATGAGGAGTCCATATGGAAAGACCCAGGACTGTGCTGTGAGATGCATGGTTCATGCCTTCATGATTCTCACCGGCTAGGGATTCTGGATGCCTAATTTCTAGTTACTGTATTGCGTCTAACTAGTTCTGAAATTGTGGGTGACCGTTTAGCTTCAGTCCCTTCTGGGTGCAAAATGGGAGAATGGAAGGTGTTCTCTAATACCTAGTCCAGCTTTCGTGGTCTGTGATTATCTCACAGTTCTCTCTACTGATGAGAGTTGCTCATGACAAAAGGATAATACAACAGTGTGATAAAGACTTTTAGTGCTTAGCCACGTCTGGTTCTCTGCTCCTTCCTGAATCCATTGCAGTTAGTTAGGGTCGTGTGGCTCTCTCTGATCAATGGACAATAAGTGTAATGTCAGTCTGAGCCAAAGAGAGGAACAGTGAGTTTTCCATGGTTTTTGTACCCTGCCATAGCAACCTTGCAAGTTAAATGTTGAGATAGCAGAGTCTTAAGATGGAAATTATGAGCTCCCTGACTAGAAAGTGTGCTGCTGTGGCAATCCATTGGATTTTCAAAGAACTTAGGAGGGTTAAAAACAAAGTTTGAAAAACTAAGTTGAATTTTTAACTCCAACGCTTCCCCATCTATATACAACAAATACATAGCATTGCGGCAAACACAGGTGGCTTACCCAGAAGAACCTATTTATTCCTCTGAAATGATTATTCACAGGCAAAGTCACACAATACATAACAAAGAGAGAAAGTGTTCCTGTGTGTGTCATTAAAAGAAGACCCAAGGAAGAAAAGGGCTAGAGATACTAAACAGAGTACGCAGTAATCACTCAACAACTGCTTGTTTAATGAAATCATAATACAAAGTTTCCCCACTGCTATATTTGAATGGGAAAAGGGTATGTGGGTAGGGTGAACTCGTTGAAAGCATCTCTGTATCCTGAGCACTGTAGCACGTCGTAGTACTCAGAAGTGTTTGTTAAATTCAGATGAATTGAGTGAACACTTGGATGGTGATGCAAGTAGTCGACTTTAAAAGTGACAATATAGAAATAGATGTTGGTCTCATTCCTGACTCATAGCTTATAATTAAAAATAGAAAATATCTAAATCTACACATGTATATAATTTCCATCCACCGTTCATTCATTTAGTAAATATTCATTGAGTACCTGCTTTGCCCAAAGTGTTAAAAATTGGAGATACAGGACTGGATAAATCCTCATTGAATTTACATGTCGGGACATGAGGGCTGGGTAATTGCAGGAACGGAGAGGTGGTGGACACTACATAATTATGTAAATGAAATCATGGTAGGTATAGCTAAGAGGAATAACAGGATGATTTGAGAGTATGTGACTAGAGGACACAATTTTGACTAGTGCTCAGGAAAGGTTTTCAGTTTTAACACACTCATTGTTCCTACTATTATAATTGGGTAACTCAGAGATTTGGCTGGATTTTTTAGGCCACATGTGAAATCTTGCAACTGTGGCACTGTGGCAACCAGAGTGGTGGTCAATGTGAAGAAAAGGCCAATGTTTGTTCCAATATTGCTTGAATTTTGAGGCAGCGATATTAGATAACCTAAATATTGCAGGACTTTGGTTCTGAGAAATAGAAAAAAGGAGTAATTCTGTCCTTTTTAAAAAAAATCTGTACTAAGTTTTGTAAGTGTTTTTTCTTTTTTCTTTTTTTTTTTTTTTTTGAGACGGAGTTTCGCTATTCTTACCCAGGCTGGAGTGCAATGGCACGATCTCGGCTCACTGCAACCTCCGCCTCCTGGGTTCAGGCAATTCTCCTGCCTCAGCCTCCTGAGTAGCTGGGATTACAGGCACGCGCCACCACGCCCAGCTAGTTTTTTGTATTTTTAGTAGAGACGGGGTTTCACCATGTTGACCAGGATGGTCTCGATCTCTCCACCTCGTGATCCACCCGCCTCAGCCTCCCAAAGTGCTGGGATTACAGACTTGAGCCACCACGCCCGGCTGTAAGTGGTTTTAATACTCTCTAACCTGGAATTCCTCTTTAAGGAGGAGAAAGTATTATTTTGCAGATGAGAAAGCTGAGACGTAAGGGAGTAAGCAACATGCCCAAAGTCACAGTTAATGAATGCCAGGGCCAAAATTTGAAGCCAATCTATTATACTCCAGAGTGACAGCATTTAACTCCTTCCTTTCACTGCACTGCCTCTCCAAATGCTGGATGCCACCTGACCAGAGCCATCTAAGTAGGGGATCTAGTTCTAAGGTTGATATACAACCTGGTAACAACATTACCTTGGAAGATTCTAAAGAAGCTCTCTAAATACATGTAAGGTGGTATTTTTTTTTTTTTTTTCTCAGAGCTTGGAACAAGTTGCTAAAGAACAGTTTTGGAGGTAGGCTTGGACTGATCCAATTTTTCACCTTTTTTGCTTGCAGTTTTCAGAATAACTATAGAATGTATTGAGAATGCAGTCTTGAGATAGGAAGAGACTGACCAGATAGTCTGAGTTCTGTTCTAGTCCTCTCTCCTCTAATAAACAGGATATCTTTTTCAACACGTTAGCTCAGTGAATCACGTTGACCCAAGGTGCGTAAAACCCAGAGTGGATTGCTTTCTGCGGTCCTTTAGATGCTGTGCAAGTGGGGCACCTGCAGACAAGAAATCTGTTCTGGATAGTGTTTTCTTGAGTCTTGGGTGACAAACTTACCCTGAATCCTGTTTCTGTTGTCTCTTGGTGTCTATTTGTAAGTAATAAACTCACTTTGTGCTGTTGTATATGTGTGTGATCTTTCTTGCTGTACTCAGGCAAGTTAGTATCCAGTGCACCATGAACCTGCTTCACAGAAGCTTATAGGAGAATATTGTTACAGTGAATACACAGACCCTTTTAAAGCAAAGCAAAATATATCCATGAAGGTTGTTTCTCTCTTTTTGTGTATTATCTAAGTGATTATATCTGCTATGGAAAATGATAAACCAATTAAGGTATTTGAAATTGTTAGAAATATGGCATTGCCTCAAGAATATTTTTTTCTACAGATTGACTTCTTAGTGAGTGATATCATATACCTGTCTGTCTATCTGGCTGGCTATCTGTGTACCTCCCTACCTGTCTGTTTTCGTGTGGTTTAGTATACAGTTGTTAAGATGTCCTGCTGACTGCAGCAGCAGCTTTTATGCAGTCTCTTATTACCCTCTTAACTACTTGCTGTGCTCAAGTTCTAGGTTTTGATTGAGTTTGACTAACCTACCTCTACTGGTTTGTAATGGTCTACTTAATTTTTAATTTGTAACTTTGGGGAAAATGTCTGAATTATCTCACTGGGATTTGTTTCCTTTGATAGAGAAGGTATTCATATCACTGTTGTTAGTGTCCTCTCACTGTGGGAACCAACCAGACATGGCCAAAGGTCTGTGCAACAGAAGATGAGAATAAAATATCCTCATAGATAGTTAGAAATTTGGGGAGTTAAAAATACTGGGTATTACTACTTTCTTTCTGACTGATAAGTCTTTTGTTTAGCTAAAAATTTCCCTCCAAATCATTTATCTAACTGTGGGAACCAACTTGACATGGCAAAAGGGCTGGGCCGCAAGAGTTAAAAAGGAAAAATCTTCATAAAGATACTGGAAGAGAAAGCAGACAGAATATGTGAAAATACTTACTAACATATGCACTAAAAAGTTACTGTAATTCTGATTCAGGTTCATTCTGGAAACAGTGAAGTTAAAAAATGTAAATACCAACTATTATTTGGAGGCAAAAAGTAACAATTCAAACAATATTTGAAAGAAAAAATGATACTGCTATGACAAGAAAAGCCAAGAAGGATAATTTTTTGTTTTGGAAGTAGATGGCATCCTAGGTGGCAGCTCTACTAAACCAGAGACAGAGCCAGTGAAAGAAATCCGTCCAGGAGTCTAATGCTAGACAGATAAGTACACACTTGCAGCCGTATCTGAAGACAGGATACAACATGCCACACTTTGAACTTCATCACTTACTCCCCAAAACTGAAGAGATATTTGAAATGCTAAGCAATTTACCCTACATATCAAGGATTACTGTCCTACTCAAACTGTATGTGCCAAAAGTATTGACACATGACCCAGTCAAGGCAAACAACCTATTACTTACTTTCTGATTGACATGTAAACTCTTTTGCTTAGTTAAAAATTTCCCTCAAAATCATTTTAACTATTATCCTCCTAACTCCTCACATGTGAAAGGACGAGTATTCACAATTTCATGATTACTTTTCCAAGTCAAATTCTTAGCAATTTATTCTAGATTCAAAAAATAATTGCTGTTTTCTTCCTGTCTCTTCTCAGGGGAAAAAAATAACTTCAAGGGCTGCCATGCCTTTCTCTCATGGTGTAGCTGGGAAATGTACAACTCAGGGCTGCTAATGCATGGAATAAATGGATAGTCTTGCTAACTCCTGTTATCATCATTGTGTCTATAGTCTATGTCAGTTCGAAACTAAAATGTCCTCCTTTGCATCCACAGGACTTTAAATATAACCCAACAGCATCTGCATTTATATAATGCCCATCTGCAGGATATGAAGTCATCTTGACAAATGTTCCATATTTCTATCTTTTTTCTGTGTGTACGGCTGAGAAAAACTGAAAGGTTACACAAAAAACTTTTTTGGATTTTACACGTCTAAAAGTTGTAGTCCTCATTGATAGTAAAGGTCATGTAACTTGGAGAAAACACGGGCAAAAGATGGATCCACGTAGATCAGAAATGATTAGTCAGCTCCATTTTCGTTCCTACCACACCATTTTACATCATTAATTTTAAATGCAAGGGACTAGAAAGAATTGACTTCTTTTTAATGAGGTTTGATTTATTCAGCCTTGTGTTATTAGTGAAAATAGAATAACTTGTTGGAAAATACATTTAAAATAATGAACTGCTCTGAATAAATTATCAGATTGATGAGTATATAAGGATAATATTGAGATCACTTTACATTTTCACAGAATGTGGCAGTTTACAAAGCACATTCATATGCCTCACTTTGCTCAATCTTCTTAATCCTCTGAGTATTATTGTTCATATTTTATAGATGGGATCCCACAGCTCAGAGAGGTTAAGTGACAGCTAATAAGGGAAAAGCAAGGGTTAGTCTCTGGTTTTCTGCCTCCACACCCTTTTCGGCAGTCACTTTTACCAAAAATAACCAAACAAAAAGATGGCTCTAAACGCTGAAAAGAACCTCTTGCTGTTTGAGGTTATAAAGTATTTATAACCTTGCTATTTGAGGTTATAAACTAGTTATAAAGTATTTGGATTCAGATCAACAGGAACATGAAGACAAGGAGTAAGGAAACTTATGCAATAATCTCAGAAATGTTTTTACATAGCAGGCTACTGACAAAATATTTCACCTCATTTAGTACAAATGAATTAGAGACATGTGGGTTGCCTTTTG
This sequence comes from Saimiri boliviensis, assembly GCF_048565385.1. NCBI lineage: Eukaryota > Metazoa > Chordata > Mammalia > Primates > Cebidae > Saimiri > Saimiri boliviensis. The sequence continues at coordinate 118,250,231 of NC_133450.1, read as the reverse complement.
CCCAGAATAGGCAGAGACTTAAAATACAAGGGACAATAACTTTGGTCAAATCCTATTTGGTATTTTACTGAACCCAAACCATTTTTGCCAAAAGTTTACTTTTGTGGCTGAGTTTGGAATAGGATGCAAAAGTACAAAAAGAACATGTTGACTTACATAGATGTATGCGATTTGAAGTTGAAAATGTGTTAAGGTCAGTAACAGTTTAAGATTCTTCTAGGAACAGACAGAATCATGCCAAAAATAATGAATACTTCCATTGTCTTCTGAATACTTCCATTGTCTTCTGGCTCCACATCTGAGTCGGCCAGAAAATTTCAAATTACACCTTATAAAATATAAAGACATGATGTAAGCCTGAGATGTAAATATCCTTCAGAAAAAAAACCCTTTTAACAAAATGTGAATTTCAGGGCTTTGTCTTCAACTGTGATCTGGCTACTGTTGTGATACATATGTGTCTCCTGTGCAGGGTCAGCAAACAGCAGCTAGGCTGGTGGGCCATGTGTGTACATTGTCTCTTAATTGTGTTAAGGTTAATGCAGCTGTCCTGACTCAGATTCTCCTCTATTATAGGTTTATGTTAGAAAAATACTGTTATTTTAACAATTTCTTTACATTTCATTGTATTTTTTAAAAAGCAGTTGCACTTTATTATTGTTGTTTTATTTGGGCTGCTAAACAGGATCTGGAAAGACTTGAATTCTTAACACATCAGAGTGGCAGAACAATGGGAAGCCTATGGTTGAGTTTTGTCTACCAATGCCATGGCAACTAGTTAAGTTGGAGTATGGGGCATAGATAGGGAAGACCAGGTAGACTGTTAATTTGGTATCAGGTAGAGCCCTTTAATCAGCAGATTCTCTTCTCATGTATCCCCTGCCCCTCGCCACAGTAAAGCACATCTACATACATACATACATTCATACATAAATATATCAGCCAAACAAAGTGAAAACGTTTATCTTTCATTAATATTGTCATGAAGATACCACATCAGGATAAAATATTGTCGAAGAGGAAACAAAATCTCTTGGTATCAATAATATTCGTCATTAAATTATTCTAGTTATGGTTACTACATCAGTGGTATTACTATTTCCCCCAAATGATAAAGTAATTTACTAATAATTGCTTGGAATTTTAAGATCAAAAGCTCTAGAGTGCATCTTTCCATTTTACATGTGAAACTTAAGACAACAAAACAACAAAACCAAAGGGTGACAGGCAAAGTTGAAAACCTCAATGACAACTTTTATAATTGACAATTTTATAATTTTTAGTTATATCTCAAGAGGGAGATGGAACTTCTGCAAGATGATACTTAATCTAGGGGTGAGAGGGCCAGGATATTTGTGTTAGAAAGCTCAGAAAGGTATAGAAATATTCTAGAAGTCCCCTTTTCTTCATCTGTCTGCCCATTACATTACTTATTTTAGTAATAACAAACATCTATCATTTTGGCTTCATAAATAAATAAGAGTTTGAAATCTTGTGATTCCAATATTTTTCACAATCCATTTACACTATTTCAGGTGAATTCCTTTCTTTATGTACAAGCAACTTCCACCCCAGTACCCCAAGGCACAATAGGGTAGCCATTCACACAAGTATGGTTAACCTGGTTTCAGCCTATCAAAGCAAGATCAGGCATGATTAGACTTAAAGGCAAGTTTAGTTGTATACACTTACAGAGGTTCAAAGCCAGTCTTATGCAGAGATGAATAGGCAATTACCTACATAATGACATTTTATGATAGATAGTACATGATGTCCAGGAAACAAAGGAATAGGAATTCTGGTTTTTTTGTTACTGCCTTGGTTAAATATTAAAATTAGCATTGTTCTGTGCACTACATTTGTTATTAAGTCCTAAGGAAGTTGTAATCATAGACATGAAGAACATTAGAGAAGTTTTGTGTAATGCAATAACTGAATGATTAGGGCAGGAGAAGGAATAATTACAAAATCCTTAATTTCTAGCCTGGTGGTAGCATTGATTTTACTTTTTGCAATTACATGTTTCAGAGAACATGGTTTAAACCATAGTATTCAGATTTCTGTATTAAAAGAGGAAAATTATATGTAGACGAGAATTGTAAGTTAGCATTTTCCTTACATTATCTCATTTGACTATTTGATCTTATGAGATAGGTATTATCTCTGTTCAGATGAGAACATAATGTCATAGAGATTGAATATTTATTAAAAGTCACACAACTAGTAAGCAGAAGTTGTGTGAACCTAGCTCTGTGGCGCAAAACAATATGCTGCTTTGCAAGACCTGTAAATTCTACTTATGTTCTATATGTGGGTAAAATTGTTACCTTATCACTGGTAAAATACAAAACCAAATATAAGGAATAATTGCCTTTTGATTTTTGGACCCTTCCAAGGCATACATCTTCAAACTTTTCTGCATCAGAACTGCCTTGTTTAATTGTTTTGTTTGCTTTATAATTATAATGCACTCTATTGTCTCTTCTTCCTTAATGATTACCACAAATTACAGTTTGAAAATACAAGGAGGTGATATGAACATATTTGAATGTTACCATTATACTTTTATTATGGGTAAACAATACATTTGTTTCCAAAATATACTCTAGAAAGTGAATTATTCTTTCTTCTTTCCCTTAAGTGACATCCTTCTCATATGTAGACTTTTAAGTTGGGTCCCAAACCATAATGGGATAAATAGCTATTTCAAGAAGTTGCTAAAACTGCTACATTGTCGAGCAAAATCTAATTCTGTGTACATATTCCTATGGAAAATTTAGAACACATCTTAACCCTGTTGATCTTATTGTGTCACTTTTAAAGTTACAGAATTGGTTTAGTAACAAACCCATAAGTTTCCATCATATCCTCTTAAGCATCTGTGGTTCTTGCACTCAGCCGTCTCATTATGCTCACTCCATAGCTCAAGACACAAGATCCTTCCAAATATTAAAGGGGAAAATGAGGCTTATCACCTTCTTAAAGATAAATTATTTTTCAACCAAATAAAACAGACCTTTTCTTTATCTAATGGGCTTTACCCATCATAGTACATGATAGTTAGTTAATACTTTACTTTCAGGAAATGGGCAGCTTAGAGCAATTTTACTAGTTCAATTCAGCCAGTGGTTTACCTCTAAATATCTATAGGGCTAATAGTGTCTGAGCCCATCTGCCTGGAGAAAGAAAGAACAGACACAAGAAAGTGCTATTCCAAATACTGAAAATTGCTTTGTTGTGGATTTGAAACAACACGGGTTGCAAAAGCACTAAGTGCCAGACAGCTTACATACATCTTTTAGCATGTTTCAAAGACAAAACAACATGTGCAGAATCAAATGCAGGGAAGTCATTATGTAAAATATCACCTTTCCCCAGTAAATGTTTTCTGTTGAACTGCTGAAAATTATTCTCAGTAAGGAAGAGTGAAAGCCAGGGCAACCCCTCTACAGGCATGGCAGAGTGAAGTCCGCCCCAAAATTCTCCACTGCCGTGGGCTGCAACCTTCAGACTCTGCATAACTTACTAGAGATTTAGGTTTAGCCGGCTCTCCAGCATCTTTTACTGCATAAGTTTCATTACTTTGTTACCCCCCATTCATCCTTCAGTAGTTCTTTTTATGTGTTTTTTTGTTGTGGCTTTGCTTATATGGGACAGTCCATGCCAAAAGTTTTCTCTATTATTTATACATGAAAGTCTCTTCATGAAAACACCACCATATGCAGCTAAGTAAACTATATTAGAATAATGTAGTAACATCATCTTGTATAAATTCTGATATCCTTTTGGTCATTCAGTAAATTCATAGGTAAAATGAAACAATGAACTAATTTACACATTGATATACTAGAGTGAGACTGTGTTTCAACCAGGTTAACCTTGTCTGAGGAATTCATGAAATCAAGGGCGTGTAGATCCCTTATGAAATACAAGTGAAGATGGTATGTTTATCAGTGATTGGAAAGGTAGGATCACTGGGAGGAGTCAAGATTGAGTCTAGGATGTTGCAACTAATGTCTATAATTTTCATAGTTCAGAATAAGAACAACAATAATCACTCTAGAGAGGAGGAATTTTAATACAGGGAAGTGCTGAGAAGCCAAACAGGTGACAATGAGGCAACCTGGACGTTACAGTAGCAAAAATCATCCTTATGTTTGAAAGTAAAAGGGAAAAGACTGTTATTAGAGTCCCTGGCTCTGGGGCCACATGTAGAAACCAAAACCATTTCAGGTCTGCCTGCCAGTAGCTTGAACCAGTAAGTAAAGGACACCAATCCAGATTTGCAACCATAGAAGAGGTTGAAGCCTGAGAACCTCTGCTTCAAATTAACCTTTCTTGTTACTGGCACCTACTAATAGATTGCACTTAGTCGACTATCCCATCTCTCATAGGGAAGGGATCGTGACCACGTTTTCCTTATTGTTCCATTGTGCAGAATAAGAGTGACCTAGAGGGTTTATTCGTACGTGACAAGGCTAATGAAATCAATTTTGCGCCATTTTATACTGCTATTGTAATTTTTATACTCATTAAAATACCATACACCTGAATTAGGGTAAATGGCATACTTATCCTCTGAGGTGGGCTTCTGTTCTTCCTTGAAAGTCTAGGTGTGTTTTGCATATTTGTTTAAGGAAATTTTGATGATGTCATGAATCCTCATGATCAGGGAGGAATGATATATCAGTTCAGCTGATGATCTCAACAGCAAGTAGCAGAAAACAAGCCCCCATCCAATGAGGGCTTTGTTATCTTTATTATCTAACAAGTCCTGTTGTATGTTCCAAGATCCCTGAATTCAAGGGGAAGGACTCAGGGACCCATCCCATTTCTGCATTTTGACCTACCATCTTCAGAATGTTCATGTTCGTCCTTACAGGGCTCCTCACTTCCCCAAGTTGCTCCAACCTTATGTCCTCAACAAATAACCTCCAGAGGTGAGAAGATAGACCATCTCTTCCTTCTGTTCTTTCATAAAAGTCAGAAAAACTGTACTAGAAATCCACTCTACACTTCCCCTCAAATTTTGCTGGACAGAATGACATTGCATGATGGAAGGCAAGAAGAATGGAATGTATATGACTCATTTCAACTAGAGTTGATATGCATCCTCAGCTGAGAAGGGTCTTAGTCTCCATTGAAGGATGTGGCCTACAAGAACTTGAACAAAATCAACTCTTACACAGCACTTAAAACAAGGGAGGCACTGTTGTAAGAGTCATTAAACATATATAAAGAGTTATAGAAAAGTGTATTGAACAATTTCATTATTACAAAAATTATATGAGGTGGTCATTATCTATAACTTATCAAGATACTAAATAACTTAAGGGCCAGGCACAGTAGCTCATGCCTGTAATCCTAGTACTTTTGGAGACAGTGATGGGAAGATGCGTTGAGGCCAGGAGTTTGAGATCATCCTGGGCAACATAGTAAAACCCCATATCTACAAAAAAATAAAAATTAAAATTAATCAGGTGTGATTGTGTGAACCTGTAAGTCTAGCTACTCAAGAGGCTGAACCTGGAGGATCCTTTGAGTCCAAGACTTTGAGGGTGCAGTGAGCTATGAACACGCCAAAGCACTCCAGCCTTGGTGACACAGCAAGACAACCTTGCATGAATAAATACATAACTTAAAATAAGGTCACAGTTACCCAGTAGTGACAGCAGGGTTATAACCCAGGTGATCTGGCCCCAGAGTTGATGCCTTTAAGATGAATACCGGGTTGTCTCTGTGGAAGAGTATATGTGTGAGGAAGTAGGATGTATAGCTGTTAGGTAGACAACTAAAATCTCTCACGACAGACAGACAGCCTGTTACTGAGTAGGCACTCAGAAATATTCGCTGAATAAGCAAAAAAAAAAAAAAAAGTGAATGAATGAATATACCCTTTGATAGCCTCCAATATAGTGTCTTGTATCTAATAGTCATTCAATGGATGCTTGGTTGATGGTGTCCCATTGTGTGTCTATTTCAATACAATTTAAGTAGAGAATTTAGGATGTACTATAAAATTGGTCTATCAGTTTCCTTAAGATAAATGAGGGGCAGTGCTCAGAGAAAGGGCAGTTACCCATGACTGAAGTGGAAGAGACTGACATTCAGGAGTTTGATTTAGGAAACCCTAGAGTTCTAGGAAGTGATTGCTGTTTATAAAAATGCAAGTTGGTCCTATTTAAACTTGTCACTATAGAAAAACCTAGCAAGGTTTGTATCCTGTGCTAAATCCTCTACAATCTCTATCCAGAAGATGTCTGACTATTTTATACTGCTTTCCACCCCTTTCTTGGTTTGTTCACTGGAGAGAATCCACCTCATTCACCACAACTCCAAAATCCCCTGGCACCTGTGTGGAACACAGGACGTATCTATGTGCTGTTCACATTGTTTTCTTGAAAGCAGAGGGATGCCAGTTGGCTTGGCCCTCTTTTACATGCAATTAGAAATAACTGTCATATATTACCCTGTGACAGATGCATTATCTCATTCAACATTAAGTAGGGATCCACATGTAGCCATCCATAGTCATAGACTTGGATATATCTTGTTCCTACTTGAAGAAATTCAATGAATGGCAGTAGGGATTTACAAATCAATATTAAGAGGTAATTATTCTGCTTACAAATAAATTTGTCAGCTTCCACATCTGTTAGCAGGTCAGAGATTGAGTTCACATTAGAGTGAAATAGATAGAAAAGAAACTTAGTTTGTATATTACAGAAGATCATTAGGAAATGCCTTCTTTTGATTCTAGAGCCAAAGGCCTAATCTAACAATCAATGCCATCAATAACTTTCTCTACAGTATTTAATGTCAATTATTGATTCCCAGAAAAGCAAACCCTCTTCAAAATGTGTTGTTTTAATTTATAAGCAATTCATTCACCATATCACTCTCTCTGACCCACAACAAGCAAATAGGCATCAAGCTCATGGTTTCCTAATTATGAAGAATAATAATGGTTCTTATCGATCATCCAATCCAGACCTCCTGTTATGTAGATGCAGAGACAGAAGGCCCAGATACTATCCCAAGGGTTTGTAGCTAATAAAATAGAGTCGGAAGCAGAATTTTGGTCTAGAGCTCTTTCCTGTCCTCACAATTAAATAATTAATTGCTTTACATGTCAAAAAGTCACTACAACTTAGAGTTCAGTGCTTACGTAACTTTATGACATGCCTTAAATAATCCCAAAATACCTGTTGGTATTCTTCATATCTGCTTTGATTCCAGAAGAGAGAGAGCTCTTAGAGGATGTGATAGATTAGATTTTCCAAAGATGGTCACAGTAAAATTTGCTACTTTACACACTCTTCTTCATTGTGACTTTGTCATTAAACACTTAGAAGTTTATTTTTCTGACCACTTTGAATCTGAGTAGGCCATGTGATTGCTCTATTCAATAATATACAAGTGAAATTCTACATATGGCCCTTAAGTAGCCTGACAACTCCTGATCCCTGCATTTTGGAATATTTGCTCATAGGACATTTCTTCCAAGAACCCAGTCTCTGCTATGAGAAGCAGGAAACTTAGAACAAAGCCATGATTAGGTGCTCCAGCCTACCTAAGCTTTCCAAAACTGACAGTATCAACTACTAGCCATGCAAGTATACCATCTTGGACATCTAGCCCAGTTGAGCTTCTGGATGACTCCAGGCCTAGATGACAGCTGCCTGTAAGTGATTTAGAGACCTCAGGGGAAAACCACCCAGTTGGACACAATAAACTTCATGACCTTAAAAATATTAAATAATTTTTTGTCTTAATTACCCTAAGTTTTAAGATGGTTTGTTAGACAGCAATAGACAGCTGGAACTCAGCAATAGACAGGAGTTAGCAGTTGTGACTGCCCACTGATTCATGACATTGAGCCTCAGATGCACTCTCACCTCTGCCAGGCAAGCCCCCACTTCAAGCCTCACTTACCCTCATACATACTGCTTACCTTGACAGATCCAGCTCCCCCACTCTTCCTATTAGCAAAACCTGTCAGGTTTGAAACTGATGGCTGGGTTATGTGGAATTTTCAACAGAAATTCCAGGAAACTTTGACACTTAACATAGAAAAAGAATGCTGTGTTTTTCCATATCGGTATCTCCCTTAGGTAACAAGGCTCAACAGAGGTCATAAAGCCCAAGAGCAAGTTAGATATAATGTTGACCTTTCCAGAAAGCACAGAACTAAATTTAATACTCAACCTGGTAACTATTTCAGCCTGGAGGGACATTATATTTGCTTCCTCCTTCTGCAGTGTTCTGATATTTATATATTTTTTACTTGAACTGTTTTATTGTATGCATGTGTTAATCTTAAGTCACTTCTAAATCTGTTTGGAAGCAGGAAGGGTCTAAATTACAAACAAATATTAAATCCCTTCCCCGACCCTGCTCGTCTTGTCCTCTGCAAAATATGTGAGAGGCATTTTGCTCTTTTCATTTAGCATAACGTCCCCAAAGCACAGAAGTTGTCCCAGTGGCAGAACATGAGAAGATTTAAGGTAGACAAGAGGTTACTAAATTTTTAATTTTAATAGTTATGTGTTTAATATATATTAGAAAAGATAAAACCAGTATATCACATGTACTGTTATACTGGGTAAGGCTAATTTAAAAAAAAATGTTAATAATACTTTGTGGATACAAACCAAACCATAAAAGTAGATAAATAATTGGGAAACACTAATTTGTAATTTCTGAAAAGCCTTCAGGGTTCTGGGTTTCCTTCTCTTTCCAGCAGATTGCTGGGTAGTTGCAACTTTCTGGCTGCTTGTCTGCCTTCTTTTTGAGTCAGCAAGCATTCCTTGCCACAATTGAAACTCATATAATGAACATCTTTCTATATCTCATTTTATCAGCAAACCTAATTCATGTATTTTTCTACGATTATACATGTTCACCAAGGCCATTTCAGCAACATCTCCATAACCTAAAGAGCTGCTTTGTAAAGATGCTGATAGTGGTCAGATGCTTCCCAGAGCTCAGCAGCATAGGGTTGGATTTCCAGATTCTGCTCAGCCAAACAGAGAACTCTACCTTAGACAGAGGTATTGCCCTCTTCTCCCATCCCTTTGCCTCCTCAGCTACAGTTTCATTTCACATTCTGCAAATGACCCAGTGATTATACATACCAGCCTCCTGACTCCACTGCCAGGTAGTAACCACTATCATTTTCGTTGTTGCTACATCTTCATCTGCTACTGACCCCTCCACGTTACAAACTGTATGGTAGAATTCTAAATAGCATACTAACACTTCCTGCAAAGTTAAAATTTGTGTAATGTATATAAATGAATTTCAATTGAAAACGAGTCTGGAGACATCTTTAAAAAGATAGCTTTCTCTGTCCTTTGATCAAAATGGAGTGTTTCCATTTCTAAACTTCAGGTACTGCTTAAGAAAATGTTGACTCTTCAATCTTAACATCAAATAAACTATCCCCTGTATGCCAGATCAGGATCCACGGGCACATACCCCGGTCTTGGATGCTTCACAGACTTCCTCATTTAAGACCTTTGAATTTACCGCCTGCTCTGGAGACAGGGTTCTCATCAATTCCCATTTATTAGTAGGTGCATAAAAGGAGGCACATTCTGACATGCAATAAAAAGCAAACCTAATGAGCAAATGGCAGTGAACTTGAGGGGCACTTTAAGAGAAGGTCTATCAGTATTCATAACTCTGACACACCATAAAAGACACTTTAGCGCAACAAAAATGTGTCAGAAAAGAGATTGAGTTAACTGAAGGGGGAATTTTCTGGTAAAACACATAAGAGCACCCATTTCAACTGATCTGAACTATTAATATATTTTCTCTGTTACTGACAACTCATTTACCAAGTGTCAGATGAATGGTATTGGAGACAGCACTGATATTAACTCCCAAATGAAGTTCTATAACAATGAAAGGTATGTAAGTATTCCACCCTAGCATCTTCTCTATAATTAATGCCCTTGGCCTTGCCTAGACAGCTAATGCCACTCAAAAATTAGAAAAATCTTCTTTTGAAATAATTATGATATAAATAATACATTATAGTTTATTTTTATCCAACTCATTTTCCATATAATATATACAAAAATTAGAGGACATCTTCAGATTCTTAAGGTAACTTAATCATAATATTTCAAAGCAATATATAAACATCAAATTGATTGTTGAGGCATTCTCCCTCAGAAGAGTCTCTTAAATTCAACTAAACAAAAAACTCAAACTCAGTGAATTAAGTCAAGGCAAAACCTTTGCATCTGACACCATGGAGGGAAAAATGTATAATCACATTTCTCTTAATACAGTGATAAGCATGGTCAATAAATGTAAGCTTTCCCTAAATCATACCGGTATGCTATTTATATTTTTTAAAATGGGGAAATTATCCGTTTTCAATAATGGAATTCCAATTAACATTTTTTTGTCTTTGATTTATATATCTATAATTTTGTTATTCCTTAAAACCATGCATATATAAATGCTGCACATTATGAAAGTTATTGATAATATTCAAAGAATGGCATATAGAATTCGAAGGCAACATAAATCACAAAAGTAAGAAGTACATACTGTGAGTTTTACTGTCGCAGCATCAGACTCCATTCTTAAAAGATTTCCTGTAAGATTTCTACAGGTGGCAATGTGGATTATGGAAGAACAGCATGGTTCTCAGACTATTATCTCTTTTCAACTCTGATTTAAATGAAAATATACTTAATGAAAGTAATGTAATTAAAAATTGGGCCTTGTCAAGTGAATATAGAGGGAAGAAAAGCAAATGGGGGAAAATAAATAATTGTGCAGTCATTGGCCAGGATCGAAGACCTCCTTAAACTCTTTACTGAAGAAACACAAGAGATGACAATTTTTCCTTCATTTTATTTTTACATTCATTATCAATTTTCTGTGAAAGTCATGAGGCCACTTTATCCAAAAAGTTGCAAAATATTGACATAAAGAGTTTTGCTATATAATTTCAGGTCAAACTAAGTTAATTTACTGTCTAAGCTTGGTAGTGGAGACATGTTTTAAGTGATCGTAAATCTTTGACTTTTCATCTGTAAACCACATTGTTAAATGCTCCAGTAAAAATATGCAAAACTCAGAGTAGGTAAGAAAACATTGTCATTACTTCTAATTTTCTTTGTGATATTACTTTATTTATTGATCCGTTCAGTCATTCATCATTCAGTAATAATTTATTGAGCATTTAACATGGATCTGTTCCTCTGCTAGGACCCTGGGACTCCAAAGATGATTAAGATGTGCCTCTTGTCCTTGGGCATTTTATGTTATATAGTGGAAGTTGAGCAGTAAAAAGATGTTGTTTATACAATGTGGTAAATACAATATAAGTGCCTGGCAAGGGTGCTGAGCCGGTGTGTGCAGATATGCCTTAGTCAGTTTGAGTTTCTATAACAGAGTACCCTAGACATTATGGCTTGAATAAGAAACATTTATTTCTCACAGTTCTGGAGGCTGGAGTCTGAGATCAGCATGTCAGCATGATTGAGTTCTTGGTTAGGGCCCTTCTTCTGGTTCACAGATGGCTGCCTGCCCTCCGAATCAACACATAGCAGAGAGAAAGTGTTCTGTTCCCCTCATTGCCTTATAAGGGATCTAATTCCATCACTGGGGCTCCACCATCATGACCTTATTTGAATTTAATTGCCTCCCACAGGCCCCATTTCCAAATACCATCACACTGGGAATTAGGGTTTTAATATGAGTTTTGGGGAGACACATTCAGTCTGTAGCAGGGATATGTGGGAGTGGAGCAGTAGGGTGAGGGGAGTCAGCAGTCAAGCATAATGGAGGAGAGGTCTAAACACAGTTTACAAAGATGAGCAGGAAATATTGTCATGTAATGGACATTCAGAAGGGGAATACCATCTAGCAAGAGACTGCAAATGAGTACATATGTAGGTGGAATAAAAAGCAAAGTAGAGATTGAAGTCAGGGAATGAACAAATGTTGGGTGTAGGAAATTTTATCCCTATTTCATAGGAAAAAACAGCAAGGGCCCAGGGCAGTTACTTACAAGTGCAGTTTCTTAACAGATAATTTGTAGAACTGGTATTTGAGCTTGTGAGTGAAATGGTGAGTTTAGCTGTGGAATCTATCTCTCAGACAGCAGTGGGCAGCCATAATATAATGGGATATCAAATGTCTAGTTAAAATTATGTGTCTGAGAAATGTAGATTTCATTCCTGTATTTGCTTATTCATTTATATTCCGGGCATGCAAATTGTTCTAGAGGTTACATCAGTAGACACAGAACACAGATCCAAATCCTTGTGCTCATGCAATTTGTTTTCCTGTGATGATAGGAATAAGTGGGGTAGAATATGTTAAACAGATGATCATTTAAAATATTAAAAATGTGAATGATTGCCAGTGCTACTGAGAAACTAAAGCAGATGACAGGGATAGTGGCATGGCAGTTTTGAGTAGGTGGCCTGTAAAAACCTTAATGAGATGACATTTGTAAAAAGCAGATAAAGAAGTGAGTCATGTGACTATCTAAGGAAAAGTGTGTGGAAGGAATTGACAGCATGTGAAAAGGCCCTGAACCTGGAAAATGCCTGGCACATTTGAGAAAAGGAAGAAGAGCAGTGAGGCTAGAGCAGAATGAAGAAGAGATTAGCAGGAGATGAAGAGCAGGCCTGATCATACAGGACCTTGTTGGCTATTGCGAATGCTTTGGCTTTTACTCTGACTGAGATGGGAAACCATGATAGAATTTTCAGCAGTGGTATAATATGATCTCTCATATTTTTGCTGGATCATTCTGTCTGCTATGTTAGAATAGATTGAAAGAGAAAAGGACGGAAGTAGAAAAATCGGTGAGGAGGCCATCGTGATAATCCTGGAGAGAGACAGTGGTGGTTGAACAAGGTAGTACAGGTAGAAGAAGGAAGACGTGTGTTTAGATTCAAGATGGATTTTAAGAAGAACCAACAGTATTTGTTAATGAATTAGACGTGGCATGTGAAAGAGGTGTGACAGTGACTCCAAGGTTTTTGGCATGGAGCAAATGGAAAGCTAGAGTGACCATTCACTGAGATGGAGTTGAGGGATTTAAGAAGATAGGAAACTTGGTTTTACCATCATATATTCTCATAAGTGGGACCGAAGCTATGAGGGCTCAAAAGCATAAGAATGATATAATGGACTTTGGGGACTCAGGGAGGAGGCTGTGTGGGGGTGAGGGATATAAGACTACACATTGGGTATAGTGTACACTGCTTGGTGACAGGTACACCAAAATCTCAGAAATCACCACGAAAAAAACTTAGACCTGTGTAACCAAAAACCATGTGTTTCCAAAAAACGATTGAAATTAAAAAACAATTAACAGAAAAGAAACTTGGTGTTAAAAATGTGAGACTGAGATGGCTGTTGGACTGTGTGGAGTCCAATATCTGTAATAGTTGGCATATGAGTCTAGAGTTTAGATAACAATGTTTAGGTAATATTTAATCATTGTTACAGAACGAGATCCCTAAGAGTAGAGTAGATATGAAAGAGACAAAGTCCACTGAGTGAGCCCCTCAGACACTTCACAGTTAAGAAATCTGGGAGGTGAAGAAGAACCTGGAAAGGAGGCTTAGAAGAAATCACTAAAGCAGGAAACCCAGGAGAGGAAACCCAGGAGAGTATTCACTCCCCAAAGCAGAGGGAAGTATTCCAAGAAAGAGGAAGTGGGTCCTTTGTCAAATACTGATAGCTTAAGAAATATGAGAAATTATCATTGACCTGTGGATTTATCAAGTGAGGTCCTTCAGGAGTCATTAGTAGATGAGTGATGCCGGAAGCCAGTGTGAAAATTAGGCTGAAAATTAGATAGTTTCCAATAATTGGTAGAAGCAAAAATCAGTTTATAGGGAATTGAGTGAAAAGGTGGTGAGAAATTAGCAGATGTAGACTATTCTTTTTAGAAGCTTGATTATAAGGCAAATAAAAATACAAGGCAGAAATCCTTGAGATTAGTAGGACACCGTTGTGTCAAGAAAATACTTCTTTTTTCAAAAACAGGAAGGCTAGACTTGAATATTCTTCTGGGCTGAGAAGAGGAAGAAGCTAGGAGATAAAGGAAGTTTGAAGCATTGGAGGAGAGAGTGATGGACAAAGGTTCCTGAGTGATTTTAGAGCTCTTTGAGTTCTTTGCCAGTGAATTGTCACATTAATAAATTCTTCAGTATTCTGATACTGACAGTTTCAGGGTGTCGCAGTCCATGTGCTCATCAATAAATGTGATGGAAGGATGTATGTATGTGTGTACATACATATTTGAATAAGCACCTCATCCAGTATGTATGTGTGCATACATAATATATTTATATTTATCAAAAACTATTATAGCATATGTATATATAAAAATTTCTTTTTCACAACTATTACTGTTAAGTGAAGAGTATAAAAAAATTTACATTGTTTTTACTGGGAAAGGGATCTCCTAACCATATCCATAAAAGAGTATCTGGCTAAGCCTGGGACCCACTAAAATGCTATGGTTCTCAAATGACAGCTAATCTGAATTGTTTGTAATCTAGTTTATATGTTTAGTAAAGTACAATACCAACACAGATAGCACTAGCTTCCTATTATGGATGTCTTCAGAGACAGCAAACGTAAAATAAAGACTGGAATATACCGGGCTTTTTTAGCTAAAATAATTAAAACAGAATTAAATGTCTCATCTTTTTTCATATGGACAGAAAGCTGATCACAAGCAACTGGTGTGAAGCATAGTGGGGGTAATCGGAGTTTTATTTCTGAATATCTCACATGCTTCAAACACCCTTTGTTTACCAAATTAAAAAAAGAATACTGCCGCCCCCCGACCCTCCCCACAAAAAAACTTTAACTTCTTAGATGAAAGTTTATTTTTCTTTGGATCATACCTACCAGTGCCCCAAAGTACTGCAATAAAATGAAAATAAAACAAATAGCATTGTCAGAAATAATCACATAGCAGGCCAGCCCTCCTACTTCCATTCAACTCCTCCACAAAGAAGCCACAGTGCTTCGCTGAACAGCCCTTAAATCTTTATTGTATTTTGCCTCTGGGGCTTGCTCATCACTGCAGGTCTAAAAGTGTCTGTTATGGTCAGAAATAACTTTAAAAAAATATTGCACCACTGAGCCAATGAGTAGTTCAAATGGCTTCAAAATTGTAAACTTGTAAAATGCAAGGTAGAGTAAGCACTTCAGCATTTGGAATAAACTGACCGCTTCACTGTGTCGTTCTTGGCACTCTTGTTTTATGAAGATCAGAAATACTGAGTTGAAGCAAGTACCTATAAAACCCCTGAAGGTACTTGAGAATTTTCTTTCCTTCCTAGCCACAAAGATGAATAGCCGACTGGACTCCATAGCTGGAAGCTGTTCTTAGAATCTGCAGTTGCTCCCATTACAGAGTGCTTTCTACAAGCGGTGGAGAATGGTCTGATAAAAAAATACCTTCAACTGAGATTTAGAAACCTGTGTTTTTAGACCTAGCCTCACATACATGAGGCTTTCTGATAGAATTAAGACAATTCATTGAGTTTTGCTTCTCATTTTCCTCCTGGCAATTATGAAAAGATTACTCATGATTTAAAATTTTCATATTACTGATGTTGGGCCATTTGGTTATTATTCTGTCATTAGATTAGTATCTAAGTGATGTAAACTTTGCTTTAAGAATGAGGTTGCTGAGAATGGAAGTAGATGGTTTTGTCTTCAGGTGAAATTTTTATTAAAATAATTTACACACATTTCAACAGCAATGTACCTCTTCAAGTTCGTTGGTCTTAATATTTGGAAGTTGTGATCAACCCAAATAAGGAAAAATGAATACTGAGAGCTTAGCATAATAAAGCAAAGGTGACCCTTTTAAATTATTTAAATTAATTTTTTATTATGACAGAGTTTTGACATTGATGATGATGTTCATTAGCATTTAAAGTAACTTTGGCTTCTTATGTTTGAACAAAACTAAGAAGTATTATATATAAAATACATATATGTATAAATGTTTTATGTATGCGTATGTACACATAGATGTATATACATACAGAGAAAGCAAGTGGGAGCACAGGTCTTGCGGCAGCATTACTTTGAACATTTTGCCTTCAGCCCACAGGATCAAAACTTATTTGGAAGTATGTATTTGTTGCCAAGGAAAATTTCCGGTAAACCTAGAAGTTCAACATACCTCTAAATATATATGACTAAAATTAAGCTTGCCATATATTTGGCATTTATGCAGGAAGATATGATTGTACAATGCTGGGAGATTGCATATGAGTTGGCAGGCAACTGTGTTATTATCCAACCCAGAAATCATGAAATCTATGCCCCAGGGTTTAATGGCCAGACCATGACACCATGTTTACATGATCAGATCCCAAAGTACAGCTTCTGCTACATTAGGCCAGTTTAATCTAGCCCTATAACTAGCCATAGTCTTCTTTTTTTTAGAACCAAAAATGTGGCCCTTACACAATAAAAGTTCTGTGGAAGCTCTTATTTGCATCTTTTGGGAACTAGTTTTGATTCTTTCTAATCATGTATATTGGAGGACTTGGAAGATCAATGTAAAGACATTCAGAACCTTGTAACTGTCAAGAAATTTTAACTGTTTTGTGTTTTCTCCAACATCAAAATCAAAGCTTCATTAACAATGATTTTTCAGTGTATACTATGTGTCAGGCATTGTGTTAGGTTTAGAAAACACTATTTCATTTGATGGCTATCATTCTGTGAAATGAACACAATTATCACCCCTCCCATAGACAAGAAAAGTAAATTCAAATTTAAATACAAAGTAATGTAAACATCTTACTCAAAATCTCAAGTTTTATGCAACCAGGATTTTATGCAAAGCCAGAGTTGCCTACTTCCAGAACATATTGATTTTAAAAAACATTTTAACCAAGATGGGTTTCAGATGAAAA
The DNA here is from genome assembly GCF_048565385.1 of Saimiri boliviensis. Lineage (NCBI taxonomy): Eukaryota > Metazoa > Chordata > Mammalia > Primates > Cebidae > Saimiri > Saimiri boliviensis. The sequence goes on along the minus strand of NC_133450.1, from coordinate 118,233,288 downwards.
ATTACAGAGTATAGAAATTTTGTACGTCCTTTTCCAGCTTCTCTTAAAGTCATTATTTCACATAACCATAGAACAATTATTGAAACAAAAGTAACCTTCATGCCATACTTTTTGTTGATGTATAGGCCTTATTTAAATTTTGCCCATTCCACAGTAATATATTTTTTCTAGATCATTATCTAATTCAGAATTTTACATTGCAATAAGTGTCATATCTCCTTAATCTCCTCTAGTATATGATACTCCCTCAGTCTTTTTGTCTTTTAATACCTTGATTTTTAAAAAAGGGGTACTGATGATTTGCTTTGTGAAATGTCCTTAAAATTTTACCCATTTTCTTAACTGTGAAGTTCACTTTGGGTTTGTCTGGTATTGTGTCCTGATTCAACTAAAGTTATACATTTTTGGCAAGAATATTTCATTAGTGATGTGTCCTTCTTAATTCATCTATCAATGGGTAAATGATGTTGATATGTATTGCAAAGTAGAAATTTATTTTCCTTTATTATCTTTGTCTTTTAATTGTGTGATAATATGAATAAACTAATATGGCATTAAAGATCTAAGAAAGATTAAACAGTTCAAAATATGTCATATTATGTCATTTAGTAAAATCACATTGACTACTGAGTAGCCATGATTTATTAGAATATGCTTAAATCCTTAACTGAATGAGCACTCTGTGTGTGTGTGTGTGCAGAGAAATGCTAGTAAATGTTTAATCAGCTCTCTGGGAAAGAAAAAGCTCTTATTTGAATTGCTGGTCAATTTTGTGGTGTAAATACTCCCACCATGGCCCATTTCAAGCTACGAACATTGTTAGCGAACTTGGAGCTAGGAGGAAAGAAACGCAAAATGAAGTCTCAGGAGCTGTACAAGCCAGGCCCCAGCATGCCACTGAAATAATATATATTTATATACAGCATTTTCTGGACTCTAGGATGCAATTTATAGAACAAAGGGAAACAAATGTAAAGATAAGACAAACATTTTATAATACCCAAGAATAGAATGACCTTAAAAGACAAATACAGAAACTCCTAGAGTGTCATAATTAAAAATAAAGGTGAAATTTAAAATGAAAAATTTTCTTTTCCTTGAGTCTTTAGAGAGTGAAGTTATTTGATTCAATCTTAAACATGTACTTTTAAGCTTCATAATTGCTAGATGTTACTAAAAATAACTTTAAAAACATGGTATGAAACAGTGCTGGAACAAGAGGCAAACCATCTTGTGTCTTACCTCAGTTAATATGGATAGCACATTTCCTTAACTCCTCACTCACTAGGACACCATTAGATTGCAAACCAGTGTAACAGTACATTTTTGCCTTCCTTACTATTCATGTTGCTAATGACATCACAGCTTATCATTGTAGTAACTGTTAGCAGAAGACTCTTAAATGCCAATTTTAATGGAAAACTTTGTTTCTGAATATATTCCACAGTGCACATTCAGCCTAAAACACTTTTTCAGAATGTAAATGTCTATATGCTACTTTGTAAGGGAAAACACTCCCACATTGGAGGGCTGCTTTCAGGTATTTGATTTACTAATCACATATACAGTATACTTTAAAAACAACTGGCAGGTAGTATTATCTTGTACCCTTCCTATACAAATTACAATATTCATGTAAAGAAATCAATTCTACATTAGAGTACTGTTTTTTTTTTTTTTTAAAAAGTGATTATCTCAATGTTTATTTATAACTTACAATGTTTTATGCACATAGTAGTAGGCAGAACGACCTCCCAAGGATGTCCAGGTTCTAAACCCTAAGATCTACATGGCAAAAGGGACTTTGTAGATATAGTTAGTTAAGGATCTTGAGGAAGGAGGATTATCCTGGATTATGCATGGGCCCGTTGTAATGACAAGGGTCCTTAAAATAAAATATATAAATATATATGAATGACAGTCAGGGGGTTTAGAGTCAGATAAAAGGATGTGATGGTGGAAGAAAAGGTTGGAGGGATTGGCCATGAACCCAAGAATGTAGTTGGCCTCTAGGAGCTAGCCTAGGTGGGTCAGGGATTCTTCCTCAGAGCTTTTAAAGACACACAGCTATTCCAACACATTGATTTTAGCTCCTTCCTAAGACCCATTGCAGACTTTGACCTCCTAAGCTGCAAGGAAATTCATTTATGCTGTTTCAAGCCACGTCTATAGTAATTAGGTACAGCCTCAGTGGGAAAACAATACCCCATAAATACTACACTTTCATTGGGGTTAAATTTATTCCTCTTATGATTCATTTTAGCTTCCATCTTCCTCATCTTTCTCACTTCCCTACTGAACATCTAAGATCATTCAGAAACAAAAAGCACAATGTATTTATGGCCTTGGTGTTGAAAGTGGAGCTGAAGATTACTGCATGTATCTAAAATAAAAATTTCATCCTTAAGTATAGTAAAGTATATTTTCAAAATATTTGCAACCATTATTTTAATGAGGAAGAAGTCCTTACTTAGAATAATTGAAGTCTTTTCACACAATGAAAAACTCTTTCTGGCCGGGCGCAGTGGCTTATGCCTGTAATTCCAGCACTTTGGGAGGCCGAGGTGGGCAGATCACGAGGTCAAGAGATTGAGACCATCCTGGCCAACATGGTGAAACCCTGTCTCGACTAAAAATACAAAAATTAGCTGGGTGTGGTGGTGTGTGGAGTCCCAGCTACTCAGGAGGCTGAGGCAGGAGAATTGCTTGAACCCGGGAGGCAGAGGTTGCAGTGAGCCTAGATTGCGCCACTGCACTCCAGCCTGGTGCCTGGCAACAGAGTGAGACTCTGTTTAAAAAAAAAAAAAAAAGAGAGAAAAACTCTTTATGTCAAAATTTGCAAGCATTTAAAATGTTTCTGGGCCAGGCATGGAAGCTTACACTTGGAATCCCAACACTTTGGGAGGCTGAGACAGGAGGACCACTTGAGGCCAGGAGTTTAATAACAGCCTAGACTCCATCTCTTAAAAAAAAAATTAAAAAGCAAAACCAAAAAAATTTAACCTGGTGTGGTGATGTGTGCTTGTGGTCCCAGTTACTCAGGAGGCAGAGTTGGGAGGATCACTTGAGCCTGGGTGGCTGAGGCTGCAGTGAGCTGTGATTGTACCACTGCACTCCAGCCTAGGCATCAGAGGGAGATCTTGTCTCAGGTTTTAAAAAATAACAAGTTTCTGCTCTGAAAAAAATTATCTTACTACTTTGTGGTTTATTCACATGGATGCAGCCGGAAGGTAATGTCATGTGGAAAAGAAGGTGCTTTGGTGTGCTGTTCCATTGAAAATGTCTTGGCTGACACTATCTCTATGAAACAGTAAAAATCAATGGAAACAATTACAACCCTAAAGTACTATAAGATTTTGAAGTGACTTTTGGATTAAAGTTTAAATTATCTCATGATGTTGAATGTATTTTTTCTGGTTTTGAATTCTCAGAAATTGAAATCCAGAAAGTAAAATTAATCAGAATATTCCTTTTTCTCTTTGCACCAGATGAAATAGAATATGATAGAATATATCAAATTTTGTTTCTGTTTAAAGGATTACAGCTTAATTTTCACTGTAGGGGTAGTACATGTCTGATCTAATATTGAGGTAAGCGTGGTAGAGACAACCATGAGCTAGGAATCATATCTGGCTTCAAGGCCCTGACCTTGAAAACCATTTAATATTCCCCAGTTTTATTCCATTTCTAATAATGCTTGCCCTAGCTTCCTTGAAGAAAATGAGATATAATTTTAAAAATACATTGTAGACTATAAATTACTATTTGAATGAAAGATATAACTAAGAAAGGATTCTGAAATATCCCATAGAACACAGAATTAAAATACATGAAAATAAAATGTCCCCAAAAGAGATTCTTTCATTTTCTCATCTGGAATTATACAAGCACATGTGTGTGTATATCCCAGGCTGCTCATCACTGGCTAACAAATCTCAGAAGACACACAGATTTCCACAATGACTATAGGTATTGAATTTTAGATAAATTACTTAAGCCTGTTACTAATATTTCAAAGTTAAGGAGTAATGGAGATTTGTTTATTTCATTGTTGACATCTAGAAATAAAAATAAGCAAAATTATTGTAAGCCTCTGAAGAGTTTGTTATGCCTAGAGTTAAGGTTCAGGTTGATCTCTTTAATACTGCAACAACCTCACACACCATTAATCACTGAGAAGTGGCCCCAGGCCATGGTAAATGGATGGCCCAATAAATCAGACACAATGTTTGCTATTTCCAAATTATTGTCAATAAGCAGAGTGAGGAGGTGACAATTCAATAACTAATGCTTATAAACTGGACTGCTTGTTTTTTTAATTTTAATCAAGAACATAAGGAGGAAGGTGAACCAGCCTAACACGTAATTATAGACACATGTACAAAGCAACAATTATGGTAAAAGATATATATATTAAAACATCCCACAATTATTATGTATGTATTTCTCTATAGAGATACTGCCTCTGATTCTGTTAACTGTGTATATAATAAAAAGTGGAATCCAAAGTCTTTTTTCATGCTTATGGGTGGGTGAGAAAATAGTGATGTTGGGGAGGTGTATGGAGATTGTGAAGATGAGGATTGAGCAAAATGGACTGCCATGGGGCAATGCACATGTGAAAATAGAAATGTTAATGAAATAAAAGGAAAATCTATGGAAAATAGTGGGATTGAGACAGGGAAGGAAAGAGGTTGAGAGGAAAGGAGAAGGGGCTATGGTCAATGTAACCTAGTTGGGCAGTGAAAGAGAATCCAGAGCCAAGGCCCTTATAAAATAACCAGATGCAGAAAATACAGGAGTGCTGTGCTTTGGCACCAACCAATACACCCAGATGCAGAATGAACTGGAGAAATTGCAATGCAGTTTATCAGCAAGAAGGATGGTCTACATTCTTAGAAGCCTGGTCTTCTAGTGGTGTAGGTTCTGCTGGAAAAGCTGGGCAAAGATGGGAAAATACAATAAAATGAAAAATGAACATTAGCATTGCCCACTAAAACTTTCAGATACTAAAATAAAAAGGAAGGCTTCTCACAAAATAGAGTTGAGGAATCTGGGTAGGCTTGGGTAAGAGTGGGCTGAGGAAGAGAGAGAAAAGGAAATCACACAACAGAAGATAGAGACTGTGCCAAATTTTGATATTCTTAAACTTCCATCAGGACAGTAAGGTAAAATGGAAATTGTACACCTACTGAGAACAAAATTTATGAATTAAAACTTCAATTTTGATATTGGAGTGATTGGTATGGCTAGTTGAAGAAGCCCTTAGAAAAACTGAAGTCCTTTCGCACAACAAAAAGTTCTTTGTCAAAATGGGCAAGCATTTAAAATGTTTCTGGGCCAAGCATGGAAGTTCACACTTGGAATCCCAGCACTTTGGGATTAAGGAGTAATAGAGATTTGCTTATTTCAAATTTGTTTCAAAAGCCTTGGTTTTTGGATTAAAAAAAAACACAAACTATGTTTAAATCCTAGCCCAATCACATATGAGCTAAGTAAGGTATTTTACAACATGAGTTGCTGAAAGGCTAAGATTTTTATTGGTTTATTCATCTGTAAAAATGAGGATATTAATAGTTCCTGCCTTGGTGGTGTTGTGAGACGTAAAAGAGAAAATTCATGTAAAAGTCATAGTACATACACAGGTGGTAATGTTAGCTACACCACTATTAATATTAAAGATTTAAGAAAATCCCCGAATCTCTGTACGTATCACTTACCTAATCTATGACATGGGAGTAATGATCGTATATTTATGGTTTGGAGCAGGTGTCCCCAAACTTTTTACACAGGGGGACAGTTCACTGTCCCTCAGACCGTTGGAGGGCTGCTACATACTGTGCTCCTCTCACTGACCACCAATGAAAGAGGTGCCCCTTCCTGAAGTGCGGCGGGGGGCCGGATAAATGGCCTCAGGGGACCGCAGTTTGGGGACGCCTGGTTTGGAGGATAAGCTTGAACGAGATCATGTATGCAAAATACTGGCACGCAATAGGCTTACAGTAAGTAGTAGCTGTTAATAAAAATGCACTGGTTTCAAATAATCCAAGTTCCAATTTGTCCAGATGACAAAAATACATTTAGAGGTCTTGAGATGTGTGTGTGTGTGTGTGTGTGTGTGTGTGTATTTTGGTTTACTTAGTACATTTTACTTCAAGGGAAAGGGATCCCACGTGGATTTATAGTAGTACTTACACTCTTTTACACTCTTCTTAGGAAAAGCCTGAGGATAAATAGCTTCTGAAAGTCATTAGACTATCAAAATTCTGTTTATATATCAAATTAGCTTGAAACCTGCCTCCAATTTTCCAAATTTCATGCACTGCTTCTTTACCATTATCATGTCTTCTGCTAGTAAAAAGACATAAGTAGTTACCTTTGGGAAACACAGCGGTGTTTTTTTTTTTCTTTTTCCTTTTTGATACACTATGATTTGTTCTCTGAAAGAGAAGATGGTGAGATAAATTACAGTAAGGTTTTTTTTCAAAAAATATTGCATGATTTCCATGAGTTTTTGTTTCATTTATATCACCATCATTCTTTTATATGCTAGACGAGTTCTAGCACCATGCTGGGTGCATAGAAACTACGATGTAATTACTCGTTTGGGACCTTAGAAACATAAGACTAAGTTTTCCTCACAATATTTTCCATTTAACTATAATCAAAGGCCCATATCAACCATGTTTCTATAAACAGATTTATAGTAGATGCTTAACTGGAAGCAGTATTATTATAATTGATTTCCAGATTAAGCATGCACACACACATACACACACACTTAAAATGGTTATAATTGGGAGCACAATGCAACCCAGTCTTCTTTATTGGGGATCCACATTGCTGTCATTATAAGTGTCGCTTTTCAGCACCACGTCCCTTACCAAACAGAACTCATTTTGAAATGCCAACTTTTTTGTGAAAAATTCTACCCATTTGTCCAAATGGTATTTGGACAAGAGAAGTTTTTCTCTTTGGGTTCATTTTTGGGTTGTTAGCCTAATCTAAAATAGAGCTTCTTTAAAAGTCTGCCCGAATGTTTAGTTAAAACGGAGAAGGAACAGCTGAGTGTTGAGTGCTAGTGTTACATTGAGTGAAGACACGACTGTAAATAACTCTGCAATTTGGAAATGAATGATGCTTTTGACAGAGACAATTATGTCTCTATTGACAACATTGATGTCAAACGCCAAGTGAAAATATGAGATTGACTATCAGCAGTTTCCACCAGTTAAAGTAGCTTCGCTGAGATAAAGGAGCAATAACAAATGCATTCCTCTCCTTTACTCACACTCTTCATTCTCAGAGCTGGCTTAGTCCAGCTCCACTTTGGGGGAAAGAATCACACTTCATCAAAGGAAGATCAAATACTCTTAGCTGTTTCTTTTTAAGTTAATCATTTCCAGGGTATTATTAGTCACTTTTCCCACCTCAAAGAAGGAAAGCCAAAATACTCAAGAAGTCAAGTCCTGAACTTCTGAGTTAGACATGACATACCTGAAATAAGGTCTTTCCAATGAAAACCTCACATGGAGACCTTACCAGCCTTCAAGTCATTGTTCCCGTAATTGCTAAATACTGGCATATATTTCTGGGGTGGAGAATATTCTGCATGGCAAGTTTTCCAGTTTGAGAAAATGTCCTATCCTGGAAAGCCTTGATAGAGTAATAATTTCTTCTGTATCGATCTCTCCATTTCAGTCAATTGTTGTATTACTGTGGCTCTTTGACTAGCATTTTTATTGTATAGAAATTATGTTCCCTTTAATATGTACTAAAAGCACTTGCATTCCTTAATATTCATATTTAAATATGTAAAATAATGTAAATATTTATTAAAACCAGGGTATAGCATAAAAATTAGACCATATTCATATTCTGGAGTCAGACAAATAATATGCTGTATGTAAAAACTAGATTTGTGGAGGAATTCCTGAGGGCATAGAATGTCTGTAAAGAAAACATTCAGCCTCTGATTCTCGGAACTTGCAATGGGACATCTTTCGGCGTAGAGCAGTGTTACGTACGCCCTTGTGCTAATCTTGCCTTTTCTGCTGCTGTATGGCAGTGACAGATCCTCTATAGGATGCATTCTGCTTATTGTAATGTGACTTTTCTATTTAGGGTGGAGAAATGGATAGGTGACATTTTTTTGTTTTGAAAAACAGTGTGAGCTTTGTATAAAAGAGTATGTGATTTTCACATGCAAAGAAAGCATCCAGTATATGATGCTAGAATTAAACTCTTTCAAGTAACTACCCCTCTGTGAAGTGTGTTTCTGAAGACTTAAAATTTAGTAAGGAGCTTGTAAGTTCACTGTTAGAATAACTTCCATGAAGACACTTCATAAAATGAAAAATAGAATTCAGTAAAAGGAAGAAACCCAGTAAAGAAAAATTTTTGTTAAAAGAAGGCAATTTGTTAACTATATGACAACATAGTAGTTAACTTTATTTCATTGGCAAGACTACTTTATTTTGTCTGGCCATGGTCGTTTACACCTGTAATCCCTGCAATTTGGGAGGCTGACAAGGGTGTATCACCTGATGTCAGGAGTTCCAAACCAGCCTGGCCAACTTGATGAAACCCCATCTCTACTAAAAATACAAAAAAAAAAAAAAGCTGGATGTGGTGGCTGGCATCTGTAATCCCAGCTACTCAGGAGGTTGAGGCAGGAAAATCACTTGAACCCGGGAGGTGGAGGTTGCAGTGAGCTGAGATTGCGCCACTACAGTCCAGTGTGGGCGACAAGAGCAAAACGCTGTCTCAAAAAAACAAAACGAAACAAAAAACTACATATTGAAAAAGAATGCCTTGAACTATAATAATTTACCTTTGCAAATGAATATGGATATGAATGTTTATTTTTTAATCACATTTTAATCTCCATTATGAGACTGATGGGGTACAGAAGATAATTCTTCGCATAAGAGATTAAAGACTAACTTCTTATAGACCTACTGTGTTTATTTTTATTTCTAAAGTTGTATGAGTTACTAGTAAAATAACAAATATTTTTGCCATAGACCTGTCTGGTTATGCAGAAGCATGAAGATCTTTTCTTACTGTTGACTTTATAACCTTACTTTAGCTCCCTGGGCCTCAGCCTCATTCTCTGCAAGATTATAGAATGAAACTAGCAAATGGCCAGGGTCCTTCTGGCACTAAAATTTTATAAATCTATCATCCTTATTCAGAATAATTTGATATATATTTCTAGATACTTTTTGCTGAGATAATTTTTTTCATTAAGTATTAGATCTATTTAATTTGCTGTTTTAAAAAAGCTAGTAAAGCCTCATTTTTTCCCCAAAGCATTTAAAAATATTGTCTCTGGAATTTATCTTTCCATTAAATTTAGATGACTTTGTTCATTTTCATAAAGTTCTAGAATATTTTATGTATGTCTCCTGTTTTGGCATTTTCCATGAAAATCTTCATTGCCCTTTAGTAGGTCAGAGTAATAAGAGGTTTGTGTTTATTCAGATTTTTTAAATGAGTGTATTGAAAGGCCTTGACTTGTATTTCTCTCTCCTCTCTTCTCCATTGTTTAAAGAATACTAGAGAACATCCATAATGTGACTCAGCACTGTTCTAGGAGTAATATGCATTACTAAGTGGAGGATATATTTTTTGTCCTCATGGAGCCTACTATATAGAGGGGAAGATATGTGTTAACAAATGAATGTACAAATATATTAGCACATTAATAATGGAAAGATGATAGTAAACAATGTCCCTTTATATGGAAATGATTTATATAACAGAACTGAGAAAGGTCTATTTTAAAAGGTAGCTTTAAGTGAATTTTTGTTGAAAGAGTAGGAGTTGGCCAGGAGGAGGCTCAGAGGGGTTGTATTGTATTCACAGGGGCAGGAGGTACAAAGACCTTGATCTATGGTTGGTACTCTAAAAGTGGCTAGAGTGTGATAACATGAGATGATTTAGATGTGGTTCTTACAGAAATCTTACATTTTAAGGGCAGGGTGACCATATAATTTATTGTCAAAAATGGGACACTTTGAAGAACTAAAGTGGACATTGCTAATAATTAAGCTGCAGAAATAGGTGTAAACCAGGACTTGCTCCAAGAAAAACTGTACAGATTTTTACCTACTTAAACCATATATGAAGATAATTAAATCCTCTCATTGGGACAGTCATAACATTTGATTAATGTTTTTGAAATATTACACCAAGTACTGTGTGCAGAGTGGATTAGAAGAGAACAACAATGGAAATAGACTCTTGCCAGGTCTAGATGAGAAATGAGATGAAAAAAACAAAAAGGGAAGATTTGAATTTAAATTTAGACATAGAATTGCTAGAACTTGGTGATGGATTGGATGGAGGTAGGAAGAAGAGATGACTGCCAAAATGATTCCCAGGCTTCTATTTGTAGAACTGACTGAATGGGCATGCCATTTGTTAATATTTGGAAAATTAAGGAGATTTGGGGCAGGATTGGTGAAAGACCAAGATAGTTTGGGGATCTTAAATGAGATGCCCAACAAACTTCCAAATGGGGATGTCGTGGAGAAAGCTAAGTTATACCTTGAATAACAATCTATGTGGTTGATAAAAGTTTGAAAGTTGGATATATTTATATGCCATTTAAAGCATGAAAATGTCTGAAATTACTCAGAAGGAATATTAAAGTGTGTGTGTGTGTGTGTGTGTGTGTGTGTGTGTGTGTGTGTGTGTTTAAGTTGGCCCAGGTCTGAGTCTTAAGGAGCACAAAAATTAACTGATGGGTTAAAAAAGGAAGAAACAGCGAAGTCTTATGGGCTGTTATGGGGAAGAATCCTATATTCTTCTCAGAAGGCCACAGAGGAATTAATCTCTTTATTTCTCTTGCCAAACATGTTGACCTTCGTAACGAACTTTTATTGCTTCATCCTCCTTGCCTATGTCATTCTCTGAAGTTCCTAACACTGGGCCCCTTGAATCACCTCTTATGTCAACTACTTGCACACAAATCTTCATCTCAGACTCTGCCCTGGGCCTGAGAAAGAAGAATCAAGGGAGTAGAAATATGACCAGGAGAGTGTGTTACTGCAGAAGTAAAGAGATTATGTCCAGAAGGAAGGAGTTAGAAAAAAGTTTTGAATGCTGCTGTGAGAGGTTAAGACAAGAACTGGTTTGATGATGTAGAAATTATCGGCGATACCCATTAGAATAGTGGGTGTATAAGCAAAATTCCCCTGGGAAGTGATGAAGTTGAGGTTGGTGTGAACAGAAATTACATATCAATTAGAGGAGAATGTGGAGTCAAAGTTTTGTTCTGATTTTCATTTTCTTTAAATGTGTGAGATATTAGAGTGTATATGAATTCTGATGGTAATGATCCACTAAAGGGAAGATCAGGTTATCTGCTGGGGAAAAAAAAAAGGAGGTAGATAACTGGAGTACAGGAAGAAAGCAGTAGATAGTCACTGTGGTGGTGAGTGAGAGATCACTTTGGTTTCTTTATGTTAAATCCTCGTTTGAGGCTGGTGAACATTTATTACCTATGATCTCAGTCTTCCATGTTGTGAAATTTTTGTGCAGCAGATCTGTTTCACTGATGCTGGCTCAGAGACAACACATTGTTGGATGCATTATTGGAGTTTGCAAGGTGGATGTGATGGAAGAAGAAGGTGCCTAGGGAATTGAGGGCATTTACAAAAGACTCATTATAAATAGGGGCTGTGGAACATGATCTATTGAAGGAGGGAAGTGAATTCCTGAGGGACTTGGTAGATATAAATTGAGTGATAAGGATAACAGATTGCACTCCTCTGTGAGGTCAAAGGATTGTTACAGTGAGAGTGCTCCAGAACGATGCAAGGGTGATAAGAAAGTAGGATCTTTGAACGGATGAATTTGCTTGTGGTGTCATTTTTGGTGGTGAACTCTGTCGGTATTTCAGTTCTCTAAATTTATACAAATCCAGTTCTGTGCTGTGATAGGGCTGTGGAAGGATACATGCATTTTGTGCCTCTACTTTTTTCCTGTTTGTCAATGGTATTGTTTTAAATAGGCTTGAATTGCCACATTACTTAATTTTGGAAGGCATTGTGAATTCAGAGTAGTGTTCTACGATTCTGGGAGCCCTACCTGCCTGTTCCTGATTACCATGGGACTTCAGCGACATACTAAGTCAAGGAAATCCTGATTCTGAAAAAAAATTACTACCTCACAGGAATTTATGATGTCAATTTTAGTGATACATAAACGGGCATCTTAGATTCTGTATATACCAAAGTATTGATAGATATGTGTAACTATTTCCTGTGGGTTTTTTCCCCCCTTTTGGGCCTTTGTGCACACCTGTGACTGATGTAACTTTCTTCTATTATCTCATATTCTTCCTTCAAAGAGTATTGAAACATTATTTTTTATGTGATACCCAACTTCACCATGTCTAATCTTCTTTTCAGTCTCGTCAGTTCATCCATCCTCTGTGCCCAAATAAAATCTTATACTTTACTATTTGTTATACTCTATTATAATTATTTATGTGACTATCTCTTCAATGTGATTTTTTAAAGCCACGGAATATGTTTATTGATTGTTATATTCTTAATGCAAGCTAAATTGCTGGCATATTTTAGGTGTTAAGCAAATATTTGTTTAAAAACTTAAGATATGAAGAAATGAATTCTATTTACCTTTTAATAAATCATGCAGCCATCAGTAGCAACCATCATGCTATTAAATGGCATAAGAAATTATAACCTTGTTTACTGAATCTTAGGTTATTGGCTATCAGAAAAAATGTGCCACCAAACACATTTTTGTAATGAAGTAGATCTATAATCTGGCTATTATAACTCCTGAACTGTTGTGGACTGCACGAAGCTTGGAGGTGGAGAGAAAGGGAAGGCAATGTAGTACTTCCCAATTTATGAGAAGACCTAGGAGCAGAGATTTAAAATGCAGAATGGCAATCAGATTAAAAGGGTTGATGAGATCCTAAAAACATCCCTCAGGCCACAGGAGAGCCTGCTGGAGCAATCTTGGGAGAACTGTAGGCCACTGAGGGGAAGGGTAAAGCCAGGCCTCCCACTGCTAAATAATAAGAGATAAAATGAAACCTACTTATCTGATTTTAGAACTTTATCTGGACATGGAAACCTTCCAATTATTTATTTATACATAGTGATACCAAGCTCTATCTACTGCCCCTCCAAAAAGAACTCTTATATAATCAAATAAAATGTTAAGATTTTCTACCCAAGGTATTCAGAGGAAGGAAGAAAAACACACAAAGGGTTTTGAAGTACTCTTTATTTCCAATAACAATTTAAGTGGAACAACAGAGTTATTAGCGCTTTTATTTAATATAGAAAAGGCTCACTTTTATTTCACATATTTATATATATTAAATCAATATTTTTTGGTTTTATTTAAGCCTATGTATAAACACTTCTTTTCATCCTTTATGTTGTAGAAAATAAGACATTTGCTAAATGACAAAATTCCTCAAATAAGTCAATTTTCACTCAAAGGCAGGGTTTAAATGTTTATGTGTTCTTATTCATAATTTACAATAAAAACTCATTTTAAATCATTTTAACCACTTAGGTTTAGCATACATTGTAGATAATTGCATAAGACGTTTTTAATAATGCCAGTATTACAGTAATACCAGCTTTATTTTGACTTCAAAAATGTTTTTTCTTTGTAACATAGTAGCTTAAATTATTAAATCTCTTAACAGACTCAGGAGAATGATGGGGAAAGTAAGGATATTTTTGCACATAGGGAAACTGAGGGAGCCAGTTTGAATTATCACAGGCCCCTGCCAAAGCTTGCAAAGTAAGTAACTAAATTTGCTTTTATAAGACATGAAGGCAAGTTAATGATAAAAACTATTGAGAACATATACAAAATTAATGATACAGTGTCAGGAATGGTCGGGATGGCAGGTCTGCTGAGGATCTCTTGACCTGCGAGATGGTCCCAATACCTGGAAGAGAGAGTGCGCTTATAGAAATAAAGGGAGACAGGAAGTGGGGTCTGGAGGGCTGAGAAGGCAGTGCCAAAACAGCAAATTTGTTTTTCAAAAGGCCAGGAATAAATACACTTTCTCTGCTCTGGTTTACGTCATTGCAAGAGGAAATGCAAATCTATACCTTACATGGCCTATACAAGAGAGAAGTCAGATACACAATCAGTGGTTGTAAAAAGTAATAGAATTTCCTGTGATCACAAAGCTTATTTACATCCAGACATTATTCCTCATGGTTGCAGGTATTTTTGGTTTGATCCTGCTTTAGGACTCACATGTGAAAAGGTTTTCTGGTTTTGCTCATCAGAATATCTTTTAACCAGATTCTCCTTTGTCTGCTCCTGACTCAACTGATCTCAGCTCCCCCTATTCAGGCATCTCTGTGTCTGAGATCAAAGCCATCCATATCGTGGCATTTGCTTCACAAATATCCACAGGTAGGGTTCCCTACAGTTAAACCATTATCTAGGGTACAAGGCAGTCATGCAAGTAAAGAAAAGGTTAAAGCTATTCTTAAAGAAAGAGTCATAAAAGTTAAAAGCAGAAACTGGTTGCTGGTATGGAGTCACTCAGTCTAGCAACACCACATAGTTTAGGCCCAAACGATATTGTGGTTACTGTTAGAAACGGATCAGTCATCTTTCAGTTCCTTCTATCCCATAGCTCGACTGTCTCCAGCAGGAAACTGTGTTTGGGATCAAGCTCACCGTATAGTGAGACCCACGCCTTTTGGGGGTCTCACACGGGAACGTTCCCCACAATACAGGTTTGGTTCCCTAGTGCTCAAAGAAGTCCATTTTTAGAAGATACTAGGTTTGGATATAAAGGAATGGGGCACCTGTGTGGTTTCATAATATTAAAGCATGCATTAGATTTAAATAGGGAACAAGAGAGGAAATAAAAGAGAAAGACAAAAGGACATGAGAAGTAGTACCTTAGTGGGAAGAAAAAAGAGTAGAAGGGAAAAAGCTCTACATGGTTGGGATTTCTAGGGTTCTAACCATCACATCCACAACCAACAGAGCCCCTGTTCACATGGCCCCATTTTAGATGGGAGGCAAATAGAATGTCTCCTACTGACAATCAAATAAGCACATTCAAAATCTGTTTATCATGCTTGTCATCAAAGAATGACAATATCTAGCTATATAGACAGAACACAGGAGTTGCGTGAAGTGGGAGCCGGCATGAACAATAGCCAGATATTTCAGGCTGAGAGGCAGAAAGTAAACCTCAGATTTTGGTCTATCCATTGGAGGAGAAAGGAAAATAAAAGCAAAACCAAATACCTTGAATAGTCTCTCCTGATGCCTATATTTCCAAAGAGAATGGTTCATTCTATTCTAGAGAATTAAATAGTTGACTTCCTAATTTCAAGTTGCTGCTCCCTGAGCATTGTTTTTCTGCATATATTTAGAAATTCCTGTCCATCTGTAACTGCCATGCCATTAGATGATACTGTTTTCTTTGCTTCATCATTGCTTCTTTCTACCGGTCACCAAGGCACTCACCTTCATTCACTGAAGAATTAAGCCCTCCATGGATATTTTCATATTCATCATCCTGAATGTTTCTGACATTCTTGTGGCTAACACATCCAGCACCCTCCTTAACTTCTTCTACTCTGATGATCTCCAGCTTCTTTCCTCTTCTGTCATTCAGTTTATGGACAGACATGATGTTCAGCCAGTATATACTGCCTGTGCAAATAGTGAAATATGTTTGTGTTGGTTACTAAACACTTAAACCTGGATGCTCCCTCCCTCTGCATGCACCTTCACTCCCTGGGAACCCCTACAGCACCCCCCATACTTCAGCAACTGTTTTTTTAATTATTATTATTATTTTTTAAATTTTTTTTAAATTTTTTTTTTAATTGTCCAGCAACTGTTGAGTTGACTCCTGGTCCTGTGTAAAGGGAGCACCAAGGCCTGATTTCAGTGTTGGAGCAGCACTGCTTGAATCATCCATGCCAGCCATTAAATGTTTTGAATGTCAGCCCTGTCCATTGACACACAATGTTTTATCAACATATGTGAGACTACTTCACCTTGGAAATTATATGCCCCTGATTTATACTTGAATCCCTTAATTCTGTCTTACTACTTTTTTTAAAAAAATCTTTTCTTCTTCATTGGGCTCCATACTTCCTGGATCCCTGAGTTTTCTATCAGCTTTTCTCTGCCTTCACTTTCTTTTCTTCTAAATCTTGGTTTATTATTGTAACTTCATTCTCTCTGACAACATCATCCCTTCTTTTATTGCCTAGTCCTTCTATCACATCTGCTCTATAAAATGTAACTAAATTAAACCCATAATCCAACTCTGATCTTAGAACCACTCAAGCTTTGGAGGAAGCTAGAGAAAGTCAAATAAACGTACAGACTGTTTCATGTGTCATTGCTGCCTGGTGGCTTTTACAGGTTGTTGGCCAACTCCCTTGTCCCTTATTACTTATTCCAAATTCTTAATGCTCTCCTCCAGTACTTGCCTCACCTCCCAGTATATCCCCTTCACCTTCACCAGAGATTTTACTCCAATTTTAGAGAGAAACTTGATATTCCCTGGCAGAAATACACTCAGTTTTATGTTCTGCCACTGCAGGATAGTGAAATGTGGACCAGTCTTTGATGTCTTTCCCTTCAGAGCCAAAGAAGTAGTTTCCCTTCATTGACAGGCCAGGACCGATTCATGATTTTCTTTTCTTTTTTTTGCGATCGTGCTGGAGTGCAGTGGCATGATTTCAGCTCACTGCCACCTCCACCTCCCAGGTTCAAGCAATTCTCTTGTCTCAGCCTCCTGGGCAGCTGGGATTACAGATGTGCGCAACCACGCCTGGCTAATTTTTTCTGTTTTTAGTAGAGATGGGTTTTGCCATGTTGATGAGGCTGGTTTCAGACTCCTGACCTCAAGTGATCTACTTGCCCCAGCCTCAGTCTCCCAAAGTGTGGGGATTGCAGGCGTGAGCCACTGGCCCAGCCCATGGTATTATTTTCTATTACATCCTTTTCCATCTCCTCTCAGATTGTCCTCATCAATGATTTTGCCTTTTTGTCTTTCCCTTCTCCACTGGGTCATTTCTCTAAGCTTGAATATGTGTTTATGGCCCTTTCTTATTAAAAAAGAAAACCGGGCTGGGTGCAGTGGCTCACGCCTGTAATCCCCACACTTTGGGAAATTGGTGGAACCCTATCTCTACTAAAAATACAAAAATTAGCTGGGTGTGGCGGCAGGCTCTTTAGTCCCAACTACTTGGGAGGCTGAGGCAAGAGAATTGTTTGAACCCAGGAGGCAGTTTGCAGTGAGCTGAGATAGTGCTACTATATTCCAGCCTGACAGAGCAAAACTCCATTTTGGGGGAAAAAAATCTTTCTCTACCTGCTGACTCTTCTTGCTACCATATAGTTTCTGATATTACAGATTTATTTTGGTTATTCCCCCAGCTCCCATTTATTATTTTACCTCCTGAGAAGAGTCTTCTTCCAAAATAATTGAAACCACACTGGTTAACATCACCAAAGTCTTTCCATTTGTCAAACACAATGGCCATTTTTTGGCTTTCATTTTTCCTCACCTTTCTAAAGCATATGACATTGTTAACAGCTTTCTCCTTCTTAAGCTCTTATATACACTTGACCTATAGTACTTCTGCTTGTCTTTTTGACCACTCCTCAGCTTCATTGAGTTCATCTATCAGTTGGAGTATTTGCATTGCCCTTTATTCTATCAGTCTTGGTTTCTTCAGATGTTTCTTCTCTCTGGATGACCTTATTTGTAATTTTAACATTCATCTACATGATGTTTTCATCTGTCTTTGTAATATGTCCAGCTAGCTAATGATGATGATGATAAAATTAATAGCAATCATGAATATTATTAACATTTTTAAAGCACCTGCTTTCAAGCAGCATACTGAGTTTTTAACTTTACTCACCAACATTCCTGATTCCCTTCTTATTTTATATTTGGGGAAGCAACTTGCCTATGTCACACAGAAATTAAGTGCAGAATTAGGCTTTAAACTCAGCTTATCTGATCCAAAGGGCATGCTTTAACCCAGGTTACTAAACTTTACATGTCCAAAATTTAATTCCTATCCCCCAAATTATTCATTTTCCTATATAATCCATTTTAACAAATACACAATTATCTACAGCAAAACTCGAAACAAAAAACTTAAAGTCATCTTAGATTTTTCCCTTCTTCAAGCAGTAAGGCACCAAGTCCTGCTCGTTATTGTTATCTCTTCCCTTTTATTCTTGTCTCTTGGCTATTTTTCTTAGGTCAGTGACCCTACAGTTTCACTCCTTTCCCATTGAAAAAGCTCCTCAGCACCTCCTTCTCATCTTGGTACCTCCAATGTATCCTCCAGCAGCTATTTATCTTCTTACACCATATATCTGATTATATCCCTTCTCTTATAAAGCCCTAATGACTGACCCCATATCCTGCAACAGTCTTTCCCAAAGTGAGTTTTGTATAGCACCTTCCATCAAAATCACCGAGAAAGCGTGTTAGCAGTTGCTCAGGAACCACACCAGAAATTCTTAATTAGAATTAGTGGTAGTAGGACCTAGACTCTGTACTGTTAACAAACTCCTTATGTGATTATTTTTCACGCTAAAATTTGAGAGCTTCTGGTCTCCAGATTAAGTGCAAATACTTCAGAATTGCTGATAAGTACCATCTGACAGGCTCTGGCTTATCTTTCTCCTTTCCCCTATTTTTCTACTACCCCACCTACAGTCTGCTCTCCAATCACACCAAATTTGTGCAGATGTCCCTAAAACTAAGCTTTCTTCAGTGTTTTGGAGACTTTGCATGTGTTTTGTCTTTTACCTGGATGCCCTCACTCTGTATCATCTGGCAAGTTGCTGTGTGTTTATGTGAATGTGTGTGTTGCATACCTCCGGTCCTCAATAAACTGAAAATTTCTTCTAAGACGGTGCTAGCTACATAGTCATGGGATATCACCACTAAAAAAAATACTATTCCTAGTTCAGGATATGTGCAAAACCAAATGATGGCCGAGAAAAATGTGATTAACGAGAATGTAGCATGTATTTCGTGTAGAGGTCCTAGAATCCTTTCAGTAATTTCTCTGTGGCTCGTGACTGATTTTTTTGGTTGACACTTCATATAAGCTTTTCAGTGGCCAATTTAACATTTGCTGGCATCTCTGCCAATGAGCACACAATGGAAATGGCATTCCAAAAAGCGATTTTGGTCACCTACTGAAAGCTCTAATCAGATAAATGTTAGAGTAATTTAATTGAAGTCTCTATGTGGTCTGTTTAATGCAGGAAAGAGAGAGATACGGGTAGTTGTGTTAGATGTTGAACTAAGCATTACCCTTCACAACAATTTTGTTTGTAAATGTATAATTATCATCCCTTTACAGATGAGAGAACTGTACTCACAGATACCCAAGAGACTTGAGAAAGTCACCCAGCCCTGGTAGATGACAAATCTGAATTTTGAATATAGGTGTCTTTGTATCCTTTCATCTATTAGACCTGTGTTGTCTGATTTGGGAGTACATATGCATGGAGATTTTTACCTTTATAAGCAAAAGTCACTTCAGCCATTTCTTTTTCTGTGTAGAGTAGAAACATAGTATTTTTCCAATAAAAGACAATGTTACCCATAAATTAGTTTGTTTCTCTCACTATCCTAGTTTTGGAAAACAATGTTAAGGAAAACATGTGTTTAAATCTTCCTAGTGATCCCTTAGCTCTTCAGCAGCACAAAGAGTAATACATTGCCTACTACTTAGTGGGGGAGTTATTTAATGCTAATATCTATTTATTAGATGGGTTACCTGACCAATGGTTGATTTAAGGGGAAAACAAAATCTGAGGGTTAAAAGCAAGGATTTCCCTACACCCTTGTTCCCCGCTCTTTTCCAGCACTCACTCTTTTCCCTTGCCCGACTTCCAGGAAACTGGGACAGCTGGTTATCCATCTCATTTCACTAACAGTTGCATGCTGACTCTGTCACCAAGCTGTGCATTTGCTAGAACATTCACTTTTCTTCATAAGACTGATGAAAAGAAAGCAGAAGTAATATGCATTGTTTGTCATAAGGTTCATCATGCTCTCTGTGTGTGTGTGTGTGTGTGTGTGTGTGTGTGTGTTCACGCGCGTGTGCTAAGTCGGGGGAAACTATTAGGAGAGAGCCAGATTTCTTTAATGAGCCTAGAGGTAATGCAAAATTCATGTGCTTTCACCTGCAGCTGGGTGAAGCCTGGTGCAGCACAAATAGAAAAGGGGGTGGCGGGAATGGTCTGTTATTTATGATTTTGTTGAAACAGGTACCCTGGCTGTTACTGGGCATCCTGACCCACTTGTTCATTTTTTAGGAAGAATAGATACTTTCAGTGGGAGAGACTCAAGCATCAGATTTGTTCCTTGGAGCATTAATAAAAGGGCTCAGTTAGCTTCATCTCATTATTTTACTATGAGTATTGACTTTGGCCTAGAGTCATGTATAGATAAAATGGTGCAAGGGCTTGTCCTAAGTGATTACTCAGAATTACAAATCATTTCACGTGTAACTGAATACTGCGGTCTAGCTGGCACCCTGCCCCTTGCTTCTCCCCCTCCCCTTTCTCTAATAGGAGCGCAAATCCAGCTTTGTCTGAAGAGGCAATTAATCTTATTCACTGAAAGCTGAATTTTAATTCAGCAGCATGTGGAGGACATATTTGCCTATCACACAGAATTAGTTTAACAGAGAATTTAGAAAAAAAAATATTAGAGGTCTCAGCATTCTTGGACGGGGAAAATATCTCACAGATACGTTCCTTTATTAGCCATCTACATAGTTGCATATAAGCTTCTTTTTGTAAAAATAACTATTAGAGTAAACTGGATTCATTTTGTAAGTTGCTGATTACATTTTGTTTTATGTTGAAAACACAGATATGTGTGCTTTGGAGAAAAATGAACATAAGGTAAGAAAGATAAATTTTAGTTTTCTAGTGACTCTAAAAGGCTATTATTTTTAAGGGCACAGTTTAGAGATGATCAGAAAAATAAAGAAACACATAAGAATCCTAGACAGACCACATATGTCCAAATCAAATCATAGAGAAGAGTAAGTGTTCAGGTACAAAGTTGACAGATCTACTAGCTTTGCGTTGCAGACTCTCATGTGAAATCTCTTAGGCATATACTGTTTCCTTAGTGTTTCTGCTATGCTATATTTTAACAATTTTCCCCTGAGCAAGACCCCAGCATTTTGTCTGAGGTTTGTTTCACATGTAGACAAAGTGTTAAAGAAAGAAAAAAACTTCCTGAAGCAGTTTTTTAGTTCAAGAGATTTGGACAAGAATTTGATTTAATGCATGTCCATGCTTAGTTAGATACCAAATTCCCATAAGGTCAGAAAATACATTTCCTCCTGTTTCATACTTGTGTTTAACATAGCACTCCTCAAAGGCTACATTATAGTACAAGCAGATATCAAACCATGTAACTGTGTCCTTTACAGTGACAGAGAGAATTTAATAAAAAACAAGAGTGCCAATGATCTTACATGCCAAGTAATTATTAGTGCAGCATAAATCTTAAGAGTTACTCTAAGAGAGTTAAAAGGTGTTCTTAGCTTTTCTGTGGCTCCTTTTCCAGTCATGATTGTCTAATACTCCTGGAATTAACCCTCAAACATGATTGCTTCCTTTGCTGCTTCCAGTAATGCACGACTGAATACTTAACAATGAGATGAGGACTCAGAGAACCACGGAATATTTTTCAAAATTTGTCCCAATGTTCTGAGAGTCTTTTTACTGTTGATGGGTGTGGAATGGGAATGGGAGTGTGGAGGGAATCTATCAGATTAAGTGTGGCTAATGGTCAGCAAATGCCATGGCGTAACGGTTTAAACTAAGCACAGGACTATAAAGTCACAAAGCTTTATTGCCTTGTCAAACCATTTGCAGTGCTAAATCTGGCAATTATTATTAAAGGAAACAATTTGAAAATTCAAGGTTTTCACATTATTATAAAAAAAATCACTGTGTGTAGTGTCAGTGCCCTAAAGATAGATTTTTGGAGTCTCTGTGTAAACTTCACATTAACTATATTATATTTGCAATTTAAATTGCACAGAATTGGAATTTGGATATGTGAAAGCCCAGAAACACATATTTGCAAATAAGCACTTGCAAATATCCCAAGATAGGAGTGAGGCATTGAAATGTATGGCAGTGTTCATCCATTACTTAATTTTTGTAAGCTCCACCGCTATAGGAGGTGCCTGTGTATGTTTCAAGAGAAAATATCTTCCTTTGTGATTCATTTGCCTGTTTTATACTAAGATTTTCAGTGCTGTTGTCATTTGACCTGGAAAGAAAATCAAAAGCAAGGGGAAACAAATGAAAAGGCAGAGCTTTCAATGTTGTTGTTGTTGTTGTTGTTGCTTCTTAAGCATGAGGAAATGGTCTATTTCTATTCTTCCTCGCAGACATCACATTAAACACACACCCTGTAGTGGAGTTGCTGGATGATATTCAACCAGCCCTTCTGTCTCAGCTATTCAAGTTCGTCAGTGTCGCCCTTTCTAGTACAAAGTTGAAGAAGCCCTCCATCAGTACCTGAATTTGAATGGAGGGCTTGTTTGTCCTGTAACATAAGAATCCAGTTCTCCTTCAAAAGATGTGAGATTCTGCTCAGAATTCTTGATAAGACCCCAAATAAATAAATTTTCATGTAGAATTATTCTTTCCAAGCCTCTAGTATTTCATTTGAATTAATTAATCCCAAAGTCTATTGGTGGTCTGTTTGTCAAGGTAAGATTAACTGAGGTTTTTATGAATGCAAAATAAGGTCACTACAATCATGGCTGTGCTCCAAGCACAATCTTATGAGGCAGATCCTATTATACCCATTTAAAGCTGAGAAACAGAGACCCTATTTTTGTATGTTATATAATGTGTTCAAGATAGAGGAGATAAGATTTGAACAAGGATCTTTTGACTTCAGAGCCTTTGCTTTAAACTGCTTTGCTTTTTTGCCTTTTTATATGCTACAAAGAAAAATTATTTCAATGGTTTAAGAGATTAAAGTGATCAAAATGGAGAGCATAAAGAGAACTAAAGTCAGAACTTTATTTCCATGTCTTAAAATAAAAATACTAGATCCTGTCTTTGTTACAGTAGATGTAACAAAGTAGCCTTCCAATCGAACAGTCCTAGGAGTACATTTTAAGGGCCTAAGATTGGTATCAGCCTTTTGCAGAATCAAACCAGATTCCTGGGTGTACAGGTGTGGAGCAGGAAGTGCTTGCTAAATTTGTTTTGAGAAATGTTAGGATGTTTTGGGTTGCAATTCATTAGAAGACTACAAGTATCCCAAACAGGATGTGCTTTTTTTATTTTTATTTTTTTGTGTTATATAAGAAGTTTAAAGCTCACTATCTCAGGATTGAATAATATAGCATTTCAACTGCATCACCGAAGGTCTAAATTCTATTCCTTTTCCCATTCTCCTGTTTTCAACACTACAACTATTATTGCTGTTAGTCTTGAAAAGGCCACTCAGCTCCAGGTATCACATCTCCATATGCCAACACTGAGACAGAAACCACACTGCTTTTATCCTGTGTATTTTTACTAAATAAAGAAATCTTTCCTAGAAGTGTCTCTAGAATATTTCTCCTCATATATCATATATTGTCATCCCAAACTTGATCACATGTTTATCTTGAGACCAACCACTGGTAAAGGAAAATGGGATATTTATCTATGATTAGACACATTAATGATGATTCAGAGTCTGATAGGATTGG
Source organism: Saimiri boliviensis (assembly GCF_048565385.1). Classification (NCBI taxonomy): domain Eukaryota; kingdom Metazoa; phylum Chordata; class Mammalia; order Primates; family Cebidae; genus Saimiri; species Saimiri boliviensis. The sequence goes on along the minus strand of NC_133450.1, from coordinate 118,209,502 downwards.
TAGGCCCCATAACAAAACTACATCTCTGTCTCTGCTATCATGGTACTTACAGGGATGAGCTCCACTTAGTGCTCTGCACACCATCCCAGTGCTGCAGAAGCAGGAAGAAGCAAAACCCATGGGAGGCAGGAGCAGAATGCCTTTCCTTTTCCAGCGTCCCTCCAGCATCCTCTACTAACGAAGATTAACCTCATATCTACTGGCAAGGAAGAAACGTTCCAGGATCACAAGCAGGCAATGAAGAGTAGCTTTGGAGACAAAAGGCAATAAATTGATAATTGGCACAGTTGGCTTGCCTGTCAAATCATAACTCTTTAATAAGAACCATCTGAGATGCTGACCACATGAGCATCCAAGAAGACACTCTGTGAAAAGAAAACCTAACATACAAAAATTTAGCCAGAGGATTTATTTTAGATATTATGTTGTGGATACTGAGAGTAATAGCAACTCTTTGAACTTGAAGAAATAGATTGCAAGCCACTATGTTATTTAGATACATTTAGATACTTTTTATTTAGAAAAAGAATATTGGATGAGAAAATGAGGCAAGGGTGGAGGCATTATTTTCTCTTGAAAAATAGATTGGAGAAAGAAAAAGATGGAATATCATCACATTCTGGGTATTTCCTTTGAGGGTCTATATCTTAAGGAGTATCAAACTCTTATTCCCCTGTAGTGCCTCTGTGGAGATAGGAAGAGTGGGCAATAAGCTACGGTTTACCATGTATTCCTTCATTCATCTACTTAGCAAATATTTATCAGATGCTTTCATATGCCGTGTGCTGTGTTGGGTGTAGAAATGAGAGTGAGGAAAGAATAGCAGTAAACAAGTCATGAAAGTGAATAAGATTCTATATAAACTTGTAGGTCTTTGTCCTGGACAAATCAGGCAGGCTCTGCCAAGATCAGTGAACCACTAATATATGTATACAACTTTTTTAGAAGATCCAACTAGAAATAGATGAAGGGGATTCATGTTGTCTGTTAACATTCCAGGGTCCATAATTGAGTGTCCTTAGGGAGGAGCTGCCTAGGGGAAAAAGGCCCCCATCATTTTTTCTACCCTTTCTTAGAAGATCTTAAATCCATAAAAAGATTGCAGAGACAGTTCCCTTTTTAGGTGCCCATGACTGTTATCAGTCATACGGAAACTCAATCATGCAATGAAGTCAAAGCTTGCCAGGTTATCTAAGCAGAACCGTATTTCTGTCTGAAGGAAGACAACATTAAAAATATTACTATATATAATACTACCTTCTGACTTCTGCTGAGGACCAGTAAAGCTACTGTTTATCCCATCAATTCTCTGAACCATTTTAAAATATAAAACACCCAAATGTATATCTTCGAATGAGTTTTGAAAAAAAAAATTTCATAGGCCCTGAAGACTTCAGAGAAGTTCCCAGATTTTTTGAGCAATATCTGTATTGTTGGAATAAATGGAATGCCTCTTTACAGGATCATTTTAAATACTCCTCTGTATAATTACTTAAAAAGTGACTGACTTAATTTACACTTTAGAATGAAATCTCAAATAAAAGAATTCATTTCCCTCTATATAAGTATCTGCTTAATGATCCAGTAGATGGTTGTTAGAATAAAACTTGGATGCCCAGAAATTTGAGGAAATAAAACCTGGAGAAATGCAATATCTACCCTGCTGCCATTTTCAGTTTCCAGAAACAAAAGGAGAGTGCAGAGAGAATGGGAGAAAAATGGGGAGAAGAGTAAAAGAGACGAAGATGAAGAAGCAAAAGCGGAAAAAATGAAAAGTAACTTACATTATTTGGAAATCTCAATGGGTCACTATAAAAGTTAAAAAGATAACTACAGAAGAAAAGTCTAGATATCAATATGAAGAGATAATATACTAGGCACCCTTGAGAATTGGAACTGCTGACAATAGGATTTAAAATGACATCGTACTCATTAGGAAATGCATTGCTTCTATTTATTTTATAAAATATATGCCTTTGGGGATTCTGGTTAACATAGTTTTGTTGATGATTACATTGTTCTAACACCCTGTGGTGAAAGCAATCTGGCACTACAGGACAGGTCCTAAGGGAAATTTGCCAAAAGAAAGCAAGCTGTCTACTCTCTACTCATTTCTACCTGGTGGCTGTCTTGGTCTGTTTGGGCTGCTATAACAAAATGCCATGAACAGCATGGCTTATAAACAACATAAATTCATTTCTTACAGTTCTGGAGGCTGAAAAGTCTAAGATCCAGGCATCAGCAGAGTAAAGGGGTAGTGAGAGTCCACATTCTGGTTCATAAATGGTGCATCTTACTGTATTCTCACATGCTAGAAGAGATCAGGGGTCTGTCTCTGGCCTCTTTTATTAAGGAACTAGTCCAATTCATGAGGGCTCCATCCTCATGGCCTAATTGCCTGCAAAGGCCCCACCTACTACCATCACCCTGGGAATAGAATTCTAACATACAAAATTTAGCTAGGGGAGGGGATGTTAGTGGGGTACAAAAATTTAGACCATTACAGTGGTCCTATTGAGAACATGAGTGGAAACACCTCAAGAGCTTATAGTGTGCTAATATCTGTTGAAATATACTGAACATTGAACTAAATTATGCTTAATACTTTTAATTTTAAATATGATTTTTGGAGCTATGATTACTAGGTTAGATATACCGCATGCAAAGATAAATAAGATACGAAACCTACTTCCAGGTATCTTATATTCTGGGATGCCAAATGAACATTTAGATTTCCATAAGAGGGGGAAATATCAAAAGCTATGTTTCTATGATTATTAGAGAATCACTGTGTCTTGGACATTATTCTTTTAATTTAAAATTTTAACTATGGCTTATAACTTACCAATATGTGATTTACTAATACGACTTACTAACTCAAGCCCATAGAATTTCTTGGATTTTTTTTTTTTTTTGGCATTGGTTATGAAATAGCCTGACCTAAGATTGGAATAATAATAAGTTGGGGGTGGATGTAGCCCCACCTGGATATGGGGAATAGTAATAATGCAAAAGGGATATTTTTCTAGCAATCCAATTTGATAATTTTTTTAGCCTTATCCATTAGGTACTAGTAGTGAATTAGGGGTGTTAGTCATGCTAGCTCAGTGAATCATGAAGATATTGGTGATAGGTATTTTGAAGGATTCTTGGGTGACATTGTGCACCTAGATGATCAGAGTTAGACCATGTAGTTAAGGATCCTATTGTCCAAGAGGTTATCACTTTTTGTTTGTTTGTTTGTAGGTTCAGGTTATGAACTCTTGAGAGCTTTGATTCCTAGAAGCAGAGGGGAAAAACAAGCAACTCAAAAATTATTAAAAGGTATTGAAGATGGCTTGTTTATAGCTCATTGAGATGGAGAATGCACATTCACAAGTTGTTTGTAAATGCATTTTTAAACACATGTTAGAAAATCTGACATAAATAGCAGATCCCTATTGCAGCTATTCAGGGTTTTTGAATAGTAGCACTTTCTTTAATGTTAGTTTGGAATATCAAATACAAATGATATAGATATGGGGCATTAATTTTGTAACCTGAAAGTTGTATAAATCTAGTGATGAGATAAATTATTAGTTATACTTAGAAGGGGGAAATCTATGTAAACAAATTTCAAATAACACATAGGAAAACACAAAAGTGTTATCAACAAAAGTTCAAAGAAAATAGTAAAATACAAAGCACCTCCAAATCATCTTTTATTTTTTTTCTGTCTTTCTTCATTTCCTTAGAATAAGGTCCAATGTGATTTAAATCCTGAGTACATTTTCTCCTGTTTTCATAGGTTATACACATAGAATAATATAGTATGTTTAGCAAACATAGCTGATTTTGGTTAATTTTATAGTTCTGCTCTTTAAGAAGACTATTTTGTGGTAATTTCTGGACTTTAAGAATATTGATTGAAGACAAGTCCTTATGAGGAAATCAATATTTCTTTCATTCATATCTGTGAGATTCAAACACAGCATATACCTGCAGATGGTCTATAGTAATTATTAGCGCATATTGTCACAATAAAAACAAAGCTCAATCCAAATAAAGAATTGTCTACTTGATAAAGGAAATATAAGCTTTTATGTAAGTGGCTGTTCTTCACCTATGTAGATAAGTCCAAATCTGTACTGTAACACAGGCACTAGACAATGTAAAGCATGTTTCTTTTCTTTTGTATTTGACACTTTGAGTTAATTAACCCCACCTGGCTAAATTAGAGCTAAATGAAAGGGAATTCTGAAGATTTTCTGTTCCATGTTTGAAGTTAACACCCTGCCTTTTAAAAATGTTATGTTTTTCTCTTAAAAACTCACTAATATCATAACTACAACTAATAAAAGCATAATGTATATTATTAGGTCTGAACTCTTGGCCATGGGTATCTGTGCATTTTAGAGATGGTCTCTGCACAAGTGTCATAAATGACCATTTTATAGATAGATAATGTTCTTAATCCATAATTCTTTATTGCTGATGGTTATTGCATTAGATGATGACCCTTAGCTATTAAGAGTCAGTTTTTAATATCACAACCATTTAGAAAGGTTAATGGACTCGGTTTTGTGACTTAACCTTTGGATGCTGCAGGTTGAGAGGTTATATTTGTGCACTACACTGCTGGAAAATATCTACTTATTTTCATTTATCTGTGTACTTTGAGTAGTGTGGTTTTGTACAGTAACTGTTATTTACAAAGCAAAGGGGAAGAAACAGTGTGTGACATAAAAAATTTCTAGAGCAGTTAGATTCTTTTAAAATATACATTTCATATTTGGCGTCTATTATTTTTCATTTAGACATAAGAATTGAAATGTGAACAGATGTAACCTAAATCAGTTGAGGAATATTTATTATGGCTGCTTTAAAAAAATAGACCAAAATTATAATTCACAGTTTTCTTGGCTTGTTTGGAAAGTTCACATGCATCATAATGAGACACTGGTCATTTAGGAAAGTCACAAATCCCTTACAGATGATACCTGTCTGCACTCCAGAATTTTCCAAGGAATAAGAATAGAGTCTATCTGGTTTCAGTTAATTCCATTTCAGAAATCTAATTAAGGTTCCATGGTGGCTATTTGTCATTTATTTGGCCACTCATTATCCATTATTCTTCCTAATATCACCTTATTCTCTTTTATTCCATTTATTCATTGTAAATAGCTTTTGAGGAGAAAAATTCCAGGCACTTCACTTTCGTATGGAAGCTAGAAGCTAAGTGTTTAAATGTAGTGAACCCCAGTGAATCATGCCTTGTGTATCCATGCTTTTGTGGCTTCCCTGTACATCCGCTCTGGGCTTGACTGTATGACTTGTTTTGGCTGACGGGATATAAGCAAATCTTATGCGAGCAGAGGCTGAAAAATAATTTGCATATTGGTTGTGTCCTCTCTTGTTTGCTGCTTTTAGAACCCAGCTACCATGTGAAAATGCCTAGGCTATGATGCATGATGAGAGACCCGTAATCCAGTGGCTTGCCTGCATATCTAATCATCAGACATGGCAATTAGGCTGTCTAGCCCTAGTCAGTCCTCTACTGATCTACCAGTTTCCATATCCTGATATCCAACCTCTCATTGACTCTCCCAGCTTCTTGACAGTTTTTCAAGAAATAGCCTTTTACTAATTTAGGTAGAATTGGTCTCTAATGTAAGCAAGAATCCTAAATAATATAGATTCCTAAATTGAAAATGCAAAGGAATTACTTAAGAATGACAAAAACCACCTTAAACATGCTTACACAGATAGAAGTCAAATCATGAGTGGATTATATGAACATTGATTTAGTTTGGTTATCAGATATCCTTGCCATACAGTGATGGATGGAACCTGTTATGAGCCAGAGGTGATACAAACTTAGCCACCACTGGGTAGAAATCTGAGATTCCATCTCAGATTTACCCTAAAACTGTGAATTACCCTAAAAGATCATCATCTTATATGTGTTCCATGGAGCTCTACCTAAAAGTTGCACAAAGAACAGTGTCCTCATTTAAAGATGTTGTGTACTGCCTAACATTCTCCTGTTACTTGTGTTCTCTTGTCCTTTTTTTGTATTCATTTTATCCTCTTGCCCTGTTTCTACCTTCTGTGCCCCACAATGTCATGAGATTCTGCTCCTGAAAATTGCGCCATCCCAAGTGCCTCGCAGTGATGTCTTTAAAGTTTCTGAATGCTGTTGCTCTCCTCACATCTCTGAGCTCATCATCTGCTTTGTGCTATGGAAGATTTCCCCTAAAAGCCATACCCTTCACTTTGTTCCTGATGGATTAAACGTTGGTCCTGCCTGGTGAAGGTTCTGTTTATTCTCCTCCCAGCAAGAGCTTGTTTTCAGACAAAATATTAGCAAGAATATCCCTCACTTCAAAATAGTTCCTGGTAGCTTAGATTTAAAGAATCACCCAAGTGAAACAAAAAGTCAGATTTTGAGGTTATCAAAGTACCCAACCCCAGAGTCACAGTGCTTTTGTTAGTATTAACTCATCACTGATACAATGTGTGAATTACCCAGAAAGATATCATGCATTTTATTTCAACCATAGCTCTTTTCACAGGCTGTACTGCACAATAATTACTGGTACATGTTTCTGTTTTTACCACTTTAAATTCAGAGGCCATATTTCGTCATTGCACTGCTTCAGTTGTTTAGTTATAATCAGGTGTTGCTGGGCTGACAACCTGTGGCATGCGTGGGTGTATGCATTTCATAGTGAGAAGATCTTGGCTCTCAAAGACATCTATTGCCACAGAGGTAATCATGACACAGATGATGTTCAATCAATGTTCATTGACTTGAAGTTAAATAAAGTAATTCTTGAAGACTGGGAAATTGCTCTTCATTCCAGAACAAAGAAACCTATACTTTCTGATAGCATAAAACCACTTCTGTAGTAAAAGAAAAAGATACTCCCTTTTGATAAACAGATAGACTTTCAGTCACAAAAGATGAGGGGCCTTGAGACAACATAGAAGATGCATATGAAATCTAAAATCCAAAAGGAAAAAAGGGCCTTGGAGGTTAACTAACATTTCCCTTTTTTCCCCAGCATCACTCCACCAAAGCTATCACAATCTATTCTAAGACTGTAAATTTGGTATGTTGTACATTAGAAGGTACATTCAACTGACAATACTAGGAAATACATTTTTACAACTTAACAGTTTCTGTCAACATTTAAAAAATGTTTTCAGTATCCATTTCCTGGGAGACTCATAAAGTTGGCTTTCCCTAGTGTTCTTGGTTTCTGCTGTTTGTTCATTGTTTAACTATTTTTTCTTCCATTTCAAGGAAGGCTGTGGGCCATTTTCTCACCCTCTTTGGCTTTGGCTGTGATGTTAGGTGATTCAATATAATTAGGTGAGATATTTATAGGCCCTCAAAGGCTAACAAAATAATAAATATGGCAGTTCAAATAATGGCAATCATAGCAGGTCAAACAAAAAAAATCTTTTGGACAAACTGACATTATCAGAGTTTGTAAATGCATCACATTTTCTTTCTTTCTTTTTCTTTCTCTGTTTCTCTTTCTCCTTCTTTCTCGTTCTCTCTTATTCTGCTTTCTTTTTTCTCTTCTCTTTCTCTCTCTCTCCTTTCCCTCTCTCCTTTCTCTCTCTCTTTCTTTCTTTTCTTTCTCTTTCATCCTTTCTTTCCTATTTTTGGCTTGCTTTCTTTTCTGTATTGCATAGGCATATTTGCATTCTGTCTCACCTGTTACTGACTTTTTAAATTTTCAATGCACAGATTCAGCTTACTAAGAAAAGAAATACTCACATATTACTGCAAAATGAATCCTTGTCTTTAAGATTATATTCATTCTAGACTCTCAAACATATATCCATTTCTGATTACTGTTTTATAAACCAAGTCATCACAAATTTTTGAAATTCTTTTCCTCTGATTTTAAAAGTAATATTAAATGTTTATTGCAGAAAATTAGGAAACTACGGAAGAGCCCAAATAGGACAAAATTTTTTCTCATTCATTATTTATTTTCCTAGCAATAACACGGCTATCTTTTTGTTTTCTATCCTTCCAGTCTTTTTTTATGACTAGATATATACATGTATATGACATTTATGCAGTTGGAACCATGCTTTTTTGACTAAATATGAAATAGAAATTTCTTGATGTTGAAAATAAGGATTTACAAGAATTCAAGTAGTAAGGTTTCAAGATGAATCCCTTTTATAATTAAAATATGACAGAAATTCATTAAATTTTGATAGTGTGTATCTAAGAACAAATACTCTTCAGGTATGAATAACTCTCACAAATTTGATGGGTGGGAACTAGTAAAAAATGTAACTATAGCATATATTAAAATAAGAAAGATTTCAGATGGCTCCATGAAGAATGTCCTACAACCCATTTTGATACTTGATTATTTTTCAGGTGGCTTTTGGGCTGTTCTTTTCTCAATCCTCTTCTAGCATTCTGTCCTTCATTAAACTCAGTTGTTAACACATAACTGGTCGAAATAAGCAGAAAAAAAGCTCACATCATTTTTCTTTTATTTCTTTTTCCTTTTTTAAAAGCACAGTTTTATTCATTTTTCCTGTCAACACTTGGAAATGTGGCTTCTGAAAGATAACGAGACACGGTCCGTGGCATGCCATAGACTCTCTTTTTCTTCCCCACTCACTGCTAACTCTTTTGTTTGTACAATATTCTTTTATTCTGAGCAATATAACATTTTAGTTCTTGTAATAAATGCCTTCATGTGAAGCAGTTCAGCTAAGAGAATGTTATTAGACTGTGCTCCCAGGCAGCACACCTCCTCACGATCAATACAAAGCTGGGCCTCAGCTCATTCCCTCTTTGCTTAAATTCCCTGCAAATGTGCAAGAGAAGCAGCAGAGGGTGTCATCAATCACAGGCCACTGTGACATATGCTGAAACCTGACCAGGGCCGAGATGTTTTAATAAGGCATCCATTAAAACCCTCAAATAAATTGCAATTTGAAAACAGAACATAATACCAGCCAAGTTTTCCTCATCCATCTTGTGCCATGTCGTGTAATGTAATTGCGTTGTTAATTTATCCAAGAACTTTCTCAGTACAGTGTTTCATTGGCACTGCTTAATTTCCCTGTAGACTGTGTGTGTGTGTGTGTGTGTGTGTGTGTGTGTGTGTGCAGTGCACATGTGCATGTGTGAGGGGGGAAAGAAAGAGCAAGAATTTGTGTTTATTTCTGTGTGTTTGTGTGTTTGTTCCTTGGAGGAAATAGTCATGTTCTGCTTAGCATGGCATTCGCCAGAGAGCTAGTCAGAAATTTGAAATGTTTGACATTTTATCAATGGCCCCTGAGCATTCCAATGTTGCCTCACCAAGTCTGGCCTACAGCAGGACCACCTTCTTTCCCTGCTCAACTTGCCATTGGTTTATGCCCCTCCAGAGTGGGATCACTCAGAGTGCCTGTGGATCCCATCAATAAATATTGACGAAAGTGTTTAGGGGTCACTTAAGATCACCACATAATGACACTCAAAACAGGTCAGTACTGATTTTGGTTCCCTAGCTCTTGGGTCATGTGTGAGAAGTTTTGACAAGGGTAAGAAAAGTAAGAAGCTATAAATCAATAGGAGAGAATGAAAAAGTATTTCTCTGGAATAATGTCAAAGTGATTAAATTGAAAATATATATATATTTAAAAGCTTGGTGGGAAATGCAGGCAAGGGCTCATATGGATTTTTTTTTGTCTTCTAAGCATAAATCTAAAAATAACTAATGCAATTCTTCATGTGGGGCTGCCTCAGCAGATTCTTCACCTTTATTTATTCTTCTGGGTTTTCTTAATCAATTTGTTCTCTTGTTTTCTATAGAAGAAGCTATTGGAAGGCAGAGGGTAAATCTACCCCACACACTCCATCTCTATCTAGGATGTCACAGTAACCATGTTGCCAATCAAATATCGGTTTAAACCTGTCAAGTGTATTTTCTAGGTCTACTCTTTCGAAGTGATAGGCTGTTGAACTAATGAAAGAGGAGAGAAGACAGCATGACAAAAGAGAAAAATCTACCATAAATCTATTTGTGTTGCTGCTATTTTATTAAGAGCAAAAACTGTTATTTGAGATCTAGCAAAAACAATTAAATGCAACGTGTACTAGTCAATAAATTAACAGCCACTCTCTCAGTAGGTCTTGTATCTAAAATATAAGTTGGCTGGAAGAACTTGGTGACATTCTAATATGCCACCTGCATACAAACCATTCTTGTCTAAGGCTCCCACTTAACACTATGCAAACTATTAGATGATCACAGAGTATGAAAGGTGCCAGGGAAAGCCAAATTAGTTTCTGCTTTCTGCTAATGGATGACCTTTGTGATTTGGATCAGGTGCTGAAATTCACTTAGTTGGAAAGGCAGGAGAATGAGGGAAACTCCTAAAATAATTTTCTCTCCCTACAGAGAAAGAAGCTTGGCTACCACCTGCCCAATAAATGTCAATTGGGTTGCTTTTTAAAAAATAAAGAGCCTGATTCAGAAGTATTAGAAGCTAGACTGAGAGTTGCAAGGGAGAAGGAGTGAATTCACTTAAGATTATAAAGCCAAAAAAGATAAAACTAAAACAAAACCATTGAAAATTAGATATGAGAATGGTTAGTGCTTTCCTAGAAGTTTTATTAATACCTCTCTATTCTACATAGATTCTTGAATTTATTGAAATTTGAGCTGACTTATGCTTCGTAGAAATCATGTTTGATTTCTTATCATTGAAAATATTTTGAGGTTTAGTTGAAATTTGTTTGGAATTGGGAGTGTAATACCCCAAGCAACATTCAAGGGATCAGAACCAAGAGGAACTGGAATATACAAAAACACTGTTTCTCTAGCTCCACGTGAGCCTGGGTTGCCAGCTTTCACATGTTTCTAATGTTAGCTCAAGCTTTCTGGCAGTCCCATTGTGAGCTCCATTTCACAGGCATTCTCAGCTATTTTGGCATTTTTATGTTGGCCTTGCTTCTTTTTATTTCCTTGTCCAGAAATACAGTTATTTTAAAAACTGTGTAATTATTATTGGATGTGTGTGTTTTTAAGTTTCAGCTGAAGATGAATTCTTGCATTGGTGTTTAGCTACTATCCTTGAAATGCATGGAAGGAATAGGACATTAAAAACAGAGGACATGGACCTTTAATTCCTCTTGTGTATTGCAAGGGCAAGAATGAAATGTCAGTTCCCAAGGTGACTATGTAGTGAATGTTGGCAAGAATGAAATAATTGTGTCCTACCCAGGTGTGAGAAATGTATACATGGGGAGATAAAATTGTAAACAGACAGACAATATAGGGTGAGCACATGTACAGTACAAAAGAATTCAATTGGGTGGATGACACAGGTCTTTGGCCTTTGTGGAAATCAATGAACTGCTGTTTCTGTGTCTCTTTCAAAGCACAGACACGTTGAAAGGATAGAGGCTTGACTCTCTGATCCACTGAGGCTTGCTCAAGTTAACCCTAGGATATTTTTAACAAAGTTGATTTGTTTTCCTTTTTGATTTCCTTTTTCTCTCAGCTTGCTTGAGCTGATTTACAATTCCTGCATCTATTGCTGCCTTTAGCTATGTGCACCATTATTCTAACACCCTTTTTGTAATTAAATTCTGCTTGAATTGCTTATAGGCCTAACCTCCTTCCTTAACTTCAATCTGTGATCTCCTGTTTCTAAGTAAGTTAGTAAAATTGTATCGGGCATACCTTGAATAACCTTTCCTGGATACTAAGATACCTGGGTCTTAATACATTTTGAGTTTCATCTTTGTACAAAATTCCCTGCAAACTCACATGTGAATTCAAAGCCTGATCCATAAAAATCATCTAGCAATATGATTCTCATTTCAGAAGCCTGGTGAGATGAAGCCATGTGTTATGTTATAAACACCCCAACAAAAGAACTGTGATCTTACCATGTTATTTTTTTTCCCCCAACATAGGTTTGTAAATGTTGTTGATTCTGCCTTACCATTTGGAGTCTCTTGCATGTGTTACTCTTCCAAATTCCTGGGTTTAAACTTCCCTAGAGCCTCATAAGTTCTGGGTTTCTTAAAGAAATAGGCCACCCTGACCCTTACCCCTGACACTCTCCCCGCTCTTCTAAAAACAGTCCACATATAAAGGTGCCAATAAACTAACTCAGCCACATACAATGATATTGTCGGAAAATCTCAGGAGAAAACCATTTAAATTTCATGGCATAAATCTGAGCTCTTGGCCAACCTTCCCCTAACAAGTGTAGAGCACAAGTCTCATGCTAATTCTCCACCAAACCTCCAGTTTTATGAAAGCTACATTTTATCTGTTTGGTTATTTGCAGTCACTTGAGAGTTGGAAAAGGAATATTAGCACTACTCACATTTTATTGTGAAAGTCACAGTACTTGGTTGACCCCCTTTTCAGGCCCTATTGAATTTCCTATATAAAGGAAATGAAAATGTTTTATATTTAATACAGCAGCACGTAACGAGAGGCTTAGTTATTACACAGAGAGCTACAATTTTCTGCTTTTGTTTCAGCTATTGCTATTGAGCTGAAATTTCCAAGCACATTTTTTATGATTTGTTTATTGCTGGCTTTAGAGATGACAGTGAAAGGGAATGCCACCTTTATGTTATCTACTCTACAGAAAGAAGCTTTTTCTTTCTTCTTATTTATCCTGCAAAAGTGTGGTCCAGTTTTTCACTGATGTCACAGTTTCTGGCAGACAGATAAATTTTAAAAATCCTAAGGAAAAGAGTAATCTAGCAGAAATCATAGAGTGAACACACAGCTGTTTCCTGAATTTACTCTCAGGTCTTCTGATACTACAATTGTCAAAGAGAGCTCTGGGCCTCTTAGCATGTGCCAGCCACTGGGGCTAAGCACATTACCTTTATTATTTAATCATTACAACAATGACAGTTAAATAATATCTAGGTATTCTTGTTATTATTACCCCCTTTCTATAGATGAGAAAACTGAGGCTTAGAGACATTTTCTAATTTGCCCAATATTCCCTAGCTAATAAACAGGTGATCTAACTCAGAACCCACTTCTGTCTGGTTCTGGAACCTGCTTCCAACCTTTTTTTGACAATAATAGTTGTTATTCTTACCACAATATTCTGTGTTCGTTATTTTTCAATGTACTTTTCTTCTTCTTTATCTTACAATTTAAATTTATTATCTTTTTAAAAGTAGCGTAACAAACACACATATACCCTTCAGCTAGATTCACTAATTTTCTGTCTGCACACACACACACACACACACACACACACACACACAGAAAGAAAGACCCTCTCTCTCTCTCTCTCTCTCTCTCTCTCTCTCTCTCACATATATATGATGAATAGATATATATTCATTTATGGAGCCATGTGCGGTGGCTCACACCTGTAAACCCAGCATTTTGGGAAGCCAAGGTGGGCAGATCACAACGTCAGTAGTTCGAGACCAGCCTGACCAACACGGTGAAACCTTGTCTCTAAAAACAATACAAAAATTATCTGGGCACAGTGGTGCACACCTGTAGTCCCAGCTACTTGGGAGCCTGAGGCAGGAGAATCACTTGAACCCAGGAAGTGGAGGTTGCCCTGAGCCGAGATATATATTCATCTATGTCGGTCTATATGTGTATTTATTTTTCAAATTATTTTTGCTAAGCTATCTAAAAGTAAGTTATAGCCATTATAATGATATACCCCTAAAAATAAGAGCATTCTCACAATTTAACATGCAATCCATTGCCATACCATAAAAATAAACATTCATTCGATGTGATCATCTAAGATATAGTCCATATGCAAATTTCCCACATGGCTCCCAAAATGATGTTTATAACTTTTATTAATTTATTTTTGATTCAGGATAATCCAAGAAAGAGCCTGCCCACTTGACTCCCCTACCTGTAGCCTGTCCAAAATACTGGATGTAAAGAGAGAGTTTTACAGGTTAAAGAAATAAAGTACAAATCTTGTGCCTAAGTGAAGGTATTATTTTAACTTATATAACACTATTGGTCTATACATTCTAAAGCCTCTTTCCATTGTGACATTCTTCAAGCCTATTGTTTGACTTCAGCTATCTAAAGAATGGAATCATGGAACAGTTAGATTTTCTAAGCCATTCTATAGCTACTTAGTCTTGGAATTAGTAATGGCTATCATACGCAGGCTATTTCTATCTTCCTGTTGCTGAAGTGAGTCTAAACTGGCCTCAGAAAGTAGGCTCTTAAACAGTTAATTCCTGACACTGTAGAATTCAAAAAGCCATTTTCAAGGGAGGGAGAAGAAAAAGGGGGAGGAGCAGGAATAAGAAACCAGAAATGGCAAAGAACTGGAGAGAGGATATGAGGGAGGAGAGAAAGAAGTGTCAGAATCTGGCCCGTTAAATTTAGAATCACAACAACATAGTAACAATGGCTAGAATATACTGGGTGCTTTGCATTATTTATGAAATAGCGAGGGTTTTAAATGTGTTTTTTTTCTGTTAATTTTTACAACAGTTTTCCAAAATAGGTTAATATTAGCACCTCCCCATTTTATAAAAGAATTATTGAGTATTATACAGGTTAAGTATCCTGTCCATAGTTGCCTAGATAATAAATTGCAGCTGCGTTCATACCCAAGCTGAAGTGGGGAGGAAAGAAGTAGAGCTACTGATGGTGAGTGACCATCCTCTGCACCTAGTGTGCTCCTTTCTTCCCACAAGTTCTTAGTCACCATGCCAGTGGTCAAGGATCTTATTTTTTCTCTATGTTCACTACCACTGCTTTCATTTAAGTCAACTCCATCTCTAAGGAGATGCCTGTAATATCTTTTCACAAATCTTCTTGCCACCAGCCTCTTTCTCCTCCAATCTCTACACAGTGGTCTTTCTAAACATGCCACCTCCTTGTTTGAAATACTTGGATGACTGTCCATTACTTAGACCACTGCTTCTTTTTTTTTTTTTTTTTGAGGTGGAGTTTCGCTCTCGTTACCCAGGCTGGAGTGCAATGGCGCGATCTCGGCTCACCGCAACCTCCGCCTCCTGGTTCAGGCAATTCTCCTGCCTCAGCCTCCTGAGTAGCTGGGATTACAGGCACGTGCCACCATGCCCAGCTAATTTTTTGTATTTTTAGTAGAGACGGGGTTTCACCATGTTGACCAGGATGGTCTCGATCTCTTGACCTCGTGATCCACCCACCTCGGCCTCCCAAAGTGCTGGGATTACAGGCGTGAGCCACCGCGCCCGGGCAGACCACTGCTTCTTAATCCTGCCGGCACATGAAAAATATCTGGAGAAATTTCCAAAACAGAGGTGGCCATGCCCCCCCTCAGAGATTCTGTTCCATTGTTCTGATGGAATAGAGTGGTCAGAAAAAATACAGGACATTCAATTAAATTTGAATTTCAAAGAAATGATGAATACTTTTTATTATAAGTATGTTCCAAATATTGCACTGGACATACTTGACTAAAATAATTGTTTATCTAAAATTCAAATTTAACTGGGGGGGTTGTATATTTGCATTTGCAAAATCTATGTGTTTGTAATATGTTGCAGGGAGATGATCACAAGTGTTTTCTAAATCTCCGCAGCTAACTCATGCATACATTCAGAGTGGAAACCACTGATTGTAGGAAATATGATAAATGGCATAGACTCTAAACTCCTGAATATGACATAAAAGGACCTTCAGAGTTTGGCCTCTGTCCCCTTTTCAATGTCACCTTCTCTTCCTCTCTAAACCCTACACCACCCTGCTATGCATTTTATACTTTATTATGCCCTTCTCTTTGCACATGCTATCTCCCAAGCCTGGGATCTCCTTTCTCGTCTGTTGGATGAACTGCCACTCATACTTTAAAACCCAGATACATTGCCTATATGTTTTTTCTAGCAATTTATTAGGCCCTTTACATTAAATATTTCAAATTCTTGCTATTAAAGTTTAATCACATGCTAATTGGTTAATTCAAATGAATAACAACTAAGTTTGTTAGTTGTATTAAAATAGAAACTTTCGGTCGGGCGCGGTGGCTCAAGCCTGTAATCCCAGCACTTTGGGAGGCCGAGGCGGGCGGATCACAAGGTCAAGACATCGAGACCATCCTGGTCAACATGGTGAAACCCCGTCTCTACTAAAAATACAAAAAATTAGCTGGGCATGGTGGTGCGTGCCTGTAATCCCAGCTCCTCAGGAGGCTGAGGCAGGAGAATTGCCTGAACCCAGGAGGCGGAGGTTGCGGTGAGCCGAGATCGCGCCATTGCACTCCAGCCTGGGTAACAAGAGTGAAACTCCGTCTCAAAAAAAAAACAAAAAAAAAACTTTCCAACAAATGTCAAACACAAATTTTGAACAAATCAACACGCATTACAGTTTTAACTTTAGCATATACTAAAACCTTAATATAAGATACAGCATATACTAAAATTGTTTTTTATATTTTTGCCACAGTTTTGTAAAAAACTTTTTCTTACCCATGAACCAGCTGAACAAAAGGAAGCAGAACAAAATAGTTAAGACAAACACTTGCCTCCATGGCTTTAATGTCTAAACAGATGTTTATATTTTTACTGTCTCAGCTACAACTTTCTACACTACAGTTTTCCTCAATAATTCTTCAGATGCAGTCTGTATTAATTTATGTGAAGCTCTGTTAAATCTAATTAAAAAGTTGCCATATTTGGTATTATTCTTTTAGATATAATTTCTTTATATCTAGGCCAGACATGGTGGCTCATGCCTGTAATCTGAACAACTTGGGAGACCGAGGTGGGAGGATCACTTGAGGCCAGGAGTTTGAATCCAGCCTGGGCAATATAGCAAGACTCTGTCTTTACCAAAAATAAATAAATAAAAATTAATTTCTTTATATCTAACAATGTTGACATGTCTTATTGTAAAAGCCCATTAATTTGCAGTCTATGAATAAAGTCTATTAATTGGTAGCCTATGGATGATAGCAGGTTATGATTTGGTTGGAGATTATGTTGAGGTTACTTTTTATTCTCAGTGTTTGTTTTAGTCTGTTTGAGCTGCTCTAACAAAATGCCATAGACTGAGTGACTTATAAACAACAGAAATTTATTTCTTATAGTTCTACAGGAAGTCTAAGATCAAAGCATCAGTGTCAGGCGTTCAAGCCAGAGCACTCCATCTTGAGTGAGGGCTCGGAAAATGAGGTTGGGACTTCCTAGGCTGCATTCCCAGAAAGGTATTCCTAGTCTCTAGATGTTTAGGGTTAAAGGAACAGATTGATAAAGTGTACTAAATAGACCAAGACTTGAGAATGTCCTAATATCCTGATAACTTGAGAAGAAAGGCATTCCTAATTTTGCTTTAAAGGTAATATTAATTCTTGCAATCTATAGTAATAAAGAAAATTACTTTTATTATAAACCATTGTAGCAGAGCACATCTCTTCATGATCTTTTTTTATCCTGTAGATAGATAAGTATCGTGGCTAGGGGTGGGCACGTTCCTCATCTTACTTTTGGGATCATCGTGCTCTGTCTATGGAGTAGCAGCTGTACTTTCACCACTTTACTTGCTTAATAAACTTGCTCTTGCTTTGCGCCTCAGACTCACCCTGAATTCTGTCTTGCACAAGATCCAAGAATGTTCTCTTGGGGTCTAGATTGGGAACCCTTTCCTGTAACACTTGCAGAATCCATGTTTGGTGAGGGTTCAGTCTCTGCTTCATAAACGGCACCTTCTAGTTGAATTCTCACAGGATGGAAGGTAACAATCTTCCTAGGGCCTCTTTTATAAGGACACTAATTCCATTCGTGAGGGATACGTCCTCATGACCTAATCACCTCCCAAATTCTTCACCTCTTAATATTGTTGTGTTAGGGATTAGGTTTCAACATAGGAATATGAAGTGGTGTGAGTCACAAACAAACCATAACAGTGT
The DNA here is from genome assembly GCF_048565385.1 of Saimiri boliviensis. Taxonomy (NCBI): domain Eukaryota; kingdom Metazoa; phylum Chordata; class Mammalia; order Primates; family Cebidae; genus Saimiri; species Saimiri boliviensis. The sequence goes on along the minus strand of NC_133450.1, from coordinate 118,191,619 downwards.
TCATTTTTACCAATGACCTCTTTTGCAGTTGGGAACAGAATGAGAAAGAGAGAAATGTCTCTGCTATTCATAATACCTAGGTCAAAATCTGCAAGAGTTCCAGTTAAGGAATGAGAAAAATGTCTCCTAAGGTAGGAGGGAGGTCAGGTGGTCACAGTCATCCCCAATGTGTCATTCATGTTTGCATTTTCTATTTTGAAGGTAGCTGGAATGCCCAGAGCAAGATGGCAACTTTTCCTAGTTGAGCTCTAAGCATTGGAAAAGCTGCTGATAAAAATTATTGGTTTGGATCAATGTTTTGTGAACCATCCTATGATCTCATGACATTTTAAAATCACTTTTCAAAGCAACCCAAAGTTTACAATGTGCCCCAAACTTTTGGCTGTATAGGTAAAAATTTGTATTCCATTTTCTTGTAGCAGGGGGAATAACTTCCTCCTTCATTAAGCTCCTCACCCTCCCACCCCACACCCCATCCTATTTCTTTTTATCGTTTGGTAGCAGATGCATGGCTACTCTTAGGCAGTGTCAGGTTTCTCCTGCTCTATGTTAAGTCTCTTCAAACTGCACCTGTTGGTTTAAACTCCTGCTTCACCACTAGGTTGTGACTTCCTTAAAGACAGAAATTCTGACATTTACCTTATCCCAGTGCCAAGTACTGTGCTTGCCGCAAACTAGGTTTTAAGTATGTTAATTTGTTCAAAATTATTTTTTGACATTTCCTGGAAAGGTTTTACTTTCATGCAGCCAACAAAGCTAGTTGTTATGAACTTGAATTAAACAAGTCAGCAAATGATTACACCTTAATCACTAGAATTTGAGATATTCAGTGTAAAGGGTTTAATAAATTGCTTAGCAAAACGTGGATCGCAAACACATATAATTTTTAGTAGAAATAGAACAGTAGGCCTGAGGCCGGGTGTGGTAGCTCATGCCTGTAATCCTAGCACTCTGGGAGGCCAAGGCAGGCGGATTGCCTGAGCTCAGGAGTTCAAGACCAGCCTGGGCAACACAGTGAAACCCTGTCTCTGTTAAAACACAAAAAATTAGCTGGACATGGCAGCGCACACCTGTAGTCCCAGCTACTCGGGAGGCTGAAGCAGGCAAATTGCTTGAACCTGGGAGGCAGAGTTTGCAGTGAGCTGAGATGGCACCACTGAACTCCAGCCTGAGTGACAGAGCAAGAGTCTATCTCCAGAAAAATAGTAGGCCTGCTTGCTAAACCCTGCAGGAGTAGAGAGGACTATACAATTCATTTTGCCTAGTGAAGTCAGATTTGTGTCTTAAAAGATGAGTGGCAGTTCATCCAACAGACCCGAAAGGAAATCCTAGGCTTGGGAGACAGCATGTGCAAAGACATGGATGTAAAAAGGTATAAAGCTTTTAGGAGGGTTAGTATAGGGTATAGAGAGAGAAGGTAAGATTGAAAATGAGGAAGAGGCCAAACTCTGAAGATCCTTCTATGCTATAAGAAGTTTAGATTTTATCTTATTTATAATTTTTCCTAGAAGAGGTTTCAACCCTGGATGCACATGTGACTTACTTGTCTCTGCTCATTAAATGATTTACACATGGATCTTCTTCTAGACCCAGATATTTTATTTTCATGTGACTCATCTGCCTAATATCCTAATTTATTTAAAGATGAACCTGTTAGATAATGATGATAAATGTCATTTCCATTTGCATAGTACTTTATACCTTTCAGAACAAAGAGTTTTCAAGGAAAAAATAAGTAATTTATTTTGATTCTCACTTTGTGAAATAGGGAAGATATTATAATTACAAAGGAAAAATACACAGAAGTTATTACCTTCTCATTCTATATAGCAAGCGAGAGTACTAAAAAATTACCATGTCCTACCTCATTTTTCACTCATACTACCTACTTAATGAGGAATTATAATGCAAACAACATAAATAATACTTGATCATCTTAGCAGTAGGTCTAACAATTCCTTGAAGTGGGAAGCCCACATTTATTGGAACATTTCCATGAGGAGCTCCTTGAAATGAGCATGGGACCCTTGAAGAGCATGCTAAACACACAATAAGTAGCTTCTAAATGGGTTTGAAGAGTAGTAGTAGGGTTCGATTTTGTCATAGCTTTGGTTTGAATGAACAAAAGGTTTGCAGTTCGGGGACAGAACTTTGACCTTAATGAGTTTCTTTACTAGAGGAGAGGGGCATTTGAGGTTGGAAATTATGTCTGGGAAGGGAGCAAAAAGAGCCAACAGAACTAGGACACATGGGAAGAAGAGACTTCTCCACCTCATGCCAAAAAGAGACTAAGAACAGAGCTATGCCTGAGGTTGATAGCTGTATAACGTGTGATGCTAACTTTCTTGCGTCTCCCTAAATCATCTTCACTTTTATAAACTGCTCACTAATAATTGTGTGTGGAAGCAAAACAATGAGAATGGAAAGATATCTGGTATTTGTGTGACATGGCATAGTCTTACAGATTAAGACAATTTACATACAGTATAAAGCCTATGGATTTTGAAACCAGGCAAACATTCTAGCTGTGTAACAGAACACTTCTGTTTCCTAAAATAGGATAATACCTAACACATGGGATCCTTTCAAGGTTTAAAGTAGTAATAAAATATTTATAGAACCAAGACTGAAATTGGGACTCTGTAAAACACAATTGCTGTGTGTTGCTGTATGTTGCCATACAATAAACTGTAGATAAGATTATTCATGCAATCAAGCTCATCTGCATTAATGAATTATAGAAACTCACATATAGATAGATGTTAAGAGTCCCTTGGACCTAGAAGCTGCAACACACACTATCTGTAAACAGAATGAAGCAGTCTGGGTTTAGTGAGCCCTTCTTATGCCATTATCTCCTTATACCTCTTTCAATCTTTATACTTGTCCCACTCTTGTATTTTCAGACAAGGATCAGAATCTTATTAATACTTGTAAGGTACAAGTATAAGGTACAAAGTTACCAGGATGCATGATTCAATGACTTTTCCTCCAGGGATTGAAAAAGCACTTTATGGGTGATCAAAGTAAAATAAATTTTTAATAGTGGAATTTTAGGCATCAAAATCTGAGGCAGTAGGGTTTAGAGGGAAGCTCCTCAAGCCCTTAAAATCATATCAAGTAGGTAGCCCATTTTCCTACCTAAGCATGAAATAGGCATTAGTTCCATTGCTAAGATCACGTGCAGAGGCACTTAGAGTCCTATAATCTAGTAATCTTCACATGGGGTACATGTAGTTGGGCTGTATGCCATTCTAAGGTCTATGTGGCAGCAGTACTTGTAAAGGAATCAGTTTACTGGTCTCCAACATCCACAACTTTTGTCTAGTAATAGGCCTGTGGCCGAGACATAAGGCTTATTCTCCTCTTCTGCCTCCTCTTTAATAATTGTCCTTCTCCTCCTGCTTTTCAAAAAAAAAAAAGCTTTCTCACTCACTCATCTGGCCCTATGGTATAAAAAGCTCCAGCATGCCAAAAGAAGGAATAATGTTTAATTTTGTTATCTGTGACACCACTTGTAATAAAAGCACCATACATTTTAAGGTCATTCTCTTTCTTTAAGCATATCTCTTTAAGAAGGCAGAGTGACATTCTTAAAAGAATCTTGCCTTTTTCCTCTGTTAAATATTGTCAAGCAATGAATGGTTCCCACTGGAAAGCCCCTTGAAAGCAAAGCAAAGATAGAGACTGCAGAAATGTGAAAGATAAGGTAGCCTGTTTTCTCCAAGGTGACAAATTTATGGCAAATCTCCATGCCTGATCTGTCTTTATAACTAGCTTCTACTTACTACTAATTTATCTACATAATGGATCTTAGAATTAGAATTCATAAGTAAGATGCTGTCACAGGGGTATATAATAACATTTGTGAACAGAAAAATAAGATCAGACTTTTTAATATCAAAAATTTAGTTTGATTTGATTGATTGGTTAGACAGTTGTAACTGATATTACCATGTAGGTTAAATGGTGAATATTTTCCCAAAATGAAATGAACTAAATTTTCAGCTCCAAGTTTTCACAAAAATATATTTGAAGTATGTGATAAGATGAAAGGATCTTATTTAGAAACATATTTACAAGTGTACAGAAACTAACAATATTTTTATTTTTACAACCTTTTTTTGAGTGAATCAGGGCTATATAAAATGCTTCAAAATGAATGAGTAGTGAGAACAATGAATGGTTATCTGTTAGGTCTTGGTAAAGCCTACTTGGTATACTTCCCAGAAACTGAGACAATGAATGACTTTAACGACTAGTTGACAAAGACTTTGGCAAGACAGGTTGTGTATATTTCTTAGCTTTGGGTAAAACTGAAGGAATATCTATTCAAGTTGTTAGATGTGAAGCACTAAAAATTTTTTTGTTGATACATTAGTATGTGATATTTTGGCATATAAATCACAGGACTACCAAGAAATGAGATGGCATGCATAAGGAAACATTAATTTCCACTTATCTATTTGTGTGAACAAAGGTTTTCAGTTATAATAATCATAAATGAGAAAATAAATAGAATTGATATGGACTTATTTAATTCTGGCAATAAAATTTATCTGCAAACACACAAATCAATTAAAAATGAGGCCAACCACATCCATGTCATTAAGAAATACATGTCCAATGAAATAATGAAATTTATTATACATAATTTTTGTTATTGAGGTTAGTAACTTATTTCTGCTGTTTCCATAATTTGTTTACCAATAAAATTAATAATGGCAACCAAATCCAGAATAATATTTTTACTGTAGAGCCCAATACTGAATAAAAATAAATAAGATTTTAATTTACACACATTGTTACTACAGAAAAGCAACATGGTAGTCAATAAAAGACCTTTAAGCGTAAAAAGTATATATTAAAGCAAAATTTAGTATAGTAATTGGAAGAAACATGTAATGTAAGGGTAAAAGGGAAAGCTGTAAAAGTCCCCATTGTTAAAGACAATCTCTTCCATGTATTTTTCAAGTAGATTGTGATAGATTGAAATCCCAATAATATTTAGGAGATCTGTTTTTCAAATGTCAATAGTCACAGCAAGTATGAAATTATATAAGTCACTAAGAAACATTTTAGCTATCTTAAAAGTAGATTTTCATAATGATTTCAGGAATTAGAAGAACAAAAATGTTGAAAATTTCAGTACTGTAATGGGAAATAAACAGTTGTGAAGCTTTGAGTCATCTTCATCTGTCGATTAAGTGAGATTTTCTAGCTTTGGTCAGGTCTGCACCTAAGTCTACTTGTAAAAGTATCTGCCATGCACCTCCTGCTGTAAGAATGTGCAATAAAATTGCACCTGGATAGCTATATACTAGCACATTCTAGAAGGCACTGAAGTTGGACTGAAACCAAAATGCTTCCTTATGCAATTATTTTACATTAAGATACAAATATTGCTAACATAGAATCTCAGTTCCCAAATGCTCATTGTTTAGGGGAAAAAATACACATTGAGTTCTAATAAAAATGCTTCCCTCCCTAGTTCTTTTATCATTCTTTTCCAGCGGAATCCAATGTACATGATTAATATAAAATTTAGTGGGGATTTGGCCACAGTTCAAATATACACTAACCAGGGGGAACCAGGGATGTGATACTGTGCTGACTCCACAGAAATTCCCTTTGCTCCTATTAAGAATAGTTGAATAAGGAGTTAAGGATGAGCAGCTAAATTTTTTCCAGATGTATTAGGAAATACACCTGGAAGTGGTCACCTATAAAGGTTTTAATGACCACATTTCTGTGCAGCCCTGACTAAAGGCAGATGAATGAACCAAATGACTATGATTGTTGGCATTCTTCAAAAGTCATAATAGCTAACAGTTTGAGGCTTACAATGTGCTGTTCTAAGTGCTTTCCAAATACAGTTCTGAATGCATTCCTCACATTAACTAAGGTAAGCTTCACAACAAACTCATGCATTAGACTAATATCATCCCCATTTTACAGATGGAGAATCCAAGGCACAGAAGAGTTATGTAATCTTCCAAAAGTCACTCAGCAATGAAGTGGCAGAACTGGTGGTTGAATTCAGTCAGTTTGGTTCTAGAGCCTTGAACTTAACCCCTGCATTACACATTAGTCTATGGGAACTTTGCTGCTGTAGACAAAGAAATTCATATTTCCTGAAGGTGGGTTTTAAAAAAATATGGCAAGGGCAGATGGAGGAGGGAGCTTGGGATAGTTTGGCCCTCTGCCTAGAATTAAACATTCGCTAATTTTCTTTTGCTCTCTCCTGTTTCTGAGAGAATTGCTCTACACACTTATTTATTATCATTATTTCTATCTGACATGCTGTGCAAGAACATCGTGATTTAAAATATCTTAATAACAACCCAAAGAAAGGGACTTAAAACTAATGTTCAGTGAGAAAACAGATGGCCACCAAGTGCAAATTCTGAATTCTTATATTTTTGAAAGGGGAGTAGATGTGGTTGGTAAAAGGTTATGCTAATAAGCAAAATGTTCATGTATTGTTATGAGCTTATTATTTAAAAATCATTTTGAGATTTTTAAAGTGTTAAAATAGTAACTAAAGTAGATACTAGCAAAATAAACTCCAATTCTTCCTGAAGAAAATTATCTGATTTAAGCAGATTTGAGAATCAATTAAAAACTCAAAGATTAAATGTCACCTACAGGATGGAACAACTTCTATTCATTTAAGGTAGATGGTATTAGTTTGTATGAGAAGATACCAACACATTGTGTAAACCTAGACCCCACACTGGAGCTATTTTTAAATCCTTAACTTCCTGGGGAAAAGCTCAGTAAATAGGGCCAGGAAACTTGAATCCAGGATCTAAACACTTAAGGCTTTTCTTGGACACCTTTGAACTCTGTCTTGCAATATCCCCAAGTCTGTAACTGCTGGCTGGATTCTCAACTTCATAGAAGGTCATGTCCTAGTTCTAGCGCCTCACTGTCCTTTTCTTCACCCGCTTCTGAATGACAACTGTTTCCTTCCATTTTGGCTGTGGAAATAGTGGTTTTAGATTTTTAAAAAAGATAAGCAATCTCTAAAATCCCCTACACAATTCTACTATCAGGATTTATTCCTATTCCTGGTCTGGCCTTGTTGATGTTATCCTCCTAATCCAGCCGTGGTGATGTATTGTACTGGCTGCCTGCCACACGCAAAAGCCTACCTTGGGACATCCTGCTGGAGGCAAAAGGCCAATCTGGCCTGTTTCTCAGTAGTTAGATGACAAGCTGATACCCTAAGAACAATGATAATACTCTATGTGTATATATTTAGAAACACACATACTCTACACATGTGCTTATATTGTGTGCATGTATATACATACACACGTAGGTCTATGTCAGGGACACTGACAGCTCCGTCTGTGTGTATGTGCATACATACACATGTGCTCAGATTCCAGATGTGCTATAAACTTCCTCTTTCTAGTCTAATATGAAATTCATATGCCTCCAGCTTGCTTTCTTACCCCCTTCCCAGTCTAAAAAGATGTTATCCATTCTCCAGCATACTCTCAGCACTACTCTGCCCTTCTTTATTGTGTTGACATGTTTTCACTTTGAGAATCCTTAAAATACTAACACACCTTCTAACATACAAGTGGCAAGCATAGTAATGTTAAACATTACGCCTTGTGTTTCTTGGTTACCCATTCACACATCATTTTACTTTTATAAGCAAGTAGAGGAAATACCAATCCAAATAGATATCAACATAAACCTTAAACTTCCAGACCTTGAGGTTTAGCATGGATTTGCCTCTACTCTATAAATCACTGTCCTAGATTCTACTAAATCTAGCTAAGCAAGCTATATCAATATTTTGTCTGACAACACAGACACAGTTTGGAAACAAGTGAAGGAAAAAAAAGGTTACAAGTCCTGGAGATTCTTGGACGTTTCTCTAAATCTCCTATGCAATTAGAGAAAGCAAATTTGGATGGATTTTAACAGATTAAAAAGAGAATTGTAATGAAGCCAGGATTTCCTCTTGAAGAATTTTTATTCAAAAAGTGTCTGGGATAACTGTGCACTAAGACAGCAATGTGTGCTTCAAATAAAAAAAAAATAGTTAAAGGTTAGGGCCAGAAAATGGAATAATATCTAAAATAGTTATTTTTTGATAAAGAGAAGATATTTAAAGGTATAAATAGGTACTGTAAACATTTTAAATATCAAACTTAGTTAATTAAATAACTTTAAACATGTTATCTGTTCCAGGAAATCTGTGCAGTCCAACATGTAGGCTTTCCTCTTTATTGTCTTATTTTAGTGCTTTAAATTTCCCAACTGTTTCTATTTGAGACTGTAATCTGATAATGAGTCCTTTTGTTCTGGATCTTTTCATGTAGAAAACATGTACAACAGAATTTTGGCTTCGCTAAGGCACCACGTTTGAATCTCATCCATGTACCATTTTTCATTTCAGTGACAAAATGATACATATAGGTTATTATAAATGGAGTTTCATTCAAACAGCATTTAAGGTCATTGTGCACAGAATATTTCTTAGTTTGAGATAGACTCAAGAAATTCTATTTTAGCAAGAAAAACTGGAAGCAATTT